>NC_141562.1:3895000-4627500 GCF_036417535.1 Chlamydotis macqueenii
AACACAGAGCAATCATCTCAGCTGCACTTAGCTTTGAAGTTCCATGTTTGTATTTTAGATCTGAATAAAGGCTTCAAAAGTCTTGCCCAGTTCTTCCCAATTAATCTAATAGACTTTTGCTCTCCTTCTACAAGCCTTGTCATGCTTCTAGTCATTCCTTGCAAACACCACCAACTTCTAACACTTCAGCCTCACTTAAAATTGCAAATATTGAAAGGGTGGTAAGAATGTCAATTTTGCAATAGTATAGCAAAGGTATTTGCAGCGTTGAAGACTAAGGAATCCAGAAAAAAGCATGCCTGCAGGGACGTACATAACTAATTCTTTTGAACAGTTTGCTCTCACCTCCGAGAAGAGTTCTTGCCCATGAACTTTATGCAGGCATCACTTGAAGTCAAATAAAACTAAAACTGCCTCCATGACCACACAGAATAGTAAACAGACTACAAAGAGCTTCATCTTAGAAGATCACTTTTTGCTGTTATTTAACAGGTAGTGCTTCTTAAACCAATAAAAAAAGCTAGAGTTAATTTTTAACTTTTTTCTTGTCATTTAACCCATGAAGTATTTATTCTTCTTTAATTTCTTGAGGAAAGAAAAGATTTTTACGTTACAGAACTGAGAAGCTGAATTTTGGACATTAGTGAAAAATGCAAGTGTCATGCCATCTGACACTTGAATTGTCTGACTAACGCACTAAAAAGATTGATGGCTGGTACCTAGAACCTTCTCTACTGACAATTAGATTTCAGACAGCGGTTTGAAAAAAAAAAAAAATGCATCTTGCTGAATTTTATTAACAAGTACATGAGACTCCTTATTGCTTCATGTAGAACAGAACTCAGACAGAATATCCAGATTAGCCCATGATACCTATACTAGTGGAAGAAAGAAAAAAAACAACCCATAGAGTTGAGAATGGTTTATCTGGCATGTTGTTTCACCTGTCTAAAGATACCAACACACACCCAGCAGTCGTCCTGAAAAGTCTTTATGCAGTGAAACAGAACTCAAGACTTGAGCAAATTATTTTTAGGACTAAAATAATAGTGATGATACTAAAAATGTATCATCAGACTTACTTTAATTTTACTAAATTAGAAACGTCTAAGCAAGGCTTAGCTGTAAAACTTCAAGCTAACTAGACATCCAATGGCAATTCACACCATTACTGTTAACTCCCGAACCACATTCAAAACATTTAACTTTCAC
This sequence comes from Chlamydotis macqueenii, assembly GCF_036417535.1. Lineage (NCBI taxonomy): Eukaryota > Metazoa > Chordata > Aves > Otidiformes > Otididae > Chlamydotis > Chlamydotis macqueenii. Next base: position 3,896,213 of record NC_141562.1, read on the forward strand.
CATATGTGATCCTTTTCCTTCTCAATGTCCTGACAGAACATCCTACCATGTTTTCTTCTTAAAACGGTTTAAAGCAGTTTGTTTCACTTTTCTTTACAGAGTATTGTAAACATACAGAATTACCTTAGAATGCTTCTCAAAGTGAGGCAAGGATCTGTTCTCAAATCCATCAGGAACTCGGGACCCACTGATAGCCTGCTGACCTACACAAGCAATCATCTGGGATATATTAATGAAGGACCCTGAAAAGAAAGGGGAAAAAAAAAACCTCTCACTCACAAATGGAGAATATTAGTGCTCCTCTGATTACTCAGCTGTCTCCACTTCTATCAAAATCTATTATTTAGCATCATAATTCATAAAAAATGCACTTAGAATTGCAACAGTTAAGGAAGCTTTTCTGCTACTTGTCCTGCGTATTTCAGCATTGATGCAGAGACTGACAACTAAGTCTACAGTATAGTTAACAACTGCTTTTTAATTTTTTTGTTTTGGGTCATAGACATTAACGTCACCACTATTTGACAACAATTCTTTTATTATCCTGTTTTATATTACAGATTGTGTTTTATACAACCTAACCAACTTATTTTGCTTCACAATTTCTTCAATGAACGTATTTTAACAATATATTTTAAGAAGGGTTAAGTGTCTACCAAGATTCCTAGAACAAATTAAGTCCCAGAGAAATAAGTCACTAACGCAGAAGTTATATTTGCTGAACATGCTTGCAAACAATGCCTCCCACCTCCCAAAATTAGACTTATGTGTATATATCCTTCTTAGATTTCAGTATTTCTTTTGAAATACACAATGTCACTCTAAGGCTTTCCACAATTTATTACAGACACGTAAATAAAGGCAAAGAATTAATTGATTTCTTCAAATTCTCATAGGAAACAAAGAAAAGCTCAGATAAGAATCTGAGTATTAAACAAATAAGTATTACACAGGTGGTCCTTCAGAAACAAAGCAATGAAGATGGCTGAAATATTAGTTCCAATTCTTAATATATAATTTCCAGTTGATTTTTGTATGTGATATAGATACTTGAAGTGAGAAATGCAACTGAAAATTGATGAATTAATTCAAGTCTGAAGAACACCTAAAGTTCCAATAGGATGTTTTTCAATTTGTACTGAAAACTGAAACATACAAAAACTAGAACATCAGCTTGATTTTAATTAACTATACCCTGTACTTACTGAGACGAGTCACTTGAAATCTATACGACATGAATTTAATACTTGCACAACTGATGGTGTAAAATAAGCTATGAAGACAGAACGAGTAATTTTGAGAACAGTGATGCAGCAAGCAATCTACTTGCAAAGTTTAGCAATCCCTACCTTTAGAACCACAGAGAGCCATGATAAGGGGACTGTTGCTCTTGTCCAGTTCTCTGAGACAAGCACTGCCAGCGTGATCTCTGATAACAGAGAGTTCTTTAAGGATTAAGGCCTGAAATCCAAGATTTCAGAGATTCAGCATTGGTTACAAACAGTACTCTATCACTTGAGAGCAATACCTTCAGTAGTCAAACGGAATTCAAAATACAATGAAGAGAAAGGAATTTAGATATTGTTTTGGGTAAAGCAAGTTTAACTTGCTTAACTTTCCAGTTTGCTGAGCAAAAAGTCTTTGCTGGGATATGACAGAGATAGCCAGGGACATGACAGTCTCTTCTTGTCAGCAGCGTCAACTTGAGCTAAGCTGAGCACAGAACTAAGCTGCAAGTCTTGTTATGCTACTTGTAATCTTATCACCAAAAAAGTATTTTTGGACTGCTTGCAGACAGTACAATGAATATCTCCAATTGTTAAGAACAGAACATCTACATAAATAAAACCATTCCAGGGCACATACGGGTGTCTGAAAAGAGTAAGAGTGGAAAAGACTGCAAGACACTTCTTTCAGCCAGAGTGCCACTGCATACTGGACAACTGTGGCAGTACTTCATCACAGCATGTGGTTTTCCCGTTTGTTGTTGTTGGGGTTTTTTTTTTCCTTTTTTTTTTTCCTTTTTTTTTTTTTTTTTCTTTTTTTCCCACTACTATTTTTTAAGGGCAAAAGCTAGACATTGACTAGACAAGACAACAACTGTATAAAACCATAGGTCCCTGTCTGCAAGCTTTTGAGCAATATTCATTGCTCTTCACTGAAATTTCTACAGGAGAAAAAAAAAAGCAAAGTTCACTTAACTTTTGCCCAAATAAGGAGCAAGAAAACACTTTCATATAAACAGATCTGTAATTAAAAAAATGTTTTGCTTCTTGGTTCTTTACTGTTATTGTTCTTTATTAACTTAGCAAATATTTATGAGTGTTTTTAACCCCATCCCAATTACCTATGTAATTTTATTTTCTTGTATGTCACCCCAATACATCCAGCCAGGATGGAGGAAGGATCTCAGTTGTTTAGTATTTAGATAACATTTTTAGATGCATACAATTGTGCATCTAAATGTTAAGCCTAGACGGGCTCAGCTGAAGTTGCATACCTAGGGACTCTATTTACTCATATTTTTAGGTTTCAGAAGACAACTATGAACTTCACAATTTACATGAATATATTAATGAAATTTTGACTCTAAATGTATAAAATTTAAATTAAAAATTTTACCTCTAGTGTCTCTTCTGCAGTACAACCAGGCTGCTGCTGCAGCTTCCCAGTGTTCAGAGCTTCAATATACTCATCACATTTCTTATAGCCAGCATGGAGGAGCTCATACTTAGCTTTCAGCAGGCCCTGCCCAGGGGTTACATCACCAATTCCAATTGAAAAGCCACGATTAGCTATTATTAAAAATGAAAAAAGATGATATTAATAACAATCTCATGCAGAGAAAACATATTAAAAGCAGGAAATGTTATAATCGGGAACTTAATTTTTCCCCTCCCGTCACAAGCACTGCATAAGCACAATCAGTTGTTTCACTGTTCCTGTTAGCTTCACAACTAGCTTTTTTTTCTTTTTTCTTTTTAAACAGAGTACATCATATTTGTAGCAAAAGTCTTGCTTGATTGCTCTGTATTTCTGCTTTAAGATACTATTTTAGAAGAAATGTACTTACAAAGATAGACGGGAGCAAGTCTGGCTAGTCGTGACATGGCATCCGCAGCTTCTACCTGTCCCCAGTCTCTCAGCAAGATGTAGAAGATGTTATTCTTGGATCCTGAACCTAAGGTTCCTTTGTCCATACTGCCACTCATTAACTCACTGTTTTGAATTGTGACATCTAGAAATAAAAAGGCAAAAATAATTCATCAGTTTTCTAAAGCATTCCCTAAATTCTTGTAATAAGTTATGGAGTAGGTTTTTAAATAAAAGCTCTGTTCATTACAAAAACACAGCCCGAAGACGGACATTTAGTCTATTTGTAGAAAGTGCATGAGTAAGGGGAACAGCCTACAACCTGACGGTATCAACTTAAGTTAAAATTGAGTTTCCCTTCCTCCTTAGAAAGGTAGCTGTATCAAATTTAAGATTTGTGAGAGACATCGTGAATAATCCTTTTTGTTAAAAATCTTAAAAATGAACTTCACTTCATTCATCAGAATAAAGTCTTCAATCAATCTTATCTGTCCAGAAACAAAGTCCTCAATCATGCATAATAAACCAGTTATTTATTTATTTATAAAGCAGAGCAACAAAAATTCAGAAGTGAAGTTACAGTTCTCTTATTCAAAGATTTTGATATTCAGTTCAACTCAATCATCTCTGGAGGTACAGCTTAAATTTAATAGGTACACTGGACTCAGATGTCTCTTGAATTACAAGCACGTAATAACAACATCCATGTTGCCTGTAGGGGTGTACACACAGCCTCTTTGAGATTATTTCCTTTTGCTTCATCAGGAACCTTCCATTTCAGGCACTGCATCTTCCTTACAAGCTTTAGCTTTTAATCAATTAAAAAGTATCCTCTGTACATGAACATTAGACATATTTTCTATGAGAGTAGTACAATATATGTTCATCGTCAACACCACGATACATCTTTCACGAAAAAAACTGGCATAAGTAGATGGCTCCAATTTAAATAAATTTATATAGAATGTAGTAGATGTTTGCACACTGTACTGTATGCTCAATATTTTTCATGTGAATTTAGGTAATCATATGTTTGAATCGGAAGTCACTGCTCTATCGCTTATTATATACAATCAATACACGACACGAGGATTTCTTGAGACTTGGAGAATTTGCAGATAACCTTCTGAAGAGAATTAGCATTGCCTCAGAAATGATGTTTTTTCAAAGAACTGAAAAGAGCCACCAATGAAATGGAAAAGTTTTCCACATCATCTGCTACTATCAAACTCAGAAAATGGGAATTCCTCCCATACTTCCTAAAATGCTCATCTCCTACAGCCTTTTCCACCCTGATGCTTTGCATTCCACCTGCCACTCTGACCTTTCTAACTGGAAGGATACAGATGGTTTGATATCCCAGGGATTCCCATCTTACCTACATTTCCTTCCTTTTCACTGTTTAACTTCTAATCGCTTTATCACTACCCCCACTTAAGATACTAAATTTTTCCATTTGCCCGCTGCACAACCACTTCCCTAAGCTTCTTCGCTTTTATCTCTCTCTCACTTTCACATACTACATTAGTATCACACAAAAGAAATTTTATTACAACAAAACACTCAAGTCTTTTCTTTGCTGTTCAGCATGACTTCAAATTTTAATAAAAACTACATAATTTTATTTTTCACTTCAAGAATACTTATGTGAAGTACTGGTTTAACTCCTACCGTGAGGTCAGCAGCAACAAACTCAGCAAAACAGTGTCTACAATTTCTTTTAAGGCTTCCAAAACACAGCTTTAGAAGAGTTACTCACAAGAATCGTTGTAACACAGGTCTTCCCCTTTGCCACAATACTGTTTGCCCTTGGTTCGTAGATTGGCTTTTACAGGACAATCATCACTGGGTTTGAGAATGAGGCTAAAAACCTGTTTTCCTGTCCAAAGTGTTACAGGCTTAGAGAAACAGAAGAACAAGAGTTAGGATTACAGAGTTTACGCTACAACTACAGTAAAAAGCAGTAACTTAATTATAAAATTGTTTTCTATACAGAACCTTTCTACAATGAACTATACTTGTAAAAATGCATAGTAGCATGCCTTTGAATATTTCAGTATCACACACTTTTATAGGTATAAAAACACTGACTGTTGAATGGTTACCCTTTACAGAAGGGTACGTGTATGCAGTGAAAGAAACATGCTCTACTAGCTCCCTCTTACTGTTATGCTTCCCTTTCTGATTAGAAAGGGAAAAAAAAATGCCACTGCTCTCATTTAATTTGTCAAAAAGGTTGCAACATTTGTAATTTTTATAATTCCTTCTTTATATAGTGCCTTTGGTTTAAATTTTTAGGAGGTTAAAGATTCATATAATTACATGCTCCCCTCAGCTGTTGTTAAATACAATAACTGTCACAGCTAGTGCTAAAATTACTCATTTGGAGTGACAGAAGCAGTCAAAGAGTCACTGCTCTTGGCTATTAGCTAAAGTTTATATAAACATATAAAATTCACATTAGATACTGTCCATAAATGCTCTGACTTTGCTTTTAATTACTATCATTCACTAGTATTTCAATTTAACTTTCTGAATTTCCCTAATATTACACTTAATATTTAGAAATTAAATAAACGGCATTAATAATATACTCTAATATTTATTAAGTATTTAACAAATTTGAAAATGTATCAAACTCCCTCCAAACAATACTGTTTGCCTCAAATATAAAATTAATCAAATACAGACATGTATGTGAATGAAGGCTTCGCAGACTCCAATCTAATAAATTATACTATAGCTCTTTTCAAAGTTTGTGACAACTACACAAATACTCTGCCCTTCATAATAAATATTTTGTCTACCTGATGTAACAAACAAAAAAATAACCAACTAGAAAACCAAAGTGACATTGCATTCACCCTCTTTAATCGTTAACACATTGCCAAGTTAACAAGTAAAGGATATGATTTCCCAGGTTTCATATCTCCTAAATTTGGAATACCGAAACCTAGAACTGTTGAGCGTTTCAGGACATAACTTGAGGGCACTCAAGGAATAACATGATTTCTCCACTTAGCTTCATATTGGTCTGCACAGCCCGTAACAGTGAGGTTATGAAGAACAATGTATCTTCTACTGACCACTAACAGCCAAGTGGTCCGTCTCACAGTTGCAGGACAGCAGCAAAGCTATGTTTGAATCCTGAAAGAAGCTTGCATCTGGACTGCACCACGAAAGGTTACCTCTATTCAGCATCAGGAACCATCAAATAACTTCTGCATGGCTTTGACCCCAAACTCTGATCCTTGCACTTTACACTTTACAAATAGAAAAATCTCATACAGAACTAACATCAGAGAAAACAAGAACTGTCTCTGCTGAGAACATCACCATGAGTTAAGAATACACAACAAAGAAAGTCGTAGTAACACTAAAAAAGAAGTTTGACACACCTTCAGAATTGCTGGAGGTGGAAGACGAACTTTTATCTTTTCGTCCTTGCCAACCAGGATAGAAGCAATAATTTGACAGGCTTTAGCTCGATCAAAAAAGGTATCTTTCAATGTAAGAAGATAGGCACCTAGAATGTAAAAAGTTATTAATGTGACAAGAATAAAATTAGATTAAGTTTAAAAACTACTGCATATTCCAGTATCAATGATTTCACTCTGACACTAGTTAACTATTTACTATGCAAAATGACAGTAGGTTAGAGAGCTTCAGTTGTAAATCCTTTCCAGATTTTTTTTCTATTGCTCCACACTCAAATATCTAAAAATTAGAACCAGTGCATTTCTATAATCTATTCACTCTCTCAGACTCTATTCCATCCGTAAAAATAAGGCCTTGGCATTAATTTTTGTACACTTTCTTCCTTATACTCATTGGACATTTCCCAAAGAATTAAGGGAACTTGAAGGTAATTACTGTAGGTTAAAACTATTTTTTGACTGATGAATTCAACTCTTTTACCATAATCATAAGCAGTTTACATGGACTATGTAACACATACAAATATCCTAAACACTCATTTTCTCTGTCAGAGAAACACTGCAAAACATAGGCAAAGGTAATAATAGTTGCAGCTACAAAGGTGGACAGTATCAGAAAAGATTCTGAGGATATAATTTATATTTCAGACTAAGAATGGCCTTAATTTCATGTCACTTTTACGTGTGAAAGGAGAAATTTATAAATTAATACAGCCAAATTCTGGAAAAGCTGAAAGCAATTCTGAGGGAATAACTTAAATCATACAGCTCTGAAATAAGCTGATACACACACCTGTGAGGAAATCTTGAATAGCAGCGATAAGAGGTTCTCCATTTCTTGGTGTTACCAGGTTTGCTTTTGTCTGTAAGACACAAGAAACAAAAAATAATGCTTTTGAAGACACTTATTCTATTATTCATTCAGAAGAAAACTTACCATTTAAGACAGTTATTGTAGCAGAAATAGTAAAAGCTTCTCTAAATCAAAGGACAGCTTTCTTCAAAAAGATAGAAAAAACAAACTGTAAGTTTCAGTTCACTACAGTCCATGCAAATCTACTGGTAGTTAAGGAATAATTTGAGAATAGTTACTGGAAATTATATATTCTGTTTCCAAAGCAGAAGCTGCAATCAACTTGATGTGTTTGGTAGGTTACTGTTCAAACGGGACAGGGAAGGGAAGACAAGCTAGTGTTCAGAACCTGAGAAGGGACAAAAGAGACGCTCACTACAGTGACCTACTGAAACACTGCAAGTTGTGTGGTCCCTACAGATATGCAATAATCAAGCTACCCATTCCACTAGCCTCAGTTTCTTATGTCTTACTCAGACTACTGCTCCAGTTAATCACCCCCACCTACACAGCATGGTTTTGTCTGAACTGAACTGCTCACAGGCCCGCACAAACTTGAATCACACACTTGGCGGTGGTGGTTGGGGGGGAATGTCTTTTAAGCTCACAAATCAGTTCAGCAAGCCAATAAAGGCACTTGAATCACACACTTATGCGGCGGGGGGTGGGATGGGGGGGAAAATGTCTTTTTACGCTCACAAATTGAGCAACGGATATAATCTACCTGGACTTGTGCAAAGCTTTTGACACTGTCCCGCACGACATCCTTCTCTCAAAGCTAGAGAGGCATGGGTTTGATGGACGGACCACTCGGTGGATAAGGAGTTGGCTGGATGGCCGCACTCAGAGAGTGGCGGTCAACGGTTCAATGTCCAAGTGGAGACCGTTCACAGGTGGGGTCTCTCAGGGGTCCGTGTTGGGCCCAGCCCTGTTCAACGTCTTTGTCGGCGACATGGACAGTGGGATAGAGTGCACCCTCAGCAAGTTCGGCCATGACACCAAGCTGCATGGTGCCGTTGACACGCTGGAAGGGAGGGATGCCATTCAGAGGGACCTTGACAGGCTGGAGAGGTGGGCCCGTGCCAACCTCATGAAGTTCAACCAGGCCAAGTGCAAGGTCCTGCACCTGGGTCATGGCAATCCCAGGCACAAATACAGGCTGGGCGGGGAATGGATTGAGTGCAGCCCTGAGGAGAAGGACTTGGGAGTGCTGGTGGATGAGAAGCTTAACATGAGCAGGCAATGAGCTCTTGAGGCCCAGAAGGCCAACCGCATCCTGGGCTGCATCAAGAGAAGCGTGGCCAGCAGGTGGAGGGAGGTGATTCTCCCCCTCTACTCTGCCCTGGTGTCCAGTTCTGGAGCCCCCAACACAAGGACATGGACCAGTTGGAGAAGGTCCAGAGGAGGGCCATGAAGATGATAAGAGGGCTGGAACACCTCTCCTATGAGGACAGGCTGAGAGAGTTGGGGCTGTTCAGCCTGGACAAGAGAAAGCTCTGGGGAGACCTGATAGCGGTCTTCCAGTACCTCAAGGGGCCCTACAAGGAAGATGGGGAGAGGCTGTTTAGTAGGGCCTGCTGCAATAGGACAAGAAGTAATGGTTTTAAAATAGAGGGAGGTAGATTTAGATTGGATATTAGGAAAAAATGTTTTACAATGCGAGTTATAGAACACTGGCACAGGTTGCCCAGAGAGGTGGTGGATGCCCCATCCCTGGAAACGTTCAAGACCAAGCTGGATGAGGCTCTGAGCAACCTGATCTAGCCAAAGATGTCCCTGCTCCTTGCAGGGGGGTTGGACTAGATGACCTTTGAAGGTCCCTTCCAACTCTAACCATTCTATGATTCTATGATTCTAAATCAGTTCAGCAAGCCAATATATACTGCAGCCAACAGTTGTGTTGCTACATCTGAAGTAGCAGTGGCATTCAGTCACCCCAAAAAAAGCAATGTATTGGAAAATGCTCAGATTGATGCTACTGACTCTACTTTTACACCACAGATCAACGCTTGCAACCAGGTCCCTCTTTATCTACCCTCCCTTCTCCCTTTTTTCCCTGCACTAAGAGCCTACAGTCTCCTGCCTTCTCTGGTAAACTGCCTTCTCCAGTACAAGCACACCATCACTGCCCCATTTCCAGTTGGTCTGTCTGCAACTGCTGGGCTGTCAGACCAGAAAACCAAGTATGTACCTGTTTGGTAACAGAGCCACCCTATTTTGGTAACAATCACTAAGGATAGTCAGGCAGAAACATACTAATGACATCTACTTTTTTAAAACCACTGAATTTTGCATAGATGCTAAATTTAAGCTTATTAGACTACCAGTGTGTAACAGTTCTCATTTATTGTAATATCTCTTTCGCAGAGTTTTCAAGTGGTATAACAGACGCACATTATCCACACCCAGGAATCTTGGTAATATTTCAGATTTCACATGCAAGTTAAGAAATACAGGGCTCAGCCCATCTGTCTCCAGTAAAATCGCAACTCTAACATTATCTACTTACCCCCATTAACACAAGTGCTTCTGCTTTTGCTTCTTCTGTCTGAGGGAGGTGAAGGTTCATCTCATCTCCGTCAAAGTCTGCATTGTACGGTGTACAGACACATTCATTAAATCTGAATGTCCTATGGGGTTTTACTCTAGCCTAAAAAAAAAAAAAAAAAAAAAAAAGTAATGCACATATAGTCAAGCATTCTGAAAGATGAAAAGCCAGGTTCAACTGCTTCCTTATAGGCTTTATATTTTCTTTTTACTACAGCCACTAGTCAAAATTTCTGATTATAGGATTTAACTCAACCAGGAACTGACAGAAATTGTACTCAGGTTATGCTATGAAATGTACCTAATAACTTCCATTATGAAGAATTTAAACCAAGCAGAGAACACAACATGCTTTGCACAGATCACATCAACTCTACAGAAATGAAATGCTTACAGGTACCGAGGTCAATTACGGCTATTAAGAGAATTGTTCAGACAGCAAACTGCCCAGTTACACATCAATTCCCCTGCAAAAGCACAACTGCACTGTATTCATGCTCATCCCCATACAGTGTTTCAGAAGTTGTTTATTTTTGTGTGTGTAAGAGATAAACACCAGCAAAGATAAAACACCTAATACTCAGGGATGCACTGTATGTTAGGCTGTGTATGCACTTACAATGTGAGCCATGATGCTCAGCTTATGAAGAGAGGGTTGTCGGTTGAACAGGACTATGTCACCATCTATAAGATGTCGCTCCACGATATCGCCAAACTTCAGCTCCTGGGCCATCTTTTCTCGGTTTCCATATTTCAAAAATCTTAAAGTAACATGTAACAATAGATTCAGAAGAAATAAAGTCAGAAAGATGTAAAGCCAACTGGAAATAAATTCTGTTTTTAAAATGCAAGTTCTTCCATTAAATGTCGGAGTGTTTGTATTAAAAAACGGATGTGGATTTCACCATTAAACATCAGCCCTGCTACTATTTTAAATAATAAACTTGTCTGTGACATTAGTTAACGAAGCTGCAGTTATTAGTGCAGTAGGTAAGGAAAAAAAAAAAATCTATTTATAAAACCAAAGAATTTGTTTCAATTGTACCAGGGAGTATAGTGAGTTTCACTCATATACTATCTCTTCTTACTACCCATAAACTGACCGCAGATTAGGTCTCCCAAGGAAATAGCCAGTATAATGTGCCCAAAACTGCCTGTTTTCATTCATCTTTGTACTACACTCTCTACTTCAAATAAGAGACTCAGTAATATTAAAAAAAAAAATCTAACTGCAGTTCTCTATCACTATTATGTACACTTAAGTTTAAATCCAACAGATTATCTAAAAAGAAATTGTACCCTAAACCTGAGATAACAACTTTTTTTTGGTTACTGCCCTTTATGAAAGATTCTAAAAATAAATTTTAATCTCTGTAGATGTAACTGTTTCCACACCGCAGTAAGAACAAGTTGATGGGGAGAAATAAGAAGTGAATCATTACAGATAAGCACAATACCTTTTCATCTGTGTGTGTCTTTGCTGTATGAAGTTGGCTCCAGGGTGAACATCAGGACCATTACGGACAAGTTTCCTCATAAAATTAATATTTGCTTTGTTCACCTGTTGCATAAAGACTTCAATCAGAAACAAATGAAACATGCTTCAGGACCTCTTGTTTTTGCTAGTGCCTTTTGAGTTTTCTAATTTTAGGCTCAACCGACAATCCCCCTTACAGCTGCTGAAGGGAACAGGCAGGAGGGAACAGAGGAGGAAAACGTAAGCGAATCTAGACAAGAACATCAGAGTGAAATTAAATTAAAAAACTGGGAAGTAAATTCAGAAATAAAAATACCTGACCACTCCTTACACATATACACCAACAAACATATGAAGCTATGTATGAGTTCAAACAATATCAAGCAAAACTCTTCTCTCTGGAGGTGTCACTTCTTACAGCATATGCCTTCACAATACTGGCATGTATCTGACACTTCAACCTTCATTTACCAGCAGCAACAGAACTGGCAAAGCACCACTGAACATTTCAAACATGAAGTAACACATTCACTATCTTTTATAGCAAAGCTATGAAGAAGAATAGCATTGAGGACTGGTCAAAACAAAAAAAAAAAGTGAGCACAGAAGAAGTTTTGGTCCTACATTACTTACCTTTTCAGGAAAGGTTAGTATTTTAGCAACATGAATAGGCACTGCTACTTCATCTATTCTTAAGTTAGGATCAGGTGAAATGACTGTTCTGCCAGAGAAATCCACTCGCTTTCCAGACAGATTGCCTCTAAATCGTCCTAACAAAATAATCAAGTGAAAACTCTTCTATAAAAAATTGTTTTCAAAATGTTATCTGTTAAGACAGCACATTAAAACATCTTTCAAGGTACATCACTGAAGCACAACACAACAGTAGCAGAGAGATGCTTTGGAATAGCAAATACTTGTGGCTTAAGAAAAAAAGAAAAAAAATTAAAACAACTTTCTAGACAAACCTTGTTTTCCCTTAAGTCTCTGAACAAAACCTCTGGTCCATTTTTTAGGTGCCATGTTGAGAGGAATTCCAGAGAGCTCACTATTAATGTAGAGGGCGCACTGCAGTTGAAGAAAATCCCAGTCTTCCATAATCATCTGTGTTTTGGCTCCTGATATCCTATGCTAAACAAAATAGTCATCCAATTCAGAAAATCAATATAAAAACACATATTAAACTAGCAAAGAATTTTTCTGACACAAGTAAAACTCTTATTTCAAAAATAACGTTAAAAGCCTTCATACACTGGAATCAAAAAGGCAAGATAACTTTACAATAGGGTGTATATTGCTATAGCATTAGGCCATTCACAAGAAAACCCAGCAAAAAAATTTTTTTTACTAGCATTGGTTTTGGATAAATGCTCACAAAACTATGTATTTGTTTAAATTATATTTTTTTCCCAAGCCACTGAAGTGAAGCTAATATAATTTCACAGCCAGAAAAATCATCAGTAGTTAATTTTTCAATCATAGGAGAGTTAATACTCACTTGATTTTGTCTGCCTGACAAAAGACAAGTTTTTAAAAGCCTGAAAAGTATTAGTCTGGTAGAACTGTTCTAAACAAATTATATACTGTCAAATTTACTTCTAGTCTCAATTTGATTACCATGCTAACTGACACCTGATGGTGCAACAAAGAAAGGACAAAGACACAGTAAAAAAAGAGAAAGAAGTACATGGAAAAAGAACCAATAAGCATAATGTTTTCATTCTAAATGACCACTCAAAAAGTGTCATAGTCCTGGGAGAAAGAGAAAAAAAAAAAAAAAAAAAAAAAAAAAGAAACAGAGAAATAGGGTGAAAACAAGAAGAGTGAGGGAGGGAGGGAAGGAGGCGGGGGGAGAGAGGGAGGGAGAGAGGGAGGGAGAGAGGGAGAGAGGGAGGGAGGGAGAAGAGTCAACTTGACAGACCCGAACTCAAATGAAAAAACATTCCCCATGATCCACCAGCAGATCTTCAGCAGGTCCTATACTGCAAGTAGCTGGTCAGCCAGCTCAATTTGAAGCAAGTTTCTTTATTTCCTTCAAAAAAATGCCAAGCAGCATAGGAGTACAGTACAGGCTGCTTGCTAGACTGTAAGCAGTAAGACAAGTAAAACCACTCGCTCTATTCAATTCTAACCCAATCTTTTTGAAGGCACAGTCTCTGAGAGCTTGAAGGATGGCTCACCTTTTTTATTACATCATTGAGGAAAATGATCTCTGTCAGTTTCATTGTCAAGTCATCTTCATTGGTGCCAGACTTCAAGTCACTCACAACAGAGGGTCTGATACACAGTGGAGGCACTAAAAGACGTGTCAGGATCAAATCTGAAGGTTTACCTGCTTCTGGGTTCATTAGAAGCAGAGGGATGTCTTCTGCTGGGATTCTTTTAAAGAGGTTCAATACTACCAAAGGATTCAAGTTTTCCTACAAATCATTGGAGAATGCGGATAACAAGCCGTCACCTAACAGTTTCAATGCTTCTCTCCTCCCCTTATTTATTGATTGGTCAAAAATAAACTATTTCAGAAAGACAAATAGAGAAGAACTATTCATGCGAACAAAACTATGCTTTCGTTTATTTATTCTGAACCAATCCTGGTACTGTCTAACTTGCTACATTCTTTCCCTTATACATCAGTGTTTACTTCTCGTCAGGCTACTCTCTTTTGTAAACTGTTAACTGAAAGCATTTCATAGTTATTTGACAAAGCAACCCAATTAACCTCTTATAACAAACTTACTGTACATTCTACTCATTTTATTAGTAGCAAGTCACACAAATTACAGTACTTTCTAGACTACTTTTCAAAACTTCATTTCTTTCTTCTTAGTACAGCTACTGCTGCAGTGTAAGAAACTCCAGATATTCACCACTTTTTCTGTCTAAATATGTACCCCGAGATCTTCCCAGCTTGCAAAGAGCAGAAGGAAATGAAACCGCACACAATGCAAAGCTGAATGAAACAAAAAGTTTAGATAATTAAATCTCTTCTCTCCTTCCCAACATTAAGTTCTTATGAAGAATAAAAAAAATTCTGTATATTCTAATAATCTCAGAGTTAAATCTACATGTATATGCAGAGTTTATATGAGCCTATATTTCTTCTCCCTTTTCTAGCTTATGGAAGTAAAACACACCAAGAACACTCCCTTTCTTTACAGACAGAAAGCTATGTACTAGAACACACCAATAAACTAAATTTCTCATTTTAGCAAAGTTAGCATTATTACAACGAATACAAACATTCTTCAAGTGTCTTTTGGTATATAAAAATCTTGGGCCACCACAAGGCTTAAGCTGCTACATCTAAAACCTTTGAGGAGTTCTATTCCAGACACAAAAACTAGCAGAAAATTTAAGTCATAATAAAATTCACCTGAGCTCTTCCCAGTAAGGGTTCTACTTCTTTGTTATGTTCTATGGCAGTTTCAAAGGACTGGAGAAAAGTAGATACGACTGGATCTACAACTTTCTTATTGGTCTTGTACTTTTCATGTATTATTTTCAACAAACCACACTTCTTCACAGTTCCTGCAGGTAAATAAATGTGGGTTGGTTTATTTTCATTTTTTTAAACAAGAACAAAAACACTAAACAAAAAAAAAACAACTCCAAAACTTAAAACAAGTAAACTATAGTTCCAAAAACTACTTAAACCTCCATGCACAAAAGAATAAAAGAAAACTTTATCAACATTATTAATCAGTTTCCTAAAATGACTAAACAGGAAGAGGACAATCAGGTCACTGACAATAGCTGACAATATTTTAAAAAACATGTTAAGTAGGATTTTTTTTGCTATTATTCAAGTATCAAATACCTGTTACTGCTGTAAAAAGATATCACACGAAACTAAACAAACAAAAAAGGGCAATGTCTACATTCATATAAAGAGATGTCAAAAAGCACAGGCTTCGCAATAAGAATGCAATTACCAGATTCTTAGTACGTGCCAGAAAGAATACCCACTAGCTGTGGAATGAACCAGCATATTGAAGATTTTGACGCTATCACAGCCACCAAAACAAAAAGCATCACAACAGTTAACTATCACTAACTGCCAATGTCAACACTTACCATTAAAGGCACCACAGTAAGGACAAGTATTTTTCTTTCGGCACTTTTCAGACACTTTCTTTTTTAGCCCTCTCTTCTGAAGATATGTAAGGCCAGGTCGCTTCAGGTAATCCAAAAATTGTTTTTTTTCTTCCACCGATAGCATGATACGGCAACAGGTCTTGCAGATCATCTTAAATGTAAACACATATAAACACAGTTGTTTAATAAATACATTCAGAGATGTAACCTCTTCTACTATAACTTAAGTTCTTCAAAAGAATGCAGTTTTTAAAATTAAATATAATGGTCTTGGTTGAAAGACTCATTTATATGTTGTAATACACAAAAAAAAAGTATATGGGAAAAAGAATGTAGTCAGTAAGGCAAATCCTTATCTAAGCTCTGCAGGACCTTAAAGATCCATACAAAGCAAACAGAGCTTTGATTTACCAGAATGTCCTAAAAGGCAAGTTATACTGCATACATTTAATTCAAACTACTTCAGTAAAATAATGGATTAAATTAATCAGTTTGAGATTACATAAAATAACACAGATGTATTTACATCACTAAGACTGGTATTTAAACACATTTATTTTACTAAACACAGGATGCATAAATAAGATTTATAACACAACCTTATTTTAGTCTTCTCAGTTGTACTTTCAATCATCATCTTTCCTGATAATTTCCTTTTTCTAGACTAAAAACTGATGACAAATCATAATTGTGTTTACCTGTAAGATGCCTATCACAGCTTTGAAGTATCCAACATGAAAACACGGCAGTTCTAAGTCAATGTACCCATAATGTCCTAAACAATCAGCAAGACTTTTTCCACAGGTTTCACAGGGACGGTCTTTCTCACTGGTTCCCTTTGCGAGAAGAGGAACACACACAAAGAAAAACGTTTTAGCTGCAATCAACTGAATACATAAATACAACAGTTCTTGAGCTAGTCAACTATCCTGACAGCAAATCCACAACACTTACTCCTTTTTCCCCAGCATCAGAAACATGTCAGTAGCACTAAAGTGACTCCAACCCTAAAGAAAAAACGTCTTTCATATGCAGGCCGTGACATTAACTCATTCAGCTTTTGCAACTCTTCTACAACTTATTAACCTACCACATGTTAGTTTGCAGATGGATGTCTCTGAGTCCACCAATGAGGGAGAAAGAACTTATCTGCTGCCTCAAAAGAACAGTTTCCTTGAACCATCCAAAAGCACGAAGAAAGTAGTTCTAACTGTAACTGACAGTCTATGCAATTCAGGCAGACACACGTTTGCATGTATTTTGGATGAGCAGTAAATTTCAGTGATCTCAACTTACTTTTAACCACTTCAAGTAGTTCTACAAAGTGGGTCAGGAAAAAACAAACCAACAGTTCTCACCATGCGATGGTCAAGTACTCCATACTGCAGCGGAGAGTGATGGTTGTCCTGACTATACAGGTTCTTGCTAACCACTTGAATGTGAGCTTGTTGACGCATCTCCTCCGGAGACTTCATGCCAAAACAGATGTGGCTTCTAGAATGGAAATTCCAGACGTATGGATGTGCACATACACATGCACGAATACTTGTAACTACAGGTATACACACACAGACGTATTTGGAAGCAACGCAAAGGCAGCTAAGTCGATTTACGATATGGTTGAAGTAGGTTCTCTTAGGATAACTATAAAAAACAGCGCTGTTTTGCAGGGAGTAGGTGTTTTATAGCCGGGGGATTTATCACTGTTCTCAGGCAAGCCCACAGCCCCCGCGAGCCCGGCCGCCAGCCTGAGCCGACCCAACCCAGCAACTCCGGGGCGCCGCGCAGCCCCGAGCAACGGAGCGGCAACCCGCGTCACCCCGCCCGCCCCACTCACATTTTCTTGGCCACATCGGTCTCCCTGAACTGCTCCTTCACCATGGCGGCGGCGGCGGCGGCAGCAGCAGCAGCAGCGGCGGCAGAGAGGGGCCCGGCCCCCGCCCCTCGGCGCCTGGCGGGGCTGCACGCGGCCGCACTGAGCTCGCCTGCAGCGCCCCCTGCTGGGAGCAGCCGGGGTCCGCCCGGGGCACTCTCCCGAGCCCTCGCCGGGCAGCCGCCCCGCCCCGCCGTTCCTCACGGCCGCCTCTCAGGGCGCCTGGGGCCCGCGGCCGCTCCGCTGCCGGCTGCGGTAGTGTCACAAGCCAAGCACCACCGCACCCCGCAGGAGCCGTGCCGCCCAGCTCACTTCACGGCTCTGCGCTCGCTTTCCCCGCGGCAGCCCTGACCCAGGCAGGCCCTGGGCACGGACAGCAGGGCAGGGCAGCGGGATAGGAGAACAACAGCAGCCCCACGCAAACACACAGCGGGGCCTGCAACGGGGCAGGCCGCACGCCTGGCCACGGAGCCGGCTCCTGGCACCCAGCACACCGCAGAGACAGCGGCACGCCCCCTGCCTATCAGGCACGCGTGAGACACCCCTGGCGTCTCTCTCTATATCCGGCTCCGAAGCGGACACCCCTGCGCGCGATGCCACCTCACGCACAAAGGACCCCTGCGCCTCCTTATGATTGGCTGCCGGGAGGCCCTCCTTCCTTTTCTGGCTCGCTGGCAGGCAGGCGGCCGCCGAGATGGTGAGTGTCTGCTGCCGGGCGGCGGCAATCCGCGCCGCAGGGCTGCCATCCTGCCCCTGCGAGGCCTACAGCTGCCGCGCCCCGGCGGGCCGGCCTGCCCGCGGCCGCGTGCGGGAGTATGGCGGAGGCTGAGCGGGGTGTTGTTCTCCCGCTTCGAGCCGGGGCTCCTGCGGCCCGGCCGCGGCGCGCCGGTGCCGGGTGGTGTCGGCGAGCTCCGGGGTGTGGGCCAGGGCGTGTGCCTGGCCTGTGGTACTGCTGTGCTGCTGGTCGGTAAGAGCAGCACTCTGCTTTCATGGCAGTGTGGCTTCGTACTTCTCTTAAGGTGTGCAGTGGGTGCTGTATATTATTCTCATCTGTTAATCTCGTGGCTGTTCTTCTCTGAAAGCATTAAGGAAGCTGTAACCCATAGGTTTGTTAAGGAAACTCGCATCGTACTGTTCTGGTAGTTAGGCTTGTAATCTATGTGTTTCATCAAAAGCTGCTTTTTGGCTGATTTTCAGAATGGTAGAGGTGTGTATGTTGCTGTATTTGGAAATATGAGGATGAGTTTCATTAGTTGATGTGTGCTCAAAAGTACTTATCAGTTGTAGCCCAGGACCAGTCCAGTTAAGTTAGGAGTTCACTCTCAGCACCAGAGAGACTACCAACTGCTGCTGTACTTTATATATTTATTAAGTTTAAGTTATGTATGTCATTATTGTTTTGTGTTACTCTATTTTGTATTTTTTCTTGCAGAATGACACAGTGACCATCAGAACCAGGAAGTTCATGACAAACAGATTGCTTCAGCGCAAGCAAATGGTAAAAGAACACAGAAAACTGCATTTACTTATTTTTCTGTTGGTTCTGGGCTGCAAGTGTTCCTTAGCCAGTATAAGTAAAGGGACCTTAAAAATATCTGGAGTTCTTACTGTAAGAGCTTATAGGTTTAAATGTGTTGATGTACGCTGAAGGTAGATCTTTATGGTGAGGTAGTGAGGGGTTTTGTCTTTGGAAGCAGGAAACTGTTATGACTATGTTTGTATCAGATTAATAATAGTCTCTGTAACTGAGGTTTGTTAGTTTAAATGCTAAGCTCATGGTGGGACTGTATGTAGCATCTGACTATTGTGCTGAATATCGACTTTCTCTTGGTTTTTACAACTTGTAAAAATCCCTTCTTAGGTGATTGACGTTCTTCATCCTGGAAAGGCCACAGTCCCCAAAACAGAAATCAGGGAAAAGCTGGCAAAAATGTACAAGACGACCCCTGATGTAATTTTCGTCTTTGGCTTCAGAACTCACTTCGGTGGTGGCAAGACAACAGGTTTTGGCATGATCTATGATTCCTTGGACTATGCAAAGAAAAATGAACCAAAGCACAGGCTTGCCAGGGTAGGTTGTTTTCTGATAATTCAATGGATTTGAAGTGTTAGGGATTCGTGATTTTACACATGTGAAACTAAAGTTTTGTGGAAGTACTGTTCTTGTGTTCACTTGTATAAGAGGTCTTAAAGTAGTGTAACTTAGCTTCTGTGTTTACAAAAGAAACTAAGCTCTTTATTGTTTATTACAGGGGAACTGAGAATGCAGAATTGGTGTTAGTGGTGTTTAGCAATAATAGATAACTAACCACTGTTAAAGGTTTTGGAGAAGCGTAAGAGATGAGACTGATACATAAGCTACTCTAGTGCTGTGTTCATTGACGAGTCAGCTTGTCTCACTACTTAACTGATTTTTTTCAAATGTTAACAGCATTTGAAGAGTGCAGAAATAGTAAAACTAAAACTCAGCTGTTACTGTTGGTGAAACAAATTTAAATGCAACTTTAACTCTTTTGTAATAGCACGGTTTGTATGAAAAGAAGAAGACTTCTAGGAAGCAGCGAAAGGAGCGTAAGAACAGAATGAAGAAAGTCAGGGGCACAGCCAAGGCGAACGTTGGTGCTGGCAAGAAGGTAGGATGAGAATATCTGCAAGCTAGAGTGAGCATGTTGGCTTTGAAATGTTGATTAGAAATTCTTGAAGAGAGTAACATTGTTTTTCTTCCATTTCTTTCACCTCTTCTACTGGATAACAGAAGGTAATCTGTGTGGTGTTATATAGCTTCTTACCAGCTCAGTAGCTTAGTCTTGCTCCTCACTGCTGCACGCTTAGCTGAAATAGCGTGAAACAAAGCTTCTTAAACTATTGTTTCCTATATGTCACTTGAACTAAAGTTAAACTTCTGTAAATCTAACATTAATTGCTCTAAGCTCATAACTTGGCCTTGCAATATACAATAACACTTGTTACTTAGTCTACCTAAATACCTAATGCTTACTCCACCAAGTTACTGTTATTTGTGGTGTTATTTATAGAGGAGACTTTGTTAATGATGTGTGGTGATGTAGGCAGTGAGGACAGTGTGTAACTAAAAATAAGGTAGAATGCCTGCTTTATTCTGCTTTTAAGTCACTGATTCCCAAGATGGTGGGTTTTTTTTTCCCCTGGGGGGAACATCTTATGCTGTGGCTGGAACTTGATACAAGCTTGTCAGGTGTGCAGCTTGGAGGGAGACAGGGTTCCTCTATAACTAAAGAAATAAACGCAGCAAACCTGAGGAGTAGCCTGGGTGTGAAGATAGTCATCTTCCTTAGCAGCTTTTTGTCCTTTGAAAAATGCTGAGTAAGCTGTGCAGCCAAGTGGGTTTTTTTCTTCCTCATAACATGGGAAGATATGGCAATGGGTTTTGACACTTGGCTGTGTAGCTGCTGAAGTGCTTTGACATCTTGAACTTTAGTAATCTTCACTTTTGCTTTTTTTCTACTTTCTTGGAATTCTTCATCAGAAATGAAAAATCTAGCAGGTACTGAAAATGAGCATGGATGTGGTGACTGAATTATACATAACTGAAACGTGTCTATGTGTCAGTCCTTTTGATTGGAGCACTGTACTGCTTTGCATGCATGCACGTTTGTTTGAAACTTGCTTCTGTCCTGAGAGGGTTCAGATAAGTACATAACAAACCTTGTTCTGTGTGATTTAGAAATAAAAGTTGGCGAACAGCAAATAGGATTTTCAAAACTAATGAAACAACATTAAAATAAGGAATTCCAAATGAGAAGAAATTAAAAAAACTCAGTGCAATTGAATTGAGGCATTGGTTTAAAACACCTCAGGTTCTGATTCCAAGTAGTACAGTGCAATTGCACGTGTAACTTGACCTTTGTGTAAAAGTAGTTGTGCATCTTTATGGAAACTAAGTCACATCACAGCTTTGTGCATTTGAGATAGTGGTTGGAAATGACACAGTTGTCAGCATTAAACTATATTTAACTGTTGCCCTGCAGTATTCCAAGTTAAGACACAAACCACAGTGATTGCTCCATGAAATTAGATTCTTCACTTACTGCATAAGGGAAGTTCTCCTTATCACTGGATGGAAATAAACTAGTGTTACTGCGAACTACTAGATAAGATTTGGAGCCTTTTCCATTCTGCTTTAATGCTGTTTTAATAATGTAGTCCTACAATTGTTTACAGTATAACAGCACAAATGAGCATTTGGTGTAGTAGTAACACTAACAAACGCCCTCTTGTGAATGTCAAGGGAGTCATTTAGTGTTGCACTGATACCAGTGGTATGAATTCTAGTCTTCCTTTCAATAATTTTGCACTTGAAGGTTGCTGTTACCAAGTGTTGATGCAAAATGTTTAAATGACTTTTACTTGAATTACTGAAGCTGTCCAGTTGATAGAAATTCCCTTAAAGCATATAAACATGTCAGAAATCAATACTAGGATCCTGTGCAGTGATAAGTATGTTGAGATGTGACTTCTGTAACAAATGATTATCAAACTAGTACACTGTCTCAATAGTAGATGAACTGTGTTTTGGACTGAAATTTTTTAAAAAATATTTGTAAATGATGTTTTAGTTGAGAATGCATGGGATAGACCTTACTTGTTCACCAGTTTTGTTTAATTTTTGTGTCCTTGCATTAAACTTAAACTAAACACAAATTAATTTATGTGCTTTCTGGAAACCTTGGTTGAGAAGAGTTCTATGCTGCATCACAGAGAAGAGCTTGTGGAGTGCACTTGTGTCTTGAAGCTTTGTACTGAAAAATGCATGTTTAAGTGTAACAGTGTGGCATGGTTCAGCATTCTTTATCACAGCCATGTGGAGGAATTTTTAATAGGAGTCCTGTAATATGTTTTCAAGTCTACCTACACAGTCTCTGAAAACTGTTTATCTCAGTAATATGTAGGCATTTGATTCTGAGATATCCTCAGGCAAGTCTGTATTGTTCTAAGAGTTATGTACTATGTAGTTACGAAAACTGTTCAAATGGTGAATCGTATTTGAATAGTTTTTCTTGAACTTTTAAATCAGACATCAGCTGTGCTGATGTCTGTTAAAAGTTTTCGTGCTTCCTTTCACTTCTGACTCCTTCAGAATTCCCCATTCTGTTTTCCCTGCAGTCTCAAAGAAATATTTTTTAAGTAGTTTGTGTTATTTAATCTTTTCTGTTGCTTTGTAGTTGGCTGAGCTTGCATAAAAGTTTGCAACAAGTGGATATAGATGCCCCTCCACTAGTGTTTGCATTCAGAGCAAAAGCAAAAAAGCCCCACTCTACCTTTTAATATCACACCTGTAGTTGTGACAGCCTTTGAAATGTGAGCATTCCAAGCAAGCATCTTTAAGAACCTGAGCGAACAGAAGTGTGTATGGATTGGCACTTTAAACCATTGTAGCCTGTAGGTGTGATTGAACATTCAATTGCCTTCTGAGTATTAAGTTCCAAACAGCTATTGTTAGGTCCCATTTGAGTCTGAGGGAATACATGAAAGCTAAGTCTTCAGCCTCTACAGTAGTTAAAACTTTGAGGTTTTCCTATCACATTTTACTGTGATAGTTGAAAAAAGCGTATGGTGAGTGTCAGTAAGAAGCCTCAAAGCTCCATCTTCTGCAGTGGTAGAACTTTGATAAAACTGTTCTCTGATTAATTAATGCTTTTTGTTTTTCAGTAAATGAACATACTTCAGATGGAAAATGGATAACAGGTATGACTTCAGAATGCTTTCTAAGACATTCAGTAGCCCATAGTCATTACGATGACATAGGTCTAATGTTGATTTGTGCAAAGACCATAGTACTGTACTGATACAGAACCCAGTGCAAGAGTTTGACTAAGAAAGGCTGTTGTGTATGCTACTGAGTTGCTAATTTATGTGACTTCCACTTACCTGAAATACCTGATTAGTATAAAGACTGAAATAATACATCAAACAGTTCAGATAAACTGTTGATTATTTAGTCTTATTGTAAACAAGGCTTACGCTTTTCCTTTTGTAGACATGCTAAGGAGGGGGTGGTATGCGTTGTTTTTTATTGTCTTAAATAGATTGAAATAGAATGATGTCTATTTTGAGGACTAATTTGTGTTGTTTTCTTACAGATACTCATTTCAAGTAAATTCCTTATAACGAAATTTGATACTCATTTAGAGAAGTCCTAGGTTGTATTTTTATCTTTGTTGCCAGAAACACAGGTTACTGCTGTGGGCATTAACTGTTACAGACAAAACTCTGGTTTTATTACAAATGGTCGGAATGACTCATTTTAAAGAAACTTAAACAGGCTGTCTGGGAGCTGGTGAAGTGAGTATAATGTCTTAAACAGAAAGCTGGTAAAGCAACTGTAGCTTGTTGAGCACTTCTACAGAAAGGGTGTAATCCAGGCTCTTATTTATTTCTAGGACAGTACTGTGAAATTTTGAACCTTATGTTCTTCTAAGTAAGGCAGTGTCATTCACCTGGCTTGTTTGGGAATCAGTTTTTCAGACTCTATGAAGGTATGAGTATGAAAATTCTTTTAATCATGTGGCACTGATCTATTTTTCTTTTACAGACTACATAAGTCTACAAAAAAGCAGAGAGAATTACTGTGGAAAGAAGCTGCTCATCTGGTTTTAACATCAAATAAACTATGTCAATAAAATGCTGATTTGCCCTTTAGTTTTGATTTGAAAGCTACCATTTTGTACAGTTTGAGAAATTGAACACTGGTGCACTGTTTGCACTGAATTAAAATCTTTTCATAATTAAACAACTCTTGTTATGAGTGTCAATTTGAAGTGAGTAAGAGATTTCTACAGATAGTCGTATAACCTAATTCCAAGCAGGTAGTGTTAGTTCATGGACATAGACGTGCTTTTGTCATCTGCTGTTGAAACTGGTTTGGAAAGTCCTTTTAAGATGTGCTTGTTTGTCTATATTATATAGACATGTAGAGTATAGCTGGATGGAGAACAAAACATGGAAATGAGATCTTCAGAGCTGCATACTTTGACAGTTAAGATTTTTTTGTGAATGAAAGAGTCAGGCATGACTTGCCTTTTGTTCCTGATTCTCAGGACAGGCTCTGGTCTCAGGTCTGTGAATTGTGCAGTACACCCCTGTTGATTCATCTGGTAGTGTTAAAAAAAGTCACTTAAGTCTGGGTTAGTGGCTGGATAAGGCATGCTCTAAGCTAGGACCGTGGGCATTCTGGTGCAGGTGTTTCAAGTAAAATAGCAAGCAAAATAGAAGTTTTGTACTTTAAATAGAACCGAAACAGACAGGGCAACTCCAGCAGCTGTGCTGATGAAGGCTCTGACTTGCTTCTTACCTTGGTAAGTAGCAAGTACAATACTTTTAAATTGTACTACCGTTGTACTGAGGCAGCATATTGTAACATGGGTGTAAGGCATTTTTAGTGCTTGGGGTAAAACTGACAACCATATCATTAGAGTTGTTAAAGAGGTTGGAAGGGGATATTGTCCTAATAACTTCCATACAAGATCTGGTAAGTATAAAGTACTTAATGCCTCTTCTCGTACCCTCAGTCTGAGTCTTGAGCTGGTGGGTTTGCTGTTGTCTGCATTCAGCAGCATCACACTCTTAGCTGTACAGTACAATTTCTGTACCTCGTGCCATGGTGTTACTGCCTTTATTGAGAGTAGTAACTGGTATTACTAGGCAATTGTCCTGGTGAAAGGACAGGTACTCCAGTTTCTTCTAAACATAGGTGAACTAGTGATGTTAGACTAAGGGAATGGTGAAATGGAGTAATTGCTTCTGAAATAAGTTTTGAGTCTGGAGTGGAAATTAAAAGGCTTTTTTTTTACTTGGCAGACCGACCTTCAAAGTGTTCTTCCCAAAGTTTTTAAGTATACTAAATTCTGAAGAATTGTTAGAGGGGTATTGGAGGTGGGATTTGTGTTGCTACTTGGGTAACAGCACATGCACTGAACTGAGTCTGTAGATATGTTTTGAATAGGTGACAGTAAATTTTTGACAGTTAAAGATTGTAAGGAAGATGGAGCAAACATTACACACATAAAGCTTAGAGCTACAACCTAAACTTGTTTTAAAGGTAATACTTGCAGTAAACCCTTTTTGTATGTAATGTTGAACATGAAAGGAGAGTCGAGTCATGCTATTAAATATAACTGAACAATCACTAGGGGGTAGTGTGAGCACAGCAATACAAATATCAGGATGACTTGTACAGCAATTTTTCATAAAATAGGCTGAAAGGAAGCCAAATTGTCCCCTGCTGAAGAGGTCAACTCCTTTGAAAAGATGCATTGGAAATAGTTGTGTTTAGGATTTGAGGCTTTAAGGGATATTTGTTTCATAGGTTCTTTTTGGAATTGAATGGAAGCCATCTGTTTTGGTGAAGACCATACAGTTATTATTTTCCAAATGTTGACTACTTTAAAGCTCTTGAGTGCTGCCACAAATTTTAGTTGCTCTTTTCAGAGGCTTCCTTACCTTAGTTCTAAGAAAGCAACAAAGGATCTATAAATAAATGCTGGCATAAAGGTCTTACAGTCTTGAGGTTTTGACTTTACATCAACAGTGCTGTTTCAGGTGGAATGTCCCTCTTGAAGCAGAACTTAGTTCTGGAGTTGGAACAGTAAATGTTCGCTCATCAATTTTGTGATGTCTTAAGTGCTTTTGATTACAGCTTCATTTATGGAGGCATGGTAACTTCAAACCAGGTAGAATAAAATGAGCTATCTTACTGCTTGGTGCTAAAATTTGGTATTTGGTGCCCCATTTTGATTATTTAAGATTGACAGCAAAGAACACCTAATGATTCCATGGACCAACTGACTCTTGTTACACGGTTATGTTAAAACCACATACCTGTAAGCTGTACTGTGTCTTGCAATGAGGCATTAGGCACAAAAAAATGGGGAAGGGGACAAAATGACATTAATCTAGAATTAAGTGATCAAATCAGATAACCCTAACTGAGTTTCTGCACTATTCTGCTACATTCTGTATTGGTGTGGCTGTCCTCTTTTCCTATTGTTTCACTTGGAAAATGGCAGGCGACTGAATAGCTGTCATCTGAAATCTTGGTGCTTCAACAGCCTGGAGAGATAAGCAGCTATTCGTGTGAGTTTCTATTCTGCCAACATTTTGCTTTCATACATGAGAGACTAAGCCATATGTGGCAGGTGTTCAATGATTCAGAAGTTTTTAATGCACATGTCATGCTGTGAAGAGACTCTAGGTTAATCTCCTTTCCTGTGGGAGGTAGAACAATTAAGGGGAAAGCATTGATGAACAGGAATCTTCCCTTCTTTACTCTGTGCTGAAGGTTCCCTTTTATTTCCTCCTGATCTTGGCACCTCACATAATCTATAGATAGACCTTGTGTCACTGTAGGCCTGCTTTTAGAATTTGTCCTGGCCCTCATATTTCAGTATCCCAAGTATTGTATCTATTTCATTACTAGTCTGGAGCCCAGATCAGACTCTGAAGGATTTTTAAAGAAGGAATTTCTAAATTAAGCTGTTGATGCGTAATCACAAATTGGTATACATGGGAAGACATTCATTAACTCTTCACCATTTTTAATGGCTAGGACTTAAGTTTTGGGTTTTGTATTTTTTACAAGGGACATAATTACCACAGAGATTCTTTGGTTTTGTTTTTTTTTTTTTTTTGTAGGAAGGACTTAAAATTGTGAAGCTGGACTAGTAAATGAAGTCTTCCTGTGAAGTGCTTGAAAAGCTGTGTGGAAGCCTCAGGGCTTGACTTATTTGCAACTGGACCAACTTCTTGCTGAGATTTCACCTTTATGTTTAGTGAGATATACAAGGCACAGCCAGATAATGGCGGCTTCTAGCTGAAGGGAATTGTAGTCTAGAAAGCAAAAGAAACTACAGTGGATCAAAGACAGATTTACTAGGGAAGCGGAGTCTGTTTGGGGGAGCAAAGATGAGTGTCTTGGCATCATAGGAAAAGATAACTGTGATACAGATGAAAGATGGTAAGATTTGGCATCACCTAGGCAGTGAGGTGGTTTTGTCTAGGGAGCAACTTTTAACAGGCGTGAAAACAAATGCTGAGGGAAAGAAATGAAGCTTATATTGTCAGTGTCTTGAAATGAAGGAGGCATATTATGCTGTGAGAAGACTGCAGTACCAATAAACTGAGGGATAAAAGGGTGACGTGGGTACTTTTTTTTGTTGATTAGACAATAGGTCATTTAAGGAATAAAGTATGCAGGTCACTACCAAATCTGTTTGCACCAGTCAGAAGAAATGAACTTGTCCGTATTATTTTGGTCACTTCCTGTACAATTTGATGTCATTAGTGGCCTACAGAGAGGAAACAGAACGTTGTCCTGTATCAGCTGTTGATACTGGATTCATACAGTAAGTTTGAAATTCTAGTTGTGAATGCTTCCTGCTCATGTGCTTCAATTTGAGTGAAATGAGATACATGGGGCCTTTCTTTGGGTCTTTGGGTGTTTTGTTGGTGCTAAGAGACTGGAAGAGAGTAGTTCATTTTTTTTTTTTTTTTTTTTTTTCTCTCTGAATGCTGGATAAGTCTTGTTTGAACAGGAGATTTTTCCAACATGGGTGGTAAATGTTCCTTTTCTTTTATCACGTTCTGAACATACGAGCAGTAAGACAAGTTATTTCTATGAACACATTTGTTACCATGCCTCTAAGAGGTAAAATGAGAACGTTTAAGTAAGCTTTGACAAGTCAATGTCAGGAGTAGGCACATCCTGGTGCATTAATGCTTTGGGACTCCTTTGCTTTAAAGGGATTAAATGAAAATTTCGTCTTAAGTTTGTTGCTAACATTAGTGAACTGTAGTTAGGTTTAAAAAAAAAAAATGCCCTGTAGAATTTTATCCTCATCTGGAATTTAGTAAGTTTCATCTTAGTTTTAGTCTTTGCTCTTTGTGAAGGCTGTGGCTAATGAAACAGCTGCAAAGTGGCTAAAAGGCATCCTTGTGTGCTAGAAGATAACTGTGTTTTTTTTCCAGGAGCTGGCCATCGGCAACCAGTACTATTAATAGAAAAGCTTCATGGTCCTTTTCAGTTACTGCTGTTCATACACAGAGATCCTAAGTAAGGTTGAGTAGCGTGCTGATGCAGAAGGACATTTGGAGCATCTGTGGCTTCTCCTAACACAGCAGATGTTTTACAACCAGCACAAGATGTGTGAGTCCAGTGCTTCACTGGGTGGGTGATAGCGGTTTGTATTTGTGCTCATTGGGTTAAAGTACAGCTTGTTATCTCACGAAGCTGGCCAGACTGCAAAATGACCTGTGTTAGGAGAAACATGCTTCACTGCTTTTTGTGATGATCTAATTTGATTGTACTGGAGCTACTACCCTGCTATCATTTTCTGTCAATTTTTGCTAGCCTGTTTGTTAAGCCAGGCATTGTTTGTGTTGATTTGATAACAGGTTTCAATCACTGATAATAAAACTTTTCTGGAACAAATGACCTCAGATCCATATCTCCTGCACAGTGTTGGCTGTAAGTAGAAAATTGGGACTGACAGTTGCCTTTTTCAATGTTTTCTGTTTAGTTTAACAGCCAATGTAAAAATCACAATGGAAGTGGCTTAATATTTTTAAATAAAAAGGGGGGAAATGTTCATTTTGTTTCACTGTTTCCTCCATAGTTTGGTGGATTTGATGGATTGCGCTACAGGCAGAAGTGAAATGAAGCTCTTTTTTTTTAGCTTTTTTTTTTTTTTTTTTAAAAGGTAAGAAATGTGTTACCATAAGAGCTGTGAGGATTCATGTTTGAGTATTTGTTTTAATTGATCAGTTCGGGTTATTGAAGAACTGTTGATCTAGGCTGCGCTTCAGGACTTTGCAAAAGTAAAGACTAGTCTAAGAACTTAGATTTGAGAGAAATTGCTTAACATTTATGTGTGAATATGAAACTTATATTTTTGAGGAGTTAATTAAAATTACAGTATATTTTGCCTAGCATTGAACTCCATAGTGTTTAAACAAACAGTGAAGCACTGTACTAATGCATAAACCAGAGAAAACATGGTGAAATTGAGTTGTCTAGAGTCAAAGAAATGCTGACAAGTAAACATCTGGCATTTAAACATAGAGTAAAATATGCATCAAATTTTTTCCTTGTTTTTATTAAATGGGAAAATATTTACAGGCATTGATGTCTGCCTTCGTGAATGAGTAGTGCTTTTGGGGAAAGAAAAAGAAGTTTGCTTTCAGTGTGGTAAATGATAGATTTAAAATACTTTATTTACTTTAACAACATTCTTACATCTGGTGGCATGCGTGGTGGCCTGGGGGAGAGTCTCGCTTGTAGGATACTTTTGCAGGAGCTGTAACACCTGCGGTACAGACTAAACCTATGCTGGCATTGGAGACAGGTGGAGGCATTTGTGTGGTGCTGGCAGGATGTAGTCAGACAACCTTAGAAATCCTGATGAGGCTGGAATGTTTAATATTCCCACTTTGCAGAGGAAGCACAGAAGGATAAAGTACAGAGACTTTATTTAAGTACCTAAGTGTTTTAAAAGGGTAAGTACAAACGTGTACATATAAATGAACCTCCCATTATGACAAAAATACAAGTCACTGCCTAGCAAAAAGGATATCTTGGCTTCATTCAAGCTGCCTGTTGCATATGGACCATGCTTCTTTTGGAAACCTGTGTCAGTTCTTTCCACTCACTTTCAGGAAATGCTGCCTCTGTATGGCTGTTCCACCAATACCTGCCTCAAGGTGTATACCCTTAGCAATACATCTGCCCTTCTTTGTGCTTCTATTTTGCATCTCCTCCCTTTCCATCCTGGTGTTGTCTCATTGTTTCTTAGAGTTGTACAGCTTGCAGATGCTTTTTCTAGCTTTACTTTCGCATAGACTGTGTAAGAATGAACAATAATGACATAGCTATATAAAGCAGTTTATCAGTCTCTCCTAGTGGTTGATCAATGTTCCACTGGCACCTTGGTGGGTACAAGTGCCACAAAAAAAAAGCTGGAGGAACCTGAAGTTGCTGTCTGGTGTTAAGGGAAGATTGTAGAGCTTTTTGTATTGCTGCTGTTCTGTGGATGAAAGGAGATACGCTTCCAAGGTGTATCAAGGTGCCACACTTGTTCAGTTCTACATCAATTCTCTTTCATTAGTAAAGATAAATATCTGGAAGGTTTCTCAATTAAAGAAAAAAAACAAAACAACAAAAAACCCAAAACAAAAAAAAAACCCCAAACAACAAACCAACTCCCCAAACCCAACACCACAAAAGTTTCTGTGCTTCTTACTTAGTAAGTGGGAATAAAATAATATTACAGCAGTCACCTCGCAAGTGCACACTATGCACAAGATACTTTTGAGGTCCATTCTTCAATTAATGCTTCTTGGTAACTTCAATAACAGTTACAGCAACATTACAGAGAGCACAGAATCTCCAGTCTCAGATGCAATAATGCTTTTTTTTTTTTGCTTTTCAGCTTATTTCTCTGAGTACTTACCATCCTCAGCCTCTTCTTTTCTTTTTTAATTTGTTTTACTAAAAATAGCTGTGTTGAGATGTAAAGTGCAGGACCATGTGTAAAATACTTCTCAGGGAGCTTGCTGAGTAATCCAAATGTTTTAATCTAGCTATTTGCAATCTACACAAACTTCAAGAGAAACTATCTTGCTTTTCAGTGAAGATGCATATGAGAAAACAGCTTAGATTCTCAAAGAAACTGTGTGAAGGAATCAGCCAGCAGAGGACTGTAGAACTACGTGTCACACAGTTACTGATGTGAAGCTGTTCCATCACAAAGACTAAGGGGAAAAGCCATGTAGCAAACTCTGTAGTCAAGCCAGTCTCTTAAACTTGGTAAAATACTGAAAAGGGAGGGCTCTTTCCTTTGTTTGTTTCTCATTAAAGAATTTAATTTGCCCCAGGTTCCCTTTGTTGATGAAGATCTATGGGAATTTTGTTTACATTTTGAAGCACATTGCCAAGAAGAGTACTTCATATGGCAAGTAGACTGAACCTTTTGGGGGAACGACAATGCTATGCTGCTACAGAGATGGTGGTGCATTCCCCAGAGGAAAACAGACTTCATTTGCAATGAACACTATATCTGCAGAAACTAATGGCACAACCTCCTATTCAGTTTATGTAAAACAAACCAGGCCCATATGTTGCTGCTTTTAGAGTTTGGGTGTTTAAATTAAATGTTGTTTAATGAATATTCAAGCCCATTTGCTCAAAAGTTGTGCTCAGTGTAGCATCTTTCCTCTGTCTTCAGTCTTACCTAGAGTATTAAGCTATTACAACAGGGTGCTAAAGCTGAGGCATCTGTTTCTAACTAAAACTCGGATATTAAAATGCCAGAGCAGATGAGAGGGTAAATAAAGACATACAGTAAGAGGATCATATTATTTTTTGTTTTGTAATTAAGACTGAGAAAGGTTTGATATGCATGACACCCTTTAAGCAACGGGAACATTCGCTGTGCTATTACAGCGGCTGTAGTTTGGGTACAGTACAGCCACATATTCACTCTCCATTCTCTTTAGGAGTTAATTGAGCTTATTCAGTATGCAAGGGCCAGATGCCTGTGCTGGGATGCCTCAGCAGACTGCGTTCAAGAGACTTCTGCTTCTGTCTGGGGCCATGGGCAGCTTCTAGATCTGCGTGCCTGGGTGTGGGCAAGTTGACTAGAGGCACTCCATAAAAACTGGGATTCACACACCACCAGTAACAAGGTTTTACCTTTTATCATCTGTCCCCAGCTCCAAGTCAAGTAGAAATATTAATAGGCTGGAAAAAATCCTCTGGAAGGTAGACCTGGCCTATTGACTGCCCTGTTGAATGGTCTAGACTTTTCAGACCTGAAATACATTGAGCATTTGTTATCAAAGGTCAGTAACTATGCTGTGAGAGGTTACTTTGAGTCAGGAAGGAACCCATGGCTGAAAATAGGTGGTTGAATTCAGTGTCATTGTGCATTTGCTTGTGTCTATTAAATAAAGTTTTTAATCTATGAAGGCACTCCAGTGTATGTTTAAATTCATACATTTTCTGGAAAATCTCTCCACTCTTAAGACAAAACCTGAAATATATACTAAAATATTTTCATTAACTTTATCTCTGAGTCCAGAAATTGGCAACACTATCAGCTTTTTTTTTAATGGCATGGAATAAAATCTTGTTAGAAGACAGCGGGAATGTAAACACAAATCACAATAATTGGGTTTTACTTATTTTCATGAGGGTTCTTCAGATGCTTGTTTTTACTGCACAAGTGCAATATTATAGATATACAGTGGAGCCCTCTTCAGAGAATAATTGACACATGGATAAAATGTTTAAAAACATTCCCTAATGCTGTAAATCTAAATTGAGGGCAAGACTATTACATGAGAAAACCAAATACACAAACCCTCAAATTCTTTTAAATTCTGTTAGTTGTTAGAGCTTCCCTGGTCCAACTAAATCCACTGTCCCTATGGAGCTGGGTTGTTAAGCATCCATTAGTGCAAGAACGGAACAAGAAATTGCCTGCCCAACGAGGTGTTGACTGAAAGTAGTTAACCTGGTCTGGGCATGTATGTAGGCATAAAAATTCACCACTTATCTGACTCTTTTTACAACATTTGTTAGGTATCTCCAATTAGAAAAAGAAATCTCTACATAGATAAAAAATTTAATGAAGTTAACAATATCATCACTTGTCTGCAATGTGAACTTCTGGGATGAACCACACTTTAATTTCTTGTACTCCAACAGGAAATTACACTGTTCTGACTGCCGTACAATAAGTAGTGAGAGACAGTCCTACCCTGAAATACCGAGTCTAGTTTGCATCTCAATTTTGAGCTCCTAAAAATCACATAGGAAAATGATTTTTTTTTCTTTTAAAAACTTGACATGTTTGAGAAAGATGCAGTGGGATAATTATTTTATTTTTAAAATGTAACTCTAAGTTAAACTTACTTCTTATGCAATTTCAGTGTATATTCACTGAGTATATTTACTCACTGTAGTGAAACAATTCTTTCTGATTTTAGCATTTATTATTTCTATGGAGCCAACCCAGATGCCAAAGGGAAATGAACTGTCCCTTCTCCATCACCAGTGGGACTGTTTGGTGGTTGCCATCAGCTACTGTTTCCTAAACCCTCCATATGCACAGGGGCAACAGGAAAAAAAAAAACCCAACATGTTGGGATATTTTTGGAGTCAAATTGTACTGCAAGTGAGTCCATCTGTCTGTGCTGAGTTTGCAGATAATCTGCTCCTTTTAGCTATAGGGTAAATACAGTGTAAGCAATTTTTTTGTGATGTCAACAGGATCACTAAAGTATAAGTGGCTTGAAATCTCTAGCAAATGGCTTCCCAAGTCACCGGTGCATTTGACTTCAAGTTTCTAGAGCCTTCTGTCAGACAGCATCCTGGTCAGTTCAGCATTCAGAATTTAGCCGACAATCCCCATTTTGTTTGCCTATGTCTCTCCTTTTGAAGAACTCCCACCCTTTGCCAGCTACAATCTGCTTAAGTTGCAGAGAGCAAACTATTCTCCAAAAATCAGGAAAATATAAAAGGCTTTTTTTTTTTTTCCCCTTCTTCTCTCCTATCATGCTTTCAAACACCCTAGCTCTTTCTTCCTCACCTTTCTTCTTGTCAGCTATAACAAACACAAACTGTCCCTAAGGAGAAAACAAACACTTTCTGTGGTATGCAAACACTCTATGAATTCATGACATTAGTGCTAACACAGCTTGTTTCAGCCCCAAGTTAAAACCCATTCTCCTGCATTTTGTGTCATCTCTTCCTGGCTATCCAGCTTCTTCCAGGTTTGTCATGTTAGTCTGGCATCCACCCTTTTGAATGCTAAAATGTGTTATCCCCGCTTTCTACAGTAGCGTGCATGTTAAAACACAGAAATATTTTTGCGTCCTCCTTAACACTTTATAGTAAAGATGAAAGAGGCCGTGGAGAACAATTGTACATCACGGATCTAGCTCTCAGGATAGGAATGATACTGATGACAACCTGTCAAAATGCTGAACTTGTGTTGTCTGGATGAACGAGAGAATGCAAATGAGGGATAAGGAGAAAATAAATGCGTCAGGATGGGCAAGGGGGATTTTCAAACAACAGCATAGCAAACATTGTCAGAGCACTTGTGATTACAAATCCTATAGCCCTCCACTGTTGGGAGCCAGAAATTTCTCTACATCATTTACATTCCTTCCCAAAGACATTATAATGCCTGAAAGAAAATAAATCTAGACAGATTCCACAAGTTACAGAAGGAAGATTTGCTTTATTAAAATCTTAGAAAAGACTCTTGCACTCTGTTTGCGTACTACCTGCCAGGAGCTATCTGGGTGTAGACTGTGAAAGTCAATGCATTTCCAGGACATTTTGGGTTTTTATATACGGCACACTCATATCATTAAAAAATTGATAAATTAGTTAAGAGGCACAACCCCTTCCTGTTCTTACCTGGTTTCAGTTCATCTTCTAACAAGTTACTTCAGCTTGATTAGATGGTTGAATCAACACTGTTTTCTGTTACAACTGAGACCTTTAGGACTATATCTAATACTGACATTAGTAGTAAGGCTACAGTTGACTACTTTGGGGGAATAAGAAATACAATAATGCCTAAGGTTGTGGGATGTATTTCCATGCTTTACTATAGACAAAGAACCAATATGCTTTAAAACCCATACTTTTTTTTCTAGAAGACAGCCAGTAATCATGCTGGGTATGAAGAAACCCATTCCACACGGGCGTTTCTAAGGGAGGGAAGAATTCTGTTTTCCACCCAGCTTTTCGGCAACAGGATGCAAGTGAAATAGAAGAAGGTTAAACAGCACTAAATATCATCACTACAAAGAGGAAAGCTGATTCTCCCCAGTCCTGTCTCTTTCTGTGCTATCCTTCCCCTCTGCTTCCCCCCATTACCTTGTAGGTAGGATATTAAAAGAAGTTGTGTACGACGAACTGAGAGCAATCGGAGCACAGCAGTCTTTCTTGATTTATTACCTCATTCATTAATCCATATATAAAATGCAATTTAGGACAAGGCTCAGAAATCCTCACCCTGACATGTTCTCACATATTTGATAAATTATTCCACTGGAAGAGGATTGAAGGGCATCTGCAGTAAATTCTGCCGAGATCTATTTCTCACAACATTTTTACACTTTCATATCAAATTAGAGGATATTTCATAGATAAGGGTAAGTGACGGGATTTCTGTCGCTTGGGTGCATGTCTCATAACTCACAAGGGTGGAGGAGTACAAGGAACCAGCACCATAAGAAAGACAGAGATTTAGGACAGTCCCCTTGAAAATATTTCTGGAGTTGTTTATTTTCAGCCCAAAGCTGTTAGTAGTCATTGAGATATTAAAAAACATCAATGTCAATATAGTTTTCTATATCCAAAGGAAGAAACACTGAGAGATATGGATTTCGTTTAAGTTATTCCAGGCAGAACATGGATTCTTAATATTCATTTGGTGGAGCTGAATAAAATTTGAATAGGGCAGTCACACAATCTCCATATACAGGACCATGATACCACCAGCAAGGCTCTGTAAACTTGGAAACTGCATTCCTTTGATTAGGCTAGAGGGGTGGTGAAACAGAGTTTCAGTTTTGGAGAACCTTGCTCTCTCTCCAAACTGGCTCCAGAATGTATACCCATCACTGCGCTGTCCTTAGGCTTTCCTCTCCCCTTCCACCCTATTTTTGGTACTCTTCTTGACTCCTTCTCATTTCCGTACATAGTATTCCGTTCTCCCAGTTTCTTTCATTCTTTCCTAAGGCTTTTATGAGGCTATTCCTCCAGTGCCTGCCATGTAGGAGGTAGACAAGAAAAGGAATGTCACTAGCAGGAATCTGGAAGTGAAGAAGTGGGAAGGTGTTTACTTCTCACATGCCTGCATGTGAGAACTACCTGCAAGGTAACCAGTCAAGGTAACCAGTCATTTTCCACCTTGCTTTATCAAACAGAGATAAAATGTGGGGAAAAAACATTTGCAGACCTTGTTTCTTCTGACACTTTGCTACGATTGGTGTGCTCGCTGTACGGCAGGATGCACACGAACAGACGTGTACCAGTGCATGCCTGCGTTCCTGCTGCTTGAAAGGCAAACAGGTCAGACAATTCCCAAGCTTCCATTGATACATCAGAAAAAAGGGATATGGAGTGGGCATTCCCCTTCTGTGCTCTGCTAAACTACTTCTACAGAACAGATTTGGTTTAGAGAAGAAGACTGTGCTCAGAATCTGTTCACTTACAGCTGCAGTAGAGGCCTACCATCAGCAATGGGACTTTGTGACAGGGTGAATGAAGCTTTAGTGCCTTATTTGTTCAGAGAAAAAAAGAAGTCCAAATTAGCAAGATTTGGTCTTGAACAAACAATTTTAGCTCAGAGCTAATGAGCTGAATTGATATCTATTTAAAACCTCAACTAGAAGCTCAATTTTCTCTTTCTTCTTTGGATTATATTTTGTTGAGAAAGTAGCAAATAAGCTAGACTGTAAATTCTAATAACTCCTTCCTCTCCTTCTTGACAACCCTTTAATTCAAGCACTTTTTGTCCCTTCCTCCAAAATGTAGTACAAAATGTCTTCCTGACGAGCAGACATGAATTCAGGGACACTGGTTTCTAATAGGAACTTAGCTGCACCATTACCTCTACATCTGCAGTGAACATAGTATGCTGCAGATCTCAATCATGTATTTAAATTCTCTGTGGATCTATAGATTATTGCTGCTGTGCAAAGGAAATCTTTCTGCTACCCTTGAGTAATATCCTCTAGCCTTATTGAGCCTGAAAGTATTTATCAGAAAGTCATTACAGCTGTTTTGTTTGCATATAGCTTTCATTCTGTTTATTTTAATGTCTGGACAGCATTAGCTCAATTAGTCTAATGAATGAATGAATAGGTCTTCTAATATTTACTATCTAATTAGTTCATTGGCCTAGATGTAATGTGCTAGGTCTAACTGTGCAGTGTGTCTAGCCAAGACTGTTCTGAGGAACTTGGTGGTCTATTTCTTTATGTTTTGGCCCAGCACTTTTTGGAAAAAGGGCAGTTTCTGTATCTGTTTTCCTAAACATTGTGAAAGCAATAAAGCATCCCAGAGAAGGTGATACTCTTGCTTTACTGAACTCCCAACCTGAGAACTCTGAATCTCTTTTATCTAGGGCAACCTGGATGGATTGGCTAGGACCTGAGAGAGAAACTAAAATAAAGGAATATCTTTGGATTTCCAGCTGACACATAGCAAGCAACAACAGAAAGGGAGGACAATGCAGTGGAATATATACCAAGGATACAGTGCTCTGTTATATGCTCTTTGCTCTCCAAAGGGAGTAAGAAAAGAAATGCATAAAAAATGTTAGTTGTATTACTTAGTAAGCTACATGGAAGTGCTGAGGTCTTACCTAGAAGAGCTCATATCAAAGCATACAAATACACTATGAAACAAAACTATTAAACCAAAGAGCATTATGTATAACTAAAATAGCTCAGACTATTTATTAGAAAGTAGAACAACAAATTCAGTCATACCTTTTTTCCCTGTCTTCATTTATTCTATGAAAAAAAAAAAAAAAAAATTTAGCAAAAGACTGCTCCTAGCAGGACTCCTAAGGTGAAGTGTTGCCTCTACACCCAGCTGCAGGTACTTATTTGGTAAGAGGCCCAGCTGATGCTCATTTTCTGTGAGCAGGTCAGTGATGTAACACAGCTGTGTTTCACCAGGGTCAGATGAGGCAGGGGGCTTTTTGTACCTCCAGTGATAAGGCTTGTGCTTCTTACCCTGATGGCTGTTCAGAATGTGAAAACTCAGAGCAAGGAGAATCAGGAGTGGATGTCTGAGTGTTTTTAGGCTCATTTTATCTGGAAAAGAAGATGTAAGAGTAATTCCTTAACAGAGATTTGTTTGAATGTTTTGGGGACCATCAGCTAAATGTAAAATTTAAGGAGAGCAGCCTTAAGGAGTACTGAACTCAGATGAAGGTAGGAAAGTTCTGGATTTTGATTTAAGACTGCTAGACCTTTGGTACTTTTGTTCAGCAATTAAGATTTCTTAAGAGAAAGAGCAAAAAGTTAAATGTGTGAGTAAAATAGTGTCGAACTATCCTCTTCAGTTTAAAAAAGGAAAGTGCTATGACTTGTTTCTGAACTTGAAGTTGTTCTCTGCTGCATCAAAACCAAACATGAGAACATAAGAAAGTAAAAAAGCATACTGTTAAATGGATAAAGAAAATACATTAGTAAGATGTATCTAGAAATAAGGTCTTATTTTTTAATTGATTTCACTTATTAGCCCCTTAAGCTTTGACCTGAAAGGTGGCTTTATAAAAAGGTGTTCTCTAGTTCAATCAATATTTTTGAGCTAGCTTAGTCAGTAAAACTGGGGTATGCAAGCAAAATCTCTTCTTATTTACTCAATCTCTATTTAATATATATGGAATATACAATATTTGGAGGCTGTGTAGATTTGGTTTTTTTTAAGTTGTGCTTTAACTTGGTGGCAACGTGCATTGCTGTAGGGAATAAAATGAAGACCTATAGGGCTATATAGGTAGTGCATATATAACTGTAAAGTTACTGGTTGCATTTTTTTTTCAGTTGTATTTCTCAGTGTTACAAAAAAAAATGTTGTCAATTCAAGGCATTCTCAAAGTTTAAGATACTTGTGCAACTGGTTGTAAGGAGTTTGTCTCAAAGGACTATTATGCTGCATCCTAGTTTCATTTTACTCAGATATAACAGTTATCAAAGGCTTTTGAAGATGGACGTAGGATCATCTCTTTAATGGAATATCGCTGTCATAGGAGCTAAAGTTACAGTTGGGAACTATAATGAATATAGGAGTCTGTTCACAGAGCTTGAAAGCATAGTTTGAAATGCAATCTGAGCATGGGATGTACCAGGTATTTTCTTCTTAAAATACTTGCTGGGCAATTCAGTGATCTGTCCTTAAGATGAAAAAGACACAATGGGTTATTTTTAGCTTTAGAGCCTTTTTCTTCTGTACAGCAGCATCACTGCTAATGATGCTGAGTGGGATATCCCAAATAACTAACTACTGGAAGCTAAAGCAATTTGTGAACTATCTTAGAAATGTATGTGGAAATAAAAGTGGAAAAAGCAGGCTCTTACTATTTCATATATTATTTAGATTTGTAGTATAAGAAATTGATTAGTGTGGTGTCAGAAGTACTTTGGTGTGCCATGTGTGTTGACTGAACAAAAATGCATCACTGCAATGCAAGAGTAGGAGGTGCTCCTTGAGTAGCAATTTTGCTTCCTGGCTTTCAGGAAGCTATTTACATTTGGGCAGGAGAAAGGAGATAGACTTGGCCTTTTATATTATTGGGTTAGAGAAGTCTTGACATTAATTATTTTAGAGTAAGTCATTTCTCTGTTTCTCTACCTTGTTAACTGCTGCTGTATTTCACAAGGATGGATAATATACAGTGGATGCCCTTGCTGCCATGGGTAGTAGTAGAATGCGTACTGTTAGTGACGTTCAAATAATGATGACTATGTTTCAGGAACAACAAACCATATTATGGTAAATGTTGTGGTTTTGTTTGGGGTTTTCTTTTTTTTTAAAGATGGTTTAAACTCTCCTTATAGCATTTCAGGGAACCAATTCTATCTTGATTCACTGCTTGAAGGTTCAACTGTTGTACTGAATCTTTGTCAACAGTTATATGTCGGAGGAGTATGATTTCCTAAAGATGCCAGTCCATATATTTAAGCACATCTAATACCTTAGAAAGTCTTGTGCCATATTTCACTGTTGTAGAAATAACCACTTGTATGGTGTACCAAGGTGTCAGCATATTGGAAAGCTGTACTGGTAGTATTGACTGTGATCAATAATGGTACAATCAAAAACAGCACAAGCGCTGCTTACCCTTCAGCTTTGGATCTGGATTTTTGCAAAATGGCAATATTTCACTTCTGAATACTGCCTTGCATTTTCATCTAATGCTGCTGCTTTCCTCCTCAGTGGAGTTATATGTAAACTATGATGACGCACCTCTAAAACAAGTTTGAATCCTGCTTTGCAAACATTTATACATGTTTATAAATTGGTCCCAACATATCCCGTTACCTTATCTCAGAGCTCTGAGTGTTAATAAAGTAATTTCTGATCCCTTCTACTTCATCAATATACATTCACATAAATTCATGTGGCAGTTTAGAGCCAATTAAAATTTATAAGCCACAAGTAGTCAGTGAAATTCTAAGGATTAATTTACTCACTGGAGTATTAATCTGTGTAATGTAGTAGGTTATCCTTCAGTAAACTTAGCTATATGGAGATGGGGAGATACATTTCCTTGCATGTTTTACTGTAAATGTAGTAATTGGTCCCACTGGGCTGTTGAGCTTCAACAGTTACAGCCAGCAGTACCACAGCAGTCTTGGTGTGAACCTGGGAAAAAGAACCACTCAGCAATATGAAATCCAGTTGTGTTTATCTAGCAGGATCCATCATACTTTTCATTCCCTGCTCAGGGTTTGAGATGAGGAAATTAAATAAAACAAAATGATTTAAAATTGAAAACAAAAAGACAACCCTTGTCGTGAATTTAGGAAAATATAACCTATTCCCTTTACCTCCCCCAAAGCTCTCAATTTCAAGAGGTGATGGAGAAGGGATTGGAAAAGGGAGGAAGTGATCATAAATTACTTAACACATTCAGGGGAAAGAACTTCCTCCTTAAGGCTTTTCAGTTAGGATCTTTTTACACTTGGAAAACCTAATTGATCAAGCCTAGTAAATCTGACTTTTGTTAATGGGTTTTTAATTATCATTTATTCAGCTAATGGTCTTGCTGATAGGGAGCAGGGACAAAAGAGACTGTGGTTTGTGAAGGGCCACAGGAAAAGGTTGTGCCTGATCCAGTGTTTTAATGCAGATCCTTTTCTCTCTGCTTCAAAATGTGCTTCCTTTCATCAGCCCCTGCCTTCCTCCTAAATTAACTGTGAACTTATTATGGTAAACCCACTAGAATTCACATGTGTTTTTTAAAAAAAAAAGTAAGTAAAGCTGTGGAAAAACCCCAGGTGTCAAGGGAGCCTGGAAAGATAAATTTTTTTCAGGTTTTTCTCTGGAAAAATCCAGTCAGGATAAGCAAATTAATAAATAAGCAAGCTGTAGGAACTTTGTATCCTAGGAACACTGAGGCTTCAGCATGAAGAGTTGCAGTAAGAATGCCTCTTGTGAAAGATGCTAAGCCTGGTATTCAGCCCTGGTTTTTCATTGCTGTTGCTGGCTGGGGGTTACAAAGCCAGCATCTCTGTTTTTATCTCATATTATTGGGTTTATCTATCATATTCCTTCTGACAGGGATGATACTGAAAGGCAAAAACCTGCAGCATTGCCTTCATCTGGATGACATGTGAATTATCCCTGTCCAATCTTCTATTTATAATTCTTGTGTTTGTCAATCGATGTCAAGCAGAAATATGGGTGTTAAAAAAAAAAAGGTAAAATGGCTTTCCACAAGTAATTCCATGCCAGTTGAGAGCAGAACACAAGTTCTCCTCCTTGGTAAGCCCTGCCCTGTCTCCTAGGCTGTGCATCTTTCAAAACCCTTCTTCCCAGCCCCAAAATGTCACATCCTCAGGGAAATGTCTGTCCTGTGGATAACTCTAATCCCCAAGCAGGTTGTGACCTTGCAGGCCGCTGCATGACAATGGAAAACAGGCAGAAATCATGGTATGGCTACTGGGCTTACCAGTCACTGATGGCCAGCTGCATGTTACACCAGGCTGTGCATGAAGAAGTCATGTTGGCTATGCATCACAGGAAAGCGGAGAACTGGCTGACTTCTGACCTCATTATAGGACCAACACTGGAACACAGCCCAGAAATCTTTTAACTGGAAATCAAGCCAGTGTGCCCTCATGCATATAAGCTGGAAGACCCTCAGTAAGGCTCTCCAACTCTAAACTTTTTAAAATTATGGAAATATGTTCATAAATGCCACAGGCTGGTTGTTTTTGGGTTTTTTTTTTTGTTTGGTTTTTTTTGAGGAGTTGGCGGGGGGGGGGTGTGGAAAGCTTGAAAAGGTATACCAAAAAATCTGCTGTTAGGAGTAGAAATTACCTTTCAGTTTTCATACATCTGGCAGAACGAGTAACTTCTGTCTCTATCAAATTCAAAGGTGTATTATCTGGTTTTAACTGGTACTTTATTTCATACACAAGTATGTACTCTGAAGAAAACAAAACAAAAAACTGTCGTACATCTTAAACTAATTCATGGGGGAATGTTACCTTGTTTCATACCATATTATATCTAAATTGCTAATGCTAATTCTTTCTTCCATCTTCTCTCTCTCCAATTATTGAAGATTTCATATGTTCTGTTTTTGTGTGCACTGTTTTCTAATTATCTTCTATGAGGTATTACTACAATATCCCTGCAGAGAATAACAGAAGTTGGTAGACACTCTAAAATGCATTAAAAAACCCTCTAATGGATATATGAATGTGGGGGGAAGACAGTGATTTTGGATTTGTTCTAGCTTTTTAGATGTGTGTCTCTATTCAAACAGTGGCATTCAGGAGATGGAGATTTGATTAGCGTAGTTTTGTTCCATGGCATTATTTTCTGGGGAGGAGTCAGGTAAGAGTTCTCTTCCATAAAGGTCCCCACCAAACACTAATGTTTGTCATTTGTTCTCACAATGCTCAATTTCTTTGTCCTTATTTTTTGTTGCTCAAACTCAGTCATAGAATCATAGAATGGTTAGGGTTGGAAGGGACCTTCAAAAGTAATCTAGTCCAACCCCCCTGCAAGGAGCAGGGACATCCCTGACTAGATCAGGTTGCTCAGAGCCTCATCCAGCCTGGCCTTGAACGTTTCCAGGGATGGGGCATCTACCACCTTTCTGGGCAACCTGTGCCAGTGTTATACAACCCTCAGTGTAAAATGTTTTTTCCCGATATCTAATCTAGATCTACCTCCGATTTTAAAACCGTTACCCCCAGTCCTGTCAAAACAGACCCTACTGAAGAGTCTCTCCCCATCTTTCCTGTAGGCCCCTTGGAGGTACTGGAAGACCGCTTTTATAGTTTTTTAATACTGAGTATTCAAAAAGAATCCTCACTTGTTTTAAATATGGAATGGAATTGGAGGTATCCAAGTATAATTGTGAATACTGTGGACTTCCTAAACATAACTTACTCTTGCTATTACTATAGTCACTTTGTATTTGAATGAATGATTTTTTTTTTTCTCCGTTACTTGAACTGAATTGTTCCCTTGCCAGGGACTTCCCAAGATTTTACTCTATGTAAACAGAACTATAAAATAAACTGCTGTGAAATAAATGTTCTTGCACTTCTAACTTTGAGCCTGAACAATTTATTGGATTCTCCTTTGGGGACGTAGCTTGTTTTTTGTTGGGCTTAGACTCGAAGCTTTCACTCAGGTCTAGCAAGGCTGGGTCTAGGGTAAGGGAGCACAATTTCAAAAGCCTTGGCTGGCCTTAAAGCCCTGTAAGGGGGCTGCACAGTGCAGTCACAGCTGTAGCTGTGTCTAGCCTATACCCTGCTGGTACCAGTCTGTCCCCGTCCCCAGGGAGATGTTGGGGCTGCCCTGTCCTCTGTCTGAGGTGGTGGGAC
This sequence comes from Chlamydotis macqueenii, assembly GCF_036417535.1. Classification (NCBI taxonomy): domain Eukaryota; kingdom Metazoa; phylum Chordata; class Aves; order Otidiformes; family Otididae; genus Chlamydotis; species Chlamydotis macqueenii. The sequence continues at coordinate 3,940,228 of NC_141562.1, forward strand.
AGACAATGTGTCCCCTATTTGTGCTGGGGAGTCCCAGCAGCACCTGGACTGTGCTTGTACACCTGGACCCAGTGTGACTTGGGTTTGGTAGTTGTGATAAGGGTGAATAAAACAATAACCAGCTTTTAACTGAATGCAGTGAACTCCACTGGCTTAATTGTTCTTTGGGTCACCACTTCAGAGAGCTGATCCTGTTTTCTAACACACAAAAACTGAAGCCTTGACCCGATCTACCTAAACACTTAGTGGTGCAAACTGCCTAGCTAAGGGGCGCACACTATGGACTGTGAAATGTGTGCCACACAGGCTGTGCACCAGTCTGATACAAAAAGTATCCAGAGTGGCACACATACTCTGGAAGGGGAGATTTAAAACTTGTTCAGAGTGCTGGGAGGATAAAGCAGTTTCTGATTGTCGTAGTTCAGCCCTGATCAGGACCAGACTACACAGTCTCTCTCTCACTCCCCCCACCCTCTGAGAGAACAGGGAGAGAAAATATAAGGAAAAACGGCTCAAGGTTTGAGATAAGGACAGGGAGAAATCCTTAAAGTTACCATCACGGGCAAAACAGACTCAACTTGGGGAAAACTATTCATTTATTACTACAAACAGCAGGATAATGAGACAGAGAACAAGATAACCTCCTCCCACCCCTCCCTCTTCCCAAGCTTAACATTATCTCTACCACCTTCCCCTCCCGAGCGGCACAGGGGGGAAGAGGGAATGGGGGTTGTGATCAGTTCATCATACGTTGTTTCACGCCGCTGCTTCATGGTTGGGGGAAGAACTCCTCGCATTCCTCCCCTGCTCCGTTGTGGGGTCCCACCCCTACGCCACAGTCCTTTGTGAAACTGCTCTGGCGTGGGTCATCTCTTCCATGGAGTTCAGTCCCTTCAGAACAGCTGTCCCAGCGGGCCCTCCATGGGCCACAGCTGCCTTCAGGCATCCACCTCCCCCGGTATGGGGTCCTTCACGGGCTCCAAATGGATCTCTGCTCCTCCGTGGACCTCCATGGGCTGCAGGGGGACAACCTGCTCCACCATGGGCTGCACCACAGGCTGCAGGGGAATCTTGGCCAGGAGCCACATTACTCCTCCCCCTCCTTCTGAACTGACCTTGGCATCTGCAGCCGTTCCTCACAACAGGCTGGTAGATGTCTCTCAGGATCTTTTTTTACATCTTATTCACTTCTCATCTCCTTTCCACTTCTTGCAGCTGGGCTGGACCGAGTTGGGCCCAGTCGGCTGCCTGGCGAGAGGCCAGAGGGTGAGGCCTGCAAGGCCCATGAGGCCTGCGCCTCCCCCTCTGCGCCTCTGCCCCCGCTCAGCTTCTTCACATCTTCTCTTCTCCTTTTTTTTTCTTGTTTTCCCATTCTTAAATACATTATCGCAGAGGCATTATCACGGAACGTTCTGCTACCAATCGACTTGGCCTTGGCCAGCAGCAGGTCCGCCCTAGGCCCGGCCGAGTCCACTGAACAAAGGGGAGCGACTTCTAGCAGTTTCCTACAGAAGCTACCACCTTAGGCCCCCCCTCACTAACAAAACCATGACACTGATCTATTTTGAATCTGGATCTATATCAAGAAAAGAGATAAGATTGCAAACAGATGGGATGTTTTAAGCAGATCGGTTAGAATTGCAGGATTACGGTGTGTGTTTTGTGGGGTGTTTTTGTGGTGATTTTTTTTGTTTGTTTGGTTTTTTTTTTTCATTAGCCTCATGCTGTGGTCCTTTCTGAGATGTAATGGCAAAATTACATGTTGAGCTATTTGGTCTTTTTTTGTTGCATAAGTGACCTGTATACGCTCATGCAGAACTGTTTGATTTAACTTCCTGTAATATATTTGAACTACTCATTTGTGTTACTGAGCTTCATGAGACCACTGTGAAGCAGCATCCTTTCTCTTCCACTGTAATGCCACTGATGTCTGACTATTTTTCTACTACTGTACCATTTCACATTGCTCAATATGCCCTGCCATTTAATGGACAAAATATAGAGGTCACAGCTCTACAGCTGCACCTTACTGAACTTCTGCAGTATCTCTGTCTTCTGTAGGTCTCTGGTTTGGTGTTTTTCTCTGCCTGGTATAAGTTACAGCTGTAAAAGCTGTTCTCTCCTGATTAAAATGCAGGATGAGCTGGCTGGCATTGCTCTTCACAAACATTGCCATAGTCACCAGTGGGGAACACATGGAGTAATGAACTTTAATCCTTGTTAATAATACGTGTGAAACATGCAGGCCAGCCAGCCTTGTTGTCAGAAGACCCTGATTTACGGAGCCTTACCTCGTTGGGAAGAAGTGATGAAGATTGATCACTGCTTTTTGTCCACTGTGCTTTACTTCCCATTTACTTTGTTCTTGACTTCTGTTCATCATGAGCTTCATCACATGTTAGCAGAATCCTGTGTGGTCTTCAGCATGTTAAAGAACTGGCTCATCAGCCAGTGTTATTCTTTGGTTTTTTGAAGGTTGTAAGTCCTGTTTGTGCACTGGCACTAAGTCGTACTTAAATTTGTGTAAGGAGGCATTTGGCACAGGTGTCAGTTGCTAGATGTTTGTGTGACTTTGTGTTGAGGGAAGTGACACAGCTTGTGCCACATCACACTAGTATCAGCCATGTGTGCAAACATGGAAAATCCTGAGATGCAGGGGCTTGCTTGTAGCTATTGGTCTGTGGAGGTCATTATCCCAGGCTGAAACACCTGGCTGGGTTGTAGAAGAAAGGGCAACACTTATGAGTTCCATGTATGTTTTCTTTTTGATGGTATGGACAGTGTTGGGCCCCTGTACCTTGCCCCAGGCCTCATCCCAGCTGGCTCGTGCCTGCCAGCCTCCCAGCTGCAGGCTAGTGTTGGAGCAGCGGAGGTGGCACGTACCAATGCCTGAAGCTGTGGCAGGAAATTACTGTAGTGATGCTCTTGCTGCCATGTCCTCTGTTGCCTTGGAAGGGAGAAGGCACTGCATTAACCAGCTGTTTGGACTCCTGTGCTCTCCTCTGGCCGCACCTCGCTCAGCTGCTGCAGGATTGGTGTGGGACAAAACTCCCTGCAGCACTGCTGCACTCTGCGTGGTTCTGTGTTCCTGCAATTTGACTCTTATGGCATCCTGTGTAGGATACAAACAGAGAGGATCATACAGCCCTTTGCACTGTGATAGCAAATGACACAGTGTTTCACTTCTATTGAAGTAATTTAAGCGTGTGCACATGGGAAAATGTATTTTACGGGAATTTTCCAGGCAGTATCCTGGAAATAAAATGATAAAAATGTCCAGTTGGCTGAGGAGAAACTGTGCATTGGGTAAAAAGAATGTGTGTGCACTGTGGAGAGACCACATGCACAGACAGTGACGTCTCTGGGGCAATTTAAACTGGTGGTTTGCAGCAGCATTAAACCCTCTCAGTGAGCAGCTTCTACGTTTGCATGACTATTTACACATAAGAACTAACAGCATTGCACTTGGTCAGATCTTAGTCCTCACTGCTCAATACTCTTATTATGAATATGCATGAGCTGTGCTGGTGGGGAAAGGTATGAAGGATGCAGCTTTCCAGAGAACTGTGACCCCTGTGCTCCTGACATACTGTCCACAAATAGCAACATGTTTGGGTAATGAACAAAACTTCGTCTTGTTTGTTACTTCATGGGATGGTTGGAGTCACACGTGCAACCCAGCAGTGCTGTACAGCTCTGAGTCCTTGTATCTGAAATCTCAGTTGAGAAAAGGTCACAAAGATCATCTGGCATTCAGCTCTCATTGGCTCCTTAAACACTGGCAGTTTGAGCCCTACCTGTCAAAATTGCTGTTCCTTGTACATTGTAGTCATTGATGAAGCTTGGGTGCAGTCTGAGCTTGGAAAGTGAGATATGGTCGTTCCTGTGCTGTCTGTTGTATTTCCCAGTGCTACTCCTGATTTCTTTGCTAGAGCCTTTGTGGATAGAATCCCAACCCCATTTGTTCTTCAAGCTGCTGCTTTATTTTTAGGTCCCTGCTGTACTTGGGCCCCTTCCTCTGCAGCAGCAACACACTGCCTCGCTGACAGAGGCGGGAGGTCTACGAGTGGTGATACTGGTTCAGACCAGGCAATGGCTACACCTCTCCTTTCCCTCACTACTCCCTATGTTCTGGTGGCCTGAAGCACTGCCTTATTCTGAGAAAATAACTCTATGCTTCCGTATAGTTTATGATAAATACTTCATTTATTTGGGAAAACCTTTCAGTCAAAGATTTATATTTTTGCTTCAACTTTTATAAAGAGCCTGTTGTGAGTAGACATCAGCGGGCAACTTGCTATCTATTAGAAAAATGAATTCATACCTTTTGTTTAGTCTGGATAAATTGCCGAATCCCAGGACCATATTTGTCTGCCTGCTTAATTCACTTTTCTAAACAGTGAGCACAATACCCTGTTCTGATGCTCGGGCTACAGAGTGTGTTACACAAGGAAATACATACGAGTACTTTGGAGCATAAGGATTTGTCATCTTCAGGAGACAAGTGATTGTCCAGTCTCTGTGTGTGTCTATATATTAAAAAATGTATAAAATGGCATAATTCTTGGCACTATTGTTGTTTTGGCATTATTAAAAAGGGGCCTAATTTGTTGGGTTTTTTTTTGGGGGGATAGACTTAAGAAGAATGTGGTTTAGATGTTAATTGTTTTTTAACTCCACATTACGTGATTCGTTAACATTAGTATCTAATGGAGTCAAAAGATTAATGCCAGTATTTATTTCTAAAAAGGCAAAGATTCTGCAGGACAGCTTTTTACCTTGCTATGCTTTAAAAAAATATTACTGAGGAAAATATTCATGCTGCAATTGTACAAATACTCCTTTCTTTCCCCTTGCCCCTCCTGAAATATCTCTATTCTCTCATTCCATATTCCTCAAAATAAGCTATAGGGTTCTAATGGGGACACTGATTAAATACTCTGCTCTGTAATTTATGCAAAAGCAAATCCCAACAGGAATCAGGGACTCTGAAAATCTGTTGTGAAATAATTATCCTGAATGACATTGTAGAAATAGTCCATGAGGATGTTGTCAATAATACATTACATTAAATCTGTTTGAAATAAACCTTGAAAATTACATGATATTCATGGGAACCTGAAAGAATTATCAGTAAACAAATTTAATCAGCTTGACGTTATGCATACCACTCAACCTCTTATTATCTGATCATCTAGGTTTTAGAATGCTATGGGGAATTGAACGACAATTAATACTAAGATAGAGCTGTAGGAGCTCATGTGATGGCTGCAGGACTACCTGATTCTCTTAATTTCTACTCGTCTCTCATAATTTACATTCATTTCTTGCTGTTGCAGAGTCTTCAGTGACACCCACTGATGGTGACCTGGCTGTTTGTTGCTGCAGCCATTCCCTTAACAAGAAGGCACTTGTTAAGACAGAATGAACCTGCTCGACAAAGAAATAATTCTAATTCTTTCCACATACTGTGAAATGGTTATACCAATGTCTAGACATTTCTTCTTGTGATATCCAAACTGTGTTGTGATAATGGAATCCAAACCACAAAATCAAGTGCAGCATAAACTACACGATAAATCACGTACAGACTTATTGAGGCTTCTTGCAGTAAAAGGTAGGACCATAGCGAACTTCACTGTAAGTAAGATGAGTAGAGCATGGGACCTACTTCTGCTTTACTGAAGTCATTAGAAACTTTGCCACTGGCTTCACAAGGAGAAATGGGGTTTGGAATTTCACTCACCTGAAATCAATGAATTCAGGCTGTTGGTTACTAGATATCCACTGAGAAAGTCTTGAGTAAGACAAAACATGCAAGAGGACTTGATAGGGGCTTCCAAACTTCCTTTTACTAAATAGGCAAACAGTGCAGACTTCATTGGTATGTATTTCTTATTTGAGGTCACTGGTCACACACCTGCTAGTGTCTAGGATTTAACCTTAATATACACTTTCACAGCTCTGCACATGCATTGCTTACACAGATTTTCTGCTTTGTGAATGTATTTAGAAGAAATCATGTGTTATTAGAGCTGTGCAATGATATCCCTGTCCGAGATAGTGCTTCACTTCATTCACTGGTTTTGAATACTCAGGTGAGAACACTGCCGAGAAAAGCAGCACCCCTTCATAGAGAAGCCACAAGTTTCATTTGAAAATTATTCCTTCAAGCTGGTTTATATCAAGATGGCAGAAATGCAGCCAGATGCATTTTTAAAAATGTTCCAGATGAGGAGCAGAGGAAAAATCAGTTGATATAGGGTAAGTTTATTGCTTTTCCCAAAGGCTCTGTCTAATCTTTAGGCAAGTCACAATAGAAATGACTTTTGCAACTGTGATGGATATAAATGATTTCTGAAAAAAAGGGCAAGTACTTTATTCTTAATATTGGCAAAATGTGTTCTACTATTTTTTTTTTGTTTTAAAACAATTTTTCCTTATGATCACCGCAAAATATACTGATTTTGTGTATTTAGAAGAGCAGTATAACCTTTTGAAAGAATATTTTTCTTGATGATAGGGTTGTGAAGGAACTTAGAATGGAAAAATGAACACCTCTTTCACGTTTAACTATGCTGAAGCAGGATAGTATATGTTGAATGGGGGCACTTGTTCATATTAAATTTTGATGTTTACCAGTCTGGATAAATATTGATTGAAACATGTCTACCTCACAAACTCTTACTCTTCTTTCAGATCTTTTATCTAGTTTTATTTTCTCATTTTCCAAGTTCGATGGTTTTATGTTTGCATCATCTTAGCTAAGCCACTGAAATTGAAAATAAAAATTAACTGCTCAAGCAGATTATTTATTTTCCTCTTAATGTAAGAACACTAAAAAAAATGGCACTTCATTAATGTAAAAAATATTACTTCAAGCTGAAAACAAATGAAATTGTGAGGCAGAAGATAATGCTTATTACCAAACTAAAATGCCTTAACTCCTCTCTTTGAGGGAAGATGACAGAGGCCAAACAGCTGATGTCAGGAGGAGACATGATTTAGGTCTACTCTAGCTGCATCTAGTTAAACTGATATCTTTGCTTGACTCAGTGAGATGGATATTAACAAAGATATTATTTAGTGGACTACACAAAATGTCTTGCTAATAAAACGTTTAAGTAGGTAAGTGGGAGTGGGGAGGGATGGGATGGGATTCTATGAATTTGGAACTAGTTGAGTAATGAACTATCATCAGAATAACTTGCTAGGTTTTAATGGATTAGTTTGGATTCATTTAGTATGGGGAAGAGAGTGAAAACACATTAAGAATCAAGAATGCTCTATGCTATATAAGCTGGAAAAACACAAATTTGAATAAGACAAAAATCCAGGTTTGGATTGAGGCACTTATTTTTCTGTTGATCTGTACCAAATCAAGCAGTAAATTAGTGCTAGATTGCCTTAATTCCAAGCTATGGATGGTCCATGTGCAAGGAGTTCACTAAATTTGCTGGCAAAAGATAAGAGGGATAAACATGTCTGAATTGTTGAAGGTATGCTCACGGGAAGAAGTTGCACGAAACTTGCCTGCAATCAGTGCATGGACTGCACTGTCGAAGGCTGTAAGAGAAGGAAAATCTCTGACAACTCCCTTTATTCAAGTGCTTTATTGAAACAATTGGTCAAAGCTCTTTCTATGGTGATTGGGGTTTAATTATAGGTCAGTACCTATACAGATAAGGATCAAGTTCTCCAAGTAACTTCTATGACTTGGAATGTCTTCGTCTTTTTTTTTTTTTTTTCTCTTTCTAGTTGAGCTGAAGTACTGCCTAACCAAATAATGTCAAATAAGGTGCTCCTATCCTGCCACCATTCAGCTTTTGTGGTGTGCTGTTAAAAGCAGAGCAGTTTTCTTGCTTAGGAAATGAAGAAATAGAGAATTGGGAAGATAAATCTATAGAAAAAAGACTCCTTTTACTGAGTACTTTTTTAAATCTAGCTTTCAATCACTTGATCTTTTCTTGGCCTATGTCTTGCTTGATGAGCTTAATTGGGAGGCATCCACTCACATTGATCCATATATTTAAATCCTGAAGTGGCTTACTGTTTACTTAAAAACTGTTATTCCCATATTCCCTTTGCAAGCTTAGTAAGCTTGATTCACCTTGCATCTGGAGGTTTATGAAGAAAAAGGTACTGGCCAAAGGACTCAGATGTCTTGCTTTGTATTCTAGTCACTGCAATCCTCCAAAAGGCTTTACCAGATCTGATAGAGTAAATCTGTATCTCTTTCTCAGGTCAGCCTGTGTATTTTTTCCATTAGTGTGAAGTAGAAAGGATACATCATTAACGACCTGCTTCTGCTTCCCCCCATGCTGCTCTAATGCTTCTGTTTATTCCAAGAACATTGAATGCATAATAACTACAGGAGAAGAGTATCATGCATTCAAAAAGATTTCTGCACACAAATAGTATGTCTCTGCCTGTGTTTTTGTAACATTGCCCATTACAGGTGTTTCAGTCAGCTGAGTAGCTGGTCTTCCACACTCTGTTGCTTACTGTGTTTCTCCTTCACTTAAATAACACTACCAAACCTTTCAGTGTATGGCTGTTAGTCAAATAATTTTCTGAAATCAGTAGAGTTCTAGCAGACGTATGCTAGAGAATAATTTCGTCCTTTAAGTATGTACTTTCATACAAATTGGATTTTATAGTACTGTACAATGTCAGATTTCTTATATTACCCTCAGAATTCAACCCAGTGTGATAAAAACCAAGATAGGAATGTATCTGGCTATGAAAGGGTGGGGGTGGGGTACAGGCAGCAGGATGGCACTACACATGATGATGCAGCCAGCTTGCTAAATGAGCAGATGGAGGCTTGCTCTTCTCTGTGGTTTGACATCATCTGACATGGGCATTTGTTTTTTACAGCTCTTGACAAAGTAGTGGTTAAAAGGGAAATGTGGTTTGGTACATTTACTGACAGTCCTGTTCATCGGTAATCCTGAGCAGCTGGGCAAGGCAAAACTGAACCTTTATTGAAACTGGTATACAGACAGGTGAACAAGATTGTGTAAAAAAAAAATTACGTATCACACAAAACACAGATCCCAACACCTGTTTCCTCATGGAAGCAGTAGTATAAGTACAGTTTCAGTATCCTTTTTGTATTTCTATAATCAATTCAAATAGGACTATTAAATCATTCCTCTTTCCCATTCTGGCAGTTAAAAATCTTAATATTAATCCAAAAGTGTCCATATCTAAAGGTTGAAATGAAGCTTTGCTCCAGGTTTTATCACATGGGTGATGTTCTGAGGAGGGTAATGCAACCCAGCACTCCAGGTGTTTTTTTTTATTTCATGACCTATAGGAGAACGGAATCCTAGTTGACAATGGATTCCCTTACTGAAGTAGTGGAATAATGTGCATAAAATATGTCTGAGAAAAGATGACCAATTTGCATAAATATAATTCAGTGAATTCTTGTAATAATAGTGAAAGTGAAGAGTGGTTAAACTGGTCAATGAACTTTTCATAACCCAAATTAACTATGCTAAGCAATTTAGATTTACTATGCTATCTCATGTATAATAAATAAGTTTTAAAAATATTATCTTGATAGAGAAAGTATATGAGATTGCTTGCTTTTTCACATGAATAGGACAAACTATGATTTTTCAATCCTGAATAAGGTTTAAGAAGGGCTGTTTAACTAAGCCAATTCATGTAAAGTACTCAAATCTGAAACCCTACCTATTAGATATTCTTCAGACTTAACCTTGTCCTGTGATTAACCTTTGTCTTATCTAAAATTGTTAAAACATGCAAGTCGTAAACTAGTTATTCAGATTTCCTTTTCTGACATTACTTTACTTGTCAGAGACATTTTTATTGCCTTAATGAAGTTAAAAAGACTCGGCAACTTTGTTGCAAGGGTGAATCAGCAGAACTTGGTGTGCAAGGACATGGTTCACTATTACATGAAACATAAGAATATGATATTCTATTATGATGCACATTAAACATACCTGAAATTTTTGGTTTAGTATGGGAGGGATGCAGTACTGGGTAGAACAGTGTAATCTCCTAGTTTTTAAAAATAAACTTTTGTTTCCTGATTATTTCTCCTTTCCCCTTGTGCTAGGAATGCCACCTGCCTCATTTACTTGTGTACATGCTTCTCACATATGCTTTATGCTATGAAATGAAAACGGATCAGAAGAAATTCAAATACGCATAGGTGTTTTATTCTTCAGTTTTTCTGGACTTTGACTAAGAGCTTTTGTGTCTCAATCTGTGATGCCACTGTCAATTGGCCTTCCTGCTCTATTACCATCTATTTGACATCTTGAAACTTCCTCCCTCCTTCGAAATGTCATTAGTCTCTCCTGCAATTTCTCTCTCACTTTCCTTTTGGGAAATAACTGAATCCAGCAATATGTCTTCTGAGTGAATCTGTCAGTTTTTGAAAGCATATCTGTCACTACCTTCAGTATCATTCAAGTAGAAGGCCTTGGGTCATCTTGGAGTTTTATTTCTCTCTTCTGTGACCCTTCTAATTACCATTGTCAGGACTGGACTCGGCAGAATTACTATTAACCAGGTTTTGGGTAGCTTGGGTTGCCCTAGCCTCCAAAGGGCTGTCATTTTGGTGTGCTCTGCCCATCAGGTACTAACCTGTGCAACACTGTGCAGGACACGCTCTGCTCATCTTCACATCTGAGAGCTCACCAATGCATCCAGTGAGGTCCTGTCTCATGGGCTTTTGAGGGCAAGCTTTTGCTATGGCTGAGGTCAGACTACAAGCCCAGGGTATCAGGGATGACTTGAAAAGTCAAGCTTACATTCTGTGAGGTAGTGCCATTACTTGGGGATATGATTGGAGGTCATTTAGTGATGCAGACTTACTTGTTGCTTATCTGGTTCTACATGTTTGTCCACTTGTTTGTTCTTGTTTTAATCTCATCAAATAATACGTGAACTGGCTTCATGCTTTACACCTTTGTCGGACTGATTTTTTTTTACCAGTCTTTCAGTGACCAACTGAAAGCTATTGCTTTTTCCATGACACAGCCAGGGAAAGCATTATCCTTTTCACACAATTTACCTAAGAGTCCAAAATAAAAGTAACATTCAGGCAATCATAATTCATCCATTCCAGGAAAGCTGTGACAATGGAGCTTATTGATGCAGGCCTAAACGACTTGGCAAATCTTTCTTATTGGCAGACCTTTGAACAGAATGGCAAAACAAAATATACTTAAAATTTTTGAAAAAATATCCACAATTACTCGGCCACTTATACAGCAGCCTATAATGTTTCTCCAGCAATTGAACATTGCTGTTTACTCTGCTTACTGATCCAAATCTACAGTGTTTTCTGTCTGCTTTAAAATAACTACTGCAGTCCAGCTGTGAGATGACTGCATGTGGGCAGTGGGTAAAAAAAAAAAAAGTATTTTATATATACACGTGTATGTATGTGTATACATACAGAATATCTGCAGTAAGCTCGGAGATGTCTGAATGTTAGTCTACATTCACACATTCAGGTAATAAATACATCTATAAAAATACACACACTTGGACACACTCATGTAGAACCTAGTCCTATAAGCACTTACTAATGCCTCAGTTTATCAGTGACATTAATGTGAGGAAAAAACTCATGGTAGTAAAAAAGAAAAAGATGATTTTGTATGAATGCTTCCAGCATGTGTCCATGAGTTTCCAGGAAATTATTAAGGATTTTTAGGGATGACTGTGCTGAACAAGGGGAAGTCAATGCAGCCTGTAGTAATAAGTGAAACAACTGACCATAGTTACTATTATCTTTGGAACAAGGTTGTTTTTACCTCTCATATGTATATCTCTAGTTAAAAGCAGCCACAGATGAAATGAGAATTAGCATCCTACTTCTTCTGTTTTACTTTTTGATAACTGTTTGATAAATCAGAGGTAGATGCCTTGACTGCTGAAGTATCTGAATGGGTGGACTGCAGGCAGAACTAACAAAACAAAACTTGAGTGTTTTACTCCTGATTCACAAGCAACTTTGAAAACAATGTTTACTGTGCTAGTTGTGCTATTTTGTACTTTAATAAGAGATAACTAAAACACATGGGTGGTGAAACCAAATACAGTAATCTCTAGCATTTTCCTACTGGCACTGACAGTAACTCTGAGAGCGCGCTTAGGGGATCAGAGGCAAGTTCTCGTTCCAAACTGAACTACTGTACGTGGGTTTATAGTCCTGTGTCAGAATGGAATGGAGACAAAGTTGTGTTCTGGGAGAACAGAATTTACTAGTGGATTCAAGTGTTACTTTAGCAAAATAGGATAGTATTGGATGTGGCAGCATCACGGTACTATTTTATTGGCAATTAGATTCCAAACTGGCAGGGATGTTTGAATAGAAACCTAAATTATGGGACTGTGGTGTTTTAATGCCATCTGTCAACAGTTTTGCTCCTTATGCCACAACATGTGTACCTTTTGGAGGAAAAAAAAAGATGGAATAGAAGGAGTGAAGAGGTGAAGCACACGTAACTGTACTTCTGTTTTTAAAAAATGCTGTCATTTATGGAGTTTTATGTTCTACAAACAAATTTACATTTGTAAAACCACACAAACTGCAAGGTTTCCTGGTCCATGCAATCTGTGTGAAGATAAGCAATATATACTGCTTGAGATATTTGTGATCTAAGAATGCCTGTGAAACCTGATACAATACATGTTTAAAAACACGTCCATAATTTCTCTGATTTATTGGCTCTTCTAAAAGAAGCAATCCTACCGGTATGGGGATTTTACAGATGACTGCGGAACTCCTTGCAAGAGTCTGGCCAGTTGCCAGGTTAGGTATTTGTATTATGATTATTTGTGACCCCTTAATGTTCTTGATGATTATTATTACAAGTACTTGAGAAACTTGCTACCAACTAATTATTATTTTGCCACTAATGGGTAGTACTTGATTCCCAGTGAACTGTAGGACATTATTGGACTACTGGCTATACAAATACAACAGTGGACTCACTAAGATGAGGCAGAACAGATAGAAGCAGATAGAACAGCTAAGAAAGTGGGTGCAGACACACAGCATGTTTGGTCTTTAATTCCCGATCCCAGCACTGAAGTGAAATCTCCAGGGAGCTAAACCTTAACTTCAACACTTTGTAAATAGCTTTAATGTAAGATGTATTTCACTATGACATAATGGAAAAAAAAAAAAAAAAACATTCCTTAAAAATTAGGACTTTGAGCTTAGGGGAAAAATAAATATGTTGCAAGAAGAATCTGTTGTAGTGGCTAGACAGGGTACCAGTCTGGTTCTGATCTGCAACTCAGTTCTTAAGTTTACAAATTTTCTTTCAAGCTTGTTTTTTTTTTTTTTTCTCCTACAGATCCAAAAGCAGGCACAGGTTGTGTATAGTCTTTATTAAACCCCAAAAGCCGAGGGTCCCATATCTGATGATGACGATGAAGTTTTTGCCTTATCCATATTTCAGTTCTCTCACTCCTCTCTTAAAGGAGGAAAGAGGCACTTAGGTGCACGCCTGGGAAAGATGTAACATAAGTAAGTAATCACTAACATACTATGAGATAATATCTCAAAAGCACTCTGAGTCACAGAAGAAGTACATGATTGCATGGTATTTTTATTGTCCAGCTTGCTGTTCTGTACGAAAGATGTCTCTCGATATAGCATGTATTATATATTCAAATATATACAGGCACATGTGATGTCTGAATATACATTTATACGAATTTATTTTAGCTGTTAGTGGTGGTAAATACTTGATATTAAAACAAGTTGTAAAACTAGTAGGTTTTACTAAGGTTTTGCCCAGGATGGGATCAAGATAGAGAAATATTGGAGGTGAAACATTCATGTGATTTAAATCTTTCTTTGAATTCTCATAATATATAGCTTCTCCAGATTGTTTCTCTCTTCCCGACCACGAACTGTAATTTAGATTCCTTGGTTGTGCCTTTAGGGGAAGGAATATTTTAGAGTAGATGGTACCATTTTAAATGTAGAGTAAATGAGGAGTGATTCTCAAGGCTTTCAAGTGAAATATCCTTTTATGAAAACAGTGCTTGGGTGGAAGAACAACTAGATCCCTAGTGTTTTTTGCTCAGCTATTTCTACTTGAACAATAATCCCACTGATCTGGGTCACTTCTTTTCTTTCTCTGCCAGGTAGCACTAAATGTTTGGTGGGTTTTTTTGGTTTTTTTTTGTTTTTTTTTTTTAATTTTAAAAAGCAGTCTAGAGACGGCAGAACAGAGCTGGCAATACTATAGCTTCAGTTACAAGTCTTGTAGGGAAAGAATCTGCTGTCAAGCTAAAGCAAGCTGAGTGGTTTGGCTCAAGTTTTATACTGAGTGAGGTAAAGCTAGCATGTTAAAACAAGGAAATGGGATGGGTGGGGAGGAATCAACAGCAACAAGACAGCCCAACAGAAAGAGTACAGGAAGTGCAGGGAAACTATTGATGAAAGGTTAAGAAAACAGGTAAAGCAGAAAAATTGAGCTAAGTTAGTTATAAATAAGGAAATCTATTTAGGAGGGGTTGGAGGTGTGAATTTAAAAAAAAAAGTTGAATAATTATTGGATTAATTTTCTGATAAACAACTCAAAGTACAAATGTGTTCACTTAAGGGGGATGCGGTGGTGGAGAACAGAGATGGGGAATGTTGTCTTTTGACTTCCAAAATAACTTTTCACATCGTTGTTTGCTTAACTTTGATATTGGTATTACACATCTTGACTACATTGCACAATGCATAAAGCTCCTGACTAAGCAAGTAGACTGCTAAAAATATTTGAAGATGTCTTCTATTTCCAAGTAAGTGTAAGAGTTTACTAAGTTTTTAACTTCACAACTGTTAAGAAATATTTGCTTTTTAAATAATAACATTCTCCACTTCTCATGAGTGGCTCTAGAGACAAGTTGTTAATGAATCTAGCAGTTCTTTGGGAATCGTGTGTGGGCCCCAGCATAGTTCATGAGCATCTCTATGGATTTGAATGATCTCACTGAATTTGGCAAGACTATTCTGATGCTTAAAACTCTTCAGGTGTTTCAGTATCTTGTTCAGCATCTTGCTGACCTGGCATCTTGATATACTCCCACAGGTTGTTCTGGTTCAGTGAACAAAGAAAATGATAAGGTGAACAGTAGGGTAAAGTAGATAGTTGTCTTATATCTTAGAGTTGTCATATACAACAATGCTACAGGAGGAATAAATTCCGTACCAAAATGGATTGTAACATTGCTAAAGGGCTAGAAGTCTGTAATACCTGAGAAAAGGAATTGGTTAAATAAGAAATGACAAAATAGTTGGTAGTTGAAGTTCACTCTTGCTTCTGAAAGGTCAGGTTTGATGCTTACTATTACCAACTGCTCTGCCTTATTTTATAAATTCTATGCCTAGATATTTTTCTTCAGATGTGATTAAAAAGGCTTAATGTCTGAACTTTTCAGGTAAATGTAGACTTTCCAATTCTAATATTTCAGAATAAAAGTGCAAAAAATATGCATCTTAAAACCTGATCACAATGTTGTTTTGAAATTTGGTGCTGAAAATTTCTATTTTGATATGGATTTATGGTTTTGAACTGTGGGATGTCATTGAAGATCTTGCCTGGCATAATAGTAAGAGGAATGTAAATTCAACTCCAGAATTGGTAAGTACTACACATTGATGGAAAACTTTCCAGTTGCTTGCCTACTGGTTATCTACAGATAGGTCTGTTTGTCCCAATTTCTATTCTGCTTGCATAAAAATTTTTAAAAGGTCCTGGAGCTGACCAATGACTGAAGAAATCAAGTGAAAAAGGCACAGAATTCCTGGCAAAAAAAACACTTTTTGTTTTCCTAGCCAGCCCTTCTGGCAATATTGAATTTCCCGTTTTAGAACGGTGCTGGACTTGTCCCTGTTGCTGCTGACTAATACGTTATTCCTTAGAGCCATGAACTTGTGATGTCTCACAATTATTACATTCTCCGTATAGTTTTCAGAGACAATTTAGATATGGCATAAAAATACTAGTAAGTCATTAATCTGAATGTTTGCACTCCACCATGAATATTCTATAAAAACTTGTACTGAGAAGCTGTGAAGGTCATACTGCTCACTTATAAGTTACAAAACATCCTGCTGGTGAAATCTCTGTCACTAAATTGCTGCAAGTGAAAAGTCAGATAATGTATAGATTTAAATAAAATAGGAAAAGGTGTCAATGTTACAATGGTGCAGAACAAGCGAACTTTATTTCCTCCTTTTTGCAACTATACTACCACAGATGTTGGTTAAGTGCTGTGGCCCAGCCACGAGATGGGACAGGGGCCATAGCTGAGCTGCCAGCCTAATCCACTCTTTGGGAGTAAATCTCAGATCTGTTTGCTGTCTGGAAACTTAAACTCTAGCAGTCATAAAAGAAGCTGTAAGTCAATAATTGCAGGCAAAGTGTCTTCTGTATCTAAGCCACACCTAATTGGAGCCTAATGTTGACTTTCATCATAGTTCAGTCTGTCCTGAAGTAACTATTTTGCTACCCAAGCGAAGGCCAAGTGGCTTTTCTGTGAGCTTCAGAGGTTTTTGCCACTTGGTAGAGCTAGTGAGATGGTAAAACCTGGGGGAGGGTATTAAGATAGAGAAAGAAAGAAAGAAAAAGCTCCAAGTAGCTCTTGACAGATGGTGCTCGAAAATGAGTATCTCTTTGGCACCATGAATGCTCCCTGAGGAGTTCTTCATTCTCCGACTCTCTTTCTTTTTTCCCTTCACTTGCTCCCTGACACTTCCCTTCATTTGCTGTAATTTAAATGAAAGCACAGAAAAGACATATTTGGTTTTAATATGTGAAGAGCTACTCCTGGGTTTGAAGCAGCCATTTAACATGCAGGATGAGTGAGTAGAGAAATGGAGGCTGGGGCTGCTGGCTGTCAGTTCCTGCCACAGCAGCCGCTGCCATTGCTTGGCTGCTATCAAAGATTCATCGGGGGGAAGTCACTGCTTTGCAGACAAAAATAACAGATGGTCGTTCATGTTTGCCTTACTCTGGGGGCCTTGCCACAATGCACGAGGTCCAAGAGAATTTGCATTACTGGGGGTGGTTGCTTTTTGTGTGTGTGTTCATGCATATTTGAACAGATTTTTTTGTTTTGTTTTTGGATTTTATAAATTTGCCAATGAATTTAATGATGAACCTATAGATTTCCTGAGATGCTTACAGGATGTGTTGATTTTTGAAGTGAGTTTGAATTAAATTTTCCAGTGCTCATCCACAATTTAGCACTGTTCTGTTGGAAAACAACTTTCTTACCACAGGTGGCAGGGCATGGATGTGACTCAGAAAAAAAACTCTCCCTGCTGCCAACCCAAATAAACATGGTTCATTTTGGAAAAATACTGATCACATTTTTTTTGTCTTCAGCAAACTAAATACTGTGTAGGCAAAATAAATGTCTGTTTAGGTTGAAAATAAATAGAGTAGAATAAAATAATAAAGTTTTGAAACCTTTTATTTTCGTAATTTCTTACGTATTACCATATTTTTATATTATTTCCTTTACAGAGAAGTTCTCTTATTCAGAACTTACTTAGCATCCATGTCCTCAAAATTGGGTACCTCTCAAACACTGTGCATGGCCAAGAAATGTGATGTTTAGTCTTACTGTCTTCATTTTTTTTTTTTTACTCTTATGGTTTCCTATTAACAGTGTCTCATTTGGTATTCAGGCAACTTATGTGACCTTCATTCAATGATTGCTGACAATGAATTTACCTCTGTAGAACTACCATTACAAAGAAGCTAAGCTATTAATGACTATCCCGTCCCTGCCACCTTTAGTGTATTAAGTTTTCCCTTTAGATATTTTCAATTTCTTTTCTTGTTGTAGGAGACTTACCATTTTAACTAACAACTTTCATTGCTTGCATGAAGACAACTCCCACTTACTGGGATGGTCTATGGGCTCTTGTTAGAGCACATGGCTGGATCTTCCCCATGCTGGCAATGAAATCCCTTCCACAGGTTGAACCCAGGAGATGGGCAACAGCTCTATAAAGACATTGTGTTCCTTTGTCCTTTGGGCTCTTGTTTTGTAAGCAGGTTTGAAGATTACTTGGGTTGATATTTGCTTATATTATTCTTGCATTCTATTAATATTGACTTTCTGGTTCAGAAAAGCTGTTTGTTTGTGTGGGTTTTTGTGTGTGTGGTTTTTTTTTTTTTTTCTGTAATGCGCGGTTTGACTTTGGGTGGTTTTACTCCTGTTCCTGAAGCTTGTAACAACTACAAGGGCATGATGTTAGCTGGTAATTCCATCAGTACTTACCGATCAGAGCCACCTGGCTACTCTGCCTGGTTTATGTATTCAGATGAACTGTCTGTCTGGGTTGGGTCAGGAAGGCTTATTTTAGAAGACAAACAATCACAGAGGGTCTATTTATTGTTGCTAGGTGTGTTTGATTGTTTCCTTCCCTTTTGGGGATAGAAAGCATTTTGCAGTGCCTTCTTTTTTTTTTTTTTTTTTTTTTTTTTTTTTTTTTTTTTTTTTTGTTCTAATCCTGTTGTGGTACTACAGACTTGACTTTTTTACTATGAAAACAGTGAGGTGATGATTTGTGTCCAGTGGGACATGGAGTACTTGTGGATTGCTCTACACTAGCAATTAAGTTAGTAATGCTTAGCAATAGTACTCAGTGACACTATGGACTGGGCTTCTCTCTTTCCTTAGCTGTGCCTGTATGTGACTCCAGGAGACAACGAAACCACAAAACCTATAGCATCTGAAAATTGTAATGCTTGGACTTTTTTTTTTTTCCATTGCTGTTGACGATAGATTAGAATAGTACATAAACATACCATATTAAGGATATTTTATGTAAAATAAGGTGGGCTTTTTTCCTGAAAGAAAACTAGAAATAACATGAAATTTGGACTTTCTCAAGTGGAAAACTTCACATTCATAACTTTCTGATTCCTAGCTCATTCAACTTTTTCTCCAATAAGAATATTTTCATGGAGATATTTTTCCCTTCATCATGATGTGCCATGTGATAGGATTGCTGAAACATGTGAAGCATGCATTATTTCCCTGGTACAGGCAGGCTGTAGTTCTGAGATTTTTTTCATACAGCTAGTCTTCTGGTAGCTGAATTATAGCTAGGAAGGCTTCATACTTTTAAGGCAAGAGGAGTGTAATAAAACAGGGTCTTCCTACAACTGAGCAGGTGTTTACTGAACTTACTAGTAGACAGCTCACTTTTATTGTAGAGGTGTGTCGTAGTTCAGCCCTGATCAGGACCAGACTACGCAGTCTGTCTCTCGCTCCCCCCACCCTCCGAGAGAATAGGAGGAGATGATATAAGAAAAAAAAAAACAGCTCAAGGTTTGAGATAAGGATGGGGAGAAATCCTTAAAGTTACCGTCACGGGCAAAACAGACTCAACTTGGGGAAAACTATTCATTTATTTCTAAAATTAGCAGGAGAATGAGACAGGGAACAAGATAACCTCCCCCCCACCCCTCCCTCTTCCCAGGCTTAACATTATCTCTACTACCTTCCCCTCCCGAGCGGCACGGGGGGGAAAAGGGAATGGGGGTCGCAGTCAGTTCATCACGCGTTGTTTCACGCCGCTGTATCATCGTCGGGGGAAGAACTCCTCACATTCCTCCTCTGCTCCAGCGTGGGGTCCCTCCCATGGGCCACAGTCCTTCGTGAAACTGCTCCGGCGTGGGTCATCTCTTCCACGGGTGTAGTCCCTCTAGAACAGCTGTCCCAGCGGGCCCTCCACGGGCCACAGCCTCCTTCAGGCCTCCACCTGCTCTGGCGTGGGGTCCTCCACGGGCTGCAGGTAGATCTCTGCCCCTCCATAGACCTCCATGGGCTGCAGGGGGACAACCCGCTCCACCATGGTCTTCACCACGAGTTGCAGAGGAATCTTGGCCAGGAGTCGCATTACTCCTCCCCCTCCTTCTGAACTGACCTTGGCATCTGCAGCCGTTCCTCACAACAGGCTGGCAGACGTCTCTCAGGATCCTTTTTACATCTTATTCACTTCTCATCTCCTCTCCACTTCTTGCAGCCAGGCCGGGCCGAGTTGGGCCCAGTCGGCTGCCCGGCGGGAGGCCAGAGGGTGAGGCCTGCAAGGCCCATGAGGCTCGCGCCTCCCCCTCTCTGCCCCCCACTCAGCTGCTTCACATATTCTCCTCTCTCTTTTTCCTGTTTTCCCCTACTTAAATACGCTATCGCAGAGGCGTTATCACGGGACATTCTGCTACCAATCGGCTCAGCCTTGGCCAGCAGCGGGTCCGCCCTAGGCCCGGCCGAGTCCACTGAACAAAGGGGAGCGACTTCTAGCAGCTTCCTACAGAAGCTACCACCTTAGGCCCCCCCTCACTAACAAAACCAGAACAAGGTGCTTATCTTCATTTAATACCAAATTGTAACTACAACTTCAAAACAGTTTTTTTAATCTTTGTTGCAAAGTTAGTCTGCTCGTTTTCTGAAGATGTCATTAAACACTTGTGTTTCAATATGAGCAGAGACATCAATTTACTTTCTCTGGTAGATTTAAAGGAAGTTTGTTAGCAAGATCAGTTTATTCACCTTAACTTCGGTGAAAACCCCTTGTCTGTAGAATGCTCCAAGAAATCTGTACTGTAGTGTGTTACTCTGCCTCCGGGAACAGTCTTCTCAAACAGATTTTTTTTTTTTTTTTTTTAAATAAAAGTGAAGAGTGCATATATGTGAGTGTGCAGTTAATGTGGAGTGTGTTTATATTAATAAACTGTGAAGTGTACCCTATTGCAAGAGCAGTGACAAGCAAAGCACAGATTGAGACCTAGTCTGTTCTTTGGCTCCAGAGGAGTTCTGTCAAAGACAAAAAGTCATTTATGTGTATTTGAACTTCTGCACACTATGATGGCAATGCCTGTTTGGTATTCACACATAGGTGGACATGGTAGTCTTGTATGGTACACATTTCATACTGAGATTGTGTGTGCCAAGGCCATAATTCTTCTGGTTTGCTTTAACTTTGAAAGAATACTGAGCAAAAGTTAGTAATAAAACCTTATATTTAAAAACTTTGGTTTGTTGTTGTCTAAGAATGGTGATGAGGCTCCATAGCCTGTCAGGAGCCTGTAGATTCTGACTCCTGTCACCTGTCTGCTTTTAGAAACAATCACCTGGGTCTGGGAATCATTCTGGGATGGCCGTATGGGTAGCTAAGTCTAAAATACTATACTTGCATCTGATTGGGAGCTTTTAGTATGATATGGTTTTCTTGTCCTCTTGAATGGTCAGTATGGCCTCAACTGGCCACCACTTGCTTCGTACATTGTAGAAGAGAAGGAGATGAGATGTGCGTTGATAACTGGGTGGTAGTTGGCTTGCTTGAATTGAGGAGTGAATTTCATGCTGATGCAGTGGCTAGTCAAGCATGACTGAAAAGGCATGTAAATTGGGTTAGATTCTTTAGAATGGCTGGCTGATTCTCCAGTGAATTTTGCTAGATGAACTGTGTAATCGAGTTATTGTATTACAAAGCTATGAGACATACTCTGTGTATAGATGTTTGGTAAATGAAAATCATTACTGTAATTTTAAGCTCAGTAGACCTTTTAATGTTAAAGGAGAGAGAGGCTGGTGCCTCTGTGGTGGTCATTGTGATGAAGACCAAGATAATCTATCGGCAAAAGCCTTTGGGCTTTATTTTTACAGATGCAGCATGGCCAACTGGTAAAATGCATTTTTCTGTTAGTTAAGTTTTTTGAACTCTAAACAGATAAATAAGTTGACAACATGAAATAACATAGTTGGAGGCTTGTTTGCTCAGTGGTGAAATTCTAGGTCTTCCTAACAATGCTGGTCTAGTAAAGATTTTTGCAGTAATGCTTCTCTAAACCCTGTTTCTGGCTCATATATAGCTATGACCAAACTTGAAAACTGCTATAAATGTGATGAAGAGTCAGACTGATGCTTTGTAGCATCAGGGAGGGCTACTGAGTGTTGTATATATTTGAGCAGAGATTTCAATTCTATTACCCTTTATGGCACGCAATTGCTGTTGTTACAAGTGAAGTACATATCCACAACTTAAACATTTTGTTTTCTGAACTACTAGAATCTGATACTTGGCTAAAAACATTAGAAATACAGTTTTGAGAGCTGTTTAAAAACTTGATATTTCAGTAAGAATTTCCTGGAAAATTCCAGTCTTAATTTTTTAAGATTATTTACCAACTGTCAAACTCTTACACTGAGAAGAAAAAAAAAAAGAAATTACTTGCATACTGAATCCCAGGAAAATTCAAGTTATCTTTAGTGTCAGTACTCATTTGATCCAAATATGAAGACATTTTAAAAAATACCAAAAACACAGGAAAACAGTTTCCAAACCTTTTCTCTTTTTGTTTTTGTTTTTTTTTTTTTTCCTTTTTAACAACTCTGTTTGCTCCACAGCAGACAAACACATGGATACGGTTTAGAATTCAGACAGCCAGATTTCATGCTCCTTTAAATAAGGCAAATCTTTGCTCCCTTATGTGGAAATGTTTCAAGGAAATGCCTTTTAAAATACCTCCCCCCTAAATACTGTTTTGTTTTGGTTTTTTGTTTTGGTTTTTTGTTTTTTGGTTTTTTTTTTTTTGTTTTTGTTTTAAATTTTTCTTTCTCCTCTGACTGGAAGAGATATTAAAACCATCAGCACATAGATCATATTTATTAATGCATTTAACTTTCCTTATCAAAGTAGTGTGCAGTGTCTTAATGTCTGAATGCTTGTGGAGTGTTTTGAGACCCTGAGATGAGAGAATATTAAGTGTAGTTTGGTGTAACTTGGATGTTTATGTTGTAGTCAAGAGGACGATGCTTTCTGATATGCTCAGAGTCTACAGCCATTACCAGTTTACTTCCCTCCCCCGCTCTCCACACATGCAGAAATTTCTCTTTTGAAAAAAAAAAACAAACAAAACAAAACTACCACCACAACAACGAAAACCTAAAGAACGCCCCCCCAATATAAATTTTCCCTACCTACAGAGACAGTTATCATGTATGCAGATAACATAGTCCTGAGTGATGTGTGCCCCCCAAGACTACAGAGGCTGAAGGCCATGACCAGCGTTTGTCATTCCAACACTGGTGTGGCAGTACCATTTTTAGTTGCATTGTAGTCTCTATAATGACCTGTGTTTGATTAAAACTTCACTATTTACAAAAAAAAAAAGCTGTTCTTAATTGATAGACCAGTTTAAAGAGCATGATTTACGACTTTTGTGAGGCAGGCTTCCTGTGTAACCTGCAACACCTGTACTGGCATAGTGACTGGGAGCCCAAGCCTTATCCCAGAACAGCCTGGGAAGCACTGCATGAGTCCAGTATTTCTTCCCAAGTGAGTTTACAATCTAAGCTGTCACTCTGAACCAATTTTATTGAGTTTAACCAGCTGGCCACAACCAATAAGTAGTAAGCTGGGAGGAATTTGAATCTTGCAGATGACTCAGCATATTTTCTTGAAACACAGCATGTTCCATCCAAGGCAGCTTCTCTGTTCTTCAGGTTCTGGTCTGACTTTTCCTGGGTGGTGTCTCATCTTCTTGTATCACCTCCATAACTGCCTTATGCGTTGGATCGAACTGGAAGCTGTAACTTGGAAGTTTTTAGTTAGTTGCAGATGTGTCAAAGCCCTCCAAAAGGCAGAGAAGGGAGTAACTGCTCGGGCAGTAGAATGAAATCCTATGGTTGTGCTGTGAAGGAAAGTTGTGGTAAATATGGGAGCAAAGTTTGTCTCTAGCTAGTCTGGGCTTGAAAAAACTGTGGCCAGTTTGAACTGGGGACCTTTTCAGATAAATTGAAGGCTCTGAAATAACTCCTAGACAAAAATTATCTGTAGATATAGTTAAGTTTTCATCTTGGTGTGTTAAAGCTATGCTGTAAAGTCTCAGGTGATAGCAGTAAGAAGCAGCAGGGTTTTTCCTCTTACCAAGGGTTAGCAGCTTTTGCATCTAGATTGTTCTTTTATAGGGTGCAAAGGGTAAGATCAGGTTGAAGGTTACACGGTAAGCACATGCAAATAACACTAATAGAAATAACTAAGCTAGCAGCTATGAATATTTACCTACAACTGTACTGAAGCAGATCTGAGATCCTTAATATAATGCAAATATGGGATGAAACTTATACACAGAGTATCAACCCAGACAGGTCTTTGCTGGGAAGAGGTGGGAACAATCTAGGAATGAGCTAGAGGAGACAGATTTGCTTGTGCTCAGGTTTGCCTGTAGCTGACCACACATCTGCCTTAATCAGTCTTTCAAGAAAGTCTGAATTGCTTCTGTAAGTTGGCTGAATGAGATTACACTCTACCAAGGTCATTTTGCCAGGTTTGTGATTGACAAAGCAATACTAGCTCACAGGAAAAGAAACCCTGCTGCTCTTCCTCACCCCAGACTGCATCAGATCCTCAGGTAGTGAAAACTGTTGTCTGGAAAGCTGAAGTCGTAAGTGAGTGGGTGGATGTTGAAGTCACTAGGATGCAAGGTCTTGCCATTGGAAAGGTCTGGTCAAACAGTAATAAGAGACAATTAAAATAAACAGTAACTGCAATCAGCTATCAAACACTATAGGAGCAAACTTATTTACCGCAGGAATTAAATACTTCCTTTTTGTGATGAATGGTTGTAATTGCTTTGAATTATATCTATGTTGCCCAGTATGCTGTCACAAGTCTATGCAGAAGCTGTTAGAAAACCCAAATTACAAAGTCTGTGACAACAGGTAAATTCTAAAATCTCTGCTAAATGCTGGACGTTGCTCCTGCAAGTTCTGTGGAGTAAATCAAGACTGAAGCAACAAAGCATCAAATTCTTGTCAAACTGTCTTGATAAAATGCTTTTCTCCAAAAAGCTCTGAAGAGGGGCTTGTCATCTTGTTTACTTCTTGACTGCACCATAAACGTCCTGTGTGTACTTGGGAGAGGTGCTCAGTATAACCCTCTTGGTTTCTCTAGTAGTGAAAAGATTACTATACTTTTTCTTCTGTTCCCCATTTTTTTCTGTTGAAGATTATAGTTTCTTGAGCAGTAACTATTACCATAATTCAATGGACTTATTCCAGCTGCAGCTTGTATGAAACGAAGTAAAATATCTTATTAAATCCATGTCATTCAATCATGTTATGAACCCATCTGTGTTTATAAGGACTGTTTAAAAATGTTGGTTTTCTATTCCCCCCCACCTAGCTTTGTGTACTACAGTTTAAAGAAGAAAATGAAATAGAAATGTATTTGTCACAATGGTGTCTTGTTGCAAGGAGCTGTATTTAGCAGAGCTCTTTAGACAAACAGAAGAAATGTCTAATTCTTTCTAGTTTCTCTGAGTGCTGAAACTAGCAGACCATAGGAGTATGTGAATAGGTTGTAAATAGTGTGAATAAGTTCATTTGTTCACAGAACTCAAATTGTGAAAAGCAAGTGTTCCAATGTAGGAAAACGTAGTCTCCATGCATGTGCATTGTTTCAGCTCTACAGTGCAACAGTTCCTGTTGGAGAGATGTTCAGGTGTTGGTTTTAGACTGCTCGGGGTTCAGCTACCACTGAACACGGTGTTCATTCACATGTAAGATTTTGAGATGGTTCTTGAGACAGTATATTCTGAGAAGTTTACTTTATAATGTTTACAGCCTGAAAGTATGGTGGTGAATGGATCTGGCAGGGATAGAGTTACATGCTTTAACTCCCTTTCTCTAGACTACCAGATGCTTTTCAATGTGCTAACAAGGATGGGTGGATTAGCAGGTTAGTCATGCAGGAAGGCTAATGAGGTTCATTGGCAATTGGGGATACGAATCAGCAGGGGAGGAGTTTGGAGAGAGGGGATCTGGAAGAGAGTGATGGTGGGGTTTCTGGCTGAATAAGACTGTCCAATCTATGCTGCAGCTGCTTATTCTTTTTCTGTTTTATGACTAATAGAAACTCTCTTTTTATATATATTTCACTTGTATGCCATTGGTAATGAATCCTGTGGAACTCTTTATCCTTGCTTGTGAACACTGGTGTCTGTGGATTAATTGTGTTGCCATCTCTAGCTTGCAATCCTAACAGTTTCATTGCAGTTTTGGGTAATTGCATTGTCCTCATTCTGTGCATGCTCACTTAGTAGGTTTGTCCTGAGAGAGATTGTGCCCTAAATGGCAAACGACTCACCTTAATGGGGAGGACCACAGATGGTGTAAGTTTCCCTTCCAAAGTTCCTCTGCTCCAGCTGGGCTGTCAGGGTGAGTTAACCAGATTAATTTGGTCAGTGCAGCTGAGTCAATTGTGATGGTACCAAAGCCAGTGAAGGGCAACAAACAGGATAGCTCTGCCAAGTTGCTAACTGTTCAGGATCTGCCTATCCTCTCACTTAAGAAAGCTAAGTTTTAAAACATCTTTCACTTTTCAGAGGTGTGGTGTGTGTGGTTTTTTTGGTGGCTTTTTTGTTGTTGTGTGTTTTGGTTTGGTTGGTGTGTGTGCCCCCCCCAATTAAATTAAATTAAATTCTTTTCACTCTCTTCCCCACCCATCTCTCAAGCTGAAATGCAAACAAATACCTGACTTCAAGAAAGATCTACGATCTGCCTGGTTTTGAGAATAAGTCTGCTTCAGTTATGTTTGTTAAGGTTACAAGAAATAATGTCTCAAAAAGCCTTTAATGTGTAAGAGGAAGTATATATTTTCAAATAGACAATGGTAATAAAGATGCACAGTTTCTCTTCTAACTCAGCCATACATACTGTTCTTTTAGCCTCAGTCTGCCATATTGGAACTAAATCAATTACAGCTTTCTATTTCTTCTAACCAATAATGTCAAAACTACTGTACATAAGTGGTCATATTTGGTTATAAATAAATGGCACTTTATTGAATTTTGGGGATTTAGAGAATAGGAAAGATGAAATGGTCATAGTTAGAAGATGAAGAAAAAGGATTGTAAGTAAACTCAGGAGTAGGACTTGTCACAGCTTTGTTGGCGAAACACACATACGCACCATGAGCTGTTTACACTCCTAGTATTCCCTTATCTTGCATGTATGGATATATTCCCTCTATGGCTAGAAACCTGCCTGGTGGTTCTACATTTCTTTGTCCAAGGCATTGTGCAAATTGAGCAAATCTTGAGTGGCAGCTAGCTGGTTAGCAAGTCTACAGTATTCATATTTTTTTTTCCCGGTTTGGCTGTAATCACATGACTTTGTCTATCTGAATAATAAAAAAAAAACTTTAAAAAGTCTTTTAGAAAAAATTTAATCTGTAGATCAAATTTGTTTTCAAATGGTTCCTCAGGCCCAGGTCTAGGGACAAGGAGCCTTATAGAGCTTCCTAGTGTCATGGTACCACACAGCTGCATGCTCCTCCTCCCCAGGGGATGGGTGAAAGAATTGGGCAGAAAAGAAAACTCATGGGTTGAGTTCAAGACAGTTTACTAGGATAGCAAAGGAAAAGATGATAATGTCTATATATAAAAATGATAATAACATGAATAATTAATTATACAAGATCTATGATGCACAATTTCTCACCACCTGATGGCTTGATACAGCTGGTCCTGAGCAGTAATCATGGAATGAAAAAACTGAAAACAATCCTGGAATGATTCTGAATAGTGAGAGAAAAATGAGCCAGCTTACTGGCCCACCCCCACTTAAATACTGAACATGACATTTATGGCATGGTATACTCTCTTCAGCCAGTTTGAATCAACTGTACTGGCTATACCCCTCCCACCTTTCTGCACCTGCACATTAGTGAAACTTGGAAGTGTTCTTAGTCTCCTTAGCAACAACTAAGATGAGTGTATTATCAACATTCTTCGTATACCAAATCCCATACTAAATCCAAAACACAGCAATTGCAGAGAAGAAAATTAGCTCCAAAACCAGGATGCCTGGTTACTGCTGAGATACATAAGGTCTTTAGCTTAGTTGAAGTATCTTTTTATTTTCTTTTTTTGGTGTGGTTGGTTTTTTTTTTTGGTGTTTGTAAAATTTTTTTTAAATTTTTTTTTATTTTTTCTTTTTGCAGCGTTCTGGTCCAGTGATAACTTTAGGGTGGGCAGAGTTATCTAGGCTAGGATTTGATTTAATATGAGTAGCTGCTTCTGGGCTAGAGTTTAACTCAGGTTGTTCAGATTCCTGAGATGACCCAAAAAGATGGGAGTTACAAACATGAGGAGAATAAAGATGACACATGTGACCCAGCTGGTGTGTGTGGCTTGTGCCTTTGTGCTGCATAGCAAGAAATGCATGAATATAGAAAGCATGTTGACAGACAAGGCTGATGATGCTAATGAAAAGCGGCAGTTTGCATCTCCAGTGCCAAGTGCTTTACTGAATAATTCAGTTCCTTTTACTGAACACTCACTTCAGTTTCCCTTGGAAAGGGATTTATTAGTTCACACAGTAATTCTGCTACTGTCCTCCTCACAGCTTGGCCATAGGAATGCAATAGGGTGCACTTGGGAGAAAAAAAGAGATTTATTAGGGGAAGAAGAGACTTATGGGAGAAAAAAGCTACCCTGTCCTCTATCTATTGTAGATTCTATGATAGAGCTGAGGAGCTACTTTAGTTTACAGCTGAGAAGGGAAAAAATGAGTGGTTTTTTCAAATCAACACCTCAAACAGCATTAGCTCTTAATGCATGTTTCTCAGAACACATGTTCTTACATGGAGAAGGTTTTTTTTAGACTGTGGATAATCCTTTGTCCCTAGGAAATTTTCTTGAGATGATGTATTGCCATGAGCTCAAAAATCCCCTCAGCCAACTCTTCGTGTAATATTCAGGTTTTGCAGTAAATTTGGGCCAATTAACATAAGAACCCAGGTGACTGAAAGAAAAAAGAATATTTTGAAGCACAGTTGACAGTTCAGATTTACTGGGCTCTGGCTTAAGAAAAAGCACAATAGCTCCCACAATGGTTCCTTCCTTGTCCAGGAACTATTAAGATGGATCAAGTCCTTCTTCCAGATGCTGAGCATCTATTTGAAGTACATTTTTTTTTTTTTTTTTTTTGTTTAAGGCAGCTTATAGTGAAATGCTGTTGCATGCAAGACGTAGTCTTGTGTTCTGCTAATGGCAGCATTTTATCTATTATACAAGTTTCTTCAGTTACTTTAATGGATTAACAACATCAGTGCCCAGATCTCCTCCAGCCTTTTGCTTATTCCTGCCTTTTCAGCTGATTCCATACATCCAACTTTGAGAGGATGTCCCTCTCCTGACTTTGATCAGTAAACAAGTGAGGAGGTTAAATTGAGTTACCCAAGGGCTGCATTAAGCCATCTGTTCAAGTAGATTCCTAGCTCGATGAGTTGCCCTTAGATTACATAGTTTATTTCTTTTTACTTTCAGATAACCTTTCTTCAAAAAAAAAAAGGAAACAATGGAATTCTTAAACTAGACATTCTCTTGTCTTTCCATTCTGTTACATAACTTGGGAGTGTATGGTAACAAAGAAAAGGGAGTTGAGGCATCATGTGAAATGGCTGTAAGAATAGAAGATGTAGAAGTGGGGGGAGAAATGCACAAGGTTTTGCCACAGGCAGATGGAAAATGACTGGGGAGGAGGGTTATTCCTCGGCTATAGTTCTCAGCTGGACTCCTTAGAGCTGAGATCAGAGTAGAGGCCCTTATGCCAGAAAGCACTTTAAGTCTCACTGTATTCAATTGCTGCTGGCTGCAGAGAAGAGCAAAGGTAACCTCATAGTTCTGAATGAGAGAGCTCAGGTATTAGAAGCAATTTAGGCACAGAAGCACAGGGCATCAATCTGACCTGCTGAGAGCAACCTTGTTTCTGGTACTAAACTGGTACATAGCTTCTTAAATGCAAGCTCATGCGTTTTCCCCACTCTAGGGCAATTGGTGGTTTAGTCTTATCCTCAAGCACATGCTTAAGTTCTAATCTACATGAGAGACAAGCAGCATGATAAACAGTCAAGAAGAAGGGGCAGCACTCTAGAGCAGTTGACATCATGTGGTGACCCATGTCTGTTAAAATAACTCTAGCTTTTACACTGCTGGCAAGGTCGGACATCTAGGGTTAAGTAATTCCTGGTTACTGAAGTAGGAGCTGCATCCTGTACAGCAGTGTTTCTGCAGTCTCTGTAATGGATTAGTGACTTGGTGTGAGCTCCAAGTGTGCTGCAATGGCAGAATGTCCTATGTGAACCTTGAGACAGGTGAATAGAGAACAGCGATCAGAGGGGAAGGGTGTAGAAAATAACTATGATGTACTCGTAGCCTGATCTTCAGTGCTGGGTTTAAGGAGCATGATATGTTTGAGTGGTCAGGAGGCTTAAGCAGTACATTAGTGGCTATGTTGTGGTACTTTGACTTGGAGAAAATTCTAGAGTAACAAATGCCTTTTACATCTAACAGAACAAACATAATAGCAACAGATGTATGAAGGCTGAACCCAGGAAAATTCAAATTAAATGTGAATCACAAACTTTTGCTAGGTGAAGTTGATTAACTGTTGGATCAAAGTGTCAGGAGAATTATGGAGTCTGTTTCCCTGAATTCCCTCAGGTTATGACTAGAAAGTAGAATTTGATCAAACAAGTTTCTGGTGTAAGTATATAGGTAATTGGTTAAAACTTTAAATGCTATCTCATGTAGGAAATTCGATTACTTTGTAATGGCTTACTTTGGTTTTAATATCTCTGATCAATTGGGGAGAAAAAAGAACAGAATACTTTTCTGTCACAGAAAAATGACATTTCATTAGTTTGATCTGGAGAACAAAAACATTTTCTTGTTGCTGTTTTATTTGGTGTTGAGTTTTTTTTGGTGTTTTTTTTGGTTTTTTTTTTTTTCCTTGAAGAGAAACTGAGTTTCTTTATAGAGAGACATTCCATTTTCATGAAAAGGTAATGTCAAGATAAAGTGTCTTGTGTGGGCATGCATATTGTTTATTTTATTTTGAAAATGTATTTCAAGAAGCTATATTGTAGCAGTGGATTGTTGCATATCTGAAAGCTATCTTGAAAGATCAAGAGGAGAGAACTGAAGCTCCTTAGAGAAAGGTGTATAGTGTTTGTTTACCACCTACTGCTGTTCTTTTGAAACACATCTGTGAGCAGAATATTCTCAAGTGATGTTTATAAAATAAGCCAGGAGCCTGTCAGCCACTCAGCCTTTTCTCTATGTTCTGGTGAATAAGTTAATTTCCTCTGTGTTTACCTATCCCTCTTGTAAGATAAAATTAATCTGAAATCCACAGCAATGTGGACAGTTATCTGGCACCCAAGTATCCTTTTATGAAGAGAATTGGTCCTGGCAAAAAATTTCACATGCTGGGGAACCCTTTGTGCTGTCTTCCTGGAGTACTGTGAGCTTCTTACATGCTTTCATCATGCAAGTTGTAGATAACATTTGCTCATTATTAAAGACTTCCTTAAGTCCTCAGCTTTGTGCCAAGTTATGTAGAATGTTTCACCATGCTGACCTTAGGATTTTATTAACTCTGACTTTGTGGAAGGATGCAATGAGTAAACTATTTCTTCTTACCTACGATTCATTCTTTGTCGGTGCTTCTTTCGGTAGCATTTCTGTTGCTGCTCCGAAAGTCCCTGTTCTGAAGATCAACAATGGCATTTGTGCATCAGAAGTGGAAGAACTCTCTCTTAAAAAATAACACCCCAAAACCCCAAACAACCATCTAACACAAATGGTCAACTTTCATGGCACCTCCTGTGTGATTGAAATAGCAACACTAATATGTGGCAGGGTATTTGAGCTTTGACATATGAATCTGGAGATCCTTTTTTGATTCTGGGCTTAGTTACAAGTAAGCTTTTTAATACTGGATTTAATTTGAATTTCATTTTGTTAGCAAGCTTCAAATTGAAAATAATATTACTCAATTAAAAGGTTCTGTTTTAAAACTTGACTCTGAACTTCTGAATGACTCAGTTTCAAACATAGTTTGTCTGCTTTAGTGTAACCTCTCTTATTGAAAGGTAACAGCAAAGGAATTGTTTCCTTCATGCTAAATAAAATGGAAGTAGGTACAACTATTTACATTTAGTGTTCTCTTTAGGCAAATTATAAATTTCATTTACTCATATTGCACCTCAGTCATTTTCTGTAGTTTGCTGGGTATTTTCTGTGTGCTGCCCCAGGCTTCAAAGGTGTATTTAAAAAAAAAAAAGCCAAACCTGGACAAACCAAACCAAACAGGTAAAAACCAACCAACCACAACCCCAAAACAACAACAAACCCTTCCAAAACTTGATGGGCAGCCTTGACTTGAGGTAGTTGAATGTTGCACAGACCCAGGTAGTGTGCCCTACTCTGGGCCTGGGCGGCAGTGGCCCGTGAGTGCTGCTGGAACCGGGGGTCCCACTGGAGGATGGGCCTGGGGCTGGGGGTGGCCTCAGCTGACAGCCCTGGGCAGGGTCAGCTGTGGAGGCTGTGGGGGCCAGGCCACCTGTCAGGAGCAAAAGGAGGCAGTGCCAGAGATGAGCTATGGAGGACAGGTGAGGGGTTCCCTCCAGGGGACGTTGTGGGCTGTCCTGGAGGCAGGGTCGCAGATGGGTCCCCCTTCATACAGGGCTGCTTGGGTGGGTGCAGGCCTGCAGTGGGCCTTGGAGTTGAGGGTTGGTGGGTGCAGACCAGGCCTGTGGGTGCCCTTGGAGCCCTGGTGTGTGGTGTTCTCAGGGCTGTGTAAGGGTCTGCTGTTTAGATGGAGACATGGTGATACAGGTCAGCTGCACTACTCTAAAGAGGCAGAAGGAGAGAGAGGAAGCTGTGGTCTCTCTGCGAGCCAGGGTGACAGTGGGTAGGCTGGGGCTGGCCTCACTTGCACGCTGCTGAAACGAGTTGGATGGGTCTCTGGGCTTCCGTTAACTTCTGCGGCATAAACAATGTTGAATTGATGAGGATATCAAACAGACAATGAGAAAACACACTCCTTGGCTATGTAAGTTTGATCCATGCTTACTTTACGCTTTGTGTTAATGTGTTTAAGTTGTATGCAGTAAGTCATGATGATAGTTCCATTTTGGTTTGGTTTGGGAAACAGACAGAACATGAGGAAGTAGCTTGCCCAAATCTGCTGTTAGGATGTTCAATATCCCACTACGGTTTTCCAATCTATGGGGCAAATGAGTGTAATGGCTTCAGGTTGAACTCCTTCCTACATGCGTAATGAAAACTTATGTCACTGTTTTCCTGACCTTGTCAGCATAGAAATAGTTTAGGAAGTGTATACAAGGAACGAGGTTTCAACTATTGCAGATGTAAAGCTAGTCTTTGCAGTCAGAAAATCAAGGCAAATATAAGTCTTACAGTATTGTGGACAGTATAGTACTTTTAAGCATTTCTGCAAGTGTTTGGTGCAATGCCACATGCGTCATTGCAGCTGTTGTGCGAAGCCTCATCCTGCACTTGCCTGTGTGAATTTGTCTGATGTTTAATGCCACAAGAGCTGACTAGGTACTTATTGGACAACTAACAGTACCAGCTACTTAGCAATGTCACGCTTCATGAAACAGCTAATAATTGCATTGGTATGATAGTTTTTACCTACACTTGTTTTGTGATAATGGATTAGCAGTGACAACTCAAATGGAATATTTGAAATGTCAAGCTTTGTAACGGTTCTGGGGCAAAACCATGGTAACATGTCATCTTGTCACAAAAATCACGCAGGATACTAAGCACTCGCTGTATTGCAGGATGGAGCAAGAGAGATCTGAATGATGGGTCATGAAAAACAGTATATCAGGGGCTTTGTAACACATGTTGGGTGTAATAACACACAGACGGTGGCATTTGGCTTCACTTTGTCTCAGTTCTCTCATTTAGTCACCTGGGATGTTGTTTATGTGCAACTGAAGAATTTCAGAGCTGTATTAGGGTGGTGTATCTGAAATACAGGTGTTGAACATCGCCATTAATTCCTTTTTTTTTTTTTTTTTTTTTTTTTTTTTTTTTGAGATGTACTAATTTTTGCTGAGGAGGGAAAGAACATAATTTTACTAAGGTTGGTAGGAAGCAGTGCATCAGCCCTGGCTTTGCCAGATTGGCCAGGCTCTGATGCTACTTTGCAGAGAACCACCACATCAATATCCGCTAGCTAGCCTGTCATAGTGTGGATAACTGGGTGTTAAAAGTTCTCCCATTAGACTATGGGGAAACACTGTTTTGGAGACCTTAAAAAGGTTTGGGCAAAATTTACTTCTACTCCAGGCCTGGAACAATGAGATACTCTGGTTTATAATCTGTATGTGTGCTTGCTTGCAGGTCCTATTTGTATACAGAAAAGCTCCAACCTGAGTAATTGCATAGGCGTGTAGAGGTGGTGATTTGTGAGAAAACCAAAGATCACAGTTTTTTCCAGGAGAAAACTTCATGCTTATTTTGCTAAATTAAATATTAACTCAACATTAGGAGCTTTCTCATGGGTAGGATGGAAGGAAAGATTTGACGTTCTGTGTAAGTAAAAGAGCATGTGGTATTTTTTCCATTTGAAGATGCTACCCGAACTGGTGAATCAAATCAGTTGCACTGTCTATTTATCATGCTTTGAACTAAAAGGTACTATGCAGTCTAAAAATGTTCTGGTGACTAATTTTCTAGGGATACTTCACCGTTTCACTACGTAGCTGTAGCCTGGTGTGTTGCTTCAGTTTAAGAGTGCTTTACGTGATACCAAATATTTCAAGTTGCAGCTGGTTGTCCATAATTTTTCTTTAGTTTGAAATGTTGGTAGAAACTTCTGATTTTTGTGTAGATTTAATTGGCTCACGGTGTAGGAACTTTTGTTTTACCATATAGGGAAAATTGTATTAGAACAGCGCAAAAAAAACCCAACCAACCAAACAAAAAAAACCAACAACAAACAAGAAGATAAGTTCTTCCAGGAGTTAATTTTGAATACTGAAATCCTGAAATCTTTTTCCTACATTTTGACTTAGTAATCTAAACTGTTGGCAGTTAAATGTAATGATCTTCATAAAGCTTAAGACAGAGATCTTTCTTTTCCTGTAACTCCTCTATTCACCTAAAACAGCGGCACTGGAAAAAGCTACTCTTCAACTTCAGTCCTTATCAAAATAAGTGTCTGTATTTTTTTTGTGGTGGCTTTTTTTTTTTTTTAATCAGGTGCAACTACTATTGCTACCTGGGCAATAGCATCTGTACCTAATGACAGAATTAGCCTGGTATAACTAAGTAATGGTTGTGAGAGAATACACCGCAGCTAAAGCTTCCAGTACTCAGTGTTGCAATTTAAAAAAAAGTGCAGTGGCAGTCTGGGTCTGAAGGTGCTAGCAGAAAGGAAAAATGGCTCTGGCTGCCCTGTGTTGATGTCTGCTGTCCTCCCCGTGTTCATTACTATCAAAAGCACCATATTCACCTGCACACCCCCCAGTCCCAAAAGGACCTCAATAGTACTTTCCTATTAGATTGTTCCTACTGTATCTAATCTGTAGTTTGCATCCATTTAATCTTTGCCTCGTCACATACAAGGCTATTCAGAGTATGAGTATGTAACTTTCATTTTTTTTTCCTGAAAAATATTTTCAATTCAAATACCTGGTGATACATGGTAACTTTTAGCTGCTGCTGGAGGTGTGGGAGAGGGTAACTCTGCCTTTGGAACCAAGTGTTATGGGGTAACTGGTAAAAGTTCCAAGGCTTCCTTTGGTCAGAGAGGGAATACCTTGGCATTTGGATAGGCAGAATTTTATCTGGCCTATGGGCCCTGTATCTTTAACAACGCTCCTGGCTACAACACAGGCAGGTCACCAACTTTGGGGTTATCTGATTGTCCTGAGAATTGGCAGAGAATAATATTCGAGCCCAGTGTTGGAAATGGCTTTGCAAATCAGAGAGCAGATTTCTGTGCTTAGAATTGTTGCTCCTGCACACAATGGCAATCCCCAGAGTTCCCAAGAGCAGGACCTTCTCCATATGCTCCTGCTGGCTGCCAAAGCCAGCACTGCAGTGAGGGGGCTGTACTCATGACTGGAGACCCAGATGGAGGGCTGAGTGGCAGAAGCTACTGCTGCAGTCAGTGTCAGTTCAGATGGAAATAACTTGAATAAATCATTTTCTTGTTTTAAGACAACTCCAGCTGGCTATTTTTTGTAAATACAAGCTCTAGGAATCTTGGGAGTATAAAAATAGAGCATTTTGGCATAACAGTGGTGATGGTGTGCCACAGTGAGCAGTGTGCTAATACCAGACCAAGAACCTTCACATGAAGGTTATGGTATCATGGAGCTATTTTGACAGCTTGTTTGATTTAAAAGAGTGTGAAACAGTGTCTTTAATTGGCCTCTGATTGGAGATGTGCTCCCATTGAGTACGGGAGAGATGGGAGCTGATTCCAGGAGGTGAGGCTAGTTAGAGTCATTCTTTGCATCACAGGTTCTGAGATAAAGGCATGTTTCTGCATATTTGAATCAGGGTGACTTCTGAGCAGCTTGGTACACAGGAAGCTTTATTCTTTTTCCTTTCTTGGCAGCATTCCTCAGTGGTCTCCATAGAACACGCAGGTCAGTTCGTGTGAGTGAATTAAAACAAGTAAATCACCACCCCCAACACATTTCCACTTGTGTTTTAAAATATTGCTGCATAATCTATGTTTACCTTATTAAATACTTTAAAACTTAATGTGACATGGGAATTTAAAATAATACTTTACAGTTGAACAAGCTGAGCTGGAGAGCGTATTTGTTATAAAAATCTGATGTGACCCTAGAGGTTGTCCTCTGATTTAAAAAAAAAAAATATAGGAGTTTAACTCCTGTTGATTTGTAACTCGATGGACTTCAACTTTGAAAGAAATTTGAATGAAAAGTGTTACCTGTTCATTCACTGTTTTATAATAGTTCAACAGTTCATGGTTCCCAAAGTAATCTGAAGTTTGTAAACTCACTTCAAAGTCATATTTGTAGTGGCCTTGCCACACTGAATCCTTCAGGAGGGAATCCATGACTTTTCACTCATACTCTCATGCTGTAATCACTTTGCAGTATATATTGAGCTGGGCGTGATATTTGATATTATCAGAACGTGGATGATACTCCAAGTGGTTATAGAGTTTTTGTTGTGTCCCTCACCTACCCCTTTTTCATGCCTGGTATAGAGAGAAGAAACTTTTTACATATGCTCGTGCCCTTGGCCGAGGAATGAGAAAGAAGTACTGTACTGAGAAGAGGGATGTTACTATGACACTTAAATGCAGTTTTGCTGACATTTTTCTTCTGTGATGCAACTTTTTTAATGATTGCTTCTATTTCCTGCCGATCCTCAAAAGCCTCAAGTAAAACTTATGTTTGAATGCAGGCTGTGAAATGGCTTCTGACAGCAGAGGCTTCATTAAGTAAACTGCTGCGTAAGTGCCAATAATGTGGTGTAACTGGGAAGATGTAAATTAAAGATATTTTCCAACTTTTTTGACCACCTTTGCATGTGTAAATGCTGTGAGCTTAGACATTCCATGTGTCTCAAGTTTCTTTCTGCTGTCCTTGGCATTGTGATTAGAGTGTGTGGAAGATTTATAATCTACAACACTTAATGGTCCTTCTTGCAGAAAAGGATATAAAATAGATCTTGGATTACCCTTCTGCTTTACAGCTGTTTCTTTACTGCACAAGGTATGCAGAACTAACTCTCTGGGATCCTTTGCAAAAGCACATCCACAGAATGGACTCCCAGATGCCAAACTGGGGAACTGGATAAAGATTTTCAATGGATGAAGTCTGTCATTACCTCAAAGAATGTCCTCAGACATACAGGTTTGGAAAAGAAATATAGTTCTACTCTGTGTAAAGGCAGGCTTAAGTCTGAAAAGAAGAGTTTGATTTATCTTAGTTTTGCTGGTTTTGTGTGTATAAAACTTTGACTTTTGGACTTGAACAATCAGCAAGCCACTGTCGGAGCCTGTTGTGTGTACCTGTTGATCCTGATGGTCAGCAGTCAGTGTGGCCTCCCATCTTAAAAATGGAAACCAGTGAAGTGTCTTTTCCCATTTACCAGAGTGGTGGAAGATCCGCTGTAAACCGGTCTGTGACATAACTTTAAAAAATATTTCTCCTGAAAAGAAAGCTTTTCTCTGTGAGGAGCAGCGTTTTGTCCAGCGGACTTCTACAGAGTTACGAAAGTTAAATAGATTTCAAATGTATTTTCTATAGAAGAGTGCTCATAGGAGACTAACTAATATTGTCTGGGTTAAAACACTGGACTGAAAATGCTCTGGAGTAAAGAACACCATCCCCTGTACTCGCCATAAAGCCCACTTATTGCGTGGTGATCTTAAACTAGTTCTTTGGCCCTAAGGATTGATGTGGTAACTTCCTCAATGTTAGTGCCTGTCCTCCAGTGTCTGTGCTGAGTTCTGTGCCATGGCTCAGGTAGGCTGGTTTGAAGGTTTTATAGTTTTAGTTATTATGTTTAACATCTTGTCACTTAGATCTTTAAGTGGGGGGAAAAAAATTGTTTATTCCTGCAGAGGTCTGTTGTCCATCCTTGCCTTATGAGATGTAAATATTTTGACCCCACACAGCTTCTGTGGTGGGTGGTACTTGTTAGATATTTGTGAATCAAATATGTTAGCAGCAGTAGTGTCACTGTTGCTGTGGCTGTTTCAGAAATGTCTTCTCTTCATACCTTCAAATTGACATGATTATGTACGTATTTGTAGGGGCGAGTGAAGAAACTGATACATTTCACTAGCTGAGGAGGAAGAGAATGTAGTGTCTATTGGTAAAGATGACAATTAACATGTTAACTGTTTTAACTTATTCTAGTTATTTCTTCTTATTTCTCCCTCTTTATTTTTTTTTCTATGTACAACTCAAATCTTGTTTTTCCTAGATGGAAGGAAGGGAAACAAGATAAGCCAGAAAGAAGTCCCAAACTGAGAGTAAAACTTGTCCGAAATAAAATGAGATGGGATGGAGGAAATAAGTCACTGTATTCTTTCTCAGTATTTGTAGTTAAATGCAGCCTGACAATACCTTAGGTTGCTGCTGCTTAGATGTATTTTTTGTTCTACTGTGTGTACGAAAGGTGTACGTAATTTAATGGTTGATATATGGGATGATCTGGCATTAAGAATTTTGTTGGGGTGCCAGACAATAATTAAAAAAAATCATACCTAAACTTAAGAATTATTATTATTATCATGGCTTAACTGTTTGTGTTATTTGCCGGTTACAGACATAGTTACACAGAAAATGTCCATAAAATTTAGTGAGTTCACTAAGGAGGAAAAGCCCCTAGAACTGGCTGCTTAACGTGTAGACATTTATCTAATCAGCAATTAGTTTAAGAATGTCTGACTAACCTTTTCTTTATGTTCACTGCTTCAAGGCTTAGACAAGTTTTCAGCTACTGGCAAATACGATGGGAAAACACATCACTTAAAGTAAAAAAGAGTGCCACAGCACTGAAAAGGCAGGAGCAGCTTTGTGATTAAATTGTGTGTTTCCCCAGCCCCCACTTTATAGCACTTTTTTTTTTCCTTTTTTAAATGTTATACAATGACATTGCTCAGCCAGAGGCTAAGAGAGGGGATGTAGGTACACTGCGTACTTGCAAGTGAGGCAAGAGACTGGAATGTTCCAGCTTGAAAACAGCATCTGTATTATAAAGACAAGATCCTACATCTTCTGGCCCTGGTGTCCTTGTTATTTGCATCAAGGCACCAGCATGAATCAGTTCACTGCGGCAGCAGTCCAGCTGTTGTGACTTGCATTATTATCAGATACCTGATTGCAGTCTCTGGATGGATGGAGGGTTGGATGTGACTAGCATGTCAATATGTGTGGTGCTGCTGCTGCTGTGTGATAGTAATCTGTGATGAGGACGGAGGCCTGCTCAGCCCTGCAAAAAAGTTTAAGGACACAATAAAACTCTGGTTTGTGACATTCTGATAATCACTGTGATTTTGTACTCTTTGGTATACCACAGGCTTGTCGAGCAGATGCTTTGACAAACAGGTTTAGGCTATGTAGAACCAAAAATATACAGATCTTCAGTTCTAAAATTGCAAAAATTTTCTTCTGACAGAGAATTAATTTGGGGTTTGAGACACATCTGTGTCATTCCAAGACTAAACTAGTCCAAGTGTTGGAATCCAACATGGCATATAATTACTTTTCTTTTCAAAACTTTTTCTGTTTATGTAACAATGTCACTACATAAAATTTTGGGACAATGTTTATGACTTCATATATGCCGTGATAAATGGTTCACAAATGGGGTCTTGACTTCATGTTTATTGATCCCAATATCCATAATCTTAACTGCCTTCAGTGGAGCAGTTCCTGACCTGTACTGGTTGCAGATGGTACAATGTGATAGTCAGAAAATGCCTTTCCAAACTGAATTTGATTACAAAAACAAAAACACTTGTATTTTTTTTTTAATTTCAGTGAGGCATTGCTAGAATAGAAAGCATAACATGAGGACTTTCCCTTTATATTCCTTTTGGAAATGAAGAAAACTTGATAACAAAAAGAAACTAACAACATGCATAAGAGAGAAAAAAGTATTATACTCCAAGACAATATATGAAGCTTTTCAGATATGTACAGGAATAGACAAATGACTCAGACTCAGAAGTTCAGAGATCCTCACTGCAGAGGAGTGCTGCACTTAATCTATTGGCCATAGGGAACCAGCCAGTGAGGATATTTCTTATAAATCGATCCCTCAATCACCTATTTAACTAAGAAATACCTCACTGAACAGAGGGAGGACAATGCAAAAACCATGTTTTCACAAAGCAGTCAAACTTAGTAAGGTACTCGCTTAGCTTTGCAAAAACCACTTGTATTTTTTGCTATGACCAGATATAAGATATCACATTAGATATTCAGTATGTGGAACGGTCATCTGGTGGAAAGAAATAATTGTTTTGCATCTTACTTTACTGTTTGACTTCTGCAAATTATTGAAATTAATCTTACATAATGATATGATCTAAGGCAGTTTGTGTTGCTTTTTGAATACAACAAAAGATTGTTTAATACAACAAAAGATTGTTTGGTGGCAAGTTTTAATCCTCTAACTTGTGTGGGTGGTGGTTTGGTTTGTGTTGGTGGTGTTGTGGTGTTGTGCTTTTGGTGGTGTGTTTTTTTTTGTGTGTGTTTTTTTTTTGTGTGTGAGTGTTTTGGGGTTTTTCTGTTGTGTATGGTTTTTTTTTGTGGGTTTTTGTGGGTTTTTTTTTTTTTTTGGTTTCTAATTTTATATTTAAATGCTTCACCTGCTAGCCTGAAGATCACAAGGAAAAACAGAATTGCTAATAAAGAGGATAGGCAAGCTCTGTCATGGATTATTTGTCTTGAATGGTGATATGTATTTGTCTAATAGCCACTAAGTGTCACAAATAATATGTGGTAATGAACAAGAATATAGTGATATCCCAGGTATTAGGGTGAAAAGATTGGACTAGTACTGGAAAGTTAATATAGCAGTCATGCTACTGGTGTTGCTTGTTGGCCCAATAACAAATTTCTCACTGCTATTGTAAGCAATTTTTTTCCTTTTTTTTTCCCCTCTCTCCTCTGACTCTGGTTTGCCCTTAAGTATCTTCAATTCTGCTATTTTCCTGAAGGCTTAGTAGTTGCTGCTTGATGGACCTGAGTGTTTGGCCTGCATTACAGCAGAAAGAGGAGAAATAAGTGATGTAAAGTTGTTTCTGGCATTGTTACTGAGGCCAGTGTTCTGTCTTGATATCTAAATGACCATGGCTTGGTCTACAATACGAAGTTTGCAGATCCCTTTGAAGGTGTGTATTTAATGTTTTGTAGGGTGTTTTGTTTTTTTTTTTTTTTCTTTCCTCTTTGATACAATTGACTTGATTACTTTGTGAGCTGAAGCAGAAGTGAGCATAACCAAAGGCTTTAGAGAAGAGGCTTTTCTTTAAGACTTTAGCATGTTTTACCAGAATGGCATAGGCTATAGATCTGAGCTTAAACAAAACTCCACTTAATTTTGGAGGCATTAATTTGCAGATCTGTCCTGAATAAACTATTTCTTGACGCTCAACTGATTAATGCAAAACTTCATTCTCTTGTCAAGTCTCATTAGGTATTTCTGATAAGCCTCAAAATATATACACTATAAATTATAAGGCCATGTTACTACTTTCTGATTTTGGGAAGAGCAGCTTCTGTCTGGAGCACCTTGGTATTGCTGGCATCCTGTAGATGAATGATTATCAGTAGATATATCATGCTGACCAGAAATCAGGAGCAACTGATAGTTTTGACTTGTTAGTGTGTGTAGACAAAACACTACACTTATATTGCATGTAAAGAGAATTCCTGTCTACAGTTAGAAAAAATCTTATGTTCAGACTACCCAAATATCCTGGTAAGAGTAAAGCTCCGATCTTTCAGCATTCCATACTGTGCTTGATAAGTGTTAGACATTTTTTTAATGTAGTACTCCTAATGTTGCAATGTGGTACTGTTACTTGCACAACCGTTAACTGCATATAATTGTACATTACCTTCCTATGCTTTAAAAAAACAAGAGCTACTGAAACTAATATGATGGGATAAATTCCTATTTATGTAGCTAGCATGATAAAAATAGCTTCCTATACTGCACTACCCTGCATGACACACAGAGAGCAAGAAATCACAAACTGACTGAAACATTTTCAGTTGGTAAGTCATTTTCATTGACAAATATCCTGTCTGCTAGGAGCAGGAGGAAGGAAAAATAGGAAGTGCAATATACAAAAGGATCTTTGTGTTCCTGATGTTGGCTGACATGAGAAGTTTGCAGAACTTAACCAAATCTTGTCCAATGGAAATGAAGTGCACATACAAAGAACGCAGCCAAGGATGAAACGGAAAGCAAGTGAAGTTGATCATGTAGTTTGGTTTGTGCATACTAAAAATAAATTGCTTTACCTGAGAATTTGCAACAGGAATGATCATGTTGTATGCTTAAAGAATGAAGACTAGAATTATGTGGTCTGTTTGGGCTGTGACTGCAAGAGCAAAGGGTAGAGAAGGCACCTTATCTGTATAATTCATAAAATATGTGTGTGTGTTGGATGCCCATTGTATGCAGGGCAGGCAAAGTAGCAGTTAAGCTAGCAATTGAAGGCCAGTGGAGCTGGCTCCTTATAGGGAATCTAATGGATTTGTCTGTCATCACACTGCAATTACTCTTTAAATACTGAAGCTTTGCCAAGCTGTAGACATTTCTCCAGT
Source organism: Chlamydotis macqueenii (assembly GCF_036417535.1). Classification (NCBI taxonomy): domain Eukaryota; kingdom Metazoa; phylum Chordata; class Aves; order Otidiformes; family Otididae; genus Chlamydotis; species Chlamydotis macqueenii. The sequence goes on from NC_141562.1 coordinate 3,983,426, forward strand.
GCCTTTGTGGTGTTCCTAACATAGCAGTGAACACAGATTGTGAAGTAGTTCGGTGCTTTACAGTTTCTTTGACAGTTGGAGATAAGAACGTGTGTGTCTTGTTTGGAAAAACCTTCAAATTTCTGAAAAAAAGACTGTTGAAGTATTTGGTTTATATAACTTGCTTTTACAGTGTACTATAGATATGCTACCCCTGAATGTAGTCTTATATTTTCCCTTGAATTGTGCAGGCCTTATTTCTGCAGTACTAAGGTAGTTTTTGGAGAAAGCATTCTATCTTCCTATATACATGTAACATTCATGCTTGCTTTGGGCTTTTAGATGTTACTGGCCTTGATAGCAAATTTGTGTGACATTGTACACATTGTACTTCATAATGAAATAAGCCTCTTAAATTTGTCTGTACCAGATTTAATAGTGTTTTCATTTGGGCAGAATAAGTGATAATGGGTCAATTTAAATACTTATCTGTGGTTTAGATATGTTTTTTTGTTTGGTTTTTTTTGGTTTTTTTTTTTTTTTTGCAAGTGCTTAATCTTTTATTAATACAAGGTAAAATGTTTTTAAAGAATCATAATAATCCAGTCAAGCAGTATCTATATAATCTGTTTTGGTATTTTCAGCTGTTCTGAGTCACAGTTTTCTTGCATAATAATTCTAGCACTACTGAAAAAGCTCAGTGTGTTCTTATTTTGGCAAAACTATATTTTCTTGAAATTTATTTTCTTCGCTCTAAATGGTAATATAATGGCTATTTGTGTAGCATAAATACGTAGAGCCAGTACAGAACAATCTCTTCTGAATACTATTTCCTTTTTTTTGCGTATTGTTTTGAGTGCTTTGGCTGCAGCTGCTAGCCTTTACTTGAATCATGCATTGTAATTCATCTTTGTGTTGCATAATGAAATGTAGTGGAGCCAGTTCTAGGTTCTTTAGTCAAGTTGCAAGAATTAGCAGGTTAGTTTTTTCAACAAATTTGCTCACACACTGAATGGAAGCTGAGTATATCTTTGGCCTTTTCTCTTTTCTGTTTCTCATTTTGTACTTGTGTTTCAGTGGTGCTGGAGTTTTCTGGTGTCTTAGGAGGTTTTTTTTTTTTGCGTTCTAAAAACTTTTTCTACCAGGCAATGTCTGCAGTCCTGAGTGAGGACTAAAGCTGGATAGTCTCTCATACTCGCTATCTTTGTAAGCAATTAATTTCTACAAACGTTGTTTAGAAAACAGCAGCAGGTTGCTGTGTCTCAGAACATTGGAGTCTGCTGAGTTCTAATTCATCAAATTAAAAAGAAATATTAAAGTTTTCTGCAGCTAGCTTTGAGACTGGGAGATAAAATTTTGCAGATAAGCATTTAGTAGGAATCCCAGGGGATAAGATTAGCCACTAATGAATACTTGTGATCAATAAGAAAAATTAAACAATGGATTAAAAGTATTACCTTCAGTATCCCATGATATTAAGCTAGGATATTTCATGATATGGATTACTACTCAAAACAAAAATTCTTATGCATCCATATGTTTCATTGTGCTCCAGGCCTGAACTGCTATCCACAGTATTGTTACATAGCCCCTTAAGGCCTACTAGCACTTATGAACCGGGCTCTTAAACCTTTGTTATAACTCTGAGGTTTCTTGAGGTGTGAGTAGATGCTCCGTAAACAACACTTTCTCTGCAACCTTAAAGAAGATATCTAGGTCTAATTCCATCTCGCAGCTGGCCAACTAACAAAAACCAGATGTAGTACCCTTTTTTGAAAAGCCTTAGGTCACTGGAGTTAGTTTTGGACAGCCAATATGGCAGTTGTTCTATTAGTTTCAAGGGGTATGAGAAAAAGACATCTCTTGATAAGCCTTACAGCTTCCGAGTGGTGCAAAATAAAGTGCGTACACAATGGAAAAAACGCTGAAGCTTTCTGATTTTGCTATAGATTGAAAACTTGATGTCATCAGCCATGTTCATCCAATTCTACTCTGTTATACAGAGTTAGTTTATTACAAACTAACTGCAGATTGTTTGCTCATATGACAGCACTTCATGGCAAGTAGAGGTAATGTCTCCAGGAGATATAAGCTAAGTTAGTGTAGTAGATGCAGAATTGTGAATATGTAAAAAATAATAGCCAACGCAGTGGGAGAAGATCTTAGAAAGCATTAAGGAGGTCATAGGGGATAATATCTTAAGATAGGGATACTTAAGGGATACTTAAGGTTGTATTAAGAAAAATTGACTAAACTGAGTGATACTTTCAGACAAACTGCCACTGAATCTTTCCAGCAAACATCTTACTCGAGTTTTCCTTTCAACAGTCTAATAGATATTACTTTTAGTCTTCTTATTTTGAAGAGAAAAAAAAAATAGAAATTTTGTCTGAGACTTGGTAACCTCACAGTAGATGGTAGATGTACCTTGAAGCAGAAGTAAATAACTCTCAAAAGAATATAGAGAATGAGAGCAAATGCCATTTCTGTTGAGTGTCAGTCCAGCACCTTCACCACAAAACCACAAAATTTAATCTTTCATAGTGTAGATAAAACAGCAGAACAATAAGGTGGGCTTTTGTTGGGCACAGGCACACTAGTTAAAAGAAAGAACACCTCAGAGTTGTTTTATTGTTTATCTTGGAGAACAAATAGTTCACTGCAGAATAGACTGAACTTCAGATAAGAGCCCTGACAGTGATATAATATGATATAGTGTATTACCACTTCATTTTTATAGCATCTTTTGTGGAAATGATATCTCAAAGGCTTTACGTGGTTGGATAATACGGATATAAAGTTAAATGGTAGCAAGGACAGAGAAATTGAGACTTCTAAGGAGAGAGGGAACAATCTGTTTCCAGGTGACATTTGGAAGATAGATGGTAAAACAGTATAGCTGAGATGAGACATGTTATTAAAAAAAAAAGCTTTTTCTAGATGGCAGAAAGTGTGGGGAAAGTATCTATTTAAAGACAGACAACTAAAGAAGCATATGTGTAAAATTACTGCTGAATTAAAGTTTCGTCTTGCTTTCTAGCACCTACTTCGCAGTGTATAAGCTGGCTTTGTGCAAGTTGTTTACATGAGTACTTGCATTTCATTGGATTATATTTGTACAGATTATAGTTCAATTATTTTCGATTTAGGCTGACCTAAGTGAAGTAAAAGTAAACTGTTAGGAGCTTTTATTCATTTGCGCTGCTGTTCATGGTGAGTTTTACCTTTTGCCTCCCTTTCTCAGTGTTTTGGTGGACGGACCTACAAGACTATCCTGGGCAAAATAATTTTCACATGCAATTTTTACTTAACTTGTTGCGGGCTAACACAAACTGCAGTTTACATCTGACACAGACTATTCTATTCCATCCTTCTAGATTTTTTTTTCCCCCAGAACCTTGTGTTCCGTATAAAATTACACTGAATCTTAGAATTTTCTATATTAATTAAGAAAGAACATGTTTTTAGGTATAGAATCCACAGAAGCCTATTATGTTGCGGTTCCTTGTGGAAAAAACTCCAAAACCTTACCTAGGAAAACATTGTAGATGCCATAATTATGTTCTAGACTTGGCTATTCTGCTGCCTTACTTACTCTCTGCAATTGCTGTGCCTCTTTGACAGATACATCCTCAAAGATTTCCAGTAAATGTGTTTTTTGTTTATCATGTTACTCAGTTCTTTATACAACCAGGAATGTAACTGATTATGTATTTCTTGGGCATATATGCAGAGCCTCATCCAGCCTGGCCTTGAACGTTTCCAGGGATGGGGCTTCCACCATGTGTCTGGGCAACCTGTTCCAGTGTTCCACCCACCTTGTTGTAAAAAATTTTTTCCTTATAGCAAGTTTGGATTTGTTTATAGAGAAGTACTGTTAGCTTCAAAATATGCTGTCCTTTGACTAAAATGTTTTAAGAACATATTCAGCAGTGTAATAAACATGTAAGTCACTCATTTTATTGATTTCCAATACAATTTGTACCTTAGAAAAATACTATATCTGTGTTTACTTTTGAGTTACATTTGTTTTCATTGTTCACTTACAAGGAGTATGTTAATACTTTTTGTCACTACCAGCTGGAGAATCAGAGATACCTTATAAAATGTCTTCATATTTGAAAATAATTTTTAAAAAGATTGACCATGGAAGAATTAGAATATTCAAGGAATCTTATTATATTAATGAAACTATTGCAGTGAGTTTTATTAACTGTTCTGTTGCTCAGTTTCTCCCCTCTGTCTATATAGAAATGAGATGTAAATGTCTAGCTTTGGCTACTGAGATCTTCAGCTCCTGCAACTGCAGTTAATAATCCGCTGTCATGGCACACCATGAAAAAGTGGTTTTAAAAGACATGTTTTCTTTTTAGACTAATAGTACTAGAAGGTAAAGCTGAGAGTGGTACATAATGCATATATTTTAATGTGCCTGTGACACGACACTGTGATAATGTTGTAATGCTTAGTTTGAATCACTTCTATTAATTCTTAAAACAAATGTCCAAGAACATTTGCCAGTGAAGATGCTTCTCCCTCCCCTGTTTAGCTGTTTTCATTTGTGTGCCATAGCCTGGTGGATTTGCCATGGACTCATGTAAATTTTTTTTTTTCTTTATATACCTTTTGATCATTTGCTAATAGGTATTATGGAGCAACAACTCAAGGACTTGCTAGACATGAAAGAGGAACTTAAACAAAAATCCAAATAGAGGGGAAAAAAATCCACAGAAATTCCTTGAGTGTTGTCTACACTGAGGTTTCAGTCTGCCTGTGAGTTTGTACTAGTACGGTGTCTCTAAGTGCATGCAGGCAAAGCTGCTGCCTTTTTTGCTTTACATTAGTGGAGTACCCTCCCTGCTTGAAGTTTGTGCTGTGCCCCAGTGCCTGTCTATTCTAAGTACCAAGGTGACTTAAACCAGGCAAGTCTTCAGTGTAGACAAGACCTTAACATGAAGATAAAAATGTTTTTACTTGATGCGAATTTATGACTGAAGACAGGAGTCATACAAAGCTGAGAAATTAAGCAGAAATAAAATTCTCTTCATCCACAGAGTACTGTCCGTAGACTCTGTAGTAGTCGGGCTCTGACATTGGCCCTGATTGTCCTGCAACGAAAGCTAGTTCCTAACGCCTATGCCTTGCATTTATGGAATCAAAATGAGATTCATCATAATTCTTCACTGATTTTTCTGAGGTTTCTTTTTGTTGAAGTTGATGAGCTTTCTTAACTTCAGACTGCAATGGAGGTGAGTAAACCTGCTTTGCTTATGACACGCTAGTTCTTTGGAGACCTGCTTGTGTGAGCAGCATTCTTTGTGTTAACACACAGCTTTGTAACAGATGCTTAATTGAAAAAAAAAAATCACTTAAAAAAAGCTTTTCTACTCTGTACCTTACTGTCCCAGCTGCTTGCTGCTTCAGTATGTGTTTTATGAGAATGATGAGACTCTGTGCACTTGAACACTGTGAGGGATTCTCATATGATTTAGTGGTAGGAAGAGTGAAGCACACTGAAAGCAAGGGTGTATGATAGAAAATTACAGTCTCTTCTATTTTAAGCAGTAGAACTATGATGTGCTGTTTCCAAGTTGTAAATCACTGTTAAATAGCCATGGACACATTATTCGATATCTAGCAGTTTTTTGCTCACTGAAGACTCAATTTGAACAGTTAGGTGTCAAAAGATTCAATGTGTTGTGAATAAAGAAATAGAGTTCCTCGAATAAGACTACTCTGTTACTGTTGACTTGCAATTTTCTAATTTCTTTACTAGCTGTATACTTTGCATCACTTATGTTTGTTCATTTTCTTATACTTCCTCAATCCAATTCTTATTGAACAATCATGAAATTTATTAGTGTGTCAGTCTAGACCTTTCAACTCATTCTAACAGGTTTTCTGTGTTAAAAAAGGAATATACCATTCACTCAAATTCAGGTAATAGTACTGTTGCTGCTTTAAAATGAATCCCAGGAGTCCAGCTGGCAAAGGATACCTAGGAGGGGTAAGTCAGAGTTAAGTCTGGCTGATCGAACCACATCTGTAGTCGCTGACTGACATCCTAGTTCCCTAGTCCTTGGGGAGATACTGACAAAAGGGTTAACATAGCAAGCTTTTTTTGTGTGGGTGATTAAATCAAACCTTTTGATGATAGTCTTAACAAAGTAATAATGGCAGAAAAAAAAGGGTCCTTTTCCTTTAACCTCTCATGTTATTTTACAATAGGACCCTTTAGATTTGAAAAGCAGAGTGTAGGGTAAAAATTCAATTAAAATTAAAATGTGGTTGTTTGTTTTTTTGTGTGTGATGGTTTTTTTGTTTTTTTTTTTTTTTTGTCCGGCTATTTATTTCCAAGAATTAAAGCTTAGGATAGAGGTAAGAATAATTTTCCATGAGAAATGGGTAGAAATGACATCAAGGTCTTCTCATCATTAATTTTTTTTTTTCAGGATTTAACTATACATCTTAAATGTTCATAGGGTCTTTTTAACATTTCAGTTTTTAATGCTATGTAAGCACGAGTGTTTTAGCAATTCAGAGATGTAGAACTATGTTTTAGAAATGAAGGTGTCAATTTTCAGCAGGGGGAAAAAAAAAGACTTATCTGGTGACTGAGAAACCATTAATGAATCATAATAATACCATCTTGCTTGAATATATTCTGTTGAATATTTTCTGATTTGATTAACACAAGAGATGGAGGTTTTGAGTGTTCTACCAATATGTGAGTGGACAGCAGAAGGGATATAACTTGCTTTGCTAATGTCTGATTGAATCCATTTGAATATATGATTCCTTTTTGTACCAAGTTTATCTCCAAGTTTCAGTGTGGCACTGACATTATCCTAACTAATGTACATTGCTTTATTGCTACAACTGCAGAGTTCATGAAGATAGTACAGCCTCAGGAATTTTTTCCTCAAAATGTCAGACTGAGCATGTGTGGTTTCATGTGGGCTACAGGAAGGGATGCTTCTGGTAACTTCTGCCCACAGGGGAATTTACTATTGTTAATGCAGCTAATAATAATATAATTAATACAGAAGAAACACAGGTGCTTCTTAGAGCAAAACATCTAGAGAAGATTAAAATCTGTTGTTGTTCATGAACTTTCAAACAGTTTATTTGAGCATTTTCAAAAGCCTGTGCAAACTGAAGAATTCTTGATATTTTAGTAGTTATTTGTTCTAGATGCCTAGATGTAATATGCTTATTTTCAGAAAATGTACTTCTGTTAGCTGGCTGTTTATTATCAGAGTTTACCCCAAATTATTGAGAGTTTGTATACAGAATGTTAAATAAGCCAATCCTAGCATATCTTATAAATGTAAGCTACTTGAAATGTCCGTCATAGTAACAAACCATGTTGAGGTTATGTCTGAAATGACTAACAGGTCTAATCGAGCAACTGTCTCTTTGAGATGGACACCTGTGCTGTGGATAACAGTCAAAATAATGAGTAGGTAGATGATATCCTTGTGCTGGGATTATCATTCTGTAGGAAAAACTCTATTCTTGGGGCTGATTGCAGTGTGGTGATAAATGGTTTCAGATATCAAAGCAGGACCTAGATCAGAAAGTAATTACTGAACAATCTTACTTGGGAGCCCTCTGAAGAGGGTGTCCAAAATTCTCAACTATTTGAATAAGCAGAGTATGACAATTGAAAAATAGTTTGATGTTGGTGTGTAGCTAAATGATGAAATACAGCATACTTAAGTGACGAAGAGTGGGGTTTATATGTATTCCTCAGGTTGTTTCAGCACTTCTATTCTTACTCCTGAATGCTGAGTACGTTTTGCTATTACAACTTTTCTCTATTATAAATACAGAGACAAAAAAGGGACACTCAAAGCAAAAGTAAAAAAAAAAGCAGTATTAAAAAGGATAGCTGGAAGGGTAGTGAAAGTTAAAATATTACTGTGCATGTTACTGTGCATCATTTGGAAGGGTCTGTTCTTCGGGTTCTGTTAAAATGGGTATATGTAATTAGTACAGTAATTATTTTTCAGACTAATTATTTGTAATGTATTGACTTAACTGTTGTTTCCCTGATGATTTTCATTAACTCAGTGTTTGAAGAGTAACTAAAGAATACTAAAAGATTCAAACTGGAAATAATTCTTTATCTTGAAGATCTCCAGAAATAGTATTTTTTTTTTTTTTAGATGGACTTTATGGGTAACAAATCTTAAAATCAGATATATATTACAGATAGAAGTACAGCTTGTGTCCTTCCCAACACTGAGGACCATAGTATTTTAGCAGCTGCTTTTCTAGGTCTTGCATAAAGTAACTTTTTTTTTTTTTTCCTTTTAGAGTTCTTAACTTTCTCTTGGATCTCATGCAAGCAAATGAATTAAACTTGTAAGGGCTGGAAAAATATAAAATTCCCCTAAGGATGCAAAGCAGAAAAGAAAAGGAAGGGTTGAGGGGAGAAATCTTGGAACAGAATGCAGGGAGAGATTTGCTAGGAGAAGAGAGTAGTAAGTTTTGATCACAGGAAAGATAAGAAATAGAAAAAAAATAACCACATCTGAAGTGATCTCAGAGGGAAAGATTGGCTTCCAGTATAGAAGAACTGACTAGAACGGGTTTTCCTGTAATAAGCAGATAGGGCATTGTCAGAGTAGCTTGGCTATGCATTATTTCAATCATACTGTTCACTGTTCCCCCTAATAAATAAAATTAATGACGGTTGGCTGACATAAGACTTCCAGCCATAAAACTCAAGATCTATCCTTAATAGGCAGATGAGGGACTTGCAAGCAACATGCAGCTGATCTCTGTTTTTGACCTTGTGCCTAAACAGAGACTTCCTAAAAGGAAGGCACTTTGGGACACTAATTCAACTTAATACTGAGTATGATTGAAGCTGTCTCTGTAGGCAGTAAAGTATACACTCCATAAGGTCTAGGAATAATGATGTTGTAAATTCATTTAACTTTAATTTTAAAAGCTTGCTCAAAGGTAGAATTAGTAGAAGCAGTTCAGCTTTAGTGTGGATCTTGGGTTTGCATTTTTGGGCTTTTTTAAATCTTCACCCTCACCAGGCAGCAGTTACTTAATTACAGCTCTAACTTTAAACATGCAATTATCTGGATACAGATTGTGTCACTTAGCAGAAAGCATGTGAAGCACTTCAGTGGTTTGTCATTTTCTTTTGTTATAAGCTTAGTTTTTTTAAAAAATATTATTTTTAAAGGGTACTGTCCTGTGTACCTGTACCTCTGTAGCATGTAGTCTAAATTCTGCCCATACAATGTGTGTGCAGTAGTAGAAAATTTAAATGTGACCCATTGTCATAGCAGGCATGTGTTTGCAGCTGATATAATTTACCCATCTCTAGGTAGGCTGGAAAAACCTGTAACCTTAGAGTGAACTCTAGCCCTAACGCTCCAAGTAAAGAGTAGAGAAATGGCATGCTCTAGCAGTCACTTAGAAGAAACACAACATCAGAATATACTCTCATAGGCTGATTGCCTCCTGAAGGCATGGACATTGGTTCTTAGTTTATATTGGAAATAGCTTTCTACAGATTAATCATCTTAAAGGGTTCCTCTAGGCTTTACAGGCCATTATTATGCTATTTTTGAAAACATGACAGTATAATTGTCTATTAAAGGCAATTATGATCTCTGCCTGAAAACAGTACTACTTAGAGCCTGCTAGTGCCTTAGATATTGCTAATAATGCTGCATTTCCACTAACAGAACTCCCACTCATCCAATTTCTGCTTTACTCCTGTCTTATGCAAGTCACTCAACACTGTTTTGATTTGGATATATTGAAATATTTGCTAGTAATTTTGTTATGCTAGTTATTTTGTTTTGCATCTTTGTCTACCAGACGCAACTGGTCATTAACCCTGACAAGTGACAAAATCAATTTTTCCCTATAGGTAATTAAATCTTCCTTTTTTTTTTTTTTTTTTTTTTTTTTTTCTTTTTCTTCAGTATTCCTAAGCTAGTCTGCTCAGGAGTGAAGGTGTTAAGATGTAGCTGTACCACAGTTCTAATTTGGATTTTCTAATGTGATCAGATGTGTAAAAAGCTGTTTGTTGCATGGTATAAGCAGTGGCCTCATAACTATATAGAAAAACTTGTGTAGCCTGGGCCAAAAAGGGTAGAGTTGCCTTCCTTCCATGGGGAGACGAGATTTTGCTTCCTTCCCTATGCCAGCAGGAATGCTGGTGAGGCTGTGAATCTGCTTCTATGACTTGTTCTCTGCAATTTCAATTGGGTGTTTACCCAAGAGATGATGGGATTCTTCAGTTTAAGGGCATAGGCATTTTGGATTGGCTCCTCCTGGGGTCTGCCATGCTTTGACCCGATCTCCAGTGAGCCACCTTTGCTTGAAATCTGTTATGAAATTAGGGAGATGCAATTATCTGCTGAACTTCCATGATTTTCTCTTTATGATAATGTTGTGAAGCAACATTGTGTTAATTTGTTTCAAGCAATAATAGAATGTCATGAGAAAGTATTTATTATTTACCTGATTTACTTCAGATTAGGCTTTTAATTAGCACTTACCAAAGCTATTTTTGCTCTAAGAATATCTGCAGAAAATCATTGCATGAATTTTCTTGCAGTCTTACAGAAGCAGACTGTTTGCACTAAATCTGATGTACAGCTGTGACTACAGTTCACTGTGAACTGTTCAGAAGAAATAGCTATATAGTCCAAAGTTTTATGACTGATAAATAGTCAACGTAAAAATCATAGCAGAAAATTAATGGGCAGGTGATAGGTAACTGTACCTACTGTGGTGAGGAGCTGTGAGAATTAGGTAACTTGGAGAATTAACCTGTTTTCTGAACAGAGATGGACTTATTCATACACTTCTGCTTTCTAAACAGCCAAAGGGAGCAGTATGTCACAATGAGTGTACTTTTAATGGTAGCATATAAACCTTTCCGTTAGGGAAGGACCAGGAGGCAGCTGTCTCTTAAATGCCGGAGACTCTACAGTAAGGAAACAGATCTGAATGTAATTCAACAGTTCTTACACTTCTAGCATCAACCCCAGATATAAATGTACTGCAGGGAGACAAGAGGCTGCTGCTTTTTTTTCTTCTTTTTTTTCCTTTTTTTAAAATTTTTTTTTCTTTTTAATTTAAGCAAAATAGGTACATTAAAATTTTGCTTTAAACTAAGGTTCTGATGTTGTTACACTGATCGGAATTCCCTTAATGTATTCCAAATGTAAGATGATTTTGCATGTGTTAAGTCACACAATTTAGGAATGTAAAAGCTGGTATAGAGTACTTTCTGTCCTAAACAAAAACACTGCATTTGCAATAGCCTGGGAAGGTATTCAGTCCAATCTTGCATTTAAATGGGAGCTATGCTCCTACTCTGATTCATTAGGCTGCCCCCTGCTAGGAAATAACAGTGTGCTGGCTACTTCCTGGGGAAGGCAGCTCTCACCTATGGAGATAGAGAAGCAATAATAGATAGCTGGGGAGGGGGGAGTTGGTGTATGTCATTCTGTGTCTGTCGAAGTAGCTCTGTTTTTCATTAAACAGTAGTTGGAGATGTGCAAGTGTCTTTATTCTTGGTTTCACAAAAAAGGAAAAAAAATTTGTTTTCTTCTGTAAGACAAGCTTCACCTAACAATGAGCTGCCACACCCACATTGTCCTAAATACCATAGTTAATTGCGTATTGTTGGAAAGATCTTTGAATATGGTTTATTTCTTATGCAGAAACCCCTTGTTTACTTGTATTAAAAAAAAAAAAAAAAAGCCCTAACAAGAGTCAGGTTTTCTGTGGTGTGGTGATTTTTTTGGGTTTTGTTTGGTTTTTTTTTTTTTTGGTTTTCTGTCCTGCTCCTTTTTGAGTTTTTTGGTCCTATCTCAATAGCCACGAAGAGTAAGTACACCTACACCACTCCACGGCGTGCCTTCATAGATGTGACTCAGCAGGGATGTTCAATTCTCTCTGACCTCTGTCAAACCCTTAAACTTGTATAAAGGCAGAAAAATCTTCTAATATGAACATTCTTGTGGTGAATTTTTATAGCTGCTACTCTACATATTTCAAAATGGTAGGTTCAGCTCTTAATTCTGAGAGGATCAAGTAATGACAGAAGTGAACTCTACTTAAATCGCAGCTACCTTCTGGAATAGTTTTTCCACAGCTCGACACTTCCCTTATTGTAAAGTACAGTACTCACCATGTGTTAGGTTCTTATAATTTCAAAAGCCTGCCGGGATTGATGCTTTTTTTTTTTTTTTTAAAATCCATTTACATGTGTAATCCTTTCCTATTACTTGGATATGTACTTTGACTCTCCTGCTCCAAACCAGAGAACTAGAGAAAAATGGATCAGTTCGTTTGTAGGGATGGAAAAATTCTGTCTACAGCCAGAATCAGTCATCTCATTCTTATCTTTTTGAAACTATGTGACTGAGTAATAAGCAGGGGTTTTTTTTTGTTTTTTTTTTTTGGGGTGGTTTTTTTTTTTTTTTTTTTTTTTTTTTAGCAGAACAGAGAGAGAATTGGGCAAATTATTTTTGGAAAAAAAAACCAAACAACCTATCAAGTTACAACCGTAGCATTCTGTTCCAGTTGAAAAGTATTTTGGATCAGGCCTGCCTTAATGTGCAGGCATTCTGGTCTAGTCATCCCATTGTTGATACAGAATGTTATAAGCTTTCACCAAAAACCTGACATGACTTACATGTGACCGGGCTTTTAAATGTGAATTTCAGAGTGGCTTTGGGGCAGCTAAGTATATAGAAGTATGTACCAGAGCTGTCTGGTAAGTAAAGTTCTTTCTACCAGTGCTTAATAATTTGTATTCATGTTATGTTACAGGCTAGCGAAGTTAGAGCTTTCTAGAGAAGGCTAAACTGAAAAGGACATTTTTGTTGGCAGCAGTGTGCCACCATGGTACCTGCACTGTCCTGTAAACTGATTCACCCAAGTGTCTTCTTCCAGTTGCTTGGCCTTCATAGGAGGTGTTTTGTACTGGAGTTCAGGTATGCAGGGAAGGCAAAAGGAGAAGACAAGGGAAAATTGAGTTTTTGGAATGCTAATCTAGCACATGTAACACCTAGATGCAAATCGTTGTGCTGTCACACCTTTACTATAGCCAAGCTATTAAGAGTGTCTTTTGAGCCGCTGGACTTCAGGATGTTGATGTCTCTGTTCCTCTGCTTATAATATCAGCAATGCTTTACCTATATGGCTAGAGAGAAGTTAAGTAAATTAAAAGGATCATGTGTTTCTGATGTGCTTATGAGGACCGTATAAATATAATAAAAATAAGAAGGATGTGCCAAATGTCTATGGAAAAAGGGGGCAATGTATTCCACAACTGCCAATGTCTAGTGTCCTCTACACTTGGAAAGTCTGCCTGTACCTATACAGTCTTCCCAGAGTTTGCTTATGTGCTGGTTTATATGAACATAGAGCTCTGAAAATATTTTTCTTCTAGATTCCTGTTTTTACCTGTATTACCACTTTATGAAACAACTTAAAAAATGTTACCAGTTTGAGGTAGGATGTAATTTTTTGCTAGAGGATGAAATATTCAGTTTCTTCTTAGGAGATTTTCATCATTTAACCCCACTCAGGACCAAGCTATGCAGTCTCTTGCTCGCTCCCCCCACCCTCCAGTGGGACGGAGAGGAGAATTAGTAAAGAAAAGGCAGCAAAAATCCTAGGTTGAGATGAAAAAAACAAGTTTGAGAACAACAGAAGAAAAGAAAACAGAGATGGAAAACAAACCAACAAACAAAACACAATAACAGAAAATACTGAAACACGTAATTTACAGTACAATAGCTCACAGAGGAGCCTGATGCTGGGCTTCCTCCCGAGTACCAGGAGATTCCCTTCAGCACCCTCCTCGCTTACTTGCTGAACATGAGGTCACATGGGATGGAAAGGCACTTGGTCTCATTTGGGTAACCTATCCCAGCTCTGTTCCCAGCCACAGGTGCCACCCACTCCAGATCCTCTCCCAGCTCAGGTGAAAGTTAACTCTATTCTAGCCACAACCAGGACAGATATGACTAAAGAAAATATGAGATAAATGAAGACACAATTTTATATTTACAGTGTAAAACACTCTCACCAAAAGGTGCCACTTCTTCAGTCTATCTCCTATGCCTCAAACTGACAGTAATTAGGATGAATGCAATAAACAGGACCTTGAAGAATATTAGAGGGAAGCTTGTACTAAAATATTCCTAAGCTTTATAGATCAAACCTAGCACTTGGAATATCCTTTTAGAATGAGAAAGGTCCTGTAATGTATAAAGCATAAGCTTAAAAAATGCCCTTTAAGGAGAGAATGCACTTAGAGGTTTAGGTTTTGATTTTGGTTTCTGTAAGGCAAAATACTATGGGCAAATACAGAATCTAAATTGCTGCTCTGGGAGATAAAACTGTACTACTCTGTCAAAAATGGGTTTTTATAAGATTCTGATGGGAATGTTTTCATGAAATGGGAAGTAAATTTTTCACAGAAGTAGCTTCATCACAAAAGAATTGTTCTACTCAATGTAGCAGATGTTCTTTCTCTGGCAAGGAAGGGGTTAAACTTCATAGTAAATTTGTCTGTGAATTTAGGCACTGTAGTCTAGTGGGATTTTATTTCATGCCCACATTAACTTAGGCTGTAAGTGGGTCTGAAGCAGCATAGCTGATAGATGACTTGTCTTCCAAAGATGGCACATTGCGCTGCTGCCAGATCCTCCTTGGCACACTGGAGGAGATGTGGCAGGTGCAATGTTCTCACCAAAGGCCTTGGAATAGCTTCTCTGTCTGTCTGAAAAAGGATGGGCATGTCCTTCTTTTAAAGTCTTGCAATTCCTAGTGCAAGTCCAATCACAGTTTTCTGATTTTTCTTTTTTTTTTTTAAACTGTAACTTATACAGTCTTTTTTTTTTTATTATTTTTTTTTTTTTTAACAGATACTGAATTTCCTTCTAACATGCAATGAATGTCTGGAGCTATTTATTTTTCTGTATATTTTATTTGGCATTAGCATTGTCCAGTTGGCTGGCTCAGTCACAAATAGGCAGGAAGACAGAATAAAGCCAGGAAATGGTAGCCAAATTTGCAATATCCGGAATCCATTGCCTTCATCTCTTAGGACTGCTTTGAACTTGCATGGCACCAAAACGTATAGGCATGCTTTCTGAAAAATTATGTGCTTCTTAAAGACAAAAAAAAAAAAAAAAAAAAAAAAACCCCAAAAAAACCAAACCCAAAAACCTCTCCTGGAGTTTAATTGGGAAGTGTGTGCTTCTAAAAGGTCCTTGGGCACTGCTTAAAGTATTATTGTACTTGAAAAATAAAACCACACTTCCACTCCCCAAACCAAAACCAATCAGCCAAAACATGCACCCTCCTTCCCAAATTTCATGCCCTTTTTTTTTTGTTTTTTGCGAATTTAGGCTTAGTCATATGGAGAGTTTTCCCTGATAATAGCTATGGTTACCAGTTGTCAGTATTTTCTGGGGTAGGGAAGTAAAAATACAAACTGCCACGAGCTTTTCTATAGCAGGTAAATACCGGCTTACCATCTCTCTGGCTGTCTCTAATACTAGCTGCTGATAGCTGAATTTCCACTTGTGGTAGTTAGAGCAGTTTGGCTTTTTGTTAAAACAGTGAGGCCCTAGATTTCACGATATGAGTAAACCTTCCTCCAAACACATAAAACATAATCCTATGCTCATTTTCACGTTCTATTCTATATTGAATGGAAGGTTAACAAAACTTTACTTATTAGCAACTGGGCAGAAAGGGAGAATACCAAACAACCTGGTTAGTAATTCAAAGCTGATGTTGATGCATTAAAATTATAACTTTTAATATGCGTATCTGTACACTTGTATCATTTTTTTCAAGGAGTGGGTTTTTTGCATGTGTCCATAGATAATGTGGTAGTGAGAAGCTCTACCCATTTGCTGATGTATTTGATAATTTGAGCCTTATGAGATCCTTATGGATTTTCTGTGGCATTCTGTGGAGCAAAGGAGTGTGATCTTTACTTGGATTGCTACTTCCAGAGGATACACAAACCTTGTTGCATGGAAAACCTGAAGAAAATGGGAAGCAAAAGCAGTTGGTATGGGTGAGAGGAGGATAACCGGAGTAAAACCTGACCTAAAGGTGTTATGTGAGAAAGCTTGCTAATAGGGAAAGGTGAAGTGTAAGAAACTAAGTTTAAATGGGAAAAGGAAGAAAAGAGAAGAACTGAAATGAAAATACCAAAAGGACAAGGAGGATAGAGGAAAAAAAGACCAAAATAGCACGTTTGTGCCCAGCACTACTATTTACATTGCTGGAGAGAGCAGGGCAGCAATGTGATGATGAGAGTTCAGTTGCAATATTTAACAAGTTTAGTCTTCTGCTTCTCTGATACAGAAACTGAGTGCCTCACATGCAATTTTTTTTTTTAATTTGCATACCAGTAGTCTTAAAACATATTAAGGAGCAAGAACAGGCTTTAGAACTTGAATTAGGTGGAGAGCTGTTGTTCCATTTCTTAATCTTAAAAGTTGTTTTCCAAGTGTAGTTTGGAGAAGCATAGAGTCATACAAACTATACACAAATCTTAATATTTGTGAAAGACTTAGAAAACTGACTTCTTGCTTCATTCTTTTTCTTTTGTCTTTCAGAAAAGCAGATGTTTGAGTATGCTTTCTCAAGCTGCTTTTTAAAGAGTCAGGAATCAAACTAGTTACTTTGGTTATTTAAAATGAGCTCCTTTAACACACATGAAAGTGTTCACCAGTGTTTAAGTGTTGCTGTTGTAACAGAAAAGTAAAAATAAACAGTTCATTTGTGGTTTTAAGACCACACTTAAATATTAATCTGTAGCAACTGAATGTGAGTTTGAGATGAAAATCAGCTATTATACTGTTATATTTCCAGCTGGAAACAATCTGTCATTATTAAATTGATTTCTTTCAACTGTTATTTACTGTTAAGATGAGCATTTTTAACAATTACACTTACAGTGCAAATAATAAATGTGATTTATAGCTAAAATGATTAATTTACTACAGTTAATGGTGCACCTTTGCTGCCAGTTACCTAGCTGTAAATTTACAGGATTTCAAATTTATTTTTCACATTGTACCTCAGCACTGAGAGAAGGAAGTTCAGCCACAAACAAATCAAGCAGGCATGTCTTGTGACAAAGACTGTGTGTTTTTCTGCCATGAGAGATCTGGAGGCACCTCACTAATTGAAGGCTTCAATTATTTCAGCCTGCTGGTTGCCTTTGATTTTACCTGCAAGGCGATTTCCCTACCAGACTATGGACATCTTGTAGTAGTGCGCACTCATAAAAGGAGCGTGGTCCATAACCACTGTTTTCATAAGCAGACTATTGAATGAATAAGAAAATAGTGTTGGAAGGACAGTCAGAAAATCCTTCTCCACTAGCTGCCTAGTAACTTCAAGCAATTGTACAATGGACAGTTAGTTGAGGGAAGTCCATAGAACATCTTCTGCATGCGTATGTATACAGGTATTAAAAAAAAATCTACAGTTTCTTTATGACAACGTTATTTAATATTTCATAAAGACTTCAAATATTTACCTGTGTATATAAGACCAACAGGATAGGTCAGTGACCCTGTAGTCACAGTGGATGTGTTAATGGTTTGTAGCATTACAGAAGAAAGAAAAATTGGGAAAAAAACAACAAGCAAGAAAAACTGGAAACACCTGAACACCAAAACCTCAAGTAACAACTCTCCTCAAGTGTTCACAAATCAGCTCTGCAGCAGTCTGTGCAAATGTAATCTGCATGAAGAATGTTTCAGTCAGAAATCTAGTGATAAGTTAAATTATGAGGAATATACATCTGTGGCATGTTACTATCACTAAAAGCATCAGTACACAAATTCCTTCTTGAGCTGCGTACTATTTTCAATTTGTTCAGAGGAATATGTTTTCTTCTTGTCTTTTTTTTTTTCCTAACAGAACTGAAACTATGCATTTACTGTGAAGTGCATCCTCTCCAGGCTTCTGTAGGCACCCAGTAATGTCCTGATGTACAGGTTTAAGTGCAATTATAATGAAAAGAAACAGGGATCTAGTTTAATTTTAGGCTCTTTCTATAAGCCACATCAGATACATGTGGATTTGAATATCAAGATTAAGTTTGTCTATGAAATTTTACTTCATACATTTAGTATGTTTACACTTAGTCTGTTTCATAAATTTATTGAACCCCAAAATAAGAGCAATGTTAAGTTTTTTTCTTGTTGGTGGTGGTTTTCTTTTTTCTTTTTTCTTCTTTTTTTTTTTTTTTTTTTTTTTTTTTTTTTTTGTGCTAGCTACTCTGAAAGTGCCTTCTTGCAGGACTAGTTGGAATGATATTTGTGACTCAAGTATAGCTGTTTGATCCTTGATCTATCTTAAGCAAATTTTATCCCTCCTTGTTATTTATTTCTGAAGTTAGATAATCTTTCTCAGTGTGTATTTTGCTAGAAAAATAATGCTGTTGTCTTTCTGTTTCACTCTGTTTCTCTGATCACTGTAATGGATCCTCTTTGAATTTGTTTCTGTTTAAGTGAAGTGTTCTTGCCATACACGTGACGAGAACTGTGTACAGTATTTTAAGTGACATTATACTGAAGGTCTGTAAAATAGCACTCATTTCATAGATCCCGAAGTCAGACTATCAACCTGCATATCTCGGAGACAACTTTATTCCTAGGTTGCAGATAGATATATGAGAAAGGATCAATCCAGAAGTCTTTCTTAAGTAGCATGTAATAGTCTGTTCTATGGAGTTGTTGAATATGAATGGATATTCCTGGAAGTGGGGCAAAGGTGGTGGCAATGTGGGTTACATACAGCTGTATAGCTTTTAGAGCTGTTTTCTGTGCTGATAAAGGACTTGGGAATGGGGTTTACATAATGACGGGTGGTGGCTTAGTGAAAATAATCAGAAACTTTGGCAGAGATATTTCTTGGTTTTGGTCTTGGATGTGTCTGCCATCCCTTTATAAGAAGGGGTTAACCTGTGATTTTTCTTTCTGCTTTGGAGGCACGTAATAGTCAGGAGAGACCTCTGCTGATTTACTTCTGCTGATGGTGTTTTTGTTTGAATGGAGGTTGCAGAAGGTATTGTAATTTTGAACTGCTTCCATGAAAACCAGTTGCCCGGTGTAGTAAGAATTCATTTACTTTCAGTGCAACATGCAGATTTTTGTCTAATTAGCTTTTTATCCAAGTAATGCTGTTTTCAACACACCCATACAATTTCAATCCCTTGTACACACTGTAGAAAGCAGCCTTGTCTTTAAATTAAATACTACTTGAGTTTGGGGTTTTTTTTTTTTGTTTGTTTGTGGTTTTTTTTTTTTTTTTTTTTTTTTTTTTTGCTACTGTCATTTTCTAGATGGGTGGGTGGAGGTGACTTCAGTGTGAAAATGAATGTACTGGAACATTTATCCTGGAGTAAGAAACTGAGCAAAAGTTTTAAGAGCAATTTTGTATTTGTTCTATAAAGTAGGAGTAAGGCAGGATTTAGGCACTCGTATTTATTTCAGCCCTGTTGGCGTGTATGCTGAGTGGGAAGAGTACACAGCTGGTTTTCTCTACGGGATTTGTATACATACATGTTACACAGGTGTACATGATAATGTATTATACGCTTATGTACAACTAGTAGTCTATCTTAGGAATTTGCATGAGTTGCATTATATTATCTTTCTGCACTTAGAATGTGATAGGCTGTGACAATTGTCGAGCGAGGCCTCTTTGGCTATGGCAGTGTGTGATTCCTGGGTCACCGGGGCAGTCAAAAATAAAAACAAAGCTTCATGTTTGCCCTTTCAGGATAGCCTGAAAGCTACAGTTCTGTTTCCTTTCTCTCTGTCATGGTTTAGTCTGACCCACCAGCTAAAATAGTGTGCAGTTATGATATTACCCCATCTCCACTGTCCCCTTCAGTGGGATGGTGAGGAGAGTGGGGAAAGAGGGGCAAAATTCATGGGTTAAGAGAAAAATGGTTTAACAGAACAGCAGAGGAAGAGAAAACATAAATAGAAAACCAAAACCAATAACAGAATACACTTAAGCATGTAATTTATAGTACAGTAGCTCATGGTGGACCCTGATGCCCAGCTCCCTTCCAAGTAGCAAAACCTGCCCCTCAGCACCATCCCCACCTTATATACTGAGCATGATGTCACAAGGTGTGGAATAGCCCTTTGGCCACTTTGTGTAAACTATCCCAGCTGTTGGCTAGTTAGTAAACTGTCCTAGCTTTTCCCAGCCACAGGTACCACTAGCTCCAGTTCCTTTCCTAGCTCAGGTGAAAATGAACTCTATCCTAGCCAGAACCAGGATATGCTATTTATTAAAATTTCTGTCATTTCATTGGTGCTTGAGATAGCATATTCCAATGTTAATTTTTAGTTGGAGATTCCTAGCAGCACTGGATTTAGGAACTTTTCACCAGTTCCAGAGCTGTAAATCTGTGTGCTCAGTCCCTCTTTTAAGGCAGCTGTTTCCTCAAATACATGAAGTTGGATTTGTACGCTTCATATTACTTAAGCAAGGTTAGGAATGCTACCATTAATGTTTCAATGCCTCAGTTTATCCATCTATATTAAGACATTAAAACTTTCTGATTCTACAGGGATGTTGTCAGTTTTAATTCATGATTGTCTACAAAATACTCTTAAATGCAAGGAGCTAATCAGTACCAAGTGTTAACAAGCACGAGTACTCCAGAAATGTCTAGTATTGAACTCTAAGTACAAGCACTGCAGCCTTTTCATCACATGAATTTTCAAGCAAATAGTTGACCTGGAATTAGAGTATGTTGGGATTTTTGAATGTTAGTGGAAAGGCTAACTTTTGTGCAAACACAAACTTGTGTTGTGACATCATGAAATTTTATACTCAGTCATAGGAGTAGAGCTTGAAAGAGTGCAAAGACCTAAGGCTTACATCTCACCTAGTTGAAAAGATACAACAGCTTAGAGTGTAGTTATTCAGAATACGAATAACTGTGTAGGGGATATTGTAACAGACTTGAGTTCAGTATCTACCTGATTTAAAGTTCCTTCGCACAGCTAGGCTGTGTGAAGGGCTCCTCAGGGATATAAGAGAATCGAGCCCTCCAGTACTTTCAGCTGATGTATCTTTTTTGAGTGAAGTCAGTTCACAATACAGAAAAGAAGTGTCTTTATTAAAGAGGGGAAAAAAAAGGGAAAAAGCTACATTTATCATGTACAGGTAATTAATATGGATACTTTTTCATTACTGACATTGCTGCTGTGGTTTTAACAGTTTTACCTGTGATATGACACATTAAACTACAATTTCATCGTGACTTAGAAAATACAAATCAATCAGCACTTAATCTTTTTCTTACAAAATTAAGGCGTGTAGAAATGTGAGTGAAAAATTAGCAATGGAAGAGTGAAAGATTAGCAGAAAAATATCCTCAGTTCTGTTAAAAACAATTTACATGTACATTGATTTATTTTCACTCACTTCACTCATAAGGCATTTTGTTAGCTACTAGACTGACATGCTTGCATTCAGGAACTTCAGTCACTTCTAAGGCACGGGTGGTCATCAAATGTTAGGCAGCACATGGCAAAGCTTTGTGAAGATGAAATATTTGGCCCCAAGTAAAGGATCCAAATAATGAAAGAGAGTGCTGAGGGTTCCTTTGTTTTGATTAGATGGGATCTTATCCTGATCTACTTGGTCAACTTAGAGTAAGAAAGCTAATTCTATCCAGATGTGGAATAGAATTAGCTTTCCATAAGCTAATATTTTGAAACATTAGTTTTAATGTATTTAGCTCATTTCAGTTATGTCAGGGTAAAATTGTATCAGCATGGGTATGACGAAACTTAGTTTTTGTCTTTGACTCAGTGTGTGCCTTAAACCATCACTGCCTCATGTTGTGGTGAATGGACTGTTATGCCCGCTGCTCAATCTTGCTCCTAACGAGAATACTAGGAAGACTTATTCAAACAAATTGCTTTAAAAATATCCTGCTATCTCTTATCTGAACTGTGGCTACTTTTAAAAATGAATTGTATTGTTTTTTGGGGACAGTGTAGGTATGTTCTGCAGATATTTTTAAAATGCTTCAGGTCATTATTTGTCTTATTCTCTTCACCAGAGAATGTGAATGCTCAAATTAGGGCTCCCTAACATTCTGACCATTTTAGAGTTTACAGTAGCATTTTATCTTAATTGTTTTTAAATCTGCAGCATTTGTTCTATAACTTCAGTTGCAAAACCTTGAATCTGGAACCTGTAGGAGGTTCTTGTTAGAATCTTAGTAGTAACAGACCACCCTTATTAATGAGACGTTCATAAATTACACTCCTAAAGGCATTTACATATGAGCATATATATTGGTGTTCATATGAGGATTTTCTTATGCAGATTGTTGCCTATTCAGTAAATAGATTGCACTACAAAAGCAGATGGACACTGGAACAATAGACTATTTATATCCCTCTGATTCCAGCAGAACTCTGTTAAAAGACATTTATTTGTTTCTTTGTTCCTTGCTTCTCTCTATAGCTCTTCAGTCTCATTGAATGAAGGGGTTTGGCTGTGTAATCTTTCATCCTGTGAATTCCAGGTAATGGAGAGCAGGGACTGGTGGCTGGCTGGCAGTATTAGACAGTTTACAGCAGGTGGCACTATTTGGTGACTTTTGCCTAAATTTGTTTATTATTTCAATACATATGAATATGTTGATATATGATCACTTTTATACTGTTTTTTTTCATGGAAATGCTAAGGTACACAATCTGAAGAAATATATACATATATGTCTTTTCTCCTAATGCATAGTAACAACTCCGGTGTACTTTTCTAAGCAGATCAAACATGTCTATTAAAGACTGTTCTATGTTGTGTTATTAATAATGAATGAGACCTATCTTCTTAATTTTTGGAGTGATACTTGTCCAAGATTGACTCTTCTGAAACATTCGGGAGGAGTAATAGTGTTTAACTTCTATGTAGCAAGAGTTAAATATTTTTAAAGGTCTTGGTGGTGTCTACAAAAAAAGATCATTTTTTTAACTTGCAGCTTTATTTTAATGTCCTTTTTACTTTTGTAATCATATCGTGAAAGGACTGTTGTTGCATTGCTTTTCCAGTGTAGTAATAATAAACTCCATTAAATGTATGTATGTATTTTTAAAGTCACTGTCTACTCTCACACTAGTTTTGCAGTGGAGAGATTTCTTTGAGCCACCTGACAAACATGGGTGTCAATAAAACCATAATTGAGCTGATTAGACTTATACAAGAAAAATATAAATACCATTCTCAACTTAGGTCATATTTAGTGTGTTTATTCAACAGCTGTAGTCAACCTAAACATCTCTGAAATGCTATAGATGAATAGTTGTTTCTCTCTTCCTTTAAAAAAAAAAAAAAAAAAAAAAGGTAGTGGCAGGGAGAGAATGCAGTTTGCCAACAAGCACTGGCTTCTGCCACTGCTCTTTTTCCAATGTAACAGTTACTTTTAGCAGTAGAAAGTGCAAAACATGTTTAAGAGAAATAGGCTGGAAAAAGTGGCACACATAACCCATCTTTGTGGGTGGATGAGGCTTCTCTACCAAGGTAGCTCTCTTTTGGCCTCATTTGCATCCTTTTGCTGAGAGCCATGCTCTTTAGAATTACAGATGTGTCTTGTGGCTTAGGAACTTTATCTAAGCATATTTCTACATGACTGGAAAATATGTTTAATTGATATAACAAACAAGCTAGTGATGTTGTTATAATCACTTCTGAAGAAAAAAATAGTTCATCATGTTTTGACTCAATATTTTTACTTTGTTTGTCAGCCTTAGACTAATAACCGTTAGTGAGAAGGATGCATTTAACACTGTCTCAAAATAACTTTATATTTTGTCAGAGCAGAAAACAAGCAAGTGCTGCATGTTTATTTCTAAGGATGAACAGTGTATTTCCAAACAAAACAGGGAAGGGAGACTTGAGATTTGTGTTTTCTTGCTTCCTCTGTTCTCAGTTCTGCCACTGGCCTCTTGGGGCAAGTGTTTTCATTTCTGTATGTATTGCTTGCCTTAGCCTCTAAAATCAGTATAGTGATTATGAACTTTTTGCTTAACCACTTGTACGTATTTGGATGAAAAGCATTATGTAATGCTTTGTTTATTCTCATATGTTTTGCTTCTACCATCTGCGTGTTTGGTCTGCTTCTTCAAACAGAAGGACTCAAGCTACTGCTTGAATTTTTTTGTCGTCTTTTCAGTGTGTTCAAAATTGAGAGCTTAGATGATGCCTATTAATTGGCGATTGGGTAAGTTAATATTATGTGGAAGGAAGTAGTTTCCTGGAGAACTACTTCCATGTTTACTAGTGGTCTGAAGGCTGGAGAGTACAGGGAAGGTTTCTACTTCTCCAGTCACATAGTAGAGAGAAAGTGAGGAGGAAAATTTATGTATATGTGAATCTGCAGCTCTTAAGGTCTTTTGATCGGAAAGGGAGGACTTGCCTCTTAATTACAAATACAGCCACTTCCCTCACTAAGTTACTGATCCACAACCCAGTCAGTTTGACTGCCTGCCAGCTTGGTGTGTGTTCTTAACAGGTAGAAAGTGGATTCCTTGCTCAGGGGAGGTAGTATCAGTCTCTTCTTTCTGCACCCAAACTTATGGTCATTATGATTACTTAATTACATTTTTCTCTCGAAGTTATGATATTAAAGATGCTTGAGCTCAGCAACCTTAATATAATACACCACAATAGTAAACTATTAAGTGTTTCCAGTCCTGTCACATCACCGTCAGATGTCTTCTAAACAGTTCTTGCAGAGAATATAATGCTGAAAGACAGACCTTATTTGCATACACCTTCCCTTTTAAATTTTTTCTGCAAGAGGAGGCGGGGAAGAGTGGTAATCTGTTTGTCTGCTGCTAAAAGAATCAATGTATCTTCTTAAAAATCTATGTATCTTCTTAAAAACAAAAATAGTATGATGTCATCTTAATCACAGGTAACTCTCAAGGAGGAGGCAATTTTATTACGGAAATTATCAAAATCTAAGTTCTTTTTTTCCTTGAGAGAATTCACAAATATGAAAGTGATGCTGAGCTTTGACTTCCTTGATCAGGAATGTAGATGGTTACCATAATCATATTTAAAAAAACCCAAATCACCCATACGTGTGTGTATACACACACACACACACACACACACACACACACACACACACGTATACATGCAAAAAAAACCCCTTATCTATTCAAATTATTTGCTGAGGCTGCCTTTTGCCCTGATTAGCAAATGCAGGTATTCACAAAGATTTATTTGATAATTAAGAAAAGCTCAAATATTCACACCAAATACAAAGAAGCCTGTTGGTATTTTGCTTTCTAGCTGATAGAGCTCAAATTAGAATATAGAGAGACATAGAAAATATCAGGTATGCCACATCTCTGTAAACCCATGGTTCATGTCCTATGTCATCACATGAGAGTCAGTAGCCAAGATAAAAAATAGCCTGGTTTTCTGCATGTTGAGCTCTCATACGTTGTACCACAAGCTAAGGAGGCTGTTATCAGTGCTGAGGGAGACAACTCGCAGTATTAGGGAAGCAATATGTAAGGTCCTCCAGCAGGGACAAAATAATTACAGACAACATTAGGAGCTTTTTTCTGTTTCTTTTTCTTTTTTTTTAAGTTTTCCCCCTGGAAACCTTGTCTTCGGAGCTAAGAATAAGAATGAGGTATAATTGTTCATTGGGAATGCTGAAAGACACTAGTCACACTGAAGATGTTTCATAAATATTTCTTGCCATTAAAAAGGACTTGAGAGACTAAAAAGCCAACAAACAGACATTTTTTTAAGTGTGGCATCTTGGAACCCAGTTTGCCTACCAACCAGTGCAAGAACTAAAATGAATATATATGGTATTGTATATCAAGTCTTATACAGTCATATAAACTATCATATTTCTCTAAGTGTAACTTTTAGTACTGAAACGTTGTAAACATTAGATTTTTATGCCAGGATTACTACAGGTCTGTACAGAAAG
Source organism: Chlamydotis macqueenii (assembly GCF_036417535.1). Classification (NCBI taxonomy): domain Eukaryota; kingdom Metazoa; phylum Chordata; class Aves; order Otidiformes; family Otididae; genus Chlamydotis; species Chlamydotis macqueenii. Next base: position 4,009,443 of record NC_141562.1, read on the forward strand.
AGATTAATCTAAACTTTATTTTTGTGTACAGAATAAATCCAATTACTTGAACCTTAATTATTTCAAACTTTGTTTACAAAACATCCATCTATTAACTGTGATGAAACTGTCCTTGAGTACCTGAAATCCTAATTATCTAAATGTATTCATTGGTCCCAATGACATTGAGATAATCAAGGTTGTAAGCTTCATAAAAATTAGACAGCTAGCATTTGGGATTATTCCTCCTGATATCTTGAAGCCTTTGTCATAGAAAACCTGTTTAAGGTGTTGAAAGAGACTATGACAGTGAGCGTATATAGCACTGCTTGGCAAGACTCTAGTTTCAAATATGCAAGTTGACAAAGCTATCTGAAAATGTAAGCATCTCTGGAGGAAGGATCATGGTGTGTTTTCCAGGCTGAATGTGTACCACTATCAGCTGTTCACATTGATTGGGAAGTGATGCTTTTGTTGCCTTTTGGTTAAGTAGTTCTGTCTAGACAATGCTTTGCCTTCAGTGCAGCTGGACAGCTGAAAAACAGAAGAGAAATGTCTGTGAGGGAAGGGGAAAGAAAACCTTAAATAAAACACAAACCCCAAACTTTGGAAGAATAAATTACTTTATATATATATATATATATATGTATTCACATCATAGCTCTTGTTTTCATATGTGGACTGTGTTTTATTGTCTCAACTTTGGATGCCTTGATGCACATCCTTGCCTGTTTCTCAGAGAGAGGTACTTAGATCCTGCTGCAAAGTCAGCGTCTCCAATTGGGTGCTCAGAGATGCTTTTAAAAACATAGGCTAAGTAATGTTGACATAATACTACACTGCTCACTGTCCCATATCCTGTTGACTATTTTCACTGCTTTTATGAGAATATGGATGATTAGAGTTAAAAAAGGTATGTACAAGGCAAAGGAAATGACAGGGGTTCATTATCTTACAGATATTTGTCAAGTAGCTGCTTTGAGGTTACAGTTTACAGTCTACATAGTGTTCTGAATGTTGGTATGAATTTCTCTTTGCTTCTCCAGGTGCTGGTTTCCAGAGACAAATATAACCTCCAATTCCCAGCACACTGATCTGTCTAAACACAATTTGACATGCGTTGCTATTAGCTTAGCACCTTATCAAATAATGTGCCCTGATAGAGATAAAAGGTTTTACAACCTTGCCGCCTTTGTTTCTGTGTGCGTTCACCCACAGAGACAGCTCTGCAGCAGCTAATAATTAACACAAAAGACAAAGACAAATCTATATGGCTCAGTGTTGGAGGCTCCAGTGTGCATGTTAAGCAGTCAGGGAAGTGAAATCTACAGCAAGAGGGTCTAAAATGGGATCTTCAATCGAGGCTTTAAAATGAATTGAAGTTGGGCTTTGTAAAATCTCGTTTTTACATGGTGGGAGCAGATGTCAAGCTGTTGTCTGGAAATCAGCACAGTTCTGTGTGTCAGAGCATTTACTCAAATATTCAGAGAAGTTCTTGCTGCTTTGTTAGCAGTAACCCTGTGTCACTTTGCATGCCAAGTGTAAGCGAAGTATCTGAGAAAGGAATTAAGTGTGCTGAAAAAATCAACTAGGGAGATGATATAAAATATTAACTGAACTGAAGCCTTCCTTTCTTCCTTCCTAAGTTGTGCATCTTCGTGGGTGTACACAGTTTTGAGTGGTACCTTGGGGGACTAAGCCTAAGGCCATACTGGCTTTCTGAACTGTTTTATTTCCACTAATGCTCCAGAGGCCAAAGAAGTCCCCTCTTATTACTTTCTTGATTCGTCCAGCATCTTTAAACCTCCCTAGCATTTTAAATATGACCTTAGCCAGACTAGATATTCCAAAGCAGGTGTTGTCCTGGCACACTTGGCTAGGTGGTCTAGCATTATACAGGACAGTGAGGCCATTTAGTTCCCCTCTCCTCCCTCAAAAAACTAGTTCAAGTACTTCAAAAGTAAGAATCTTAGTTTTAGACTGCTAAGACACTATAGTTTGAATAAATCTACATTCTCTGTTAATTGAGAGTAGCGAGCCACTTAGTAGTTTTAAAAATTGGGTAAAAATTCTAGTTACATGTAAACATGTTCTATTTTTATTCTAAATCAATTAAAGCCAGACTTCTAGAGTTCTTTGACAACCTAAGTACAAATAGATGCCATGGGGAATTTTCAGAATTGAATGTCTGCAGGTGCTTTTAAAACTAAAACCATCCATCTGTTTTTTTTAAAAGCTTATGATCATCTCTCCATAGTTTGAATCCAGATTCCTCTGAAAATTGTCTTGAATATTAATTCAGAGTTATGTTATTCTTATTTCTGTTGTATAAATGTGGCCTCATATTAAAAGAAGTGATCATTAATAGACTTCAAGTGTGTCCAAAAGGCTGAAGTGAAAGTATGTAGGGACAAGATAAACACTGAAAAATGTGACACTTTTTTTTTTCTTAACAAAACGAAGAGGACATACTTCAGTTAATTATAATTTTTATTGCTACTCTGAGGTTTAATTCATCACCCTATCAAAACAATAATATGAAGCTGGAAGACCTGAGTGAGTTAAAGCTCGCTCCAAATACAGAGACAATAAGGTAGAGTAAGCTGGAGAGCAAACAGTGATACTTACAGGTTTTCTATGGAATAGATTTCTCACTTAAAGATTATGGCATCACACTGATCCAAACATCCACATGAGATCTGTATAATTATAATTGGTCTGAAATTTTTTAGAGGAGCCTAAGGATTTTTGATACCAATTGCCACTCAGTTTCAGTAAGACTTGTAGTCCTTTGGAAGTCTTTCCTGTTGGTGGTATTTTTTCCTTGAAGTTGTTCTTCAACACATCTCAAAATCTCAGTATAGTAAATTTGCATGCTATCACTTAGCTCCCTGGCATTGCTTTCCAATGGGGTGTATTCTACCTGGCATTTACCATCCCTGGAGGTATTTAAAAGGCATGTAGACAGGGAGCTTATGGACACAATTTAGTGGTGAACTTGGCTGTGCTAGGTTAATGGTTAGACTTGATCTCAAAGGTCTTTTCCAACCTAAATGATTATATGCTTCTAAAACAACATTCCTGAAATAGCTGGGGAGATAAATCTGTACCTATATACAGAGAAGGAATAATTAGATGGGTGAGATCTGGTTGGTCTGATCCTGAATCTTGCAAGACAAGTGCTGGGTTGGACTGATGACAAACTACTGCCCTACAGCACTTCATAATTTTCTGAGCTTCAACAACCGCTGAAATTTTCCAAAGTGAATAGAGATCAAGTGTTTGAAGGCTGAACTATTATTTTCAGTCAGTTTATTTGCAAAACAGAAAGCTTATAGACCAACATCAATTTTTAAACAATTTTATTAGTATTCATTATAAAAAAACACTAAGCACCTAAAATAATATTTTGTTAGTATGACACATTTGTGTTTCAATATTTTCTTTCCTATTGGCTGGTGACAAACTGAGATTTACCATTTGTGCCATGACCAACCTGAGAACCTCCTCATCTTTCTTCCTGATTTACAGCTCACAGGAGGAGGACAGATTAGTCACCGTGTTGTGATTTATCTTCTGACTGACCCTGCTTTGGCAACTTAGCTTTGTTTCAAGGCTTTTTATTTTGTCTGAGGCTTTTTGGGAAGGCTGCTAGCAAGGTGTAGCATCATGTTCTTGTAACTCAAGCAGTTCTCACATAATTTCATACTGTGGGGCAAACTATGTATTGTCAGCATTCAGTCCTGAGGAGACTAATAACGTTAACTACAGTTTTTATTTGCATTGTAACAACTTAAAATTTCCATTCAAGTACGGGAGCCCTGTTGTGCTAGGCACCGTACATGTTTAATAAAACAATAACTCTGGCATCTGATTATACACTGAGGCTATAGGTGAGTGAAAGAGCTAGAAGAAAAATGGAAGATAATGCAGAGATGATAATGGCTAGTGTAATAGCAATGGTTAGAGAATGCTAGTTGCATGAAGGGTAGCAAGCAGCAAGAACAAAAATAGAGCCTCGTTGCCCTGGAAGCTGCAAAATGAAGTCTGAAGCAACAGTGTATCTTCCTGCTGCCCTCTGTCATGGAAGTAGAGATGAGGAACATCACCTATCTTTGGACATGAAATCTGTCTTGGCCAACAGCCAGAGGAAACATGTATGGGGCCATGTCCTGAGCTGCAGACGTTCTTCAAGGACCCAGAAAATATATCCCTGAAGGATTGTGATACCAGGGGAGGAAATGACACACACTACAGCTTTCTTCTCTTTGGTCACATGTATTTGTGTGGGTTTTTTTGCTTTTTTTTTGCTTTTTTTTTTTTTTTTTTTTTCTTTTCCTCTGAGGGAGTTGTTACAGCTTTCACCTAATGAGCTTTAAGGCAGGTGCCTGGTGATATCTTGAGAACTGAGCTTTTGGCTAACTGTAAAAGTAACTGTATTCATCTAGTATTCAAGCAGAGGTGAAATAACAAGAACTACTGGTAACTCTAACTTGGATGTTACTGCTAAGTTTTCAAAACTGTTATGTTGAGAAAGGAAGCTTTTGATTAAATTACAAAAGACATGATCTCTGTGCAAATTCTATGATTTCTTGCATTTCAGATCAAGTTAATTCATTCCTATGAATGCCTCTCCTTTTAGGGTCTCGGAGTTTCATGCAGTTTTGTGACCATTTACATAATTATTTAAATGGGCAACTTTTTGTCATCCATCATACTTTTCCCCTCAGGACCTCTTGATTCTTTTTCTGCAATCTTTTGAAGTCCAACCCATGATTTCTGGGCTGTAGGTATTGGCTTGATTAACTTCAAAGAGACACACCACTGACTGTCACATTAGCTTGTCAGTTGGCCTCCAGCAGACACTGATTGTGAATGGAATTGAGTAGCTTTACTGTAGGTGTCTTTTTCTTTTTTATTTTTTCCTTTTTTTTTTTTAATTTCCAAACCAATGGCAAAATAATTGGAAATGAAGGTTAAACAATTTTATTCAAAGATATGTTCACTTGCTAGCTTATAGTATCTGCTATAGCTTGAAATGGAGAGAGCTATGGGATGCCAAAATTTTTTTGTGTGTATATTCTGCACTGTTTTGTTGCCCCAAAAAGAATTTAGAAGGATGTGGAAATGTGTCAGAATTGTAACCAAAACCCTTTCCCAGGACTTAAGGAGTTTGAAATAACATAACATGTGGAATGATATTGTCTCTTTCTTTCTCTCTTTTTTTTTTTCTTCTTAAACTGAAGCTTGACTGTCATCTAACAAACAAGTCTTTGCATCCTTGTTTTCTGCACAGTACTAAAGATCCAAAGGTCAATGCAATATTTATTTTTTTATGTTGACAAAATTATAAATTGTCTGTAATGTATAATCATTTATATAAACTCCATTCTGCTCATGTCAGTTATGTGATACAGTTATTTTTTGCTGTACTAGTTTCCCTATCTTATTTTTGTAATAGATATAAAGATATCATCTGACCCTGGTAGTAGACTACCAAAACTATTTTATTGTGAAGAGACATCTGTGGGACGTGAAAAAAATTCTTGATGTTTTGATAAAGATAGCTGAGGATTTCTAGGGAAGGAGACATATTCTTGGTAGAGACTGTCTTGGTATGATGTCTGGGATTATATTGTTGCGTCTTATTTTCCTAAAACTCCCTTTCCTGTCTTGTATCATCTGCATGCAAATACTATACTCAAATGTAAGCTCACTTAAACACGATGAGATGGAAAGTTGAATATGCGCAGACTGTAAGAAAGGATTGTTTTTTCTGAGATTCGAAGCAGAGTTGCTAGTGGGCAGCACTGGAATTTAGATATTCTTCTTGTTGTGATTTACATAAAAACAATATGGGAAAAGACATATTTAGAGCTCCAAGAAAGTGCATATGTACAGTCTATGGGAGACGGTGTTTGTGTTGCTGAAACATTGAGAGGAACTACACGTGCTGGACAAGACATGCATAGATACTGTCAGAAGATGATTTCCTTAGCAATTAGAAATGAATGGAGTCTGAGTTAATTATGATAGGTCACAGATTATCTAATGATATGCACAAATTAAACCGATGAGGTTTTATAGGGCACCACTTCAGATATTTTGATGGTACAGATACATGATGACTACATCTCTGTCAGCCTGTTACTCACTTGATCTATCTCAGTTCTTTTAGAAATCCTGTCTCTCACAATGCAGTTGAAATATGTCTTCTGTACAAATAAGACTGTACATATTATACAATGGAACTCTGTAACTGACATATGCAATGAAAGGAGAAATAAGACATCAAAAATCCAGTCCCATGGAAGCACTTGAATGTCTCACAGTAGAAACTAGATCTGACCATGAAATACTCCAATTAATACTGAATATTATTTGATTACAATTCAGAAAACTTTTTTTATGGGACACAGCAGGGTGACTTGATTTAAATCACCAATTTTATTCAGGATTTAAGTCAGCAGGCAGGAAACTTATATTTAAATAATTAATTTTAATCTGTACTTAATTGTTTTCCTGAAGAAAGTTTCAGTCCTGTTGGTGGGTATAAACAATTAAAACACCCTGATTTACAACCAGATATAATCTTATAGAAATAATTGGTAATATTTTTTGCTATCAAGGACTATACAGTAACATATATATATACAAGCAATTATATAATTTAGCATACATTTATTCATATTATTAATTTTTGCATTTTATGATATTAGAGAAGGATGAATTATGTGTGTGTTGTCTGCTTTGAGGATACTTTGTTACCTAGGATTTCTTCAAGAACCATGCCTTGCTGCTTAAAATGAAAATTAAATGATTCATTAAGTTACTTAAGCAGGAAAACATGTAATGAGATAGATACATAATTTTAAAAAGTACATTCTTAAAAAGTTTGACTTGCATTTTCTATAGTTGCTGAATAGAAGAAATATCACCTGCAGTGAATTACCTAAGCTTAGCACACACTGAATTTTCAGAAGTGTTCAGATACCTAAATGACACACAATTTCATTTTAGTTAAGCATTGTCTACCCAGTTTAAAAATAGAACTGGGCACTCAATTCCATCTTGAGATGTCCAGACAACTTTTGTTGTCTTACTTTGTCTTCCATAACTTCAGAGTTTGCAGATTTTGTAGTCTTCTACATGTTTGTTTTGTTTCTTTTTTATTTTTTTTTTTTTTTTTAAATTATTCAGAGGTGGGAAAAGAACACCATTTCTCCATTTTCAACTTAAAATTGTGCTTCTTAATAATGAATTTACCCCAGTGGAGAAAACATTAATATCATTTACAGTAGATGTAAATGTTAAGAATAAATATTAGTTTAAGTCAAAATGTGTCTTAAATGTGACTGATAAGGAAGTTTAAAATCATTTAACCTTCCTTATGGGGGAAAAATAAAATTAAGCACACCAAGAACACATGTTTTCAGAAGGACAAAGCAAAGACAGATTCCTTCAAGAAAAGAACTCTTCTACAGCTCTGTTTCTCAGGGCAGTGGCTAAACGGACATAATGAAAAAAGCTTCTCAGGAGCCATTACACCCTATTAGATCAATGACCTGTGAAATAAACTTATGTTTGCAAATGACACAGTTGCATCTAAAAAGTCATCATGGACAGCCTGGTGAAAATAAATATATGCTCTGCAGAAAATATTGTGATTGTGGTTTAATGAGTAAAGAATACACTCTCTATGAAGTCTGTAATTATGTATTTATCTCATCTGTCATTAAAGAGACTTCAAAATATGTATAATACATAGTAGAAAGTCTTAAAGTATTTTATGCTCATTTAATAGTCAATATTAGATTAGCAACAACTAAAGGAAATGAGTTAGATTTTAAAACGATGTTTTACTGTAGCTCATACTCTTGGAAAAAAAGCAACAGGAGAATCAATGTTGCAGGCTGAGCTGTGATGTCTGTGGTGGAATCCTTCTTTTGAAGCTTTCTAGATGGCATCAGAGGAAATAATTTCTTACTAAGATGGGTTTGATAACAGAACAATAATGGAGTGCCTTCCAGACACTGAAATGCACCAGGTCCTAGAGAGGCCTGCACTGAGATGGCCCTGACTTGACAGGAGTTGGGTACTTTCTCTGCAGTAATTCACTCGGGGAGAATTCCCCCTATGAGCACCCAGGAGGGAGGGTTTGCAGCAGGGCTCACTGCCATTGTCAATGTCTGCATCTTCCGTTTTACAATCAGCTTATTTCTCTGCAGTCTTTGGCTGAAAGGAACTGGATCCATGACACATATCAAAACTTTTGAAGTACTGCTCCTGCTACACAATTCAAATAACCTCTCCCTAACTCACTTATCCTTGTGTTAACTGCTAAACAGGACTGCTTGGGGTTTTGAGCAACAATGTGCAGCTTGACAATCAGAAACTGCTCTTCAGACTGGTGGAGTTTACTATCCCAACAGGAAGTGTATCTTTTTTTTTTGTGTAGCAGTGCTCTGGGGAAAAAAAAAAAAACCTGAAATACTTTCATCCTTCTTCCCTCTAAGGATAACTTCATGAGAAGCCAGTCGAAGTGGTGCTGATCTGAGCGGCCCTGTGATGTGGGGAGAAAGGCACATCTGTGTTCTCTGCAGTAAGACCCTGAGAATGATCTTGACTGTCATGTCAGATGAAAATTCATGAGTCTATGCTGTCACTATGTGAGCCAGCATAATAGAATATGGTCTCATTCATATAAATTTCTGTTTTTTTTTTTTTTTCCCTGCCACTTGTCTTTTTAGCTATTTAACAGGGTTAAGAGCCCTCTTTTCACTCAAGGAGGCTTTTGCCCTTCTATTCCTTGGGAAGTTTCTCTCAATGCTAGAATTAGAAGTGAAGATGAAAGCTGGAAAAAAAAAAAAAGGAGACTGAGTAAAGGGTAGATATTCAGCAGCCCTTTTTCAGGAAAGAAAACTCAAGGGAGATGATATGTGTAATCAGATAATTTAGAGACACTTCTCTTCCCTGCTGGTAGGAGAGAGGGAAACTAGATCTAAACAATAGATCTGTGGTCTCACCATGGAGCATGTTAGAATAGGCTACAGCTGAACTCCTTATCCAATGATCTTGACTGTTAGGGGCTTGCTGTTGTTTATTTCAGTAGCTAAATGATTCCAGTTACTACAGAGACTTGCTCTTTAGGTTTCCTAGCTCGGGGAACAGAACCTTCCCTTCAGGAGGATTATCTCTAGCTCCTATAGACCTAATCAACATAAACCTTCAGCCCAGCAGGCAGGTGTCACAGTGGCAGTTCGTTTACAAGGTAAGTATGTACAAGATGTGAGAACTTCAAAATTAGTAATGCAAGTCTTCTGTCATTTTTATCATTGAGCCCTGCAGGGAGGATCTGATTAAATGGATATTCAACTCTTTGCATTAATGTGCGCCCAATTTTAATTTGCATATAATTAACAGCACAAAAAGTGTAATTTTATTATTTGCTGCTAGAAAGCAGATCTCTAGTAGCAAGGAGCTACATGCAGTTGCTCAAGTGTGATATAAATGACTTTTTGTACCTCTTCATTCTTTTTCTGTTTCCTGCAGCATATGAATTTCAACATCTATTTTGTTTGGCATAAAATGAAACATGCAGGTTGTTTCTTCACACGTTGCTTTATCTTCTATGTCCTTTATGTAAAAATGGTAACCTTGTAGATCTTGCAATCTCTAAATGCCCTATATAGTTTCACTGAGATACATACTTGGAGGTACAGTGTATGGTATAAATTCCAGCACAGGGATCTGATTTGGATTTCAGAGGGCTCATTTCAGATTTCTTGTCCACATCCTCTGACTTCCACCTGGGAAGTGACAAGGAGCAAATCAGTTCAGACTCTGCCTTTGTTTCCCTTCTCACTGTTGCATTAGCTGGTCTACTTAGACTCTCTAGACCAGGGTTAGAATAAGAAGGGAAGAACAACTCTGCTTACATATTCAGTTGGTGGGTGTATGGCTCTTGTTGGGCATAAATTGCCTCTGTAATAATTGAAAAATAAGTTCCCTACTAAAAGTTCCTTTTATGAACCAGTAAGTTATATTAGAATCTACATGTCAAATATACTTTTTTTTTTTTTTTTTTTTTTTTTTTTTTCAACTTGAAACAAGAATTGCTGCCCCCTAGGATGAAATCTTGAACTTCTGTACAGCAGTAACATCCTGACCTACACCATTGGCACGGTAAGGTTGCTGTTAACAAACTACTAATTTTCAGTGTTTACCCTCTTCAGTCTCTTAACTGCTGATTGCTGGAGTTGATGGCTGTATCCAGGAGATTATCCTCTATTTTTATGTTTCCTGTGTTCTTTTCTACAACGTATACTACTGTCATTATGTTGGATAAGATAGATATTTGATTTCTATCTAGTTTGGTAGTTTTCATAATCTCATATTAACAGATGTGGGTCTTGCTACGTACAAACTTGTGAGCATGACCTTTCTGCTCAGAACTCATGCCGTGGGAATATATACCATCAAGGCTTGTAAGATGGGCAGCTACGGTAGTGCTACAGAATATTGTATGCTCTGCTCTTCCAGCAGTCTTGGATCTATAGCGACTTTGGAAATGTTGTATTTCATTAGACCATACCATTTCATTTCAGTAATGTAAAATCATTTAGTATAGGCTTCTATGCTTATTACATGTGAAAAGCAGTGCATCACATAGGTACTGCTGAACCAACATACAATCCAGTACATAACACTGGTTCCTACAGTTAGAAGTGTTAGGAATCAAAGCGTTACCAGATTTGATCTGTTATTGTGAAACTGAAACTTAGATAAACTAAATATTCTACTGGAAAACTTTTCCACCAAAGTTTATTAGTACTGTTTTACAACAGAAGATATAGTTAGTCAAAGATATACATATTGAATGACATCTCTACCCAGATTTGGAGAAATGCCACACAAAAATTATCTTACTATTAAATTATATTGAAGTGTTTTAGTAAAATAATTGCACAAATACATGGAATAAGTGCTAGTTTCTAAACTACATAGCTTTGAGATAAAGCAAATGCTTTTTTTCTTTAATCTCTAGTTTGAACAATGCTCATGGATGTGCATTTCCCTGGCATTTACTTTAAAGTCATATGAAAGAGAATATAGATCTCAGCTTAGTAATTAGCAGTTATAAGAACATTTAGAGTCTGGAATCAGGCGGACCAATATTTGGTCACTTGACTCTGGATTAGAATATAGGTACATAATGTTTCTTTACTTACTTCCAATATTTTGTGACTGCTTCTCTATCAGAATAAGATAGATCAAAACTATCAGCCACATGAACACTGTATGAAGAAGCTTGAATGCTTATAGTTGGCAAAACTGAAGTTTTACAGTGTAATGGAGGCCGAAAAGCCCTCAAACAAAAACAAATTCAGTTTTTAGGTAGAGTTAGAACTGAAGAAGTTCTTTGAAGGGCTCAGAGGGCAGTTTAGCAGCTGTAGCTTATATAACTGTACCAGGAGGTTGAAGCTAATTACAGTACTGTGGTGCGAAACTGTTCTAGTCTGACTGCATTGATTATTTTAAGTAACATCTGTAACACCATGTAGTATTCATTTATTTATTTAACCTATTGAGGCAACTGTAAACTTAATTCTAGTGGTCTTTTCCTGATTTGGATACCTAGTACGTCTTTGATTAGCATGTGCTTTTTGTATCCAGTTTAGTCTATCTTTCTTTGGGCCTGTTCATGCCAGGATAGAGGTTTGTTCATTTTGTGCAGTCTACAAGCAGCAGCAGATAGCTGCTGGAAAGGAATTACTGTAATTGACTAGTGTGGTCACAAACAGTTTACTCTGTGGTAGAGGCGTTAGGGCTAAACGATGTTATAATGGCTTTTCCACTCAAATAAATGATACCAGCATAACAAGATTTAGAAGTAGTTTCCAAATGACCAAGGAATGGAAGTAACCAAGTCACAAATTAGCACATTTGTTTTCTTGGCAACAATCAGACTGCGTCATGTGCTGCCAGTGGGGCTTAATCGGTGAGCAACAGGGATGGCTTGACGTAGGGGAGGCAAGTTTCAAGCTTACTGACAAGTGATGCAATGGGGATAAGCTGAATTCAGGGGTTTCTCTAAATATTTATGCTGAAAGGATTTACAGAAGACAAGACTACTTCATGTGCTGTATTCTTAAAATGGACTCTTCTTATCACAGGCAGGAGAGCTTGTGAAGCACAAAGGCCCACATTGTCTCAAGAATTTAGACGCTCAGTTCTTATTTAAGTGTTTTTTATCTTACTGATGAGAAATCAGTAGGAGTGGAACCGATTAAACTGACATTATACTACTAGTAGTGTTGATACTATTGCTTTTCCCAGAGGGAACATGGCTTATCCAGGTCCATAATGCCTCTTAATATTGGAATAATAAGGCATATTGTAGGCAGCGCTGGCTCTATGTATAGTCTGATACATATGTGCCTTCTCTCCATTGGTATGATCCACAGTGAGTTTCTCTCTCATGGAAGGGAGTGGAGCATGAATCAAGCATGTTTCTTGCACAGTAATGGATGCTGTCCTTTTTGGTCCAAACAATTGCCATGTACTTTTGTAAACTGAAGATTTCTAGTCCTGTCTGTTGCTGCTCTTGGGTTGCAGTTGTTTACGGAATTGAAGGAGGAACAGACAGATTTTTATCTGCCGTTGCCAGTTGTCTTTGCTAGCCTAATTGTTTTATCTGACATGACTCTGGGGTGAAGATGTAACTGGATGTGCTGGATATGATAACCTTCTCTCTGTCCAGTTATGGTAGGACATCTGGAAATCCACATGCCTGAGACATGTCTAGTTTGTGATTTTGTAGCCATAATTGTAACTGGAGTGATTAATAATTGGTAATAATTAGCACATTAGAATAGTATTCAGAAAATACTTTTTTTTTTTTTTCCTGAGGCACCTGGAAAACTGTAGAATGTAATGAACACATATTATAATATAATAAGGGAAAAATGTACATGTGACAAAGTAAACTGTATAATTCTTGTATCCTTTTGTCCACCACATAGTTGGGCTGGCCATAATGGACATGCTAATACACTGTTTTAATGTATCTCTGAATAAGTGATAACTACATAATGTGAGTAGATCATAGTGGTTAACCATGTCAAATGAAAGCAAGATCCTCATAAGTAATTTACATTGTTATAAGACAGAAACTTGAATAGAAATTGATTAGGTGTACTTTGCATCTGAAAGATAAATTGTAAGCTCTGAATTTGCTGTAGGCACTAGGAAACCTGCGTGGTCCCAGGAAGATGTGACTGTATGAATAGGAATTTATTGCCTGTGCCTGTATACATGGTGCAAAACTTGGGAGTGTTTTATTCTTCATTGATGACTAGTCAAGAATCAACTGTGCCCTTGAGGTTTCCTGCTCTCCTTCTGTCACCCACTGAGTGACACTGAGTGACTTTTGTTACAGATGACAAATTTGTTAGCTTTTCCAAGTATTTTTAGTGGCTTTTAGCACGTGTGAAAGGAATAGTCTTTGGACATGTCTAAGCAAAATAGGGTACGTTTGCTTGTGGCGAAGCATGTCCTGGAGGGAACGCTCCCCAAGTGTACATTCTTTAGAGTTATCTGTGATGCAGGATTTTCAGAAACAGTCAAGTGATTTGTGAACGTGGAAATCATTCTGTTAAAATTGTGTTCCTTGATTCATTAGGTGGTCTTGGAGAATGCTATTCATAATGGTTGCAAAAAATTTTTTCTCAGATCTTGCATATATCTTTGAGTTATTCATTAAAATATTTTAAAACAATGTTTGTTTTACTTACGTTAGCAGCATATAGAACATCTGCAGTTGCAGATCATGGTGGTGAACTAAGTCTATTCAAATATGTCTGCAGCTTTTTTGGCTAAGAAAAAAATGTAATGATTTTGGAAGTCAGTAGAAACCAAATATTATAGGAGTGCAATGTAATAGAACTTGGAGATACATGGGATAAAGTGTAGTTTAACTGCTGAAAGTCTAAGGTTCTGAAAAAAAATCTATAAATGAAATATAGTAACTTATTTTCAGGATCTGACTGGGAATAAACGTGTTTTCTCCAAGAGCGACTGTTCTCATTTAGTAGAAGGAAGCTTTTACATGGTTGTTGTTACCAAGGTAACCACTCCCTTCATATCCATGTGTTCAGCATATGTGTATCACTTTATCTCTTAGCTCTCAGAGGCAATATAATGGCATTGCATTTGGGAAATGATGTTTTTGTTTGTTTGTTTGGGTTGGTTTTTTTGTTTTTGTTTTTGTATTTTTTTTTTTAAAGCATATAAAACCTTTTACCATCTAGAAGATTCATTAAATGATCTTACTTAGAGAGATTTAAATTATTTTTTGGAGGTTCTTTTATCCTGAAGTTCTGGATGTGACTGAGTCTTCTTATCTCTTCAAACTCAGTGCAGAAGTAAATTTAAACAGTAAATAAGTCAGTGTCAATATTTTATTGCAAATGCATATGTTCAGTGATTTATGGATTATACATACACACTGGCATATATATAAATGATTGTGTTCATATATGTATGCAGCATGGAATGACAAAAAGAAATCTGTAGAGGTCTTTATTTTCTTTACGGTTAATGAATTTTGCTGCTAAATTCTATTAATGGTCCAACCACTTGAACCCATGTGAGACTGGTCACTTGAGCTACTGGTATCAAACAGAAATATTTATAAGAAGATTATTTGCAGTACTGCATTGACTTTATAGAAACTATTTAAGATTTGTTTCTGTGTAGCTTGCATGAGTGGTTTTGCCAATTTCAGTATTTGCTGATTAGGGGAGGGAGAGGACAGAAAGACTAAAAATTATGGCATAGATACGTGTATTGCATGCCTCATTTGAAATACCTGCAGTGTCATTTTTAGTCAAGTTGAGCACTTGCAATTCCTACAGACATAGTAGAACCAGGAGTATGGAGCTTTTTTAATTTGTCCTTCTAAATTTAGTTAGCCTTGCAAAAAAACCCTGATATATCTAAAACTAGCAAGCACACGGACACTGGTTCTTGGGTTAAGTGTTTTGCACAAGATACAAGAAAATCCTGAGGCCCCTGTGAGATGCCTTCTTGTTGGCATGTGTATGAAATTTTAAATATATAAATAAAAAAAGATTGTGCTAATGTATTTATGCGGATGTTCTAAATAAATCTTGGATAAAATTCACCCTGTTTGGATCACACTTAAGTTTTGATGCTTTTAAAGCTTCCAGAAAGTACATTTTTTTCTTTATTATTTGAATAACTTTTTTTTTTTACCTTAGAGCCCCAAATAATTTTTGGCTTTTCTGGTGATCGCTAGAGAGGAAAATATATTGATTTAACAGCCATTATACCAGATCCTTTCAGTAAGGCATGAGGGAAAAACACTGAAGTTTGTCCATAGTAGTTGAAGTGTAAAATTTGGCATATTTCAAAGCTCACCCGTGCTCGTTTTGACACCTTGCTCTCAGCATGTGCCATCCTTATGCTTGAAAAATTTTGAACTGAACCCAAAGAACACGGAAACAAATGGAAATGTTCTCATTGGATCGTATTTCTATGTAATTTCATTGGTACCATCTCTATGAAGAAACTTTCTGCAAATGCAAGTTTTAACTTACTTTTTTAGACAAAAAGCTTGCTCAATAGAGGCAGTGCTAATGACTTGCCTCTTGAAACTCCTTGTCTTCATAAGCCCACCAGATACACTCCAGCTTTTGTGACTTAGTGCTGCAGTGTCTTAAAACTGAAGAAACTTGAAATTACTTCAGACATTTTTCTTCCCACTTGCAGAATAAATCACCAGGCCAGTGGATGTTATACTTTTCAGAAGTCTTATTTGAAGATGAGCCGCTTAGGTCTTATGCTGTTGAAGTGCAACTGGCACTTGTAAGCCCATAGACCAAGGAAAATGTATTCATTCTCACCATTGACTATTGTTAGCACTTGACTAAGTTGCCCAGTTCAGTTATAGTGAAATAAAAACTGAATGCACAGTTTATATCAACATAACGTGAAAAAGGATTCAAACTTTTTTTTTGCTGTTTTGTCACATGTTCTGAAACAACTACTACTTTACTTATTTTACCTATCTGTTTAGCTAGTACAGTAGATTTGGGACCTGCTTCCATCCATTGTCTGTATGCTCTATTCAGCAGATGCTTGACCATTCAATTTGCACAACTGGTATCCAGAAATCCCAGCAATTTTACTTTTCCAATCATCACCTAGCTCCTGCACAACACATCCTCTGAAATCGGAGTTCTTTGCAATCTTACACGACCGTATGGAACTTTATTCTCTCTGCAGTGTTTGCTAGTTAGTTTGAGATCTATTTGCACATGAAAGTTTTGTCAGTTAAGAGATGCCCACCCTCCCCCCCCACTTCTGCCTATAGATTCCTTGATAAAGAGAATACTCAAGGGGAAGGGATGCTTTCTGTAATGGAAGGGGGAATAAGATAACCTGGTATAAAGCAAGATTATTTTAGTGTATTGCAGCTACCCTGGGGACAATGTCTGGAGAAGTGAAATAATTACAACAGTGATATTCGTACAGGAACAATGTCCAGACTGCAGTTATGAATTTGGATCTCAATGGAATCATCTAAAAGCCGTTCATATGAATGGAGTTCTTGAAATGACTTGTACAGGTCATTTGAGAATTTATCTAAGTCTCTGGACATACATGTGCACACACAAAAATGCAAAGACCAAAGATAAAAAGCTTATTTCCAAAGAAATATGAAAAAGGCCATCTGATTGGTTTTCAAATTTTTTTTAATTTTTACTTTTTTATAAGTGTGGTGTTCTTTGGAGTTGCACATTTTTCCCACAGCTGCCTCAGCGTTGCACATCATTACATACAGATGATTCTATTCTTTTGTTTTTCTAAAATATTTCCAGACTTCTAGGCCATACTTTATAAGACCAAAAATTCCTCTACTGGGAAATCCTGGACTTCTGTTCTAATATAATAAGCTAAGTAACTAAGTAATGAATCTATAATTTTAATTACCTAAAATAATAAGTGATTATTAACTTAAAACTCATAAAATGGGCATCCTCAGGGCCAATATGTAAGTATCTAACTCTTGGTCCCTAGCTATCTCTCCCTACCTGCCACTTCATCACTAAGAAGTCCCAAAAGGATCCCTGAGAGCTCTAACTGGGCATCTGCACAGCTCTACCTACAGCACAAAAGATGATAATTAGGGTTAAGCAAAAGTTTTGGAAGTAACTTAGTGAATGTATTCCTCTTCGCTCATTCTCTTTCCTCCTTTTATGGCTTCTGTAACAACAGGCTGATTTCCAAAAGACCTTGTATTTAAGAACATTTTGCTCTGTATTTCTGTGGATCAATTTTAGAATATAGCTAGAATGCAAACTATTTGTAATGAGTATTCATTTGAACATTTTTCCTTTTAATTGGCAATTTAGCACTTCAGATGGAAAATCTGATACTTCTGATGACATTAATGGTAGTCTTGAATTTAATTTTCTTTCACCACTGGGAACCAGGAGACTTGTAACAGTGCCTGACCAGTAGAAGAGTAGGAAGAATCATTTAATTTCAGACTTGGGAAGGGCATTTCAAGATAGCTGTAGATCTGTTTGCGCAGTAATTCTCCGTAGAGTAAATAATCATGAAACTTCATGTTTTCATCAACACTATAGAATATGAAAAGAGATCTGTTGAGACGACTGCAGTATTTGGAGTATTGTCCTATCAGATTTGAGTAAACAAGGGTTCTTCAATTTTTTGGCCCCTCTAAGGAGGGATTATGAAGTTTCTTTTTTTTTCTTTTTCTTTTTTTTTTTTTTTTTTGGCTGTGGACTTAAATTGTCAGCCAACATGTAAAAGACGTAGGGAGAAAGTTTTTGTAATAAAAAACTTGAGATTACAACAATGTTGAAGTAAGTGAAAGTAAAATTTAGCAGCAGAACAGCAGAGTAGAATGTGATGGAAGTGGTGACCATGCTCTGTTTTTACTATGGTCTGCTGTTCCACAGGAGATATTCTCTTGCAAATGAAGCTTTCAAAAATAACATGTTATAAACTATAATGTTTCAAAAAATATAATTATACAGTTAATCAACCATTAACAGTGTTGTTCCAGATTTGAATTATTGTATATATCCTGTATCTTGCTTTGTCCATTTGTTAAGAAAAGACGCATTAATTTTGTGAAAGTAATGGCAGGCTTTCAGTTAGCATAAGCTGAACAAAAATTGTACAATTTTAGTTACAAATACATTCTATATTTGATACAGGCTGATGTCTTTGGGATTGGAAGAAGTAATACAGCAGCAACAAAACCATTGCCCTCTGTTATTTTATTTAAAAGCTTTTTCTTGAATATTAGTTCAGTCTAAGAATCTCATGCATTAATTGAAGAGGTTAGGTTTGTACCTGCTCACTTCATTAACAGCTGTTACTAATTACTGGAGCTTAGTCATTAAGGAACCTGCTGGGCTTTGAAGAGAAAAAATATTTTTTTCATTACTTTTAAGCCTACAAGACGCTTGTGAGTGGCAAAGTTTCATTTGGGAGCACTCAGATTTAGCAACACTTAGTGTATCTACGGTGGGCGAGACAGGAGCTGTAGCTGAATGGCCCTGGGACAGGAGGCTCAGGTGAGACCTGGCACTTGAGTAGGTGCTCCAGGAGGGGTGGTTCAGAGAAGCCTGTTGGGCTGCAGCTGTGCCTGCAGCAGGAAGAGTGGTGTGGGACCTGCTCTGTTTGTGCTTGGTGAAGTTGCATTGTTGCAAGCTCTTAGCCTCAAGCAGTCCTTGGACAAAAATTTTCATTAAGCCTCAGTATATGGACAATATGATGTCCCCTAATAGTCAAGGGAAGAGAATGGCTTCTGTTCAGGGCACGTCAGGCCTGCTACACATGGTGTAATTCATTTGAAGGGTGCAGGCTGGTTTCCTTAATTAATTATTTTTGAAGTTTAATTATTTTCTTGCTTTCCTTAATCTAGCCTCTGCTTCCCATACGTAGTGGCATACTTTGTGTCTGTTTTAGGAGTGTATTATTATAATAAATCCCAGTGTTAATTCCAGAAGCTAGGAGGTTTTTTTAGTGTGTGTCTCTGTCACGCTCTTTTGCACGCTGCCCTGTGAAGTGTGAGGACATCAGATTTGATGAGTTTATTTACTGGGGAGAGATGAAAGAGGAAGCCTTCCTGCTCCCTCTCCCCCTTGAGCAGCTGTAGGACAAGTCACACGCTGTTGGGTTGACTTCAAGATTAATGTTAGCCTCTTATGAGGTTACTCTTTCTAATGATATTTTAATGTACTAGATCACATGATTGGGTCAGCCCTCAAAGTTCTTTTGCATATGGACTTAAAGATCTATCTGGTGATGTTGGATTTAAACTTGAAACAGATCCCTTATGTATGCTGTTGTGTAGTTCTTCACTGATAACATGTATGTAATAAATTAATTGAGTTCTTCCTCAAAACAGTTTAGTTACTTTAGAAGCCACCTATACTAAAAAATATAGTGTTTAAGCACCATAGAATGAAAGTGTACTGCAGTTTGGTCCAACTGCTGGAGGGAAACTTCTTTACAGGTGGAGTCAGTATTTATGTATCCAGCCTACCTTAAACCACCAAAAAAAAAAAAAAAATCAAAATAACTAGAGGTGATCTAGAGATTGACCTCACCCAGGAACAAAGAAGTAATTGAAAAACTAAGAAATTAATATTTCGTGGATATGCCACTAATAATGGCAGATTTCTTTCCTGAGCTTCAAATAAACATGTTTGAAGCTATATGTCTACAGATGGGATGGGTGAAATATAAGTATCTAATAACTTATTTCCATAGTGAACTAATGTGTATTTTCTATTGATTTAGTTCTTATAATAAAACAATAGTAACCTGCAAGGCACTTCATGCAAAGGACAGTCTGAGTGTTGTGTGTTTGGGTTTTTGTTTTTGTTTGTTGGGTTGGGGTTTTTTTTTTTGTTGTTGTTGTTATTGTTGTGAACTATACTTCATATACTAACAGGATGGCATAATTTTTGAATTTATGTAATTATCAGTTGAAAGATGAGGAGGAATTCCTCCTCTTGCAGAAATACGTTAAGCACAACATGCATTTGATGGGAGCAGCCTCTGTAAGAGTATTTCTTGAATTATTTTATAAATCTCAGAAGTGGTTTTTAGCAGGGATGTTTCTTAGCACTATCAAGAAGATGTCTAAGCTGCATCAGAAGCAGGGAAAACATTACCAATACCTCATCAGGATCTTGCCAATTATAATTAACAAACCTGCAATTCCATTTTGATGGCAGAACTTTGACAAGTAACTTCTGGGAGTCCTAGAGAGGCCTTTGTTAGCACATTGATGACAGCCTGGTGCTGGGATACCTCATAAAAACGTATGTTGGTGTGGTAGAATAGAGAAGGAGTAGGAGCAATGGAAAAAAAAAAAAAAAGGGAAATGGGGTGGGGGAGTGGTGGTGTGTGGATTTTCTTACCTACAATGTGTCCAGTGTAGAAATAATCTTTCAGATGATCCATTTCATTTTGTTTGCAATTTGTTCCACAAATAGTTTGGATATAGCATGCTTAAGATGGCACATACTAGGCACATGGGTGTTTAGTTGATTTTTGGCTTTTCAAGGTACCTGAGCCAGAGTTATTGTGGATTAAGCACATATTTTATAGAACAGTAATGAGACATGGAATCAGTTTTTTTTTTTCTTCCTTACTCCAGTCCTTTCACAGCCTGAAGGAGCTGAAAAGCTGATTCTCTATTGATGGTGATCGCCCAGACAGAAGGCCCCTCATATAACTTGCAATCAGAGAAATGTCTTTCTAGATAAGCCTCTGTAGTGTGGGGGCGTGTGTGACTGTTGTGGGAAGTGACAGAGATTACTGCTGTTTCCTGGCTGGCATAGGGACTGCTGGAGGCCACAACAAGCAGGATTAGTCCAGCCTCAGCCCGTAAGCTGCAGAAAGACAGAGCTGCACAGTGGAGAGCACTTCTGTTTCAAGAAGACAAATTCTGCAACTGAAAACAGAAGGTTGTTGCTAAATGAAAAAATTATGTATTTTAATCTGGATAATATAAAAATATTTGAGTGGTGTGGGAGAATCCCCTTCCCCCCTCTCCTAAATATATTAAAAAAAGCTTTTCTGGCTAAAGGGAGTTGACTTTGCCAATTATTTCCATTTTTATCCCTAACCACAGAGGCTGTTTAAACTTCTGAAATCAGCTCTTCTGGGAACTAAGTTGGGGCAGTGGAGCAAAAGCCTCATGATAATAGGATTTACCAATGGTGAGGAGAAAATATGTGACTGTCCTAATTTGTTCATGTTTGAGTGTGCACCCTGTCACACGAAACCTCAGTGTCTTGTCTTCAGCTACACAGCCACCGCTTGGGCTTGGTATAGGAGTGACAGGTAATTTCCTTGCTGAGAGTGGGGCCTGTGGCCTTACTTCCATAACTACCTTCTCCTGCATGTCCTGACGGATTACCTCGTATGTCTCACAGAAAACCTTAATCTGTCAGTAGTTTCAGAATTGCTACAAACTATATGCTGGCCATTTTGATTAGAGTGCCTTGACATGAGCCTTTTTCCTTGGGCATTAAACTCCTCTGAGCATTAGAGTAAGGACTGAATTAGTTTTATTGGCTGTTAAACCTGGCTCTCAGCATGTTTCAGAACTGGAATACGGAAAGGAACTCTATCTATGCCATCGTTATGTTGCTGCATCTTGACTTTTAACTCTTTTCTTGCTCCCTCATCTTTAATCTTATTTAAATAGAAAGTCAGATAAACTGTGGTGCTTCCCAGAATAAAGCCTTTTTTTTTTTTTTCCTTAAGATGCATTTCAAGACTAGAATTAAGAGAAAAATGAATTCTGTGGCCTTACTTCTGATCTGATTGAAATAATTGGAAACTTTGCCTTTATGGGCAAGCTTTCCCAGGATTAAGGTATTCTCAAATAATCTGCCTGGTACTCAAAGATTTAGCTTTGGAGGGTTATACTAGGTTGCAAAGTACACTTCCCACATTTTAAATATAAAACCAAACAAATTTAAAAAAACTTCATCAGACCTATCAACAACCGCCCAAGCATGAGTCCTTAACTGAAGTAGTAGTACTTGCCCTGGTCTTTGCAGACTCACTGCCAATAAAGCAGCAGCTTGAGTTAACCTCATGGGTAAGAATGATGCACTTAGAGATGAGAGGTTCTTCACACGCTGTATAGCACTTTAAAATGCTAAGTACTTCCATATTTGGAAGTACTTATCTTTTTGTTTCTACAATATCTTAATTTATTTTTTTTAAAGTCCTTGAAATCATATTAGGTTCTTATAAGTGTTTGCTTTTATATCAATAAATCTTCAGGGAAAACACATAATTTCTCTGATTTTATGACTCGACACCTGCTTCTTAAGAAGATATTAAAAACATCTTAAAACAGTGTTAAGCCATTTCATGGATTTCTGTTGAATGCTATCATGTGAAAGTGAACCTGCTTTTCAGGATTTTAGAAGAGAACTGAAAGCTAATGAAACATTTAAGATTCACCGAAATGTTAACTAAACAACAGTGCTAGGTAACAGAATAGATAAACCAGAGGCATCAGAACTACAGAATTCTCCTTTAAGCCTGGCAAATGTGCCTTGGCCTGACTGGTGGGGAAAAGGGGCTAGCTGAGCCTCCACCCTGCTTTAGATTCTTGACTGCTTGTTGAATCTGAGAGTATAAAAACTATCTTAAAGCAGATTTGACAGTGTTTCCTATACAGTGTGGCTTGTGCTTACTTCAGTCGAAGTCCTACACCAGTAGCTGACAGAGGTCTTCAATCTTTGAGATGTAAAGTACTCACTCTTAAATCTCATGGATGTCTCTTTTTATCTAAGTAATGGTACAATAGTAGGTGTTGCACATTATACGTGACTTCATTTGAGGTCTAAAAATTAACAGATATGTGATACTGAACTTGAAGAAATAAGTTAAACAGTTAAAACTTAATTAAACAAAATGAGTGGGCATATTCAGATATCTGACCCACACAATTCTGTGCTGGAATCAACAGAGTTCTGCTGTCACCTTCTGCTGCCACCTTAAACGTGCACTGAACATCACTGCTACAGAAAAGCACACTTGCTTTATTGACTCTGTCACTGCAATCTAGTATGTAGGAAAAATCAAGCAAAGAAAATAGCTAGGGTTAGTGCAGTGCAGTTGTTCTATTAGTGGGGCAAAGGCTCAGTTTAAAAATAGACTCACTTTTAAAAAAGGAGTAATGACATTTAAAGTGTGCAGATTATGAAGATCTTACTAACCAAATATAAATTCCTCTTATGAACTCAACTCTTGAGCTGTGTGGGGAGGACAAGAAAACAAAAAACAGATGCAGATAAATTTTATGCCAAGTGTTTGTCTTCAAAACAAATCTTATCAAGTGTTTATTTTTTTTTTCTGATAAAAGTATCCTTAACAATAACAGCTCAGTGAATACTCACTTATTGTAGCAGAATTGCAGGGTTTTTTTTCTGATTTTTCCTCTTGAAACACTTTGTCTAAGAAGATTTTCTTTAAATAGTACACAGCTCCCTAGGTTTCCATAACTTAGCAGATTACTTGTATATTTTCTAGTTTAAAAAAAAAAAAGAAAAAACAAACTTCTGGATTTAGTGAACAGTGATCCAATTCTACTTAATTCTTCAAAAAGTAGCAAAATAATCGTGAGTTCAGCCTTCTGTTTTGATTGTGATTAACTTGAACTTATGGTGTTTAACTAAGAGGTGAATGAATTTTAAAGGAAATCCCTTACTGTTGTGCTAAACAAGACCATGTTTATGGAGTACTCCAAAATAAATAATTTTGATAGAATTAAATATCTTTTTTTCTTTTTGTCATGGAGGCTTTCAAATGATTTTTATAGGGTTGCAAACTAAGATCTCTTAGAGATACGTAATGAGTTATTACATCAGTTTACCAAGTGACACCACTCAGGTGCCACTCTTTATGCCTTCATCTTTGGTTTTGTATAAGTTCTTTAAATGTAAGTGGTAGCAGTGTGCTGGGAGCAGTCACTCATATCCTGGCACTGTATCCTAGCAGTGCCAAGCATGAGGACAAGCTATATAATGTTACCTCTGACACATACGTGAAGACTCCCAGGAGGAGGCTTCTCTGTATTCTCTATCTGGGTTTTCATTTTGAGGCATTTGCTGAAATAAGCTAAAAATGAAATACCATTTACTCTGACCACATGGTGAGTTTGTGGGACTTCATCAGATGCTGAAGGTGCATGAGTGTTTTGTACAAGCACCAATAGCGATGACTACTTTTACTCCCAGTCTCATTCCTTCAACATAAATACCGCACAGTGGTTCAGGAGCTTACTAAGAATATACAAAGCTTATTAAATTATCTGACTTTCATTCACTGAATCTAGTAGCTATACATCAGCACTGCTATTGTTCTACACGGTCTGGTCTTTGTTACACATATTTTGTGGAATTCCTGGACAAGAGTGTTTTATTCTACTTAGATACACAGACAATTAAAACTTTTTAACCTCATACTACTGGGTGTTTAGGCAGTCTCTCTTATCTGAAAGTGGCCAAAAGTGGATGCCCTAGGATGAGTAAGAACAGGGCAGGTGGATGTGGTACTTCCCATATACTTTGATTCAACTGGTTTTGACACTACTGTTTGGATGTTCATTTTGTTTCAGTGGATTTTGCTGTTTTTTTCCCTCTCTGAACTTCTACAGATCTCAATCTCCCTGGCTTCTCTTCATCTAGGAATCGCAAGTGCTACTGACCAGTCTTCAGGCATTGTAACAGTTTTATGCAAAACTGTTAGATGCTTTTGTTAATGACTAAACTATTTCCTCCCTGAGTTCCTTTTAAATTCTTGGCTGAGTATTAGCTAGTCCTGGGAATATGACAGTTTGTCCAGATTTTTCATTATGTTCCTTAGAAGCTTTTTCATTTCAGAGAGATCCTTCAGGTTCCTTCTCAAATAAGGGCCACAGTAGGGGAATCTCTCTAGTCTTTTCCATGATCAGCACTGACACAAATGATCTTGGTGTTCTGCTGCGTCTTTGAGAGCTTCATTTGTGTTCTGATCATCAGCTGGCCTGCAGTCCATCTAATGGTATTTTTTTTTTCCTACAGTTTATCTGTAGCATTCATGTTTCTTATGCATTTGGAGAAGGATTTATGAGCAGTTCTGAGTCCTGTTGATAATTTTCCCTTGAATTTGTTTTTAGTATACCTTGAGTTTAGTTTAACAGCTTTTTAAAATCCTATATATTTTTGTAAATTGGTCACAGCCCCAGCTTTATTGAATAATTTCTTGCTTCAGAGAGCAAGATTTCTTGCTTCCTTACCGTTCTAGCCAGCCATACTGGTTTCAATCTGCCATTCAGGTTTGCTGATAGTGAGACTCATCATTGCTAAGATTTGGAACCACATTTAGCGTGTCAGTCTGTTGCAATGTGAGGCAGCAACTCTTTGTAGAATCTTTAACTAGCAGGCCCATGAAACACTTCTTGATACCACTCAAATGTTATCTCTGAGTTCTATCCTGGTAGGTTAATTTCTTGTTTTCCATAAAATGGATCGATATTATTCAAAGGGTAAAGAAACCTAATCCTATACCGTTTAATTTGGTGTGTTCCAGACTATAGGAGAGATGTCTAGGAGATCGTTAGCAGTTAATTTTCCCTGCTGATTTAAACTTCATATTCTCAGCCACAAAGTTTCTGTTAACTGTGCTTTATATGAGAAAGACATGATGTATTTCGTGGGAGATGAACTCGACCATACAAACCACCGAATAGTGGTAGGATGCAGCTGCCTTTGGTCTTTAGTCTGTTTCTTCTTGCAGGGTCTTAGATGTGAATGTTGGCTACAACCAGTCCTCTGATATGCTCAGTTATTTCCGGTTATTTCTACACAGAGGAAGGAAAATAAAATTACGTGAGAAGAGATGTAACTGCAAAACTTAAGTACCCAGCATTTACATGGGAATAATTTCCCCATCAGATGGCTACCCTAGTATTCCTGCCTAATTTTATAAATAAAAGATTACTTCAATATTTTTTAGTTGAGTGCTCAAAAGGATGTATAACTGATTTCATACCCTTTCAAGACATGATAGCCTCTCTCTCTTCATCCTTAAGGAACTCCTTATACCCTCAAAGCTAGAGGTAAAATTACCTCATGGTGATATCAATTTTTTTTTTCTAGGCATGAAGTTATGAAGTTGCTAATCCAGTCTTTTATCTTGTATTCACAATTATAATGTCAAGATTGAATAATCTGCCTTTATCTCCAGGGTGACAGCTATGTAGAAACTTCAAAAGGCACAGTTTTGCCAGCATCTAAAGACTCTTGTTAATTATTATATCTTGAAGGAAAGTGAAATAAAGCAGGATGAAAAATGATATTTCTCTTTGACAACCTTGTAAAAATATCAGTGATGAAGCAGTACATTTTAAGTACTTTAAGAATGCATTTAACTGAGATCAAGACCATTCTGATCATGGTGCAGGTTGATCTCTACAAGATATGTTTTTAGAGACGTGTGTGTGGCACTGATAGTTTGGAAAGCTCATCATTGGCAATAAAATATTGACTTTGATTTTCTTACTGACGTTGACTGAGATGAGTTCGTAATGGTGTTGATTTACAATATTCAGGAAGGCTTGTATTGTTAAGACTTCCAAATGTAAATGAACTGTTTTTCCTCCATTTTCATGAACATTTTGTACTTCATATTCCAGTTACATACTATTTTCACTACTGTTGGCCTTACATGACCCTAATTAGTGTAAAGCCAGATAGTATATGTTAAAATGGCCTGTAGCAAGCACTGTGTTACCAGCAGAGAATATTAATAGCGTATTAACTATACATTTCTGCGGGATTGGGATTTGAGGTGATAGTTCTGCATTGAGTGTAGGTTTGTCTACAAGCTGCTTCTGGAGAGTTAGAGGCCAAGTGAAGCTGTTCAGATCAATCAGCTGAGTGATATTTGCTCCATAGGTTATGAGTATCATGTGAAATAATTGCTTAGATCAAACCCATAGAACCTCAGCCAGTCAGCAAAAGCTGTGGATCTATTCTTTTCCTTTAAAGAGCTGTTAAGTTAGTTGTCTCTGAAAATCTGAGGAAGCTTAATGCAAGTGAGCAACCAATTAATCCCTTCTTAATACCAAATTGAAAGTAAATAGTTCATAAAGACTGGTGATAAGTAAAATCAGGCTTGGGTTTTGAGAAAATACATAGATTTGCTCTTTTCTTTCTTGATCTGGTTTAGTATAATATGCAATTATGTATGTAAATAAAACACATATTATAAGCCATAGTGAGTAAATGAGTAAGCTGAAGTGATGTTGGTGCTGGAACACAGTTTGTTTCATAACTTTTAACTACTTGTAAAATTATTGCTTCATTAATTTATATTACCTTAGCAAAGACTTTGAGTAATATGTAAAAAACAACCACTACACCAGACAGTACTGGCCATTGCTCCAATACCTTGCATTAGTAGTAGCCAACAGATCATGTTCCTAAAGAAGGAGATGGTAGTACCTTAATGGGCTTAAGCAATTGTAGAGACTTTGGCTGGGTAAGAGAAAGAACTTCCCTCCTTGGTCACCACAGTTCACACCTCAAAAGTAGTTTCCCTGCAGGATCTATAATGTAACTGTACAGGAGATGGGAATTGTAATTATATGAGCCAGTCATTCCTGATAACACCTGATTTGAGCAGTGCTATTCACCACAAGTATTTGTTGATTTCAGCTGTATTATTTCATTGTGACAGCTGTAAAAACAAACAAAATCTGCAGGGGAAAAAAAAAGTTTAGACTACTGAAGTGAGATAATCCTCCCTCCTGGCAATGCTAAAAAACATATATAACATTCCTTTCGGTAGTATAACCTTGTAATGGTCTTATCCATAAGAAAACTACACTTAGAAAATCTCCAGTCCAGGATTTCAGACTGTGTCTCTCCCCATATAACAGAAGGGGATGCAAGGTGTGTGGCTTTCCCCATGTGTACAACTTTCCTCATTTCTTTGACTTCTGTAAGAGACTGACATTTAAAGTGGAAGTTCAGTAACTGAGTAATTGTGCCTATAGAGGGGCCCTGGGGCTTTCAGTGAAGGGACAGTTTTAAGGAATTACAAACATGCCATCAAGAAGTCACCATGGTTAAAATAAGGCAAGCATGGTAACAGGGACACAGCAGCCCTTGCGCCTTTCAGAAAGGGAAAGTGTCTATTAGTGTGAATTGTGAAGTAATTGTGAAATAATTACGTTGGATTCCATGTTGAATACAATGTGATCTGTGGGGTGTGTTTCAGTAATATCTGAAACTGAGAGTCTCTTCTATTGCTTTTAGCTTGGGGTGAAGTTATTGTTTGAGTTTAAGTTGTTATTACTAGGTTCCTGTTTTAAAAATGCTGGGAAACACTGAGTTTAAGATGCTAAAGGCTATGGTTTTTTTAAGTAGTTCAGTGCCTGAGCAGCTTTCAAAAGTGATACCTTGTACCTGCAGGCATCAGCTTTTTAGTGTAAATGCCCTTTTTTGAAAGTAAATGTGGAAAATTAAGTCTCTTGACATGTCCACAGTGGTGTCGTCACAGTGAGACCTTTGTGTCAAAGCAGCGCCTGCAGTGTTTCCAAGCATGTGTAGAGTTGGAAGCATTTTGAGTGGACGCATTTCAAGTTTTCTGTTATCACAACAATTGTAATATGCACAGTAACATATCAGTAAGAAATCTAACAAGACTAATCTGTGAAATTTAGTGTATCCCGAACTCGTTGAGCCAGAAGTTCCTGCTATTTGGTGGAACTGGCAGGAAGAGATTAGCGTGCGATGAAGTGGGCACCACAACTGGGACACACAGCCTCCATCCCGGGGATGGAGATGCAGTAGTGTTCTTGTATAGCTCTGTCTATTGCTGTACTGAAAACCAAAATAAAAATATATTACTGAATTATTGTATAATAGCAAACAAAGTACAGTACTGGTTTAATTGTTTTATAATAGCTAAGCCAAGTCATGCTCTTACTTGATTGGTTTTGATAAGTAATGAAACTACATTATACACATTTGTGCTTTAAAAAATATGATATTATTTATTATGAGTACATCTACGTCTGGATTTTCAGAATAACTTAAGTTTGTGGGTAGAAACAAAGGAAAAGGGCTTCCAGTCATAGTGAGTGAGGTTATGTTGTACAGCAGTATTCTGCGTAGCAAGACAAAAACCATTCCTTGTGTAGTGATTGAATTACTTAGGTGAGGAGTATGATGGTTATTATACAGACAGTTAACACTTCTCTGTGTGAATATGTTTTAATAGTAGCAGGTATTGTTAATGTCTTCCGCTAGTTTAAACATCTAACATGTTTGGTGTCTTGTACTTGCCTGAACCAGAATAATGTTAAGTTGTTGCTGAACACTTCAGTATATTTCTGCTGTAGTAGTTGCTTAACTACATTTCTCTATGCTTAGTTTTTCTGTGATTTTTGAAACTAGTTATCTAATTCTACGGAGAAGGAAAAATATTCCAGCGTATTTTCTCAAATTTCATTCAGATATTAAAATAATGAGCAGAATACAACTAATATTCTGAGTGTAAGTATGAGAGGCAGAGTGAAGCATGAGAAACAATGAAATAGTGAGTGGAAGAAATTCTAGAGTATGTATAAATAATTACAGCTATATTGCATTTTGAGAGAGATCCGTGGGGTTTCAGTTGCTGTTTGTTCAGGTCATCTGAAAAAGGAGCCTGGCAACTGCACTGTCACTGTACAGTGTACTTCTTGGTCTGGGATGGCTCAGCTGAAATGTTTTAGGGTTGTATCTGCTTGTTGTATGGTCCATTGTAAAATAATATCTGCTGTAAATATCCAAATATCTAATAAATTCAAAGAATAAGACTGCTTTTTTTTTTTGTTCTTTTCCATCTCTTTGCAGGAATTGATTCATAGTTTTAATTAGCTTACCTTCTTTGACAAAAAAAAAGTACTCTTATAAGAAGCAAAAACCATAAATATTTTAAAAGATTTTTTTTTGGTTTTTTGTTTTTTTTTTTTGCTAGGTGCATCCTTTGATTTCTAAATTTGTACTTGCAGTGTGTCGTAGTTCAGCCCCGATCGGACCAGACTACGCAGTCTCTCTCTCACTCCCCCCACCTTCTGAGAGAACAGGGAGAGAAAATATAAGGAAAAACGGCTCGAGGTTTGAGATAAGGACAGGGAGAAATCCTTAGTTACCGTCACGGGCAAAACAGACTCGACTTGGGGAAAACTATTCATTTATTACTACAAACAGCAGGATAATGAGACAGAGAACAAGATAACCTCCCCCCACCCCTCCCTCTTCCCAAGCTTAACATTATCTCTACTACCTTCCCCCCCCCGAGCGGCACAGGGGGGAAGAGGGAATGGGGGTTGTGATCAGTTCATCACATGTTGTTTCACACCGCTGCTTCATGGTCAGGGGAAGAACTCCTCACATTCCTCCCCTGCTCCATTATGGGGTCCCACCCCTACGCCACAGTCCTTTGTGGAACTGCTCTGGCGTGGGTCATCTCTTCCACGGGTGCAGTCCCTTCAGAACAGCTGTCCCAGCGGGCCCTCCACGGGCCACAGCTGCCTTCAGGCATCCACCTCCCCCGGTACGGGGTCCTTCACGGGCTCCAAATGGATCTCTGCTCCTCCGTGGACCTCCATGGGCTGCAGGGGGACAACCTGCTCCACCATGGGCTGCACCACAGGCTGCAGGGGAATCTTGGCCAGGAGCCGCATTACTCCTCCCCCTCCTTCTGAACTGACCTTGGCGTCTGCAGCCGTTCCTCACAACAGGCTGGCAGATGTCTCGCAGGATCTTTTTTTACATCTTATTCACTTCTTCTCATCTCCTTTCCACTTCTTGCAGCTGGGCTGGACCGAGTCGGACCCAATCGGCTGCCTGGCAAGAGGCCAGAGGGTGAGGCCTGCAAGGCCCATGAGGCCTGTGCCTCCCCCTCTGCGCCTCTGCCCCCCCGCTCAGCTTCTTCACATCTTCTCTTCTCTCCTCTTTTTTTTCTGTTTTCCCCTTTTTAAATACGTTATCGCAGAGGCGTTATCACGGGACATTCTGCTACCAATCGGCTTGGCCTTGGCCAGCAGCGGGTCCGCCCTAGGCCCGGCCGAGTCCACTGAACAAAGGGGAGCGACTTCTAGCAGTTTCCTACAGAAGCTACCACCTTAGGCCCACCCTTACTAACAAAACCACGACACAGTGTTTTTTAGAAACAATTGCTAGCTCATTGGGAAATTTTAAATCTAAAATGAATGAGAGAGCCTGTTTCTAAACTGTTGGGGAACGTGTGTACACTCTGTCAGGGAAGCACAGATTATTTCAAAATCAGTGTCATTTTCTTAAGTGTCTCAGGAAAAGGTCTGTGTAGAGAGGTCTATGTATTTCAGATTCTAAACACATGGTAAACAGTTGTCAGTTCATTTCTGCTTGTCTAGTCTCAGAAAATCTGTTGCAGGGGTATTTTCTATCTTAAGTAGTTCAGCAGAAATTACTATACTGGCAAGTTCAAAGCTGACTATTTAAATGTTGAAATTTCTGTTATAGTAGTTAAAACACAGTAATTAGATCAAATCAACAGTACTAGCTATATGTTAATTTAGTCCGTAGATACTCAAATCTAACAAACAAGTACATGTAATCCCATAGAAGTTGATATAATTGAAGTTATGTATGTCCTTAAGTGCTTTTTTGGATTAGGGCCTAAATACTTTTTCTCTTCAAAGAAAATTTTGTTCAGCTCCTGGCTCTTAGATGCTCTTGCTCATAAAAATAAATGTTGCGGCCTGAACATGTGAATAATGAGGAGGTCACTACTCCCAGCTATTTGTGAAGCTGGGTCTCTGCTTACCACTTGCTTAAGCACATATGACTTGGATCAAGAAATACATGATGATACAGAGCTGAGAGGATGGCGAGAAGGTGGCTCCATGGGATAGCTGTTTGTGGGAGAACAGACTGCATTGCTTGACAGGAAGAGAAGTACAGATGAATGACACGAACACAAGTTTTAGGTAAATACAAGTTACTGTAGAGTAACCGTTGTAATGCAATTTCTTTTTTTTTTTTTTTTCTTTTTTTTTTTTTTCTGATGCCTTATTGCAGTTAGGAGTCAGCAAGCTTTTCTTTTAAATGCTTAAGTGTTCTGAAATAAAGCACTTGGAACTTGCTGAGGAATAGTTATTCCAGAAATTATGTCCTGGAAATGTAAAATAAAAAAATTAAAACTGCTAATCTCTTGAAAGAAATATTGTGAGTGTAATTCTATCAGAGTTAGGGATGGGTGTCCTGCTCCTGGAAAAGGGCTCCTAAAGAAGGAGAGTATTGAAAAGGATAGGTAGTAGTTGAGTACAGAATGTTATGTGGGTTACAGAGACTAGGCAGCTGACAAACCTGAGATTTCTTTTCTATTCTTACAGATGTTATTCTTAAGATAGTTCTCCTTTTTCTCCTAAACTTCTCCTTTGTTCTATGTATATGACATAAGATATTAATGTGCACTCTAAAAAAAAAAGTGTTTGCGAACTCAGGAAATTTATTTTTGGAGGTCTGTATTCTGAAACCTTCTGGTTGGTATGTACAAGGGCCTCTACTTAGATTGTTGTCACTGCAGATCAAAGCACCTTGCAGAAGGGTTAGAGCATAAGGAAGACATACATATAACAAACACAGTTGACCATCTCCAAGGTATGTTTTCACCTCAAGTATTTTGCAGGTAATTTATTAAAAGTAACTGCTTTGATGCCTGCAAGACAGTGTATATGATGTTCATCTCCTGTTTGTTCCATCTTATTCAAACTTATCACTTTGGTTAAAATCAGAAATGTCGTTTACCTACATAACATTCTATTAAGCAGTTCTGTTGGTCTGGCAGCTCTGTTTCTGTCCTTGTCTTTTCTTTCATCTGTGCACATATGCAAGTAGCTTTATTATGAAGCTCTTCTGTATGGTTACTACTTTCCTCTTGGACTGCAACACGACACAGTACACTACTCCAAGTGCAGGGATTTTGTCATCTGTAATATCATCTTTCTGAGTAGCATGCTTGAAAAATCCCAGATGTACAAGTAGGAACCTTACAATTTTCTGATAAAATTTAGGATGAAACGTAACACAAACCTCTTGTCATGGAGGAAATGCGAACATGACTAAATCCAGGTTTAAGAGCTTCCTGAGGCAGCGCTGGGATAAAAACTGATGGCTGTACTTAGCCTGGACTTGAGGCACAGTGTTGTCGGGATGTCACTCCTGTACTCGTGATTCAGATAGGAAAGCTTGTCCTAAAGAGCTGGCACTACCGGATCTATGGCAGCTGTTGCAATGCATAATTAATGCAGCCCTGGGACGCAGTTTGAAACGCGCTGTCAGTACATGCAGGAAGCCTGCAAAATGGGCAGTATTTTCAATAGTCAAATATTTATGATTAGCTTGATAATGGCGCACACAATTCTGCAGAATTGACTGAAGAGAGGAAGGACTCCCAAATAGGTTGTAATTGAGAGATTCCAGTGGAAGTTTTACGGTCTTTTTAATTTTCTGAGAACAGCAAGGAAGAGTCAAAATAATGTTTGCTTAAGCAGTTTTGGGCCATGTACAGTATAAACAACAAAATAAGTAGAGAAAGAAACTTCTAGTTGGCTCTTTCAGATCTAAGTAGGTCAAAAAAGATATAGGAAGAAGCAAAAATTCTATCAGTGTTTGGGCAGTGTGATTAGAGAGATGGTTTTGAACTAAGCTGCTAGATGAAGCAGGTTTCTCAGGGAAACACTTTATTCAGCAAGGTAGGTAATATTTATATTGAGAACTGCTTTCCTGGCAGGTTGAGGAAAACAAAAACAGCTGTTGAATACAGCTTCCTTCCCTGTGTGCTGGTAGCTTTTGCCGTGTAATAGGAATAGGGTCTTGCCCTTGAGCTATGACTTTGGCTCCCACAAACCAAGGATGGTGTCCAGTCATATCCGAACCCACACATGTCTGATGAGCTAAAAACAAAGTGCTACAATAAAAAATTGTCCGGAATAAATTTTACGAAAAAAGGAGAGAAGCTGATTTAAATAATTGTGCCTGTTGTGTTATGTGCTTGGCTTTTTTCAGCAGTACTTGTGTAGCAGCACTAGAGAACCTCTGGGCAGGGTAGTAATTATGCTATGTACATTTCATTCTGGTTCTGTTTGTT
The DNA here is from genome assembly GCF_036417535.1 of Chlamydotis macqueenii. Taxonomy (NCBI): domain Eukaryota; kingdom Metazoa; phylum Chordata; class Aves; order Otidiformes; family Otididae; genus Chlamydotis; species Chlamydotis macqueenii. The sequence goes on from NC_141562.1 coordinate 4,043,694, forward strand.
TGGTCTTTTTTGTTGAAGTGTCTAGGAAAAATATAAAACACAGCTGTGGGAAAGAACCAAATTTTAAAAACCTGCTTTCTCTGACCTTAAACCTCATTCCTGCAGTGCATGTGTTTTTACAAGACTATCCCTTGTTGTGTATGAATTATGTAAATGACTTGAATTGTATTCCCAGTGCCAACAGTGGAAAACCTGTTTCATGTGTGAAATTTAACAGACGAGAAGTAGAAATGGATTTTGAAATTTAGATCCTACTTCACCAGTTTTAGCACTTGGTTTAAATAAATGAAGTTTTATGAACTGCAAGTAGCTGAAAACTTCAAGTAGTATCTATATCTATAAATATATCTCAATGTAATCCTAAGTGTAATGTGATTTCAGGACCTGTTTCTTGAAATGCTTAGGATTTGATTCAAGTATGAAAACAAATCATTACTAGGCTGAAAATAGAGATTTTGACTGTCTGAAATACATGTAATTTTTTAAAATTAGAGGCCTTTGAGAGATGTTAAGATCACTAAGCTTTATTTTATTTGTTCTTTATGACTAAATGATAAAGCCCAAGCTTTATCTTTAAATGACTTTCCACAAAAGACGCTCTACGGTACTACTGTAGGGTGCTTTTTTTTTTCCCCTCCATTATCTCTGTGCTACTCTACCTTTAAAAAACAAAACAGCGTCTGTGAAAATTTGAGTGAGTAGCTATAAAATGAAACCAGATAAGAAAACTAGTATGTGCATTGCAGTAAATGTATGTTTTTCCTGATGGTAATAATTATTTCTAAATTTTTGTAATTAGATTGTTTGCTTTTTCAAAAAGCAGGCAGCCCAGTTCTGAAAGAATATTTTTTTGCCCAGATATTTGTAACTTGTGGAATTCATAAGCACGTCTGTCAGGGAACTCTTTAGTGTTACATTTAATTTCAACAAGCTCTGAACAATCTGGAACAGTGAAGTATGAAGACTGGCTTTTCTAATAGGTATCTTAAATAATGATTGTGAAAAGCCTGGAGAAATGCTGTGTGGATGGCAGAGGCTCTGGTAAACACACATCCCCTGTTAGGGAACGATAGCTAATGGGCTTGCACTCAGATGTGCTATTCTGAAACTGGCTAATGATTGCTGCTGTTTCACTTCTGGATTGTGAAACAAAGAAATTATGCATCAAATAGCTGCAATTTTGCCACACAAAACCACAAATATATGTATTACATGTCTGCTCTAATTTACGTATACATATCTAATTTGTTAATTAGTAGATAGATTCTTTCCACATCAAATAATTTTTTGTTTAAATGTCTAAATGTCAGAAGGGAGCTGATGGACTGCATTTAAAGCACAACCTCTCCCCCTAAACAAACCAAAACCAAAAAAGGGAAGACTTGGATTGAAAGAAAGAATTTTTTCCTTAGTTTTTCAAGGTAGTTTTAAGTAATTCTTCACTTTTTTTTTTTGCCCCAGACTTTTATTGGTAAGTGCATAGTTCTTTTGCTTACAGAGGCTGCACACTGTTAAACATCATCTGCCCCATTTCTATGAGTAGATTGGTCTTAGTGGATTGTACTCGAGCTGGGTGTATAACAGATAACTTAGAGTGAAAACAGAAAATTTCCGTTCTGCAGAGAATAATTCTTAATTAATAAATGGAATTTAATTAACAGTTATGAATAAATAGTATGTATTTTTGTAGCCGTGGTCAAACATTACGTAGCCTAAGATTTACTTAAGGCATACACTCCCCATCACAGGGGAGAAATAAGGGCCTCTTGTCACATTACAGGCTAGGGTGATGCTTAAATGAGCTAGAACAAAGGATTTATTTGGAAAGAAGCTACATTAGGATTTGGTTGAGTTATTTCATATGTGTCCCCTTTTGTTGTCAACCACAGAAGGCTATCCCATAGTGGGTGGCCCTGTCAAAGACTGTTTAGGTATAACAGAAAGAGTCTCCTAGTGAAAATGCAAGTAAATTTTTCATCTACCTACAACAATGAGCTGAAATACTTGTGGGGGGAAACCAGAGCAGTTTGTTTTCTCTCTTTATTTATTATAAAAGACTTGGAACAATTCTGCAGTGTAGTTCTGACCTTTTCGAATACAGAACTAAGTGGTAAGGGAAATTGGGTTTCCTGTCAGCCCTTAAAATCTGCTATTTCTCTCCTTTTTCTTGTGGTCAATACTTGGCTTTTCTCTAAAGCCTTGCTGGGGATATTGTTATTTCAGTTAGACCAATAAAGACCCTCACCTGCCACTACTAACATATTTCCTAGCAGAAATAGATTAGCTCAAATGACAGGATCCAGGCAAAAGTTTAGCTTTAATGTCTGGTGCCTTACAGAAAACTAGTAGCATGCAATACGTGGCTTAGCTGCTCTTCACTGTCAATATGTGCTTTATTCAAGGTTTGCATTCTCCTTTTCTTAGCATTTTAAATGCAGAGGCACAATAGAATAGGACTTTTTTCTTATAAAGAAAATATGTTTCTGGCTTGTTGTAGGATGAGATGACAGGAAAGGGCAGAAGAAAAGTATAGGATGATGACAGAGGAAATATTAGACGTTTAAAAGACCAATTAAGCACATCAATCCAATTTGTGAAAATAATTAAATCACACAAATTTCTTAGCCAAAAAGGAAATATTATTTATTGAGATTGATCTGGGGGAGCTCAGATAATGAGTAAGCTCAACTGTGCCACCTTTTCCTAACCGCTAAAATTCTTAAGAGTTGAAATTTCAAAAGTGGAATTAGTTGAAAATTCTGAGGAAAAGCAACTGTCTTATGGAAAATGCCTTACAGGTCTAGTGGTCATTCCTTGGGGTGATAACAAAGGGTTAGCTTCAAAACGATGATTAAAACTGTCTTGTAAGAAAAACAAATGAATACACAAAGATGAACCCTTGAAAGTGCTGTTTGTTTGACTTCTGTGATCTGCAACTTTCCCTGCATCTGTGACACAGTAATTAAGGAAAATTTATTATCATGGATGCCTCGTTAAGACTAATACTGGTAAGAAAAGGGACTAAAACAGATGGTCTTCTGTGTCCTGACCTTATCCATGAACAACCTTTTGGAAAATAAACAAGAACAAAGATTTCTGGAGACTGAAGTGTTGGGATGTCAGAAGGCTTCACATGAAGAGGCAGAGAATTCTGGCATGGTCTGAGAAAAATGAAATCTGCGGGACTGAAGACTGATCACTTTTTTTTCCTGTCTCTATAACTTCGTATTTTGTTAAGAACATAGGATTCCCTTAAGCACCTTTCCCAGAACTGACAAAATACTAACTTGAGGAATGTAGACTTCTGAGAGGTTCTATGTAGATAAAATGTGAAGAAAATCCCTTTCCTGTAGAACATGTTCAGCTCATAAATTATGGCAGGTAGAAGAGGAAAAGAGATGGTGCTATGATAAGAGATAGTGTAAAAACTGTTGTAGTATGGTATTCTATGTGAAACGGCTATATTTAGTGCAAGTAAAAACCAGAGGTCAGAATGTAGAGGACAATGTATGTCTATGGAAGTTGTACTTCGGTGGAGGCGAAGCCTTGGTTCCATGGCCGTATCTGAGAAATGCTGCTAGTTTGAATAAAGACTAAGCTATGCCAATTTAGTGGAGCAGGGAATGGCTGCATATGCATTGATTAGCATATTGATTATGGGTGATTATTGGTCAGCATGACTTTGATTTCTCTTTTTGGTGGGTTTTATGTTTGAGGCTTTTTTTCCTTAAAAACTGATTTAGGTGAGAACAATAAAAGATTAAATAGAAGGACAGTTAGTAAAATATCTCTGATCAATCCACAAGAAAGATTTGAAGACTTGAACAGGCCTAGGTCTCTTATACTCCAGGAACTGATTTTTATTTTTTTTTTTTAATTTGACTGCAAAACCAGAAACCCCTCTGTTTGCCCAGTTGGCCAAAGAGTGTCAGTAGTCCATTTGTCCTTCCGTTTAATTTTTATTTATTTTGTGAATGAAAGGTGCAGATAGGTGGGAGCAAATTTTGTTTTGCAAAATTCTTGTTTGTATGAATGGAGGCTCCATTTACAGTTGACACTGTCCCTTTTAATAAAATCTCTATTATTCAGTTAGGCTTTTGCTATTTTTGACAAATTTCAATTGGAAAAATAGTAAGTTCAGTGGGGACAAGTAAGTTTAAAGCACTTCATGCCATCACAGGTGCTCCTGGTAGGCATACTAATGAGGTGGGATGGAGGAAGCATGGTTCTGATGTTTACCATATATGTGTGTGTCCATGTGTATATACATATGCGTATATTTTTGTCATATATATATGTACATGTTAAAAAACAGGAGCCCAGACAGAAAGGGATTGTTCTTTTTTTTGGGGTCCCAGTCGGGCACAGATCATTAGCATTGGATTCACAAAAGCAAAAAAATCTGCATGTGTAGAACATGAGGGGAAAGTGGCTGGGAAGATAGAGAGCAATAGAAGTTTTATGGTCCTCGATGCTGAAGAGGTGCAGCTTTTTGGTAGGTAGAAGGATCAGAGGAGCTGCACCACTTCAAATGCAGCATGTTCTTGTCTGGTGGAGGACTGGTGGGGGGGTTTATCATGTTTCCCCTCTCCGTTGTTTTCTTACTGCACTGCTGTAGTAATTAGTCCCTGATAATATCTTGCAAGCCAGGAGGATCAGCAAGAGGCCAGGTCAAGGATACAAGCAACAGAGTGTTGCACTGAGAGGACAGGACAAAGCAGCTGAAAAGACCTGAGCACTTAGTGTGGAAAGACATTGCAAAGGAAAGTGATGCAGCAGCTAAGTACTCTGTAGTGAATTTCATTTGAAAGTAAAGACATAGCTTGTATTGTCACGTACAAAATTTTCTAGGCCTTTCCGAATGGCTTGACTGCTTTTTCTAGAACAAACTATCTTTCTGAAGAGAATTTCATAAGAGAAAGAGCTCAGATCACAGCGTATTTGTTACACCAAAGGGTGTGCAAGACTGCAGCACTTGATGCCTTTTTTTGCCCCAGCCTTTACCAATCTTCAGAAATTTCAGGTCCCTGAAACCAGTGGGGAGGTCTGGAGCAAGGACGCCTGTGCCTTGATGGAGGAGGATCATGTTATGGAATTCTTTAGTAAACAGGATTTACATAAATCCGTGGGATTATAATGGGATACAGCCAGAAGCGCTGAGGAAGCTGACTGATGTCATTGTGAAGCCAATCTTAACTGTCATTGAAAAGACATGACAATCAGGGAAGGTTCCTGAGAACTGTAAGAAAGAAAATATCACTGCCTTGAACCAGGGCATGTTTGGACTAGTCAATATTGAAAGTTTCCCTCCAACCTCAACCATTCTTTGAGTCGATTTGATTGAGCATTTTCTGAAAGTGAATGAAATTTCTTCTACCACACCGGTACCTAAAGTCTTTGCTGTCGGAAGGATGCATGAAGTAAGCTGTTACTGGAATAAGGCTTTTACTGACAAGGACATATAAACTCTTTGTTTGAAAACCTGTCTACAGGGCTTCTTTTTAGATAATGTAGAGATGAGATGCTCTGTGGTTGATCCTGTACTTCATAAAATCAGTGATTAAATTTCCACTGGGATGTATGTAACTGGTTTGCTCAGGGAGGGCTACAATATTATAAATATACTTGTTGTCTTCTCAGGAGTGCCCCAGGGAGCAGGGTATTTAAAGTGGAAATCTGTTCCCTGCTTGCCTTCTGTGTTGTAGCTCCACCTGAAAGCTGTTGGACTTAGATCCTTGGGGGGCAGCTGCTGAAATGGCAGTTGAAAGCCCACAGATAAGAGATGCTATCATGGCAAAAGAGACAGTTGATCCAAATTCCTGCATTCTTGTCTTTTTTTTTTTTTTTTTGTACTCAGTCATTGGATACATAGTGATAACTTGTGCTGTCTGTTGGATGTTCTATTCACATTGTTTTGTGTTCACATTGGATAAATAGATCTTTCCTTCCAAATTTCACTTGTTTGGGTACAGATATTCAATAAATCTCTATACACTTAAAATCTCTATACACTTACTGTGTTGTTGAAAAGAGTTTTTTCTGACCCCCCACTTGTGTAGCTCAGTGTAAATATAAGTTATTACAGACACTAGCTTTCTTATGTACGTGGGCTCCTACGAACTAGTTGTGGCCTTTACACGCTGTTGTAAGAGAACAAAGAAATAACATATAATACCTGGTAGCTGACGACACTTCCATAACGTGTGATTGAGTGATAGGCCAATTGGTGCACGCTTTTTCATCCTGGCTTATATTTTACCTAGTATGTTAAGTGAGACCGCAGGGGTTTTCTTTTCACTAATTATGACAGGATTTTGTAGAAGTTAATGTTCTGGTTTTTTTACTTGCAAGGGAAATGGCTATAAAGGTGTCTATTGCTGAGTGTTTGGTTACAATCATTTGTTCTAATTCAATTTTTATCTTCCCCTCATTTTCATGAGTTTAGTTGTGGAATAATGACAGAATAATTTTGATATTTCAGTGATACCAAATTGATATTAGAAGGCTTTTTAACAAGACAGCACTCTCTGCATTAGCTGATGTCTGTATTTTGTCTGGTACCACCATTATTATGAAAAAAATAATCTATTCTTGAATGGCTGCCAGAGTGACAACTTCTCCAGACGGAAGGAGTTCTAACGGAAAACAACATCACATTCATACTCAGACCTTCTTTACTATTCCTAATGAGAAGGAATGTTTGCCTTCCTCTTCTTAGCCAGTTTGCTCATCCTTAATTTGTTTATGAAGAAGCAGGACTGAATGTTCTGCAGCATCTGTGAAATATTGACAATTATTTCCCAATTACATCACTACTAAATAGCCTGCAGGTTTTATTGTTGAGATATCTGTGAATCACTGATTAAAGGAAAAGCTTTTTTTTTCTCAGATTGTATTTTTGACAAATCACCCTTTACATGCAGACAGTTTTAGTAGTTTTTATTATAGTTTTAAGTAATTGCTTTATCTTTTCAAAATCTCTGCAATTGCATATCCTCACTTAATTTAGGTAGCAGTTTGCCAGCCTTTGCTAGGTGTACAGACAGATGTCTGGGTAAGCTAGAAATGAATAGTATGAGTGCAGAGATGGGCTGAGAAGTTTTGTGTGGCTGTTAACTTCAGAGTAGTCTACCAGCTAAATTTTCTATTTGACATAAAGGGGTAAAGTTCTTACCGTGCTGTCTCACACTGACCACAGCAGCTCAGGAAATGAATGGTGACTGACGGATTCCAGTTGTGGGTAGAACTTGTGGCTTCTCCTATGCACTGCTCTAGGAGGAAAGAAACCTGCATCAGTTCTGCTAGGATAAAATTGCTTCTCTCTGTATGTTAGTTCTAATTCTTGATTTAGCTTGCAAAGAATTCAACAAAGTGCTATTTCCCCTCCTATAACTGCCCATGCCCCACATGCTTTCAGAGGGAGGAGTGTTAGAATTTAGTGGTGGTTTTTGTTTTTGTTTTGTTTTTGGTTTTTTTGCTATTGTTAGTTCTAGCGATACAGGTAGTTTGCATATGGGAACTAAGCATGTGTTGATTGCAGGTCATGTAGCCAAGCACAAGACTAAAAATCATGACAAATATATCCCAAGGTGTTTGAGAAAGAAATCTGCTTTGGGAGGATCACTAACAGCAGTGGGCTATTTTGTTGGATAAAATGCCTGAGAGTGCTGCTAGCCTAGTAGCTGCATTTAGGCAGGTGGGTTGCAGAAATGATGGAAATAGATACACGTGAAACTTCCTTCTTCTCTTTCAGAGCTGGAATATTGCTAGAAACAAACTTTCAGAAAATTAGATTGTCCTAATTAAGGACTCTGTGTCACTGTAGGGTGTGGAATAGTGAATCTTAGGCAACGAATGCCACAAGAGTTCGACTAGTAACTACTTCTGCTTGCTTTTTTTTCTGTTACTGGTTTCTAAGAGAAAACAGTGAAGGGCTAATAATAGATATGTTGTAAGGATTTTGTTCTGTTCTCTTTGTTCTCTCTATTTTCTGTTTATAGAAATTTTATTTTCTACTGTTGTGGCCATGAGTTGTAAATGGCAGAGGAAGAGAAAGACCAGCATGTTAGTCAGTCACTTCAGAATAGAGCTAGCTGTAGGGGGGAGCAAGAACATGGTCCTGGAGTTTGGCGAATGAAGTGTATCCACTTGACACTGAACAGTGTTAGTTCAGTAGTGTGATGTAACGGTCACATTACATTTCAAACACAGGGTACACGTTTGTTCACCTGTGTTCAAGAAAGACGAACTCAAACCATAACAGGTACATAGAATTTCTTTGAGGTTAATGAAAAGCCTGTTTTATGAGAAGACTGAAAAGAGACGGCCCATTTAACTAAGGAAAATGAAGCTGAGTGGGATCTGAGTGAATACATCAAAGAACGTGGAGGTAGGTAAAACAGGGAGGGAAAAGTAATCTAAAGGACAGGCATAAGAGCAAATGGGTATAAATTGGTCATGAATAAATTTTAGGTTGGAAATTAGAAGAAAGTTCCTTGCCATTAAAGGAGTCAGACTTTGGAATAGCCTTTTAATTGGAGTAGCAGGGGCAAGAAATTAACAAGGACATCATATGATAAGGTGCTGCTGATAGCAGGGGACTGGAATCAGAGAGTAAGGAGATCCATTTCAGGCTCACTTCCCACATGCTCTGTGTTCTTTGCTGGGAAGTTAAGTGTAAGTCAGTTTCCCTTTCAAAAGACACAAGTGAAAATCATGGCATTATTCAAAGCCGTCTCTCAGTACTTTTATACACAATAACTGCAAAAGATATTTTGAGGAAACCAGTCATGTATATTACTACTAAGCTGTTGGCACCATGATGTAGCTAGATTTAATATATAAAAAAGAACTGAGTGTAGAGCAAGAAAATATCTTTGCTTTGGACTAAACAGATTTTTCAGCAGAAAATGCAATGATGAAGCCAGTATCTTTTAATGTGGCCGAAACTTAAATAAGAAAATTTGGTAGTGAGCATCCCCAAACTGTAGGGATCAAAGTGTGAGATAAGGAGGGGGGGAAAAGAAATTATTTGAATTACTTAAAAGTACCTCTGGGGATATATTAAAAGGAGTAATGATACCTTGACATTCTGTTTTCTTCAGTCTTCTCTATTACTACCTCAATAGGGCATGTAGCAAAATATGCCAAGTTTGAGATGTTCCATAGAGAGAGCAGACTGGTTTTAAGGATGAGAGTGTACTTAATTATCTGTCTCATTGCCAGCCTGTGTCCTTTCACATCTAAATCAATGCTATGCAATCCCAAATGGATAATTCAGTTATACTTTGGTTTATGAGAACTAACAAGAAACACTGAGTGAATTTATATGACGTCACCAATTAAGTCTAGTTCATGCTTCTATTTTAAATATTAATTCTCTTAGTTTATCTGATATGAAGACTATGCCACTCAGTCTAGTAAGGAAGGCTGCATAAGTGTTCAGGGTAGGATGGGTTTGTGCGGTAATAAACATCTGTACTGTTCTTCAGGGCTCACTATTAGATTGGCCCAGTGTGAGCTCAAGCTTTAACCTTGTGTGACCTGGTGAGGCTACACACCCTTCTGATACTAGCCAGAAGCCACGATAAGCAATGTGGGCAGAGTCATGCAGCATGACTGAGGAATTCAGAAAACTCCTTCTGACCACCACCTAGTTATTGCTTTTCAAATGAGACTGCAGCTCCAGCTACGTAAGTGCTCACCTCTGTTTTTGGGAGACGGGAGCTAAAGGTGCTCATGACAAGCTGAAACCACTGCCTGTCACCTCCTTGAAATAAAAGTCAAAGATAGAAAACTTGTGTACTGCGCTCCAGTCTCAGTTGGAAGGGGATTTAAGTGCTGCGTCTCAGCTGAGAATAGCTTTGAGTGAGTCTTTGCCAGCTCTGTTTCTCACGTGTGTTAGTAAAAACAAGTAGTACACATCCTAAGTGCACATTTAGTTTACACTTAGATATATCAGAGCCCAATCCCTAAAATTAGTTTGAATCACAACAAGGTAAGAAAATGTGATGATACTTGGGGTGTCAATTCTTTCAACTTGTAGACTGTACTGGGACCTAGGCAAGTGCACCTAGACAACTGAAACAGAAGCATTTCTGCTGAAAGTTTTACATAAGGCACAAAAAAAAATACAATTGTGTGATAAATATTTAGCCTTTAATAGCATTAATGACCTTGATGGAAGGTAGTCCTAGGGATTAATCATAGAATGGTTTGGGTTTGAAGGGACCTTCAAAGGTCATCTAGTCCAACCCCCCTGCAAGGAGCAGGGCCATCCCTGGCTAGATCAGATTGCTCAGGGTCTCATCCAGCCTGGCCTTGGAATCAGCTCCACCCAATGAATCATTAATTTAGAGCCAGTGTCCTAGACTTTGATCATTAGTGCTTAAAAACAAAATCAATTTTACATGGTTTGGGGCACCTTTTGGCCAGCAACATCAACAATACAGATTCTTAATTTTGAAAATGACCTGACCTGCTAGATTTTTCTAATTTTCTTACTTACACTTCCCACTGTTCAATAACGTGTAAGCACAAAATGAAAATGCTGAATTTCAGCATGCTGTGTTTTGAAATGCCTGGTTTATTAAGTCGTGAGGTGTGCTGATAATAGAAGCATAACAGCTTTTTACATGGAGCACTTCCAAGTTTCAAAGTCTTACAAATGCCAGTTCTTAATGGTTTGAAAGTCTTCCCTAAACACTTTGGACAATGTGCTTGAATTAAATCATTTGAGTTCAACATATTATTAAATATGTTGTTTTTGCATGCCGTGCACCTGTAGGTAGGTACATGGTGGTTAAGGAGCTGTGTCTGTAAACACTTGTGCTAATGGTTGCTTTCAAAAACAAATATTGACTTTTTTTTTTAATATTTTCTTTTTAGGATTTTGCAAATACTGCGTTAAATTTCAGAAATATTCCAGTAACTTAAGGTGTTTCTTTACAGACCACAGGGGCCTAATTTTTCTGACATACTGCATATAGATACCTCTTCTTGAGCTGAATACTAAAAATGTAGTGTGCATTGTAATTAAGTATTAATATTACTGTTCACGTTTTATAAAATACAGCCTGAGGCTGAGCGGATAAGTGATGCCACAGTGTTGCTCTGGTACAGGATAACATGCACAAGGAACAAACGTTGATACCCTCCTGAGCTGTGTAGACTGAATAGTCTCCCATCTGTGTTAGAACATCTCACATATAAACTTAAACGCAGCACTTCATTTCTGTGATGATGAGGACGCTAAGTTTAGCTAGGAAAAAAGAACTGTAATTAAACTCCCAGGTACATGCATATCTGGTTACAAAGTATGCAAGTTGAAGGAAATTATTCTGAACAAGGTAACTGGCTCAAGGACAAGGTTTTTAATAAGAACAATCCTATTTTTGAAGGGGAACATCTGAGTAGGGGAACTCCCATCTTTTTGTGTCCTGGTGCCCCAAGGTATCTGATCTTACCTGCAGCAATACACATAGCGCAGCAGGGATCTCACAGGATGCTTAAATCTAAAAACTGTTATTAAGAACTTACTGTAAAATGTCACCCAGATGAAGTGTATTTATTTATGTCTGTGTGTGTGTATATATGCACAAACATATAGTCTAAATACAAGAAAGGCATTCTCAAGAAACAATGTTTTGCAAAAATGGCATTTCTAAAAGACTGGACTTAAAATGGCTATTTGTCTGTCTGTTTTAAAACATTCTTTTCCTTTATTGCAGAATAATTTTTTGCTTAACTTTCTGTATTTTATTAAAAGACTAGGAGTGGAGTCATAGCCAATTAAATAAAGTGGCAAAATATCCTTCATTTTATGTAGGATCATAGTTATACACAATTTTTTTATCAGACAAACCCCCTCCCCAATAGTCCCAAAATATAAAGAAAGGAGTCCAGAGGAAATAACTTACTGAAACTTGATAAAAATTACAGCTGACTGTTTCAGTGTCAATTCTAAGAAATTTTAAATGTTTGTGATGTTTTTGAAAATACTTAAGTTGGATGCAGTGTTAATTTCAGTTGCATTTTTTTCTTTCTTTTTTTTTTTAATGGTGCTATTAGTTTTCATAGATGTTTGTGTACGGGATTTTCTTTACTGTTTAAAATAGCACTGAAAATTATATTTTAATAATTGCTTGGCCCTTCACAGGGAAATAAGGAGGAGCTGGGTGAGGCTGTGCAGGAGCTGGGTAATGTGGGGACGGTGCTGCGGGCTGTGCAGCAGCCTCCTCGTCTTTGCTCCCCAGCCCCATAAACAACTTGCTAACGAGCACCCGATAATGGCTGTGGTTCCTAAATAATTTCTTTCTCTGCAATTGAGCTGGAATGTTTAAAATATGGTAGTTAAAAAAAATCTTTCTAGGGGAAAATAAATAATTTTGTTTGATCTACAACACCTTTTTAATAACATTTTATGGTATCACAGAGACGAGAAAACAAAATACATTCAGCAAGTGTGGAAATCGATAGAGAAGCTGGTGTTTCCTCCGGTGAATGAAATCAATTACAGCTTCAGGGGAGACGTGTTTCTTTAAAACAACAAAAAAAGAAAACTAGGAGAGGAGGGGACGCAGAGAGAGCAAAGCCCCCCGCCCCTCTCCCTCCGGGAGCGCGGCCGGATCCGTGCCGCCGGCGGGCCCCCCTGGCGCGGCCGGTAGGGGTCGCTGTGGGCGCGGCGGAGCGGCGGGGCGAGGGGGCGGGCGCGGCAGGCTGCGTGCGGGGCTGGCGGCAGAAGGTGACATCTGGTGACTAATGGGCTCAGATGGGAAAGCCGTTCCCACAGTTCCCTGGGCTGCAGCTGCTCTGCCGCCGCGCAGGGAGCGGCGGGGAGAAAATCGCTAGGAAAAAAAAAACAAACAAAAAAAACCCAATCAATACCTCCTGATTTCAGGGGAAGTACAACATGGCCACGTTTCTCCCAGCCCGGGGCTTCTGATAAATGAAAAGACCGCACAGCCAAGCACGGCGCTTTCCTGCGTCTCCGCTTTTACTGATGTGAACTGATCAACTTTTAACGAAATGGCTCCACCTTATGAAACAAAGATGGACCCTTTCCAGATACGGTCCAGACTGTGTTTCTCTGATCAGACAGGGCTCTGTCCCAGTCTAACCGCCCTGGCTTCAGGGTAACCCTGGCTCCCATCACCCTCCCGTCATCCTTAACAAACGGAGCCAGAGCTCTGGCTGGCTCTTCATGGGCAGGTACGCGGGGGGAGATCCATCTCTCACTTCAACTCCCTGAAACAAAGCCGAGGCTGGAGTACCATGCCTGTATATCTCATGTTTGATCCAGTGATCAAGTGTGATTTATTTGTCAAATTCTTAGAAACGGCAGAAAGAAACCACAGGAAGAGCTCGGTGCTGCAGATGGTGGCAAAAACTCTGTTATTAGCAGATGACAGCACGAACCACAGAGTGGAAAGCACAGATAAATTCATGGCTGGAAGTCAGTGTTTACAGCAGAAAAAGGGTTTTTAAGACAGGTTTTCTGGTGTGTACAGGGGAGGGAGTTGCGAGGCTGGAAAGGAGCATTGCTTAGCACTTGGGCCTTTCTGCTCCGAGTAGGTCCCTGTTTGGCGTTAGGGAGGCACTCAAAAAAGCTGATGTGAGAAAGGAAAAGCAAGTACCTGAGGACAGAGATACATTTTTCTGTACGTGCAGACTTACGTGCACAGATAATCCCATGGTTTTCCATCATCTAAGCCTCTGGTGTGACAGAGGGAGGGAGGATAGTCACATGCATCAGCCTCATAAAATCTGCAAAAGCACTGCTCTTAATTCAGCCATTGGCTGCTCCCAGACCTCACGCAGAGCATTGCAACGAAATTCTGTTTGCAGACTGACATCCCTAATGCTGCTGTGTCCTTATGTTTACTTCAGTTAACTGTCAGCCCTTATAAATGCACTGTACCACAGCTGCTGCTGTGGGGGAAAAAAAAAAACCAACATTCAGAGTAGCTGCTTTGGGGGAGATATTTGAAAGAAACATAAATAGAAAAAGCAAGGGAAATAAAAAAAAAATAAAAAGGAAAGCTACTTGTGTATCTGTACGATATGAGACTTAAAACAGAGATCATTCAACCCTTGTTTTCAATGCATTTCTTGGTTTTAGAAGTGGTAATAAAATATTTAACAGCCATCTTAGCACTTAGCATAGCAATAACCAACTAACATCCAAGCTCTCAGCTCCCACTGAGACAGAAGTCCAGTGACATGAAGTTTACTTTTCCCACTTCAGATAGGATGTGCTGTCTAGCCTAGCTCAAGGAACTGGGGAAAAAAAAAGCACCTTATTACAGCATGCCCTGTTACTGAAACATACACATGGTTTTCTGGAAATTACAAATTGAAGGATGCCACTGGACCACTACATTTATTGGTCAGGTAACTCTATTTGTCTGCTTTTAAGAGCACAAATAAGACAAAGGTTACTTAATTTGGGTCCCCGATTAGTATGGAAGTCCCTGATTAGGATAGACTTACGTGTTTCCATGTGGACATAAACCAAAATGCAATCTCTGCTTCCAGGAGCATGCTTTCTAAATTTAAAAAAAAAAAAAAAAAAATTAATGAAACGAATTAACACGGGAAGTGTGGCAAACAGAATTAAGTACCATGTAAAGATTCCCACTGTTATTCATTGGTCTCAAGTCAGAAACTGAATAAGGAATAGCTACAGTCCAGCCTGTGCATTACTATTACTAATGGTAGGAATAGGAAATTAGGGAAATAATAATTTAAAATTACTTTTAACGTCAGCTGTCCTTGTGGCATTTAATACAGAAGCACAGCATATGAATTTCTAGACTGTGATAGAATGATGGGAGCTGGGTATATTTCTTTTTTTTTTTTTTTTTTTTTTTTCTTCTGGAATTGCTAAATACTGACAACTCCTGTTCTGATTGAGCAGTGTCTTTTCAACATCTTTCGGGAGCTGGCCCTCACAGGCCTTTTGTAAGAGGGGGCAGTATCAATTGTTGAGATTTCCGTTAGAGCTGTCGTCTCTATGGCAGTTTTCTCTATGTGCCAGCTGTCAGAATCATGAAATTGCAGCATCCATTCAGCTGCTGTTACTGAAAAAATAAATAAGCCTAACCCTTTCTGATGGGGAAATTTGTGATTTGGTGACACTCAGAAACTGCTAATCAAATACCAAAACTTCAAAGCTTGTATTTTTAAAATGATGTATCGTTATGAACTTTGCATGTTTAGGTTCCCATACTGAATGGATTCCTGTTGCTTTCAGTAAAGGTAGAACCAAGCATTATGCTTTTATTGAAGATTACCTCATCTTTTTCGTAGATGTTGTTATACATTGCATATAGTGTCTACAGGTTTCAGCTTGACAGAGTGAGTTTTCTAATGCCAGGTTATCTGTACTGAGGTGATTACTTTTTCCCTCTTTTTAATTCTAAATTTTAGCTTTTTACTCAGAACGACATGAAAACAGTCCTTAACTCTGAGTCACTGAAAATCTTCAGTGCTTGCATAATCTGGAGCTGGGGCTTGAAGTACAGCGAACAGGTTGTTGAAGACCACTAGTTGAAAGAAGAGATGAATGTGCAGGAAGAGGGGAAGAGAGAAGTATTGAACAAGAGCAATAGGAGATGGAGGACAGACAGCGTGAAGTGGTAGCTGTTAGAGGAAACCCTTTAATAAAAGGAGCCAGACAGGGACTGGTGGGGTAGTACAAGTAAGAGTTTTTATGGTACAATATTGGTTAGGTAGTGACTTTAAGAGTTTCAGAGGGAGTTTTGTGATAAATCTGGCATTTCAAAGATTTTTGAATTATCTAAAAGTACTCTTTTCTTCTGACTTCTGAAAGGTACTTTATTATTGTTACTGGAATGGGATTTTTTTGGTTTTTTTTTTTTTTTTTTTTTTTTTAGTCAGGTTCTAAGACTTGAATGATGATGAAACTTCTTTTTTTTATTTAATCTAATAAACTAAGCCCTAAACCTCTTTTCTATGTTTATCAATTACTTGGGTTTTAATGATAAATGAAGTAGTATTACAACTGTGTTCCTCTCAGTACCACTGATGTGTGAGGTGAACTTAAACGAGTTGCTCAGCTTCCCAAGGCCTTTGTTTTCCCATCTGTAATGTGGTGACAAGTTTGTCAAGATTCATTCTTTGTAATGAAATAGCAAAGAACTTATTTTAACAGAATATTTACATTTATCTTCTTTACAAAATAATGAATGGGTTCTCTAGAAAGTAGTTTTCTCTAGATTGTTTAGGAAGGTACAACAGATGTGTACATGTATTGCTATTTGTCTTTCAGGAACTCTGTAGTGTCTGGATAGTAGTTTTTCTAAAAGGCTTGTTGAAATATATTGCAGTCCTCTTCAGAGCTTCACGCTCTAAGTGTGTGTGTGCATGCGTGTGTTCACTAGGACTTCCACTGGCCGGTCTTGTTGCAGTCATTTGCTAAGTTGTTATCCGAGCTGTAAGATCTGGGAAATGGATTTGTCAGCTTCATGCTGTGCCTTTAGGTACTGATGCTTGGGTTTTCTGTTACTTTCCCAAGTAATCAAGGGCCAAGATAGAGTGGCTGTGGCCATGAAAGTCCATGGAGGAGGCATTTAGGATGCACATCTTCTGTATCCACCAGTAAAAACTGGAAAGAGACAGAACAGAACATATTCCTTCTCATGTGAAACAAATTCCTTTCCCATGCAAGGCTAAGAAACATGTTCAAGGGCGCTCATCTACTCTGAGTTGAGATTTTTTTTTTTTTTTTTTTTTGTTGAGGGCCCTAATAGGGTGATAAAATGGGCTTGAAAGGACTGGAAATTGAAAAGCATTGGTATTGTTCCTGGTGTGTGCTTGGGCACATAAAAAGAACAATTCTCAGCGCTCAGCTGAGTCATATGCTGCATAATTATTTCTGTGTCTACATTGCTAATAACCTATACTACTGAACATCAAGGGAGGGTAAAAATCCAATTTGATTCCTGTTAGATTTCTAGTAGCAGACTTGGCTAAAGGCATTGCTGTTACTAGCACAACTGCTGCCTTTGCTAGTAGCCTGAGAGTGGCAAGGATGGAGTGAAGGCAGAGCTGCTCTTTTTCTCCAGCAAGCAACTCAGTTTGAGACCCATCTCAAATTAGTGTCAGGGAAACTTTTTACCATTTTGAGAATTTGTTGTGGGAGTGGAAGCTTATGTTTACTTTGGATGAACATATGCTTATTTATTAAGAAGACTCAGAAGTTCTTATTGCTTCCTGGGTTGTGGTTGCTGAGATTATGTGGCCAGGTGATGCTTTGAACTCTGCCGCTGAACTGTCTCTTCCCTATGAAAGAAAATATTTGCTAAAGTAAAAGCAGCGTTGAATTGGAATAAAGGTATATTTCTTTTAACTGATGATATTTTCTTGCTTTCTGAAGAATGTTGCTATCCTTTATAGAGCCTCTCCACCACCTCTGCTACTGCTACAGGTATGTGTGTATATATGTGAACATACAAACTCTAAAGCTTGATACCCTTGTGTTCGTTGGAGGAGACTTGTTCTATCTATTTGCTCTGTGGGGTACCCTTCAGTTTCCCAGCTCAAGTCTTGTTTTTGATTCTTGTGTGAAGTTAGCTATAAGCTGTTACAATGAGCAATTTAACTTATTGCCAGAAACGTTTAGATTATTCTGCAGTTATGCATGCTGCACTGTGTTTTTCTAGACAAATGAACACAGTTAAATAATACCACAATGATAAAGCGTTTACTATTTACCAAAAAAACATTTAGCTCTGATGTCTCTGGGGATTTATTTGTAATATCTATATTTTCACAGCTGCAGAATACAGGTGGCGTGGGCTGTTGTTGAATGAGTATGACATATTTTTCAAAGGCAGAAAAATGAAGTCAACAGTCACACGACTAATTGACAATCATTAGTGAGCTGATCTTTTGCACCAATTGTTGGTTTAAGGCTTGAAAAATCTATCATTATCCCTGACAGCAAAAATTAGCCTGGTGAGATTCCAGCTCTCAGTTGACTAATTAACTTCTCTAATGCTGATAGACTTCCACCAGGTACACCTAGGAAATATAGCCACAGTAAGAATCGTCAGATACATCCTCTAATTCATTTGAATGTACTCTCTTGGGAGCTGTGGTGTTGGGAGACAGGCGAGCAGTCTATCAGCACTGAAGGTGTTAAGTAAAGAAAGCACTCTCTTGGTTGCTGTAGAAAAGAAGGGGGTCATGCCTAAGCTAAAATATCTTATCAGAATTTAAAAAACTGACTTCTAGATTAGGTACCTAGCAAGCACTATCTTAAAAATTATATACAGTATTATAGATGGTTCCGATTTGAATTTTTCTTGCAGGAGCTGCCAAGTTCATGGCACTGGTGGAGCAAAATCCTTTTTAAAGAAAATGCTGCAGAATTGCAGTGTTTGTGTTTCTCCAGTAGCTGAAAGTGGATTTGTAATCTTGTACTACTTCACTGATTTTGAAAATTACTTTTCTAATTCTGTAATAACAAAGTTATTAATGAAAAAATACTCTAATTAATAGAGGCAAATTGAGGTAATAGAGGTAGAAATACTAAAAATTAATTTTAAAGACAATATGATTATTCCTATGTTTTTTTAAATCCCATGTGACCAATTGACTGGTATTTCATAGCAAGAATGTAAAGCTCTTTCAGGCAAAACCTGACATTTACTGCCTTAACTGAGGATGATCCAGCACAAATGGCATATTAATAATCATAAATAGCAAAATGTTAGATTAAAGGCACCATATGACACACAATATGAAGATATGAGGCGTTTCTATTGTATTCCTTAAGATTTTTTTGCTTCATCTAGTTGTGGTTCACTAACCTGAGACTGAAAGAATGATATATTTTTTAATATTATAAAGTTATATGGCCTATACTCTGTACTCTGATGTCTTTCATATAATTTGGGCAGTCACATGGCTTTGTATTCTAATCTATTATTATAACAGACTTTCTCTGATCACCTAATGAGTTACTGCCATTAGTTTTACCTTTATTTTGACCACATCTGGGTATTGTGTAGGGATGTTAAATTAATAACGTGCAAGTTCTTGAACACTCTTTGCCCTAGCACTTTCACATAACTTATCACCCTCTCACACTGTTTTTAAGTACATTTTTTCAGTAGAAATATTGGCACCTAGTGGTGTTCAAACATGTTGGTGCCAGCTTTTAATGTTGGTTAACTGCAAATATTCAATTGACAGTGTGTGATGATTTAAGCCTCAGGAGTTACCTTTAACTGATGGGGAATTGCTAGTATTACACACCAGAGTGGGTATGGTAACTCAAACATGCCCCTCGTTCTTGATGGGTGAAGCGTGCATCCTTCTACATCAGAGCCCGAGGCAGCTTGCAGTAAATGAGAGGGATTTACCTTAAAGGACTTCAGTGATGGACAACTCAGAATATTTGTTTGTTCTTCTATCTACAAAGCATATTAATCTAAGAGCTATTCAGGCACAGTTTAGCAAGATTAAAGAGGAGGTGAGAAATGGGAAGGGTCTGGACTTGATTGCACAGCCACCCCAGCGCAGGGCAGGCCCTTCCCCTCTCAGCTGCAATGCTGTAACAACCTGCAATGGAGAGAGCCGGGCCAGACTGATCACCCTGTTGGAATACCAAAGTATTTAAACCTCTATCTCCTTTAAGTGTACACATATATTTTTAATGAGTCAGAATTGGCATGGATGTGCAGTTAAGTGCTTTTCTGAATTGGAGTTTGAAGACCAGATTCCTTCAACTATTCATGCAATCTGAATTGATCTTGCCTGCTCATGAGCATGTAAGTGGCTGGTGTGTTACTAATGAATAATTTTAGTCCTTTCTTTCAGAATGGCATAAGTGGTCTTTGTCCACTCATTTTTTTCAACTCAGTGATTTGTCCATGTGTTTCATGTATTTGCAGAAATCTGAACTGCAGAAGCGTGCTTTGCAATTGGTTCTCAATTTGTCCTGCTGCCCTCAGTGTGTTTCTTTGTTAGCGTGCATTGGAGTAGCTGATTTATTTAATTTGGATGCTCCTTTTGTAAGGCACGGGCAAGAACAAAGTCTTCTGTTGAATCCTATTTCTGTGATTTTGGTCAAACCAGGATCAGGCCCTCAGCGGTTACACACACACTTAATTTGCTACATGATAAGCATCAATAAGTCACATACTCCAACACTGGTCACATGTTAAAGGCTTTTTAGAGAAACATCATGTGCCACATAAGAACTAGTCCCTTAGATAATTGCAGATGCTACAATGCATCTGGCTTGAGTACCAGGAGTTTCTGCATTCCAGCCCTGGATATATCACTGGCTCATTACATAGTGTTTTTTAAACATACCTGAAAGGTCTCTGGGAAAAATCTTAAAATCTGTCCGTTTCCTCACTTGTAAAGCAAGATTTAAATGGTTCACTTCACAGGAAAGCTAGTTAATGCCTTACAAAATTCTGAATGTTAAAAAATCTCTGTACTTTCCATATAATTATTTAACTGAAATTTATGAAGAAATACAATATGCCTTTTAATAGTTATTCATGCAGTACCAATCAGTTTCCCTCTAATCTCCCCTCCCCCAATTAATTAATTTCTTTCTCTGTGTGCTGTTTTAAAATTACCTAATTACCTGTAAACAAAAGGAAACATGTTTCTGTGGTTTTTTTTAATGGCGGAGTTTAATTTTTATTAGTCTTATTAAATAATAATATTAGTTAGACTTAACAGTTCTCACACAAAGAGAGAGAGTACACTATAGAGAACATGAATGCATTTAACCAGTGTAAAACAGCTTGAGCCATTTTCATTTCCATTGTGTGTTATGTATTTTTTTTAAAGAAGAAAATTAGACACAGGAGAATTAATTTTAACATCATTGCTTATGAATTATTAATTTCTTATGACTGGATTTATTTACATACTGAGTAGTAGTTAGGCAAAGAGCAATTAGAAAGGTGTATCTTTCTCATACTTTAAGAAGCCAAAATAAAAGGCTATTGACTGTATTTTGGTTTTATTTTTTTAAAGGCTTTTTTTTGGTGTGACAGTCACATTTCCATCAGTTTTCCCATGTGGATCTGTACACCGTTACGTGGATTCTTGCAAAGGTAGTATTGTAACTTTGGTGTTTTCTGATCTTGTAGCTATCTCTTGACCTTCCAGTCATGCTATAGCAATTTTGTGTTTTAACATATATTGTGTATTTCTTATGGGGCCATCAATATCTCAAATTCAATTACTTTCCTGTAGCTCTGCTTCCCTTTCTGTTCCTCAGAGTGACTTCTGTGCTGCTGTAGCCATCTGCTGCTCATTCTTTCAGCCCTCCATTGATTGCCTGTTTGCTTCTCCATAAGATTCAGCTTCATTTGTTACTTTTTAGATTCTTCAATATCTGACTCCTAAATTCTTCTCTGCTGTATTTTTTTTTCCTTGTTCTAGTCTGAACTGCTGCCTTGAGACTGTTTGTACTATTACTTTACCCACCTCCTTTCCTATTCCTGGCCCTTGGCCACATTGTCTGGGAAGATTTTTCCCTTCTCAAATTGCTTCCATGGCTCAGTCAGTCTTTATGGGAGGCAGACGTATGGTATACATCTTTGATCTTAAATCCTTTTTGTCATAATTCTCCTATGAGGACAGGCTGAGAGAGTTGAGGCTGTTCTGCCTGGAGAAGAGGAGGCTCTGGGGAGACCTGATAGCGGTCTTCTGATACCTCAAGGGGGCCTACAAGAAAGATGGGGAGAGCCTGTACAGTAGGGCCTGTTGTGATAGGACAAGGGGTAATGGTTTTAAAATAGAGAGAGGTAGATATAGATTAGATATTAGGAAACAAATTTTTTATAATGAGGGTTGTAGAACACTGGAACAGGTTGCCCAGAGAGGTGGTGGAAGCCCCATCCCTGGAAACATTCAAGGCCAGGTTGGATGGGGCTCTGAGCAACCTGATCTAATCAGGGATGTCCCTGCTCCTTGCAGGGGGGTTGGACTGGACTAGATGACCTTTGAAGGTCCCTTCCAACCCTAACCATTCTATGATTCTACAATAATTCTTTGTTTGTACTGCTAAAATAAATTGCAATTCTATTTAAAGAAATGTACCTGTTTAATGTATACCTCTGGTCACTGTTAGAGCTAGGTCTGTCATAACTTGTGCCTTCAAACTACAACTTCCTACATCAGTCTGTTTCACATCTTTCCTGATGTGAACTGTCAATTACTTCTGGCTTGTATTTTCTTTTCCCTAGTTTTGCAAATATTTATGCTTGCCAAGGAATTTTGGCTCAGTTCCTAGAGCCACTGAGAAGTAATGATGTCACCAAGTGCCAATACTGTAGACAGGTACAGAAAGGCCAGGTCTTATCTGCTGGACTTTCTGCCATAGTCTTCAAGTCAAGTTACAAAAATGCTGAGACATCAGTGAGGCTGTAATATTATAGTATTTTATGTGATATGAAAGTATCCAGGGATCTCTGATAAAAAGTTCTTAAAAGTTGTTCAAGATTTGTACTAAATCGCAAAAGAAAGAATGCAGGCTTGCATATTATTCTTTGCTTAATGCCAGAGGGATTAGTGTTATGATAGAATCATAGAATCATAGAATGGTTAGGGTTGGAAGGGACCTTCAAAGGTCATCTAGTCCAACCCCCCTGCAAGGAGCAGGGACATCCCTGACTAGGTCAGGTTGCTCAGAGCCTCATCCAGCCTGGCCTTGAACGTTTCCAGGGATGGGTCCTCCACCACCTTTCTGGGCAACCTGTTCCAGTGTTCTATAACTTGCATCGTAAAAAATTTTTTTCCTAATTTCTAATCTAAATCTACCCCCCTCTATTTTAAAACCATTACCTCTCGTCCTATCGCAACAGGCCCTACTAAACAGCCTTTCCCCATCTTTCTTGTAGGCCCCCTTGAGGTACTGGAAGACCGCTATCAGGTCTCCCCGGAGCCTCCTCTTCTGCAGGCTGAACAGCCCCAACTCTCTCAGCCTGTCCTCATAAGAGACGTGCTCCAGCCCTTTTATCATCTTTGTGGCCCTCCTCTGGACCTTCTCCAACTGGTCCATGTCCTTCTTATGTTGGGGGCTCCAGAACTGGACACAGTACTCCAGGTGGGGTCTCACCAGGGCAGAGTAGAGGGGGAGAATCACCTCCCTCCACCTGCTGGCCACGCTCCTCTTGATGCAGCCCAGGATGCGGTTGGCCTTCTGGGCCGCAAGGGCACATTGCCTGCTCATGTTAAGCTTCTCATCCACCAGCACTCCCAAGTCCTTCTCCTCAGGGCTGCTCTCAATGTCTCCTCAGGGCTGCTCTCAATGTCTCCTCAGGGCTGCTCTCAATGTCTCCTCAGGGCTGCTCTCAATGTCTCCTCAGGGCTGCTCTCAATGTCTCCTCAGGGCTGCTCTCAATGTCTCCTCAGGGCTGCTCTCAATGTCTCCTCAGGGCTGCTCTCAATGTCTCCTCAGGGCTGCTCTCAATGTCTCCTCAGGGCTGCTCTCAATAATAATAATGGATAATGAATATCCAAGGAATTAAACATGATTTGTCACTTGTTGCAAAGTGTTACCCAGAATGCTAATCCATCATTGCTTTTTCACAAAAGAAGCTTGATCTATGAATGAGATCTTACATATATTGCTATCTCCATTAAAAATGCCTGTTGCCACTATTAACATAGAGCAGGCTAAGCCCCGGCAGTTTAGCAGGAGTCGAGACAGGACCTAGGACTTGTAATGAGATTACATATGTTTACAGTAATGGGTTAACTTTCCTCCTAGTTACCGTCATGCATGACTATTCTGTTCTTCCATGCAGTGTGCAACAAGCAGATGGAATGGTCAGCAAGTCAAAATATGAAATGTTGGAAAGGTCACGATATTACAGGATGCCGCAGTCTTTCTCATCTGTCTTACAATTAGGATAGCTTGTTTTTGCAGCAGGAGTTATAATGAGGACTGTAATGAATACAACTTATATCTGCTCCTCTCACCCAGAAGCTGAAAACAAAGGACAAGTGTGTTTGTACTAATGAGGGACCAGGCAAGTCAGATTGTATTTACGTAAGCAAATGTTTATTGTTCATATAGTTGTACTTATTCAAGAAGAAAAGGATTGCTAGATGGACTCCTAAATGAAAGGAGTTACTCAAAGACTATTTTGAGTCTTAACTTTTCAAGATTGAAGAAAGCTTGTTGAATTTGCATTATTATTAAAAAAAAAAAATTGCTCAGGATGTCTATGATTAGGATAACAGACTTAAGTTCCGGAGACCCTGGTCCTGGACACAGACTTATGCAGAATTTAGTGAAGATTATTCAAGAACACTGTTCTTGGTGGAAGATTTGGGAAGGGTATCTGTACAACTTTGGAGTAGGTCTAGGTATTGCGAAGCAGTTGCTGATGGAATTGCTATATTACTGAATGTCTGTGAGATGTCAGGGTTGGATTATGTATGTGTCTCTGGTACCCATTCAAGGAGAACAAACACAACAAGTTGCTCTTAAAGGAACAGGAGATGCAAGAGCAGAACATATGGAAGAGAGAGAGGGGTCTTTATATTGGGACTAAAACATTTATGGGATTCAGGTGTAGTGAGAGATTAGATTAATTCACAGGGAGCATTTTTGCCACAGCCACAGTAGTGCCCTCAGGCAATTTGAGAAGGCTGGAGCACCTGAAAAACCCGTAGGTAGGTCTCTGCTGAGTGGCTGCAGCTACAAATATGGCTGTTGGAGCTGAGCTTTCAAGGTGTTATATCTGTAAAGCTGCAACATTATTTTAGTTTTCTGCCTCCTTACAATTTATGGAAAAGTACTTCTGAAATATGGATAACTTTGTGTATTCAGCCTTTATGATATCTGCAAGATAATGAAGCTCTATAAGTTCACTTAGCAACTCTGGCAGCTTTACCAAAGCATTTGTTTGTGAAATGGAGGAACATTTCTTTCTGTCATCCACTAACACTCAGGACCAAGTGTGGAAGGTGTCTTTTCTTTGGTGTGAATGCAGAATGGAAGTAATGAAACATTTCTTACGGCTGCCTTTGAGTTTCTGTTTTCTTTCAATACCTTGACTGTCTTTTAAACCAGAGTTTCTTTAAGTTTGGATGACTTGTATCAAAGTTATTACAAATCCTGATGTCCAGTGTGTCTGTTTGGCTGTGCAATGTTCTCATGACTTACCAGGTGATGACTAAGAGTCACACCTGCCATGCTAGTAAGCATCTTTTTATTAGGTAAACAAAAGCATAGAAATAATGTCATTAAGCTTTAGTTTATTTTGAAGGCCCTATGTTACCTTTAGTGTTGTTATCTGGATTACATTAGTGCCCACTAACCCCCAGCAAAATTAATAATCATTGCCTAATGCATATAAGAAGAAAAGCAGAAATGGAATTAGACAGTCGTCATGATTTTCCCATGGTTGCATAGCAGGTGAGTGGCAAAAACAGAAATATAATCCATTTCCCATGACTTCCTGGTGTTTTCTGCTCTCTCTGCTAGTTTTCACTAAAATTATCTCACTACACTGAATTATACTATTGAAGATTTTTGTTCATGGTATTTCTCTAATAATTTTTAATGATACAGTGTATTTCTTGCTTTCTTGTCATTTATGGTAAAAGTAGCACTAAAACATGTAAAAGCATGAATTAAACTGTAATGTGTGAACAACAAGAGATTCACACACAATGAGCATTTCATATAAATAGGTGTGAGACAATAAACACAAAACAAATATTAAAAATGTAATACTTACAGTAAGGAAAATGCTAGTATTCAGATTGCAAATCTTTTGCATGTCATTTAATGCTGACTGTTTTTAATACACATCACTTGAGCAAATTACCTCCTGCGTCAGGGAATGCAGTGTACCTGATTGAGGGGCTGATCCTCTACTTAGAGATTGCAATGATGGGATGTTGGGCCTTTGTTATAACTAGATAAACATGGGTGATGAAGAAAAGCCACGTATATTTTATTCTGATTCACAGCGAAAGCTTTACGCAGTGATAACAAAAAGGTTTTGACAGTGACTTTTCATTAGAGTTGCATAAGTATTGGAGTTATGTCAATAGCAGAAATATATAGGAGTTTTGCAAATATTTTTGTGAACGCTTTCTTTTTGATGAAGAGGAAAAACATCAGGAACTTTCATAGATCAACTTATGTTGTTCTCAGGCATACAGTGTATATATTTCACTGTGCAGTTCATGGGAGGAAAAATGATGGATGATATGCAAGAAAACCCACTGCTGAGTTATGCTCTGCACTTTTTCTGAAAGCTGTAGTACACCAGAATTCATTCTTCAGCTTTATCTCCCACAGCTCACAAGCTGGATCTTCATGATTGTATATGAAGTCCTTTGCACTGCCATCAAAAATCTTGTAGCCAAATCAGGATGTATTTCCTACAGAACATCTGAAGATCAGTGGAGGGAATCTTTCCACTGAGTTCAGTGGGCTTTGAATCTCACTGTAACTCACTCTTTAAAGCATTACAAATAGAAGATCTGAAGGCAGGAGAGTATTTGCATATCTCCTTAACCCCCTGAAATACTAGAAGTAGTTGAATTTTTATACCTTTTGACTTTCATGAGACTTTTATCCTTACCTCCCCCTTTCCTCTTACCTAATCCCTGCCTCCAAGTTTGATTTCACCCTCCGTTCCTTTTTTTTTTTTTTTTCTTCTCTGTTTTGTATATTCTTCTCTTTCTCTCTGAGGGGAGGAGGGAAAGGATCTGGTTAGCTTTACAGACCGTGTTTCAAAAACAGATACAGAGTGTGTAGAGCTAAATAACTTGGACATTTTGTATGCAGTAAAGATGTCATCCTTTGAGTGTTCCTGAGTTAGGGATTTTTTTTTTTATTTTTTTTTTGTTAGACCATTGGTTTTTTAACACTTTGTCAATGTAAGCCCTCTGAAAAGCAATCAGTGAACCAAGGTGATATTTGAGAACACTTTATGCTGATCAAATTAACACTGAAATGTCCAAGCTCTCCAGTTTTTCAGGGGTACTAAGTGGGAATGAATTGCACTGCAGGATTTGCCCCTGAGTTTACATAATTCCTGAATGGCAAGGCATATATTCTTAAGGTTAAATCAGATAAACTAATTTTCTGCCATAATTAAACTAGTGAGATGCCCTTAGAGTTGTACAGAGTCAGTTATTTACCTAGTGGCTTGACTGACTGACTCTTTGCTGTTGCATTAAGTGAAGGGGAAATACCAACATGGTCATGTTGGTCTGAGGTCACAGATGAAACAGTTTCTGCAAAGCTTTTTCAGGTAATGATACTTGTTTCTTGCTGTTGTAGAATATGAAAGAGTGGGAAGGTATCCTGACATGAAAGGGCTGCTTTATTAGGTTACACTGTTGCTGTAAATGTTTCCTAATTATCTCTGTTATGGTAGAAATCTGAAAAAGTGTAAATTGAGTGCTTTGCATAATTTATAAAAGCTGAATGTTTTCTAATTAGTTCTGTTAGGTTAATGATACTGCAGCCTCATTTTTCCATGGCCCTGAGCAATGACCTTTATCCTCCCCATTTTTAACACTTTCTTTTAGTTCAGAAACATGTGATGACCTTCCTCATCTCAAATGATCTTTGGGAGACATAATGCTTTGGAAAATGTTACAAATCCCTTCTCCCTTCTCCCTTTGAAAGTAAAGAAGTGGCCTGCTTTATGCATGCAGAGTAAAAGCTTGATTTATACAGATCCTCTGAAGAATGCTGGTGAAGTGCATTCCTTCAGTGTTTTCATAGAAACTGATGTGAGCTGCATTAGCAGAAGATGTGAAAACAGTGAGTGGGGGAGAGAAAAACCTCTCTCAAAAGGATTCTAAAATAACATTTTGCATCCTCGAGTAATTCCCAGCTCTCCCTGGCAACCATTCATTTCTTCCGAACAGCAGAAATTTGCAATATGAAAGTGGATTGGCTTGCTTTTCCCATGGGGCTCTGTATCTCTTCATCCACCGCCTAGGGTAAAAAGCAATGCATACGTTTACAATATAAATGTGATTTAATCGACCTCCCTGTCAGCGAGAAATGGCAAGCATATCAAACAAGCCCAAGATGTTAGGAAGAAAAAATCATAAATTATTCCAGTGATGAGTTTGTGAGCAGCATTTTGGACTACTAGATGATTCTATGTAAAGCTGTTCCTTGAAACAATAATTAAGATAATTCTGTGTGACAAGGAGAAAAATGTTCGGCTTTGTATGAAATGTGCTTTATGTTCAGAAAGCTGAATGTTCACTATATTGATCAGAATTTCCCTTAGCTGCTGCAAATGCAAAGCTAAAACTAGTGGAACAATTCACCATCTGTATTCCTAAGTCCTTATTTATTTTATCCTATGCAAAATCAGTTGCCTTCTAAATCAGGAAGATGACAGGTTCCTTTATGGATGGGTCTCTGTGGGTGGGTGTCTGTGTATGTATACGGTAAAGTTTTCAAAACACATCAGCATCTTTCTGAGCTGTGAATATATAACTGTGGAAAAAAGGGATTGATTTATGTATTTATTTATTACTATTTTGATTTCTGTTGCTTCAAAGACACTTGTGTTGTCTTGAGAAGATAAGGAAAAGGATTCTTTAGTGAGGAAGTGCTCATAGAATGATTATGCCACTTACTTTCTCTGAAGGAGGCCCTTTTGGAATTGTTTCCAGTTCATAGGCACACACGCATGTTCTCTTTACACATTTTATTTCTTAAAAGTATAGGAAAAGTGGAAAAAGGATTTTTTTGCAGATGGAACAGTTCCCTACATCACTATGATCACGGTTGGTTCCTCCTTTTTTTACTAGGTTGTCTGAAATCTCCAATGCCTTTTTTTTTTTTCTTCCCTTTTTTTATTATTTTTTCACTCTAATACAGTGTGCCTCAAGCCACAGGGACCTTAGTTCAGAGCTCTATACTGGAGTTTTTGGTCCCCTCCAGATCCTTTCTGCAAAATATCTGGTTGTGTCAGTGCAGGATTACTGGAGGGTCCACACTGTATTAAATTTGCGTATACTGGGAAGATACTATGACTGGGTTTTCAGGCCACTTCCCCTTTCTGACTTTCACTGATTATCTTAAATGTTATGCTATTGCATGTATCCCTTCGCTATTAATATAACACCGCAGTAGTTGGTGGAAAGCTTAATTTTACCTCATATTCTTAAGAATGGAGATTTGGCTCTTTATCTTGTTTTAGTCTACTTCATCCTTGTAATAGTGAAAAACGCTTCCTGTTGACCTCTGTCCTCCATTGCAATGCTTAATTTGTGCATTGTTTATTTTGTTTGTTTTTTTTTTTTCTTCTTTTTCCCTTATTAGGAACTTACAACTTCATTTTAAGTCTCATCCCCATTGTCATTTGCTTCATATCTACCTGTTATAACTAAGGTTTTGGTTAAAACCAATTATGATTTAGTGGATTTTTCCAAGTAATTTCCTACATTTTAATGTTTTGACCTGGTTTAGTATGTTTCTTTCAAACTCTTTTGACAGAATGTGTCATTTTTGAACTTTACACTTGGATTCTTGGCTCCAGCACACTTTGAATTACTGCCTTTCTCCCCCTCTTGTGAATAAATTATAGTTCCTACCTCTTAGAGGACTGTCATACTGTCTCCTTCACTGACCTTATGTTCTTAATTCACTTGAAAATTTCTTGTTATTTAGCTTAACCTCTTGTGTAGCTTTGCTTTCTTCCTCAGCAGTGCATTTTCTTTTTGCCATCTCAGAACTTCGGAATATGATCTTTCCAGTCATCTTTTGTACCTGATGTTTTACCTCTTAAAGGTCTTTACAGCAAGGTTGATATCTCTGGTATCCTGGCAAGACTCCAGTTTAAGTAATTACATTCTGTCTTTCTAAATTCTTACCCTTTCAATTTAATGTGATGGTCGCTCTCTTCCTGTCCTTCACTATTGTGTGCATTGCTAAGCAGTCCCTGTGCTTTAGCCTGCAGCTGTCCTGCTATATTGCCCTGTCTGATGTGCTTTGCCACAAAGGAGAAATTTAAGATACTATTTTTAAGTATTTTAACATGTAAGCCATAGCTCTTTTGTGCTTTACTTTTACTGACCAACTGTTTTTTCTCATTTAGTCCTTCTCACTCTCGTTCCAATAGCTTTATGCTGTGTTTGTCCTACAGGACAATTCAGTAGTGCTTTTGCCCAATGCATGTTTCTCTCACTTCTCTTGTCATGGGTATTAATGTCTCTCCCCGCTCCCTCACCTTCCCCCCCCCCATTTTGTTGTTGTTGGGTTTTTTTTGTTTGTTTGTTTTTTTTCCCCCCTAATCATTCTTTTCAGTAATAGATTCTATTTCTAGTGAAGTTCTCTCTGTTCATGTAGGACTCGGTCTGCTCGCAAATGAATGATGTGTACATATATCCTGTTCACGTCATGATTACATGTGCGTAATACCTTCCCCTACTGAGTATGCCTCAAAAGGCAGACAAAACTCTGAGGGCTCTGTGCAGACTCCAGTTGGCGAAAGGTCAGGTCCATCTGGGTTTTTTTTTTTTTTCTTTTTTTTTTTTGGTCTCTGTGTACAATCCAAGGTGATATCACTGCAGATGGATGAGGAGATGGAAATGTCTTGGATCTCCACAGCACCTGTGTTGCACAATAAAGAGGGGGGGAATGTATGTCACTTATGGTCCTGCCCTTTCCAATACTGTTCCAAATTACTTGTCTTGGTGCAGGGATGGATGCTGTGATGAACTGTATCTCTTGGTAACAACCAACAGCTGGTACTAACTACCTGCTCCTACAGCGCTTTGGAGGCTGCGGGTAGAAGTAGACCTATGAAGATGAGAAACACTCTCCTGTTTTGTTAGTGCATGGGCCTCCCAGAAAGGAAGGTAACTGTGCCCCTTTCCCTGAGCTTTCAATATTTTTCTTAAAGGAAATTTTTCTTCGAAAATGTACTGTGCGACAATCAATAGATGCTGATGGCTCCTGGTGTGAAATAATTTTGTTGAAATGACATGCAGAATGGATGGGTCCTGATGTTGTGCACTGGGATGAACACACGGAGAAATCTTAAGAGCTTGGCTATTGTGTAAGAGTTAGGCTGATTACTTCCTGTAACTTGTGTGAGTCAAGCCAGGGCCAACAATGAGATAATGAGGCTAGCTAGGTTTGGAGCACCATAAACCTCTGGGACATCAGAAGGAAATTGTTTTTATGCCTATAAACAGATATATGTTTTTGTTTAAGTTGGCATAAAATGCAAGGTGTCTGTGAGAAGATGGCTATTCTTTTGCGAGATGTATGCTTATGGTACAGTGTGACGTAAAACGTAGCAAAATCAATGGAAAGGTTCAGATGGCGTTTAAGTGGCTTAAAAACAGAACCATACCCATCAGAACACTTTCATATCACAAAATCTTGCACACACAGTAGTTTAGGGCTCTCATTATTCTGTTCTTTAAATCAGTGTCTGTGGGCATTGACATAGTACACTGCCTTAAAGCCTTAGCTATTCCTCAGCTCAGGGGGAAAAAAAAAGACTACTAGTTCTTCATGTTAATGTCAGCAGACCGTGTTGCAGAGTCTAATCTAGGGACTGGATCACAAAGAGTGTTCAAGAGCAAGGTATATAATTAAGGAAAAGCATTAATATATCTGTCATAACCATAGAAACAGTCTAGCTGAACTATAGGCATGAGAGTATTTGTGTGAATTTGATGCAGATGCGTGTGACAGTCAGGGTGTACACTGTGTGACTGATTCAACGATAATAATTGAAGACTTAGAGATGCAAAGCAGCATGGGGGAGAGCATAGCAAGTGGAAATTAAATACATGGTTGCAAGACTGTTTCTCTTGCTAACTGGATTATTTACATATTCAAATCTAGATGTAGAACCTTCTCTTATTCAGTGAATTAGCTGTAGCCAAGAAGAATGGGCTTTTCCCTGCCCTCACCCAGACTGGTCCAGGGAAGGAAAGGCTATGCTGTTAGTAATTTATTGTGTTTCCTTTCATTTTCATGAAAACAGTGCTAAAAAGAGACAGAGCTTACAAATCAGCATTAAGTAGTAGGAAAACAATCTACTTGAACAATAAACACTGCAGCATTGCTAAAGAATACAGTTAGAAACCTGGCGCATTGGTGGTATTGCTGTGAGCAGATGGACTGTAAGTGCATTCACTGCCAAACCTCCCTAAGCCCCACACACCAGACGTGGCTGCATGGCAGGACGTTTGAGTCAGTGGCAGCTTGCTAAGTCCCCCCTAGAATTTGTTTTTCTAAAATTCTATAGATATATACATTTATTTTTTTAATATATATAAAAAACTTAAAATATATAATCCCTATGAAAAAGCTAATAGTGACCTCCTACTTATGTCATATGGATAACCTGCCACTTTACTGATATTATTGATTGGTGTTGCGAACTGTGGCCCAAATTCAGATTGTCACAGCAGTGATGGCATCCTCTCCCAGGGCAGGACTGAGAGCAGGCTTGGGCACCGCAGGGTGTATACAGAAGAAACTGTGTTTGTACTGTCTGGTGGCCAGCAATTGCTTCTAAAAGCAGAATAGTGTTTCTCAACTGGTGGATTGTGGCACTTGAAGGAGAATGAGATTTATTTAGAGTGGCTGTCAAGAAAACTGAAAAGGACATTACTACAAGTGTTTTCATGACATAAAGCAAAACTGTTCTCCTTCACACACCACCACCCGCAAGACCAAGTAGCTGTCAGCCTGTTGCTGCAAGCAAATACTATTTCAAATCTTTCTCTATGGTGTGTTTTTATTCTAACTCTTTTAAGTAATGTAAGGCTATTTTGGAAAAAATCCTTTGAATAAGGATACTTTGAAGCGGAAGCTTTGTTCTAGAACGGTAATTTTCACTAGCAACTCCCAAGAACAGCAAGACCTATATGACTTGGGATGCCTGTGTTGAAACAAGGGCTTAAAATATGCCAGACTCTGGCACTAAGTGCCAGCTCTGGCACAAGGAACCACAAGGCCTAAAAATAATGCCATTATAGCAGCAGTTCATGACCTTCATTTTGGATGCTATCAGGCCACCTGAACCAGTTCTAAGTATCCTGTTAGACAATGTTGTAGAGTGTCCTCTCTGGTCAGTCAAGTGATGCCAAAATTTTCTTTTTAAGCCTGATATTAAAAAAAATATTATTTCTAGTCCTCAGTAATGTTATTTTCTGATAAAATGTAAGTACTGTGGTGTCTGCTTTCTAGGAATACTTGAGCAAATACTGGAAAACATTCTCCATGTTTTCACTATTTCACTTGGCGCTGCAAAGCTTTCTGAGATATGAAGGCAAGAGAGAAAGAGAAAGAATGAGGTACATGGAAATTCTGGAAGGATGTGAGAGAGATTTAAAAAAACTTGTAGACAAGGAAGGGTGTAACAGCCCATTAATATCAACAGGCCTTATTCAACTGCTGGACTAGAGGGGTTTTGAACATTGGCATTGGTGTGCATGTAGAAACACATAACACGTTATTGAAAAACAGACGTTCAGTGGTCTGAAACAGCCCATTAATTTTTAACCTTGATTAGTATTTCTAAATGTAAAAAAAAAAAAAGTTTTAGCTAATATATGTACTTTGATTAAACCTTTAAAAACTATTTAATGTTCTTAAGATATTTTAATAGCTTTTTGTAGCAGTTCTGTGTAGTAAGCAAGGTCGGCATAATTTACTACTCTCTAACACAACAAAAGTGAAAGAAATAAAAAATCTTAGTAATTGTAAATTAAGACACATAACTTGCTAGTGTACTTATATTACTTTTCTCTCATCAGGACTTACAAGCACGGGTGCATACATACCTACAACCAGTATCTGTGCAAGTGTGCCTGTGTGTTTCCTGAAATACACTGGACATTGTCCCTGATAGAATCATAGAATCATAGAATGGTTAGGGTTGGAAGGGACCTTCAGAGGTCATCTAGTCCAACCCCCCTGCAAGGAGCAGGGACATCCCTGACTAGATCAGGTTGCTCAGAGCCTCATCCAGCCTGGCCTTGAACGTTTCCAGGGATGGGGCCTCCACCACCTTTCTGGGCAACCTGTTCCAGTGTTCTATAACTCGCATCGTAAAAAATTTTTTCCTAATTTCTAATCTAAATCTACCCCCCTCTATTTTAAAACCATTACCTCTCATCCTGTCACAACAGGCCCTACTAAACAGCCTTTCCCCATCTTTCTTGTAGGCCCCCTTGAGGTACTGGAAGACCGCTATCAGGTCTCCCCGGAGCCTCCTCTTCTGCAGGCTGAACAGCCCCAACTCTCTCAGCCTGTCCTCATAAGAGACGTGCTCCAGCCCTTTTATCATCTTTGTGGCCCTCCTCTGGACCCTCTCCAACTGGTCCATGTCCTTCTTATGTTGGGGGCTCCAGAACTGGACACAGTACTCCAGGTGGGGTCTCACCAGGGCAGAGTAGAGGGGGAGAATCACCTCCCTCCACCTGCTGGCCACGCTCCTCTTGATGCAGCCCAGGATGCGGCTGGCCTTCTGGGCCGCAAGGGCACATTGCCTGCTCATGTTAAGCTTCTCATCCACCAGCACTCCCAAGTCCTTCTCCTCAGGGCTGCTCTCCATCCATTCCCTGCCCAGCCTGTATTTGTGCCTGGGATTGCCATGACCCAGGTGCAGGACCTTGCACTTGGCCTGGTTGAACTTCATGAGGTTGGCACGGGCCCACCTCTCCAGCCTGTCAAGGTCCCTCTGGATGGCATCCCTCCCTTCCAGCGTGTCGACGGCACCACACAACTTGGTGTCGTCGGCGAACTTGCTGAGGGTGCACTCTATCCCACTGTCCGTGTTGCCGACAAAGATGTTAAACAGGGCTGGGCCCAGCACGGACCACTGAGGGACGCCACTCATGACCGGTCTCCACCTGGACATCGAGCCGTTGACCACCACTCTCTGAGTGTGGCCATCCAGCCAACTCGTTATCCACCAAGTGGTCTGTCCATCAAACCCATGTCTCTCTAGTTTAGAGAGAAGGATGTTGTGCGGGACAGTGTCAAAAGCTTTGCACAAGTCCAGGTAGATGATGTCAGTTGCTCGTCCCTTGTCCACCGATGCCGTCACCGCGTCATAGAAGGCCACCAAATTGGTCAGGCACGATCTGCCCTTGGTGAAGCCATGTTGGCTGTCACCAACCACCTCCTTGCTCTCCATGTGCCTTAGCATGGTTTCCAGGAGAATCTGCTCCATGACCTTGCCAGGCACAGAGGTGAGGCTGACTGGCCTGTAGTTACCCGGGTCAAGAAGATAGAGAAGAGTCACTCCGCAGCTAGCGGAAAGGCATTGCAAAATAATATGTTTCAGGGGTTGGACGACTCCTCAAGAGAGAGCCTTTAGAAAAACAGCTGAAATACAAACTGAAAACAAACATAGAGTCACTTATTTACATTCATTCACTGCTTTTCCCTCTTTTCAGTCATGATCTGCTTCTGTGATGGTGTTACATCAGTCCATCTTGGTTGACTCTGCTACGCTCTCTCCTTCCTAACTTTCCTGCTTCCAGTTTAAGCAGATACCTCTGGACAAAATCATACAGTGGCTCTTGCGCTATTATAGCTGAAGTTTTGGTACCAGTAGAAAGTGTGTGCATCTAAAGAAAGTAGCATAAACTGCAAACCGTGACTCTAAAAACCACTGTCAATAGAACAGGTGGTGAAACGAGACCAAGTAAATGCTAGTCTGACGACCTGGTGCATGATCCATTAATTCAAGCAGTTTTTCTTCTATTAAATTTAAGTACAGTATACAGAATTTGCCATTCATTAGAATATTAGTACATACGTTTGCTCATTAGTGCACAGCTATCAAAAAAGAAACTAACCATAGACACTGATGGTTGCTCGTAGTTCAGTTGGTGTATCATTCAATTCCAGATTTCTCTCTCTCTGTCAGTATTGGCAAGTATTCTGTAGACACTTATAATTTCAATCTATCACAGTACAGTGCATTTTCCGGGGACCAAAATCAATACTGATCTTGGTTTGAATATTTTTCTGGCGAGGTTCTTTCTTGTAGATTCACAACTAGAAGGAATATATGTTAAAGTTATTCCACTTGGCATTTCACAGCCTTGTTGACATATTAAATATAGGCATTACCCATGACTATTAACCTTACAACTATTAAGTAATAAAAATCCTACACACATATTTGCTAGCTTAAAGTTATACTGTAACATTAAGTATTACAGTATGGAAAAATACATCAAATTGGACAGATCTCCACCAACCTCCCCAAAGTATTCTCTGAAAATGCTTGACTTGTGATGAGCTGCCTACGTCAGAATCAGTTTCCATTCAGTTTTTGGGCCTCTTTGGAGTACTTCTTGGCAATCCACAGATATAGGACACAAGTTGGGACAATCGGATTAGATATTAAGGGTTTTGGTTTTTGTTTTCAAACCATGAGAGTGATTTGACACTCACAGTGTGTTTCACTGAGCTTTCTAGATCTCCAGCAAATGGAGATGATGCTTCACTAAGTGGAAGCAGAGTCTTTGTGTTGCTAGCTTGTTGCCAGTTGTGAAAGATATTGCATTTACCTACAGCCCTGTCCATGGAAACATTTTCCTAAACGATAACTCAAGGACAGGGGTTTTTACATTTAAGCTACTTGCATCTTAATCACTATTTCATTTGTTTCCTTAGGTGGCTCTTGCTTCTTTTCTTACTTATTTTCTCCCTTTTTTATTATATTATCATCAAACTTCTCTTGAAGCTGTTTCTCGTTCGACTGCTTGCTTTCATGAATATGGGTGCTGTCCTGAAAACAAGTCTTCTGATCCACAGGCACTTTAACTCACTTCTAGACTCCTCTGATAATTAGAGACTCTATTCACAAAGGAGAAAAGTACAGCTGAAAGCAAAAATTCCCCTTTGCGACTTGTGGAGGAAATGGGCCATTGAAAGGGCAAGGCAGAGATACTACCTCCCTCAGTAATCCAGCCAAGAGATTAATAGACAAGATAAAAATAGAAAAATATAATTATTCTAACTTCATTTCCTCTCTTAGAAAGTATAAGAGCAGGCAAGAACTTCACAACCCTGATTCCCAGGTTTATATCTCCCTATCAGATTTGCGTGGCTTGAAGCACGTGGAAGTCTTAGTAGTAAAACTAAGTGAATAGCTTATTTGATGAATTACTGAAGCCTCTTTTTCTGTTTGTGCAGAAAGTTTCTAACAGATGACAATTTCTTTCAACTTATGTATTATTCAAATTTACTCAACAATTTTCTGTGGTTTTTTTTTAACATGCTGACTTGCTGCAAGCAGCTTTCCAGGTACTCGGTTGTAACAGACTCTTGACACTGCAACCGGTCCCCAAAGCCACATGGGAGAGTTTGTGTCTCCCAGTTGTCTGAACATAACCTTTACACTGAGGAAAAGTACTCAGAAAAGAGGCAATGTTCATACTTCGATTTTCATTTAGAGAGACAGCAATGGGTTTGAAATTCCCTATAATTCCTTAATCTTTTTCCTTTCTGGTTCACAGAGGCATTGTATGAGGTGTCATTCCTATTAGGTAGAAGGCTAATGCAAGATTTATTGGCTGTGGGTAGAGTTCAGATTTAAATTTCTCCTCTCACATTCATACAAAGTAATTGGCTGCATGTTTACAGACCTACTAGGAAAGGGGGTAGTCAAACTCCTTTCTGCTGCTTTTAATTACTTTCATGTTGGAACTATGTAAAAAGTGTGTTTTGTTTTTATTTCCTGAAAATTTGTTTTGCTCTGCTTCGTCAAGCAATGTGTCATCTTGCCCAAATCTTCCTCTTTTGTGGTGCAAAGGCTTTAAGAGCCTACGTGATAATGAGGAACAGAAAGATTATTGGCTTTTGTAAAACCAAGCTTATTTGCAGGAAGTGTGATGGGAAGCTCCCCAAAATCTATTCTTCGACTAAATATATGCAATAAGGAGCTGATCTGCACTGGGCTCTACAACAACACCAACCTTAGTGAAGAAAAACTGGTTTTGGAACTGGAGAGTTGATAAAATCAGTTGGCAGACTGAATAAGAGAAGAAAATTTGGTAGTCTGTAGACCAGGCTCAGGGAGTAGTGCTGAATCAGAGGATAAACAGTGTAGTTTTTGTTCACAGTTAATTATTGGGGTTTCTTTGGAGAAACTTTATGGACAGTGGAGACTTAGTTCTTAGAGAGGGGCAAAGTAAGACTCAGGGGAGTAAATGTCCTTTAACATTTGGGAGAAAGCGGAATTTGTAACAGTGAATCTTAGCAATTTATTCTCTAAATCTTTCTCTTCTGTTTTTCTGAGTGGTCTTAAACTCATCATAGTAAGTTGTCTGTCTATATAATTAACTTTATGGAAAACAAACAATTTGCCTTATATTTGACATACTGTTTTATTTTGGCCAGTTTTATTTCTTTGCTCAGAATGGAAGGTGGAAAGATGCCCTCAGGAATCTGTGGACCACCTCACCAGTTCTTAGCTGATGAGACAGATTCTTGTGTGAAGGCAGCATGTCTTTTAGTAGAGATATTCTCAGAGCCCATCTTTGTCTGTTCTGCATTTACTGATGAGGTGAAGAGATTTGTACTGTATGCCCAGGATAAATTACCTCATTTAACATGGGGAAAAATTAGTATTGCTGTTTTCGATGTGAAACATGTAGAGCTAGGAAAGAATTGACAGAAATGGGATGCAATAAGTTAAGGGTGCAGTTTAACAATATGTCCAACCTATGTCACCAGAAATTATTTGGGATTTTACTTGACTTATACTTTCTGATTTTCCTTAGAAAAGGAGTTGTTTCCATAGTAACAGTCACATTACATGGTTCTATACTTATGATACCTCTGAGATAGACCAGCAACACAAAGAAATATACTTCTCAATAGGTCATGTAAAAATCCTGTTTTTGTTAGTAAGAAAAAAATCTTATTTTCAGCTAAGTGAGACACTTGTTTGAGTTTCTAGGCTATGGTTAATTTGTTTATACTCTCTTTTTCTGCCCTTCCCTCATTTATTATAGGTGGTACTTATATTGCTGCCTATTAAGATGCCTGACACTTCCCATTATAGGCTTTTGTCTTCAACTGCTTACACCTTTACCAAATATTAACTGTTTAGACTCATATTCTGTTCAGGGTCTCTGCCTTGTGCAGAGTCCTTTGGAACATCTCAAAGCTGTGCAGCTGTTTGTGAGAATTGCCATGTGGGGGACCCCCCTCTGCCCCCAGGTTAATAGTTTGGTGGATCTTTTCTTTGAAGATTTCCCTTCTGGGCAAAAACCTAGTGTAGGGTGTGCCTTTTGCTGTGTGCCTGTCCCCACCCCCTTCCATCCTGAGTTTTCACTCAGTTATAAATATCTGCGATCTCTCAGTATCCATGCTGTCCGTTCCTGACTTTTGAATGCTTCTGGGAGATCTTCGTAACATGCTACTAACACATACATGTATTTCTTAAGTGCCCATGTGCATATAGATACAGTGCATGTATTTATGCACTTAAATAGGTTCCAGTGGTTGTCTGGAGAATGACAGGTATAACAGTAGTATTCCATTCATGTCAGAAGAGTAAGAGATCAGATACAGATATTAAAATAATTGGAAAATTGAAACAGGATGTAACTCTAGCTCTTAACAATTCAGCTAGTTGATGAAGAATCCAGAGTGGTAAGGAACTCAGTAGTCTGAGCATGTTAATTTGCAACCTGTTTGGAAGCTGCCATGGAGACTATTAAAACCTCAGACGCTTCATAATGAACTTAAAAACTATGTGCATTTGGTTACTGCAGTCAAATGCTCTATTGTGATTCATTCCTGTTAGAAAATGTACTGAGGTGCTATTTCTGTTCAGCGCATATGGAATTACTTCTCTAGTCCTTGATGTACCACACCAATGAATTTTCTTATATCTTAGTATTTCAGTATTATACTTTATTTTGTGAGTTTGCTTTTTTTTTTTTTTTTTTTTGGTACTATGAACTATATGGGTATATTGCTATGCTACAAAATAATGCACTGTCAAGATACCCAAGTTAGCTCTGGAGTACCGGTATGGCTTTTTTTTGGTGCAGTACTCCATCACTGTTAAGTGTAGTTAATTTGGCTGCACCACAGCACTGCACAAATGAAGATCCTGGCATTCTCTCTTTTATCAGCAGCTTGGAACATTGTATAGTATTGTCTAGATGTAAGTTATGCATCGTTTACCA
This sequence comes from Chlamydotis macqueenii, assembly GCF_036417535.1. Classification (NCBI taxonomy): domain Eukaryota; kingdom Metazoa; phylum Chordata; class Aves; order Otidiformes; family Otididae; genus Chlamydotis; species Chlamydotis macqueenii. Next base: position 4,083,885 of record NC_141562.1, read on the forward strand.
AGCACCTTCTGAAGGCACGTTTCTTCTGGCATCCGAACCTGGCAGAAATCTGCCTGCAGACCCCAGCATAGTCCCTCTGCTGTTTCAACTCTTTCTGTTTTCTGAAGAGAACACAGGTGGGGATGTAAAGATCGTGTTGTTTAGCACAGAAGTGACAAGTGAACCGTTATCTCCTGCAGCCTCCACCGTGCTTTTTTCACAACTGCTACTTTGATTTGTCACTGGGGTAGTCTCCCCCCGTCGCCTCCTTGCATGACGATAGCTACTGCTTTGTCGTTTCCCTTCATACGGCAGATCTGAAGGGCTTGGTTCATACCAGTGCTTTTCCCAACCTGTCAAGCAGCAAACAAATCAAACTTAGTAATGCAAGCAAGACCCTAGTAATTCACGGATCTCTGAAGCACCAAAGATAGCAAAAAACCTATTTGTAGATGGGTGTAGGCTATGTTATACTATCACTGTAACACTTGATTTTGACAAGCTAGCAGATTTGTGGTTGTGTTTTTTGTTTTTTTTTTTTTTCCCCAGTATTTTGGTATCTCTCTAACTGTAACTCTGGCATCATTGATAGGGTTATGTGTATCAGAACGTTTACTGTGGGAGATTTTCAGACCACAGGTGTGGAGACACAGCTGGGCATGTAAATGTACTCCGTCCCAAAGGGGGACATCGCTTGCTGTTCCTCAAGCAAAGACTTCTCAGGGAAAGGAGTAAAAGACAACAGCACGCAGGTAGCCAATGTACAAGACCAGGTGTTGGTCTGTGTTAGGTCACTCCATTGGCCTTATTGAAATAATTTAGTGTACTTTTCTCTTTCTTGCAATTTCTCTTTTAAGAGCCGGGAAGCAGAAATACAGCAGGAAAATAAATGTGGAAGTTCTGTCAGCAGGTTTTGTAACTGAGACAGGAAACCTGCGTGGACATAGCTGAGTGTCAGTAGTGTTCTTTGCAATGGATGAGAACTTGCAGGAAATCCTTGAATTAAAAGCTGCAAAGTGAAGTAAATAGTATGCCTCATTATTTGCTTTTCCTGCCCGCTCTCTTAGAATCTGTGTGTAGTCCTCTCCTCCTAACTTTTTATTTAATCCAGTACAAAAAGTCATACTGGTGGCTAGAAGCTGAACCAAGATAAATAAGTCTAAAAACAGATGTAAGCTTTTTAAAGTGAGAGCAATTAATCAGTAGAACAGTGTGTACCTACAGCTATAGTGGGTTCTGTCACTTGCAATCTTCCAGTCAACATTGGATTTGTTCCTAGTAGATACACTTAGCACAGAGCTTGATGCAGAGTTGACTAGATTAGGAGCTATGACCTGTGTGTACTCAGTCATCCCATGAGACTAAAATCTGTGAACCTTTTGGGAAAAGATTCTCTAATTTATTTTTCTCTAGGCTGATTGCTTTAGCTTCTCTAATTGGCAGTTATTTTAATTTTTACCCAATGTCTGTACTTTCAAGTAAAACTATCTGAAAGTGTAGCTTCATTCTTTCAGCTGGATGAAAATTGGGTAAATGTATCAAATAAATAATATATAATATTAAAGAATCACCAATATACTGTGTTATCAAAGGGGCAGATTTTAATACTAGATCCTGAAATTAGATCAATATAGGCATATCCTTGTGTCCAGAGTTCACTGCCTTCAATTCTGCTGATCTGTTTGCTGGATCATTGTGAAGGTTTTCCTTCACAGTTCTGAGAGGATTATAGTTTGTGCCCAAAATGACAGAATTCACACCCCAAATATTAGTGTGTATTAGGATGAAAGTGTGTATGGGGCCAGATCTGAGGGATCATAATACTGTGATTGACCTATAAAATGGAGGATGAAATTCATTTCACTAAGTGTTAATAAACATATTCAGGTGAAAAAATGACTTTCTGTGTGTGTAGATGTATATAAAGCAATGGCCCTAAATCAGCTATTCACTCCCAGGGAAGTGATGGTGGAAGCCTGTTTTCATATCAATTATGGGATAGTTGTGCTCCATATTGTGCCTAAGGCTTGGGTTCTTCAAGAGTGCAGACAAAAGGACTTACTGGAGCACAGTTTCTCTGCTTTTCTGCTTAAGCATATGTGTTTGTTTTGAGAGGCAAAGATGTGTATCTAGATCTTGTTTGTCTACGTAGCTGAGATGTTCTGAGGATTCTCACCAACACCTTGGAGCTAAGAAGTGCTTGTTTTGGCCCCACAGTTTAGACTTACCTCTTACTTCTGATGTTTTCTGAAAACACCAGCTTATTGATCTGAAGTTGTCAGAGGCCCAATAGAATGATTACAATGTTAATGTTATTTAGTTAAGTGCTATGGGGGCGGGGGGCAGGGAAATAAAAAAAAATCACATTATATCATTATAGGGTGTATGCACTTTCTGAATTTTCATTCAGTTTTGATGATCCTGCCAAAGAATGAATAAAGCAGAGGAAGAAACAGTACACTTCACAGAGGATTAAAAAGCGTGAGGTAGAAAAATAGAACAGTTTTCTTGTAAGGAGAGACTAAGACCCTTTAGCTTTAAATGAAATGATAGAATGGAGACTACATGAGAGCTTAGTCCAATGTCGAAGAGATGATTAGAGAATGATTATACACTGTTTATCTCAATATAAGAACTAAAGGCATGCAGGCTTTCTGTGACTGAAATAAGTCAGGTTTTTGTTTCTTTTTTTTTTTTTTTTTTTTTTAACCACATAGTGTGTAAGAATTACGTTGTATAACTCAATGCATGTGATGTTGTCAATACCTAAGGAATTTAGGAGAAAGATTAATAGCTAGCTATTAAATGTATAAGTCTGGATGGATTACCTAGACTACAAGATCCCTGAGTTACTGACCTTTGGGAATGCAGTAGGATAGAAAGAGGAGATCAAATTCTGGTTTTGGGACTCTGCATGGGCATTCACTACTGAGTGGTGGACCTAATGGGTCTTTGGCTTGCATATGATCGTGCTTTTGCTCTTACCCGGGTAGCTTGTTTTATGTGTATTGCAATCAAAAATTGTGTTGATTTATACCAAAATAAGATTTATCCAATACAGTATTTGCGTCTATCAGAACAAATTTTATCATAGTTATGTAATTATTCTTTTCCCTTAGTGCTTTTATAGTAAAATTTGTACGTAATATTTGGTTTTAGTTACTAAGTTGAGTCTGTGCCTGAAGTAAGGTATTTTTGTCTTGAAGTTTCCATGTGTGATATTAAAATAGTTTACATAAGAAAGCAAAAGCACAGAATTACTTACAATGTGTATGCGTTTTCTTTAGACTGTCCACACATGATAATAAGGACAGCACTGCAAATGTCAAATTAAAAGATCAGTTGTGTTCCTGGTATAAACTGACCCTACTATGTCACTGAAAAGTAGCATGATGCCCTTTTTCAGGATCTATTATCAGAAAGGGGGTAATAATGAATCCCTGTGCCAATCAACCTTGCAGGCTTGGATGGAAAAAAGGAAAAGCAAAGGAACAAATTACATGGGTAAATACCTCTTTGATATATTTTTTTTTTTCCCAAACCACATAAGAATGTTCTTCCATTTATAGTCTGTGATCATCTGCCTTATCATGCTTCCAGTCCTTGTAGCTTCCAGCAGGGTTGCTGCAGTGCTCACACATGATCATGCTTTGTCTCAAGGAAGGTAAGAAAAGAAGAACAGAGGAAAGAAATAGAGGCCAAGCAAATAGAAATGGTGAAGTAAATGTTTTATGCCCTGTACTGTTTCTCACCAATCTTCCTTCGCCAAAGCAAAGCTTGGTTGCAGTTTTAAGTAGCACTTAAAAGGATTGCTTCCCTCTTCTTCTGGAGCAGCATGAATCTCTACTGTACATTTGTTCATCTGTGGGGAAAATACGGGTGCCATAATTTGTAGAGTTCCAAATGTAAAACTGAAAACCTTGTAATGCAAATATTTTGTAAGAAACGTAAGGCAAACATGAATGCTTGTTTTTCTCTAATGAAAACAATATGCCATTTTTTTTTTGTGAAATGGAAAGAGATTCTAAATTATATTCTAAGTAAAGAGCTGCATTTCTTTAGTGACACATCATTCTTACTGCACACAGTAACTCTGAAGTTTTTGTGTTTCCAAAGAACTTCTGGCATATGTTCCTGAGTGTCATCCTAGCTGCATGTCTGCAACTTATATCCTGGAATTTAGCATAACTTATTTCAAAATAAATTGAAATCATGGGGAAAAAAAATGACTTTTAAGGAGCTTTGCACCAGATCTTTAAAGATTATTTTTGGTAGTTGATTTTGTGTGTAAGCGACACTGTCCAACCCTTTCAGATTTGCTACACTAAAAAGAAACAAGTTTTCCCTATCTTCCTTTCGTAGTTAAGGACGTGAAAGCACAGCAAGCTGAAGAGGCACACCAGCGGTCACTAGGTGGTCAGCAGAAGGACCAAACCTGGTTCTGACACCATAAGCACTAGACTACAGTCCACCACACAAAAGTTTAATGCAGCCTTATTTTCTAAAATGTTTCTTTGCACAATGGATGTGTCTAATACAATCAATATGTGCTGGTCCCTAGCTGTATTTATGAATATGTTCATACCTGAAACATTTCAGCACCTCAAATACGGGTGCTGCTGGTGTCTATGTTCCAACACACACTCGTTGGCCCAAATTCGTAGAACAACATTCACTGACGTAATGGAGCTAAAGTCACTAGCTTGTAATGGCAGCTGCAGATAAATGATATGCTAGGTATCAGTGAGGTGAAACACGCCCGTGATCAGTGTCTCTGCAATCTATAGTAGCATGTATTGTCTGTACCTGTCTTTTCAGTTTTTATCATATGTAAAAACTTAGTGTATTAATAGAAATAAGTGTTATAATTCTGTAGTTTGATAGTTTTCTTGTATCTTTAGTCTTAAAAATGGAGTAGAGTATGTCTGAGATTTCTTCTTATTCTTGAAAAAAAAATTCTCAAATACAAGAAAATTATCCCACCACATATGATTGTAAAGCAGCCCCTGACACTGGCAGCTATTTACCTGTTGTGTTTCCTTCCCATAGTGATGAACCCTTCTGCTTTCTGTATAGCTATTGGAATTTCTTTAATACACAGTATAAAGAAGGGAACCTATATTGGAACTGGAGAAAGATGCGGAATCAAGAACTTTAGCCTGTAGTGATGGTTCCTGTGGTTAGTTCTTGGAGATCTGTTTTTCTGTAGTGGAAAGTGTCTTTCTCCAAAACCTCCGTCATCACTGTGCTGGCAGAACCATCTCTAAGGATAAAAACAGTATTTTATAGCATAAGCAGAACTGTTGTCTGCCCATTTCGTGGTCAAGAGGATTTTTGAGAACTAAAATAAGGCCATTTGTGATCACTATTTGCCAGTTCTGGTCTATGATTCTTTGGTGGCTTGAGCTGGGTGGCTCTTGGCTTACTGTGGACTCTTAATTCACATTTTGCTCCTTCTCATTATTTCCACAAGCTATATGGAAAATATTTCCTTTCCAACAGCTGTTGCTGTAGCTATATCAGAAATACTATTTATTCACCATTGGAAACTGACCTATGCATCTGTGAACAGAAGGTCAACTGTTTGGTGAAACATTGTGTCTGTTAAGTAGTGCTTGTATGTGCAAAAAAAAAAAAAAAAAAAAAAAAAAAAATTGTCTCTACCAAAGATGGACTAACTGCTCAAACATAACTTGATGGTCCAATCTTCATGGGCCAAAGATCTAGCCCTGCTGCATTTGTGTAGGTATTTATAAAATACTTACCTAGGAGAATTTTTGTTTAATTTTTCAAAGTGACAGCTAAACGATTTTAGCTACATAGGTCCTGTTAAAGTCAGCGGGACTGTTGCTGATAATGTCCCAGGTAAAACATTGAACGTATTAGAACTACAGAGTAGAATTATGTATCTCTGTACTGCACAGCCTACCTTTGATTGTTCAACCATTTGCTTTTATGATGCAGCTAGCTAAAGATAACACAGAGTCATGAATATAATGTCATGCTGCTGTCAGGAAAACAAGCTGATGTCAATTGTCTTGGTGCATTTGGAGGTTTAGCTACAGTAGTGGTATGTTTACTATGGAGAAGTGTCAGACCTTTTTTAATTTAATATTATACCCATAAAATTACTCAGTCTGTGACAATCAATTTTTATTATTTCTTTGGTAGTACTGATAGCATTGAAATTCTGTTCTGAATTGTATTTTTATCCTCACAAAACTTCTGAAATTTAAAATCAATGCGGGATTTGACCTTCAGTGCAGTTATGAAGAATACAGGTCAGATAACTTAAATGAAATCTCCTCTTAGTTTGTAATTGTAGGTATGTCTAGATTGCTGTTAATGTTTCTTACCACTTGAGATTTTTGAGTATACAGGAAAATTCAATGGTAAATGGTCGAATTCCTTCAAGAGGTGATAGTGATGTAGTGTTTGTCCATTTAATATTACAGTTGTTTCAGTTACACTTCAGAGAATGTCTTCTCATTTACATTTGTTCACTCTGTATTGAAAACTACTCTAAAATGAAGCATACATATTGTTCTTTCCTGTTTAATTCCTGTTGAGCAAATAGTGAGGAGACTAAGACTACTTATTTTCTTATTGCAGAGAGAGTATTAGTGGGAAAGAACTTGCTTACTTGAAGCAGCTTAGGTGAAAGCTTGGCATGACCTTTCCTTCTACTCTAGGCTGCAGAGGCACAGTAAAGGATTACAGAGAAACTGTGCTAGGAAGAGTGAGGTGTGAAGACAAGTTTCGTCAGGAGTACGCATTGTTACAGCTCCATTAACATCAAGCATCTTTTTACAGCAAGTATAGCCATTGCAGCATACTGCTGGAGAAAAGGAGCAATAAAACTGAAAACTTAGAAAAACTTTGTGCTTTTGCCAACTCCCACCTCACAGTTGGCTATACATTTGTGTCATTGGGAATATCTTCTGGTGCTTTACAGTGTGTGCCCATTTTAATCACTAAACTAGTTTTCCTTCCTCAAAGTAAAATGCATTTATCTTTGAGAAAATAAACCTCAAGTTTTAAACTGAGACCCATTGTCATCAGCTGGAGAGCTCAGGAAGTTCCTGATTTAATGAACCAGAATTAAATCCTTAGTAATTTCTAAAAATCTTTTTCTGTATATATATACATATATATGTACACACACACACACACATATACGTATATATTTGAAAATTGACTTCCATTCCATTATCCAAAGAGCATACAGTCTAAACTGAGGCCAAGAGACACTAGATGGTTATGCAAACAAAACAACACAAGGGAATGTATTTTCTAACCTAGTTGGAGTTACCTTAGTCTACCTACAGCCTAACATTTTCCTTTCTAAATGGGTAATTTTTTAAACAGATGTTTGAAAGAGAGGAGTTGAAAGCTGTAAACAGATATTCTCAGCCTAATATGAGAGGAAGCACAATGGTGACTGTTACAAGATTTTGTGAGAGGATACAGACTGCCATTATTGCCTGGACAGAGGTTTTGAAGTAACATTTCCCTACCGAATGAAAAATTTTAAGTAAAGCAGAGATCAATGATGAAGAGCCTTGAATTTGAAGACAAGTAGTTGTAGTTGCCACAGGCCAAGTAAAGGCAAAGACGTCTCCCCATGAGTGCCGTATTTCTATATGGTTGATGTAGGCTGAAACGTATTGGAGCACAGTATAGTTAAGTCTTCTAAATGTGACTTTCTGTCACTTTTCAAGGGACTAGCCTAGAAAATATATTTAATATTAATAGATTGAGTTTTTCAGTTCCTTTTTGCTTGTCTATTGTTATCTATTGTGTACTAAAAATCTCTTTTTTTTTTTTTTTTTTTTTTTTTTTTAAATGGATACGAAAAGTAACAGCAGCAGCCAGTTGGATGCTCTGCCAAAAAAAAAAGGAGCTGTGAAAACAGTATCCCTGGATTGTACTCTGAAGCCAGGAGTAGGCCATTTGAGTGATTTCTTAGTTCCTAACTATGTGCCAGTATTAATACCACTGACTCTGCTACGATACCTTTCCACCAAGATATGAGAAGGGGACATCTGCTCTCCCTAGTTGGAAGTGAGCCCTCCTTACACAGGAACAAATACACGTTTTCCAGAGAGATAGATACACAGAAAGTAAAACTCTGCTTCTCAGAATTGGTCTCTCATACATACCAAGTGTCTAAGTTTTGAGTTAGAAGGGTTCAGGGTGATCCATGAAGGCGGCCAGGAACATAACGGTTGCTCTAATTGAGTGCTCCGGCAGTACCACTAACACCAGAGATGAGGAAAAACCCAGATAAATAAACCCTAACTGCAAACTGCCAGTTTCTGTTCTACTAGCAACCTCTTTTAATATTTTTACCTCGAATGCCTGCACAGAACTCAGCAATATGAATTTCTGTGATCCTTTTCTTAGCACTCCAGTCTGAGCTGTTTCCATGAATTTTGCAGGATATATCCAGGAATTATATACTTAAAATTGTAACTTTGCAGGTTATACCTAGGAATTACGCAGTTGTATTCATACCTAGGAATTATACAGTTGTATTCATACCTGTGATGTAGCTTGTTTTACTTATTTCACGGCCCCAACCTGACATTGTTGGCCGATTATTGTTGGCTTGCTATGACCAAATTGAATTCAGAGATGGTTTTTATTTACTTTTCTTTTCAACAGAACTTGACAAATAACTCTTAGGAACAACAGGGTTTTATCATACTTGTTTGTCCTTCAGGGTCTGCATGTGGAGGACTAACAGGGAAGCACAGGTCTCAGGCTCGTCAGTTTTCTTACAACCCAGCTCTGACTGCAGATGGGCAGATCATCCTCTCCTATGGGAAACTGCTTCTGGAGGTGTGGCATGGCGGGGGTGGGAGGAAACTAATCCTGACCTCTTTGTTTGAAAATACCTCTATAAAAATAATATATGAAATATATAAAATGCAAAAACCATTTTACTGTTGTTTAGAAAACTGGACACAGTTTTTGTAGGGAACCACAAGAGTTTGGGGAACAGAGTATTATTTGGTCAGAAGTCATGTAAGGCTGACAATAAAAGGTGACTGAACACTATAGACTTTTAAGCGTACACAGCATTGTTCAATAGTTCTGCCCTTCAGCTAGGCATGGCTGCTTAAGTGTCTGTCTGTGAGGTTAATATGTGGCAGTTTTGTTATAACTTCAATGATCCTAAAGGATGAAGGAGGGAAAAGAACCTTCAAACCTTCCTGTAAGATTGTTCCATTTGTGGCAAGCTTTTCAGCCCTGTGGCCCGCAGCAGGAAGAGCTAACCAGCTGAAAGGCTGGAGCGCTGATTCACCTCACTTTCTTTCCACTCTCTTCTATGCTACAAAATGACAGCCAAGGAGGTTTCTCTGGGCTCCTCCTTCTTTCCATGCTGCAGTCAGTAACAATCAGACGGGCAACGCCTGAGAGCCTGAAACTGTGGCCTGTTATTTTGGAGGCCTTAATACTTTGTGTGTCCATTCTTGCTGCCCAGTGAACAACTGAAGTATTTGAACATCTGTGAAGTGCCACTGGGGAACTTTCTCTATCAGTCACTGTAGTATGATTCTGAACACAGTAAAATCCATAGCCCAAGCACATAGAGATAGATATAAATCTAAAAATGTCTTTGGATCATTCCAAAGGGCCAACAAGACAACCAGAAACCCTGTGAATAGATGTACAGTTATGAAGATTAATCACTGAATCAGCAAATTAGTGAAGAAATAATTGAAGTTTTCTATTAGGAGGTGTTTACTACACACTCTATATGATTTCTGGTAGTTGCTGGTATTTTTTTAGCCTTTCTATAACTACATTTTTGGGAAGCACCTGCTATTGGCCTAACTTTTCTCCTCTTAAATGCAAGTTAGACTTTCTGTAGCATTAGTAGGGAGAGAGCATAATGGTAATATTCAGCCTGTTGAATTGTTTTATCTGCCCCGGTGAGATTTTGGCATGACAATGATGGGAAACAAATTAATAGTTTTGAAATGTAGCTCACAGATTACAGAAAGTGCAGCAGATCTACCATTTTCACCCTTTTTCCCTTACCAGAGGAGCTTCTGAGAGGAAGGGAGGTAGTTGGAACAATGCTCAGGATTTGGCAATGGTTGGTGAATGAGAGGCTTAGAGAAAATGACTTTTTGAATTTATAACAAGCCTAAGCAAGCAATTTAAGTCTAAATTTACTTCTAAAATACTCCTCACAGCTGCAGACAGCATGCAAGGTGGCTGTGATCCAGAAGAGTGGTCTGAGGGTGAGCTTCTCCTCTGCAGGCATTTCCTAGCTTCTGCAACAGGCTGGGAGTAGGAATCAGACACCCACCCACCTTCCTGTTCTCTGTCCTTGTCTCTCTTCTCAGATCTCTGAATATCATGTACTTGAAGCCAGTGGCACCTGGTTCCCCTTCTTTCTGCCTCTTCTAGATAATTTTTACTATTTTATGGACACGTATTTTTGAGTGTGGGTTTTTTCTCTTTAATATCTATCAGTAACTGGAAGGAGCGGAGGAAGGACAACTGGGAGCAGGATTGGGGAATAGGGGAATGAGAGGGAAGACTTACTTGGATCAAGTCCCTTATTTATCATAGGATCACAGAATGGTTTGGTTTGGAAAGGACCTTATAAATCATCTAGTTCCAACCCCCCTGGACATCCACAGCTTATCTGGGCAACCTGTTTCAGTGCCTCACCAACCCCACAGTAAAGAATATATTCCTTATGTCTAGTCTAAACCTATTCTTTTCCAGTTTAAAGCCACTAAAGACCATTTAGAGACCAGTTTAAAGACAATTTCAGCATGGTCTTTTCATTTCACAGAGACGTAAAATAGGAAAGGGCCACTGAAGCCATTTCATACACCCTGCTGCTCCAGGTAGCATGAACTGCAGCTACGCTATTCCTTCCAGATTTTTGTCAACACTGTTCTTGGAGGCTCCATTCGTTCCAGGCAATCTTTTCCAATGCTTCCCAATCCTTACTGTCAGGAAGATTTTGCTCAGTAATACTACATATTGGTTATTCCTTATTGCAATCCAAGCTTGTTCCTTCTTGTCCTGGCCACCACGATGACAGAAAAGAGATCATGAGTCTTTTGGGGGTATGATTTTATTTAAAGACTGTGTTTATGCTTCCATTTAATCATCTTTTCTATGCATAAACACTTAAAAAATTTTACTCTTTCCATGTAGTGATGTTTTCTCCATTGCTTTCCTCACCACTCCTACCAAATGGTCTGCATATTTCTTAAGATGTGGTTCTCAAAACTAAGACATGCTTCTTCAGCTGAGAGATATCGGTGTTCCTTGTACTTGCTGTTGCTGAACTGTTATCTTTTTGAATGGTATACCTTGTTTCCACCATCATTTTGAATTTTACCATTATTGTCTAGTATGTTTACTACTAGATATTACTTGCCTAAGTAATAATATTCTCTATACTATCACTTTTACTTTTTATTAAGGTAAATATTAAGTTTCACCAAATCCAGGTGAAACATGAACAACACCAGCTGACAAATTTTGGTATAAATTACTTTAACCTGATGCAGAGGTGCAGCCAGGTTAATGCACTTTATTATTATAATTTCTTTTCTAATCCATATTTCCCAAACTCATTTATAAGAAGCAATGCTGAAAGTATGGTAAAGATGAGATGTAATACTCACCATGGTGTTCCTGTCTTTTAGGTCTCTTTCCTTATCAGAAAAGGAATTAAGACTGAGTTGTGTTGACAGTCACTAATCTTTTTTGTGTTTGTGTAACAGCTTATAAATAGTGTTTCATTATTTGTTCCAGTACTTTCTGGGAACAGAAGCTAAGCTGACTAGCTTTCCTGAACCTCACTGCAGCAGCTAGTGGCTCTGTGGTTGCTTCAGCCCATGTCCAGATAGAGAGGACATCTGGATCAGATACCCTCAGCTCTTACTAATATACGTAGTATTATATAAATATTACTCAATAAATAAGTGTCTCTAGTTTTGGTTCTTTAGCTTCAAAGTGCTTGCCAAACAAATTTAATATAGGCTACATACTGGGAGAACAGGAAAATACTGACTCCGGTGGTCTGAGCAGTTAGTATAGCTGTTAATAATTATGATTGCTATAATTACTATTATATGGTATAACTTTTAATTATGGGGTAACTATCAAATCTGACAGCAGTTCAAAAAAAATTTTACTTTGATGTCTTACTTACTTGAATGTAGTTTATTTTTGCACTTTACTGAACTGTAAAAATACAATGGTCAGCTATCATTTATTTTTACTTCTCTGTAGTTCTTCATTTACATTCAAAAGACTTCGAATAAGTTATACAGTAAATGTCTTTTTATATCACTAATATCAAGCATTGCAAACTTGTTGGGTTTTTTTGGTGTGGTTTTTTTGTTTTTTTTGTTTTTTTTGTTTTTCCTCCCCGAGCTTTAAAGATACATTGTATGTTTAGTTTTAGATGCTGTGGTGGTGATAGCATCTATTTCTAGTATCCTGCTTTCAGTAGGCTATGATTTACAAAGAATATCAGTACCACTGCTCAAGTTATACAGCTGGAGAAACTGTGGCAAAGGAGGCTCCCACAGAGGGCAGGCCCCTTGTCTGACATTAGTTATAGTTGTGTTCTCCTGCATCCTTGTCTATCCTTTGGTGTAAAAACATCGTAACACTGGGAAAGAATTATTGAAAATTGTCTTTTATAAATCACAGTTGGTGACTTGAAAACAGGTTATAAAGTAATAATTGTTCATCTGGCAAGCATTCCATGACAGAGAAAATAGCAGCTCTTGCAAATGTAACTTTATTTGTGTGAATAACGTCCAAGTCTTCTATTTCTCCTGAGTGCTCTCAGAACACAAATCAATGAATCCAGATCTTGTTAATCAGCCTTAAGACTGATGTGCAAAGCAGAGGGAGAAGCAGCAGTTCTGTGTTTTAAATGCTTTCTCTTGTTGGCGTTTACATACATGTTGTAATAACGGGGCCTTTGCAGGGACCTGGCCCCGTTAAAAATGCAGTTACTGGTAAACTCCCATAAAATATCGTAGCTGTATATGATAATAAATGTTAGCGGGTATAGAGGCATGACAGACTGGCTGTATCAGTTCACACCGAAAGTTTTTTTTTCATGTTGTGCAAGGATATGTTGGTTTTGTGACTGGTAAATGGTAACAGAATAAAATCCTGAAAAGTGAGGGAGAGGGGAAAGAAATGTTAGAAATTAGGTCTAATTTTTCCCTCTTGTTTCTTTTCTTTCCCTCTCTCTTTTTTTTTTTTTTTTTTAAGCAGGCATTCATAGCGTTTCTTTTTGCAACAGTATTATGACTTTCTTATCTGAAAAACAGTTTCAGGCTATGCTGCTGTTACAGCATAAGGAAACAGGCATCACTGCTGCAGACAAAAGCTGCTTTCTAAATCTGTTTTTTTTCCTCTGTAACTGATTAAAATGATTAAGTTCAGACCTTAACAGTTCCGCTTCATCCTAGTTCATTTTCATGTTTCCTTAGAAAGCATGTTTTTCATCATCTTTAATATCACTCTGTCAAATGACACCTTATGAAGATGGGAGTGGTACCCTGTGCAAATCATCCCAAACTATAGGATAATGGAATATGTTGTAAAACGCACTGGTATCTTAAACACTTGAACCATTTTCCTTTTTTTTTTTTTTTTTAAATCTTCTAAAAGATACCTTTTAACAAAAGTTGTTTAAACAGTCCAAAATCATAGTACTTAATGCCCAGAGTCAAGAACAACTAGAGTAGAGTGGTAAGATGACGCTAACATCTTTGATTCTCAGAGACAATTTGTTCTGTTGAAACAAATACATCAAATCTTATTAGAGGTTTTTAACACAAACTGCCTTACAGTGTGTTATGCTGGATGGAGTAGACTTGAGATGCTTGGATTTTGTCCTTGGTTTTGCTGCTACTTTCAATGAAATCTTAACCAAATAATCCATATGCCTCAGTTTACCAACAGCTCTGTCATTTGTCTTTGCTGCATTAATGCCTGTAAAATGTTTTAAAATAGTTGAGTATAAGACTTTATGCACAACAAATGCTTAGTACTCTAAGCATTGAAAGGATGATACTTACTCATGATTGTTCAGTATTTTGACTATAGTTTTTTTTTTTAAATATAATCTTTCAGAGATCAAATACTACTATTTTTTTTTGTGAAAGAGAGAGCAAGACAAATTTATCAATAAGTCAAAGGAGTAAGGAGAAAGGAATGCTTTAGAAAGAAAGTGAGGGCATTTTTTTATGAGCTCAGTCATTAAACTTCTAGGAGGCGAGCAGTAGGGTGTTGAAATGCAGAAAACTCTGAAGGAAAAACAACTTGTTTCATTTGTCCATGTTCATTTGTTTTCATTTGCTTATTGAAACATGTATATTGGATTCTTCAGAGTTTATGGAAAATGGCTAACGTCAAGCAACAAACCAGACCTGGCTTTTGTGTGTGTGTGTGTGTGTGTTAGAGTATGTCCTCAGTCGTTTGACCCAAAGAAACCAAGGTGGCACAGCCCTTCGCAGAAAGAAATTTCTGAGTCCTGGGAATATAGATTGTGCTAAAGGAGAGAGAGAGAGCACACATGTCTCATCTTCCAGTTGCACTGCAATTTGCAAACAATTTCTTGGGAAAATTATGTTTTTTCAAAAAGTCTTGTTTTCATCCCTTTTTACCTTCTATCTGCTCCTTCATTTACTCTTTTACATGTGATGTTGCCTCCCTAAATACATTGCTTCCTCTTTCTCTGCAGTGCTTTTCTGTCACTGCTGTTTCCTGGTGAAATAGTTGGCAGCTCTGTTTGTATTAAAAGTTTTGAAACTGCTTCTCCTTATCTTCAGATAACTATAAAATTGTCCTGGCTTTTCAACAGAGAGATTAGCTTGCTGAGATATCTGCAAAACCTGCTTAGAACAAGATGGAGTCATTACTGTTTGAGATGTAGCCTCTCTACACATCAGCAATTTGCTAGCCACTTGGATAAAGTACTGGTTCATAGTCCTTCACACAGTCAGAGATAGAAACTGTCCTGTTGCTCTTCCAGAAGGTTTGCTTGCACCTCTTGATGTAAAACTCCTTCAGCTAGAAATGGTCACAGTCGTGACAGTTCATCAGACCTCTGGACTTAATTTAAATTATTGTTAATTGCTGAGATTTTTGTCAGATAATCCTTAGGGTCTTCACTGCTTTTATATCTTAACAAAAGATTAATGATCCTGTCACAGATCTTGTCTGTGATACCTCCCTGTCCATAATTTCCCTCAAGAAAGTTTTTTCTCTTCCACTACAGTACAACTCTTCTCTCACCAACCAAAGTAGGGAGAAGTTTCAGATTCCTCCAGTTCTTGAAAAATAGCATCATAAAACTAATCTAACACTGACATCACTGCTTAAAGAACTCTCTCTTCTAAGAACACACTCACATGAGACTTCTTAGGGAAAATTTAGTCTCTCCACAGATGTGTGTGATGTCTCAACATCACTTTTCCTAGGTGTAGCTGTAAGGTCTAATGGAGCTTACTATACTTCCATGAAATCTTCCTCTAACAACACAAAGCGTATGCATTGTGTCATACCACTTGCTTCTTGCAGCTGTACTTTTCAAGCATCTATGACCTAGTCCTCATGATACTGCTTTGTGGAAGACAAATAGTCAAATTCCCATTTGTTTTATGCTAAAAAAACTCAGATACTGAAGGGGACAAAATTGTTCAAGGTTACACTATGTCAGTAGCAGGGAATACAACTCCAGTGCTCTGGTGCCCTAGTTCTATTCTATAAACTTTATAATATGTGCTAAATAGCTCTTGCACACTAGACAGAATATTTCTCACCAGCTCTAGCCAGAAAGATTTGTTTGTTTTTTTTTTCTGTTTAAATTATGATAAGAAATTTTAAATTGCTCTCTAGAGCCTTACTCAGAATTTAGTAACGTTATTTTCCTCCTGGGTTTCCCCCTTCCATTTTACCCAGAATTCATCTTTTCTGCTTCATTGCTGAGTCACTGATAGTGACTCATCCACTACAAAACCTCTCTGCATTTCCCTTTATTTTCTTTTTTTCCTAGCCTAGCTGCCTTATTCTTTCTTCTGTTTTCTCAGGGTCATGGATACACCCGTTAAAATTCACACCTCTAATTCTATTAAAGAAGTATATTGTGTATTCTGAATGTGAAAAGCAACAAGTATGAATTTTTAAACTGTCACACTTATACCCTTTCATTGATGAATACATAAAAAATGAGTAACAACAGCACTTCACCAATAATGCCTGAAAGGAAGGAGAGCAGCTGATAAAGACTGTGTCACCTATCACAGATCCACTAACCAGAAGAATTAAATTTAAATTTTGTTTTAGTTAATTAAATTTAGTTTCATTCTAAAACTCAAGTTCCTAAGTTAACATAGTTACATTTTCTAATGCTGTCTTGGACTATTTGGCTGTGGTCTCTATACAGTGGACACAGGACACCAAGTCACAGCGAAGGACACAATCCTCCTGCAACGTCAACATTTCCTCTTCTTACACAGTCCCATGCACGCTAGGGAATTCCTACTGAGATAAAGGATAACACCTCTGAGTGATAAGGCCTGGAGGTAACATATCTGCCATTTGCAAATTAAATGAGGGGATTCTGAAAGAACACAAAGAGTTTGCATCTGCTTTATAGATTCTCCTCTCCAATGCTCAGAGTTAAGACCTCTGATTAGCCCTTTAAGACATTGTTTCTACCAGCTCAGTACGTGTCTTTAGTGTGGAACCACAATGCACAGCTCATGAGTATTTCTCTGTCTTCTCCAGAGTAGTCTTCATAGGTGAGATCACTTTAACTATGATCATTTAACGATCCTATTTTCTCAACAATTATTTTGGCATCTATATAAGGAGAGCATAGCAGAAATTGAAAGCAATTTTCAATGGCCTTTCAAAAACACAGACTTCTAAAAGCCTGAAAGATTCTTAGGATTCATACCCAAATAGGAAAATAGCAGTCTGGGTGACAAGCATCTAGGCAGGAGAGAACTGCTTATGAAATGCCATCTCTGAGCTGAGTTGGGAAAGTTTCCTATGTACCCACTATGTAAAAGACCAATTGGTCCAAAAAAGTAATTACTCAAACTCAGAGTAAGGAAAAAAATTCCCACACTTCCTTCTTATCATTTCGGCTAGTCTTATTTTTCCATTTCCATCAGTTGCTGTTACTCACTCTTCCCCCTTCCTATACTAGTTGTCTTATCATTGACTTTTAAAAATGCTTTTTCTATTTCTCTAACGAAACATTCACTCCCTCTCCCTCCCTGTATATATTTACCTGAAATATTTGGTTTTTTACTTGTTAACTACTTTCTTTTTCGGTAGTCCATCTTCTTAATTACATTTTAATTGTCTGTATAGCTTTGTAGGGAACTTTTTAAAGCACAGTCTCTGAAAACACAACAGGAATCTTTGTGTGAAGAATGTAACAAAAACATGCATTTTAAACACTCACCTTTCAGTGAAACTACCTCATGCTTGTCCACAGTCACCACCCTACTCATCATTTTACCACTGATCCAATTGGCTAATAGTCCTACAGAATGCAATCCTAGACAAGGACAGAGAAGGCTGTAGGACTAATACTCCTGTCCGCTTCAATCTCCTTGTCTTCTTCCCTGTTCAGCCTGGTGGCATAACAGTTTTTTGACGGAGGACTCTGCTAATCGTGTGTCTTAACTGATATTGAGAGAAGAGTAGGCTGCACAATACCTCAACTGTTTGAGATGATAATTTCTTCCTTAAAGGATATAGTGTTCCTTTCCCCAAGAAATGGCTGCATGAAATCAAGTAATCATAAAGACAATATTTTTGAGACTATACAAATATAGTGAAATAACTTTTGTTTAACGATACATTCTTTCTTACTAACTAAGATAAAGTCTTTTTACGTTATTTACAGGGAAAACGGTAGCTTCTTCTATCTCACCATGACTTAGTTTATAACAATTATCTAGTGACTACACAATTCCACTATTTTTCCCTTTTCATATGCTTCCCTGACTGGATTCTCCAAATATTTCCTGGGAGGCAAAAAAAAAAAGGGAAACATACAAGGCCAGCAAGCCAAAGCTGTATTCCAGCAGACGGTGAAAGAGGGAACAGAAAACACTTGGCAGTAACAAATGGCTTCCTTCTTCAAGTTTTACTGTCTGGTTCAGATACCTTTTCAGAGCCATCCTGGCAGCAGTGTAAGGGGTCAGATTTCTTGGTGAAGTCCCCTAAGTTATGGAAAACTGAGTTACAGGAAGCAGTTCAGCCCTTCTGCTCCTTGCACGTTGACACAGAATCATTCAGGTGCAAGCAGGAACCAGTAGTCCAGGGCATTTGCATCCCTTGCAACACTTCCAAACTGTGAAAGAATGGAAATAGTAAATAGTGCAAAAAGAGCTGAAGGTCAACATGAAAGGTCAAGGGCAAAGAATTTCCTTTTTCAAAAGTTTAGGACTCCAGTCATGGGGTCCTGAATGATCCATATCCTGACCCATAAGAATTTCTTTTTTGTAAATGCACTGGGAAATTTTTCAAACATCTTTTAATGAATGTAGGGATTTGGCAAAAGTTAATTTGTTATGAAATGTTCAGACACAGTGACTTCTACAAATGCATTTCTCCTTAGAGGAACTGCTTTGCAGAACTGACCCTGTCTGCAATTTATTTCTACTCTGTTTGGAAGATTCTTTTAATTTATAAGAGTCCAAATAGCTTTTAAGCTTGAATTTACTATGAAAAAAAAGCCTCAACCTGTTGTGGTGGTTTAGCCCGGATCACCACACAGTTTTCTTATTCACCCTGCCCCTACCTAGTGGGACAGGGGAGAGAAATTGGGAAGAAAGGACAACTCGTGGGTTGAGATAAAAACAGTTTACTAAAAATACTAAAAACTACAAAGCTAACAGGATATAAGGATATTAATATCTACAAAATATACAAAATGAACAATGTACAATTTCTCACCACCCGATGTCCAAATGACCGACGCAGCCCATCCTGAGCAGCGATCACAGGAACAACACCGAGCAGCAAGCAAAGGGGGAGAGCAAGCTAGCAAGGTAGAGGGAACGATGCCAGCAAGCAAGAGAGAAGAAAAGAATGCCAAGGGTGCCTGAACAGATACCCAACAAGAAAAGGAATACCTGAAAATGATGCCCCCTCCCATGGGCAACCCCCACTTATATACTGAGCATGACGTTTATGGCATGGAATACTCTCTTTGGCCAGTTTGGATCAATTATGCTGTCTGTCTTTTGCCCAGCTTCCCGCATCTGCACGTTAACGAGACTTGGAAAGCCAGACAGTGTCCTTGGTCTCATTCACAACAACTCGTATCATCAGAATGTTTTTATCAACATTCTTCACACACAAAATCCAAAACACACCGGCTACTGAGAAGAAAATTAACTCCATCCCTGCTGAAACCAGGACACCTGTAGAGTTTTCTAATTCATTAGTACTAATTAGAACTCATTGTGCATTGTTATTGCACTTTTATGTTGTCATAAAAATCATTAAACCTCTATAGAATTACTGAACTGTACCCTAATATAAAAACTTAGCAGCAGTGCATATAAAATTAATATATTGCCAATTGGCTAGGAATGGAACTAGGAGGTAATGGTTTTATTTTACTTTTGTACCTGTTTGCAGTCCAAAGCTACTAAAAAAAACCCATATGCATAAATTAGTTAGGTATGTAGAGGTTCACTCCTGGGACCTTCTGCAGTTAAGCACTCCCTTTGTGTCCAGAGCAGACCTGCTTCAGCTGTGCTTTTGTTCAGTGTATTTTTATCTTCCAATTGCGTAGCCTTTGCCCTTGTGCACTGGGGTCACGTTCCTTCCAACTCTGTGTGTACAACTTAATTTAAACATGTAATATGCGTTTGTGGATGAGCTTGTAAAATTTATTACATAGGAAGAAGATCAGGGTTCTGTGTGTTATTTGTTATGAATGGTTTAGGTCTTGATTAGTATTTCCTGTCCAAAATAGTCAAATCAGTCTTAATTAAAGTAATCATTAAATTAGTAACTAGAGTTAATATGTTCCCTTACACTCTATTTCTACTAAACTTAAAATTATTAGTTATGCAGACATTTATCCCTTTTATTCACAAAAGATATATTGAAAGATTTATTGAGATAAACAACAGTAGTCTTAAACAAATCTTCCGGTTCAGTAGTACTGATCTATAACAAATACTTCCTGCTACAGGAAAATCATCTTATGGTTTTGACCTGCATGGTATTAAGTAGTTATTTTTTAGAAGGACTTCCTCTAGCAATACTGTGAAGGATCTATTGTTTTGTATACAAATTAGGGCAGATAAGAAACCTCTGGTTTGATAGTTCACTTCACGTCAAGGAGCGTATGAAGATTGTCGATTCTTTGCCTCTCTTAGTGGCTCTGTTTATTTTTCTGTTTAGAGGCAAAGGCATACAATTTGATAAGAACTGCCATAAATAACATATCAGGCATACAAATGTATCTAAGGTTTTATAAGATAACTTTTTTTTTTTTTAATCTGGGAATTTTATTTGTAAAGGAGAAGAAAAAATATTTGTGTGTCAAGGATTTTTAGATTGGTTTGCCTAAATCCCAGTCAAAAACTGTATTCTTGTGGGGGTGAGTTCTATGCAGTATGCTGAATGATTTTGAAGTATTCTGGTTCTGACACTTCACTTCTGTAGCATACATCTGTGGAAAGTGCTAGTGCATATCTGTGCGTGTACTTGCACATATTTGATGCTTCTGTTAAGGCAGTCAGACACTCTTAAACAGGGTAATTCCTTTTGCAGCAAAGGCACATTGAGATCTTTCCTTTTAGACGTGGTATGTGATTACTCTGAAATACTTTTTGTCCAAACATCTGATACTGCGTATTTTTACAAAGCACTGAAACTTGAAACTGGCTGGTATTGTTCCAGTTTTTATGACCTTTTGGGCACTTTTGATATTTTTATTTTTGAAGGTGTTGTCACAGGGCAAGTGAATGGGTATTTAGCTAACATTAAGAGGAGCTTTTTTGCATCTTAAGAGATGAAAACAGTTGCTGACTAATATGAAAAAAATACTATATAAAGGGCAAACTTGAAAAATATTGAAAGGTTATTAACTGCATCTTGTGTGTCTTCCTGCTGTTTTAGTAGGGTTTTTTTGTGTGGGTTTTTTTTTTTCCCGCTTGTTGAAACATGCTCAAAGGATTGGAATTCTGTAGGGCTTTTTTTTTTTTTTCTTTTTGCTACAGGGTGTGTGTTTCTTTCCTTCTCCAGTTGTTGATTTTGCATACTAAGATATTGAAGCCAATGTAAAACAAGTAGAAGTCTTAATATGGTATAAGTATCTTTTAAAATTTATTCTTCTACACTTAAGTGGCATAATATTTTCTATTTCATAATAGCACAAAAATCTACTTAAAAAAATATATTTTTTTTATGATTGGCAGTGCCAATCATATGACATGAATCTAAAAATCTGAAAATTAGGCTGAATCCTTATTTCCCTCTGTTCTACCAGCAGTAAATGTGCTGGGAGTAGGGGAATAGATCATCTTTGCAGGTGTGAGCCCAGGTGGGCTCTGGCATTTGCAAATGGCTGGAACTTAAAGAACAAAGCATTTGGTCAGGGAATTCAGCTCATATTCCTGAGTATGTTAAATCTACAGTATGTGAAATAGGAAAGCATGGTGGAAATTTGTTGTCCATTAAGTAAGCTTTTTGTACATACAATCACACTTGGAGAAGACATTTTGAATAGAAAGCTGCTATTATAATATGATTTCTCTTTTGAGTAGACTAGTTCTTTAAATAGAAAATAATTTGTTTTCCCCAATGTTACTGAAAATGCGGTAGAGTAACAGGATTTTGTTATGTATGTGGGAAATCAGCATAGTAAATGTAATAAATTATGCATATCTTAGGGGAAATTCAGAGACAGGAGTTACAGAATTCATTTTGTAAAAGTGAGATATTGCACTTGCTTTTTCTGGGACACTGTAGCTTACAAAATGGCATAACTCCTAATCAGCTTTTGTGCATTATGAAACTATAATCCTTTGTACATGAAATATATTCCACTGAGTGATAGCAAGCTAAGAAAATGAAGGGACTAGAATCTCTGCAAAAGGTTAGTAGCATAGAAATTGATTGCAGTGTTTGCTTCTGGCCTGCAGGTTCAGCTGCATGTTCCCTGGTTACTACAACCTGAAAAGAGCTAATTCTCTTCAAATCCAAGCATCAGAAGAGAAAAATCATGAAACTGGTATTTCAGACAGCTGTTCAGCAGTGAGGAGGATGAAAGAGACAAGATAGTAGACTTACCACTCCTTTCCTATTCAAGGTGTAATTCCTTTCATGCCCGTCAGGGTTTTTGGTTAGTACCATGGTAACACTGCATTGCTGGAAAGGGTGCTTGAAAATGACGCTCAAATGCGTGGCGCTCACAAGAAGGCTCCCCTCCTCCATTTCTATTCTCTGCTACTCCTGTGCCCTCGACCTAGTGGGAGATGTTCCAGTTGTGCTCTCTCAGCAAGAACATCCATTAAATGTGAAGTGAATATGAACAGGAATTGTCAAACCAAGTAATTTATTTGATTTCTTATGATACCTAAGGGCAGTTAACATGCTGACTTATCTGGGGGTGATGGGTGTGGGCCTTGAGTAATAGGAAACGAACATCTTGAATTATGCTTTAATAAGCATCAAATTTCAATGTATATATAATATAATGCCTTGGAGGAGGGTTTGTTGAGTCTTGAGATGGAGCTGTAGTTCCATCGATGCGGACCCGTGGAGCTGTGGATTCACAGTTGCACACTGAAGTAATTCAAATTTCAATATAAATCAGAGTGTGGTGGTACAGAGCATTTTACTGGTGATGATACAACTGGCATGTTGTGCTGGTTTTGGGCATCCCATTTAGGGATTTCCTTTGGAATGATTTTATTGAGGTGGGATGGGGTCAACAGAGGATGCAAGGCTGGAAAACTCAGCAGTGAAATGGGGTCAGGAGAATTCAAGGTTGAGGTTGAGAAGGTTGAGAAGTATGAAAACAGGATATATTTACGCTTCCTTAGTGTTGGAGGGCAGGTTCCCCGTTCCCTATTGCTACCAGTGAATGGCAGAGTCTGTAAACAGCATCTGTGGACTACACTTTGTCTGTGAACAAATACTGAAACGCACTCTGCTTTTCAGCATAGGTTTATACAGGCAAAGGCATTTGATGTTGTATGAGCATCCAAACTTGAGAAACCGTTTGAGAGGAAAGCTGCTTCCCTTCCCTGGTGCTCTTGAGATTGTGTGTTCAGTGAGGAGCCCTGAGATGCAAAAATGTTACTCTCCTTTGCCAACAGTAAAAACATTAGAAGTCTTAGCAAATCATTTTGAAGCAATAGTTTTTTATTTTTAGAGGCTTTGTAAAACCTTCATATATATGTGTGTATATATATATATATTTTTTAAATAATCATAATATGCAGTCAACACAGCTGCGTTTCCTGGTTGGGTGAGTTTTAGGCTGTGAGGAGAGGAAAAGCTCTTAATGTATTGCTGTGTGTTTGCTTAGCACTCCTCCCTTAGGCAGCATATGGATTTGTTTTTGTCTCTAACCAACGTGCTTTTTTTTTTTTTTTTCTTTGTCTGGATGATCCTCTGAAGCTGGAATCCTCAGCAACCTTGGCTCTGTGTTTTACTTCTGCTATCTGGGACACAGTGGCTGATTGTTTTTTTTTCTTTTTTTCTTTTTCCCCCAATATGCAAAAATAGCAAGTGGAAATTTTTATCTGTTCAAGTTACAACAATAAGGTGCAGTGCCCAGTCCCTGAGTTTGGCTTGGCAGAATCCTCCTGCTTTCAGAGTCACAGCCTAATCTGAGCCAGATCAATGAGGAGACTATTAAATAACTGAGGTCTTTCATTTGCGAAGGTTCGCCTCTGAGGCACTCTTTACTTTCACCTCTGACTTTGGCAACACAATCAATATTGACTCAAAAAATTCAGGCAATGAGAAAAATATTTCTCTTCGGGGGGATACCTGCAGAAAGATCTCACTATTGCAGTGCCTTGTTAGTGAGCAGGTAGAACATTCCCTGCATTCCCTTTATTTGTGCAGAGCCTCTTGCAGTACATGTGGTTGAAACTTTCAGCTCTGACTTTCACCTGATGTTTTAGATCATGTAGTCTCACCTTACCTTTCTCTTACAGCTCTTTGTCCCACTAGTAATCTTCTTACTCTGAGTGTCCCGTCAGCGCGAACCCCACTCCACTTGCTGGAGAACCCTGTTCTATGAATGAGAAGAAATCCTCTCTTGAACAGTTTTTGTCCTTGATTTCTGCCTTCAGACCAACATGTCAGTAGCCTATTGTATGAAATACCATCACTGGTCACAGTTCCTACTGCTTGCTGACCTCCACTAGATTCTAACTGATGCTCAAAATGAAAAGCTATGCTTCCAGTTAAGCCTTCCAAGTACTTTGCATGTCCTTGATTACCTAAATGACTAAGTTGTTTTTATTTTATTATTTAATAACTGTTCTTGGATTTTAATATTTTTAACAGTCTTACCAGGTTTTTTTCCAAGAAAAATATTACTGGTCTCTTTCAGACTTTCTCTGAAGATACTGCGATCTCTTCTAGTGCTTCTAAAAATTCAAATGCCATCCTATTTAATCCATTTTTTTAAATGAGTAGAAGTGCTGTATGTTTCTTGTCTACATTTTCCTTTCTCTATTTTGACTAAAACTTTGAGTTCAATACCAGACAATAAAAAGTAAAACTCAAGGATTTGAAAAATTCATACCATATCATGTACACTTGGTGGGACTGAGATGGACTGAAAAGGTTCAGACAAAACAGGTTGTTTTGTTTTTCTCATGGTGATGGAGTTCCATGTGAAATGTGAATCTTAGCATGTTGCTGTGTTCTGGGTTTTCTGAAGAACCAAATCTCTTTTTGTGTACAGATGTTCTCTCCTGTTTAGTGAGACAGCCACACTGGGGTAGAGCTGAGGAGGCAAGGGTGAGGTAGAAGTCCACCTGGTGGTTTTATTTTTCGATGGTTTCTTTAGCCTGTCAATTGCATTTACAAGGTGCAATTCTAGACCTCACTAGTGGTTTTTATAGACACAGCAAAGTATTGTTCAGAGGTAGGAGTGAACAAACAGCCTGGGTGGGAGTGACAGCAGCTTGTTGAAGTAGCTCTGTCCCAGGAAAAGTGCCTGTGTTTGCAAATGTCATTGTGTTGATGTCACAGCCAGCATCAGCTATTGAAGGTCCTGAGGGGATGTCATTTCCTTGCCAGCTTGCTACTACGTGGGGGATTTCCTTATGAATACCTCCTGTCAGCAGCAATACATGTTTTTCAAAGCAAGTGTCGAGTAATATTCTGGAGTGTATTTGGGGTTTTATGATACTTTCATTTTTCCTTTTGTTGATGTTATATTTTTCAGATTGGTAGACGTTTTGGAGTGTAGGTGTTAAATTACCAGCCAATACCAGAATATTTGTTTTTATGCTGGTAAAATTCTGCATCCATAAGTCTTTTTTTATTAGTCACTGCTAATTTGACTGAATTTTTTTTTTCCCCTGCAGTGATTTCACTGTTGTCTTGCCTTTAACTTAAAAACAAAAAGCATAGCTGTTTAGGAAAGCTCTGGTTAAAAAAAGACTGACTCAAAGAAAATGAGGCAGCAAAGGTTTAGTGTTGTGAAAATTACTTCATGATGGATTCAAAACCAGGGATATCTATTTAGGTAAGAGGGAAGAAGAAAACATAATTTCTGCACACACACTACATTGTCGCTATTTGTGGTCCTCTGTACAGGCTGCTAAATATTTGAAATACAAACTGTCCCAAATGAGCATGTTTTGCTTTCTGCAGTGCAGACTCAGAAATCCTGTAGACTCACTGCATGAACTGGCAAAGCACCTTCTGCTGAAATATCTTTTAGCTGACATCTTGGTTCTGAATTTTTCAAAGGATTCTTCTATGTACTGAAAGTCAAAACAAACGTAGAAAGAGAAAAATCTTCATGAAAACAGCATTGTTTTTTAGTTTCCTTTGAGAAAGGCTCTTCACAAGTGTCTGCAACAATTTCACATTTTCAGCCTGAGGTGTAATTTCAAGGTAGAGTTGAATGACCTGTGCCTTTAAATCTGTTCACTCTAAAAATAAAAGCAAGGGCTTAATGAGTCTAGCAGATAATTGGGACATACAATTGACAATTAAACGTTTGAATATTGGAAGCCTTTAGATTCTGAGAGCAAGGATCTGAAATTATTGGTGCGCATGGTTGGAGTCTGTGGTAGTGAAGAAGAATGAGAATGTTAGGAAAACACTCACAAGTTATCCACATTAGTAGTAAACTGCAGAAAAGACATGGTAATTTCCTTTATATGAGGTCCAATGCAATCATGGCAAAAAATTAACTTCACTGTGCTGCCAATCTGGTCCTTAAATATAATTTTGGCTAGATAGGTAGTTCTACTTTTCCAACAATAATGCACTATTTACTGAAAAACATTGCACTATAACACTGTTTCTTAGTAGTACATTTAGAAAATGTATGATGCATGCCTCCCTCTTAATATGATTCTGATTTTAGTGCTTAATACTTTTCTCAGGAAATGAAGACAACTTACTGTAGCTAAATAAGATCTTCTCTAAGCTGATGTTCAGTTCTTTGACTGAGCCCTGGTCTATAGTAGAAAAGCAGTGAAACTTAAGTATTGGATTCAAGCTGTTGAGAACTGGAGTCTCTCCAGTCTATCTCTGTTTGCAGTGACGAGCTGCATTTGCTTACGCATAAAACTCTTCACATCTTTCTAGCTAAGTTATTTAGAGATCTGTAGTGTGACAAAATTTCCGTTCTCAATAGCAGTAAATATTCAGTAAGGAGCCACGCTCTGTGTGTTCACGGTAGCTGTAAGTGTTCTTTGTAGCACATCGAAATAAAAGGAACAGCCTGCCTTCCAGCTTGCTAAAGGGCACTGAGAGGAAAGGGAGCAAAACCACACTTTTAAATGAAAACCAGTTAGCTGTACCAATCTTGTTGATGGTTTGACTATTAGTCCTCATGTCAGCTACAGAATGCACTTTCTGCCCTGAGCCTCCTTGCAGGCCTGGTTAACCTCTCCTTGCTGTGCATCAGACACTTTAGAACAGTTACTGGAAAAACAGCTTGCAAAATATTTGTGCTTTGGAATTCTGTAGCAGTGTGTGTACAGAAATTCCATATGATTCTCACTAGTTGTGGTATATATTACAGTAGTGTTTTAGCAACAGTAACAAAGTTTGCAGTAGCTCCATAATTTGGGGTTTTGTCTCCTCAGTTGTTAGCTATGTAGGAAGCTGACTGGTTTTTGCCACTCTTCAAATATCTCTTAACATTTTACATTTTGATTGACAAGAAAAAAAAAGCAGCATGTATTAGCTCTTCCACTTGCCTGAATGTTTTCTGGGGAGTGAAAAAAAGATCTGTGCTTTGATGTGTTGTGAATGGGCTGATGTGAGCTTGGGGGATTAGTGTCTGAGTTGCTGGGCTCACCATCTGGGAGAATAATTTAATTTATTTTCTTTTTTAAGAAAGGACTGTGAAAGACCTTGAGGTCAGTGCAGCTTGAGAGAAGTATTCACTGGGAGTCCAACTGAAAGAACCTCTGGCATTCTAGTTTTATTTACAGGCTGTATTTCAAAACAAATTCAATGGACTCCAGTTCCTCAGTGCATGTATATCTATTGATAAAGTTAAAAGTGTTAAAAATCTTCACAACAAACTTTGTGAGAGTGAAGTACAAGTTCTTGCCTTGCCAGAGCTCCACATGCTGGCTCGTAGACAGTAGGAGGCTGGAGAGAGAGGCCCTTCTGTCTCTCCCCTCTCTTGCTTCTGAGTTCGTTTAAAATCATGAGGCCAGCTGTCCTGTCTAAATGAATCACTGCTCAGGTTCAGCTCTTTTCCTTCAGTTAGACTCCAGCAAGAGGAAGTCTTTGGTACTCCTCAGGAGTTTTGTTTCCTGAAATTCATGAAAACTGGCTCATATCTGGATGACAATTTAGGATAAATCCACATGTCATACTCGAAGTTAGTACAGTTCCCTGTGTAACTTGAAATGGTTTTACAGAGGCAGACTGACGGGATCTGGCCTTGTGGCCCAAAAGCACTTATTCACATAACCCTAAAGGGACTATATAGCTTAGTATTTTATTATAAAAATACATGTTCTGTCAGAAATGAACTTTCACTCAGTAGATGCTAATACACATAAAACATTGTTGTTGCTTCTTCTAATTTACGAATCTTAGTAGTTATATTTGTTTAGATTCCTATAGTAATTAATTACTGAGTTACATGACTAGTTCAGAATTCTTTCCAACAAATATTCTGGTAGTGAGCTCTCCTCCTGTGTTCTGTAACAATCCTGGCTTGAATGTTAAGGATTCTCCCTCCATCTCCTAAAATAGGAAAGAAGCAAATCGGGTATATGGCATGAATGGAAGTGATGCTAAGTTTGTCTGAGCTCTTTGGTGCTCTAGCATCCTGGTGGGAGATTATGCTTTGTAGGAAGATGGAAGTGTGGGAATAGCGCTGCAGGTGCTGTGGAAGAGTACTCAAACATCTTGCTACAGACTCAGTGGCACCACCTGTCCTGAGAAAGGCCCCCTGTTCTAGGATGTCTGGATACTGGTTCCCCGTGGAAATCTCTGCATTCTTGAAACAAAGCTTGTGGGTAAGGTGTTTATTTTACTCACATGTAGATGAGATGCATGAGATGCACCTGAAACAAGTACAAAAGGAGAGCAAAATAAACAAAAAACATAGATGAAGTAACCAGTTAGGCTGCAAATGAGTTAAATACAGCTGTTGTCTTTTTAATAGCCTGTTAGACTAGCATGGGGCAAGATGGTGACTGCTGGAGGGTCTGGTCAACAAATATGAATTTTCCCTACTGTGGTTCAAGTATCTCTCACCTATTTTGTACTAAAGGATATTTCTGAAGACCTATACAATTTGGGGAAAATTTGAGTCAGTGAACTTGAACAGGAAAGAGAGATGATGATATAAAGCAAGCACCTAGGAGACAGCTATTAGATTTTTATTTCAAGACTTGTAAATGATGAATGTGGTATGAACACAGAAGGCAAGATGATGCCCCATTTCTTTAAAAGTGTGGAAGGTCAGTGAATGGTCTTCAATTCTTCTCACTTCCCAGTTTTGTATCTGGTGCACTGTGCTGTTAATAGGAGGTGGAAGACTAACTTCTGAAACAAGAGTATGTAACTGTATGGATAAACAAACATACAGGATACTGCAGGGGAGGGGAAGAATAAAAAAATATAAATCTGAAAATTACTCATGTGGTAGTTCTGCTCAAGTTGTAAAATGTCTGTGACATTGTTTGTGACTGAGAATCTGGCTCTGTGCGTCAGGAATCCATGGGAGAGCTAGAAAAAACACTTTCTTTTCCAAAGTGAGATTGTGGCACAATGTTGAGATATAAATCTCATGAGAAGCTAGAAGTGATGGGGAGGAGGACAGTGATCCCAACCATACTGTTCAGCTCATGGAGCATCCCCAGGGTGACGCCAGGTTTGTGACATCGCTCAGTGCGTGCACAGTGATGCTGTCATGATGAGTCATGATGAATCAGGAGTGCAGTGCTATGATGGGAATGCCATTGTGCTGTTTTTCTTTATTCATCCTTACATTGTGGTGACTGTTGCTACTTTCATTTTTATTAATAGGTCTCTGGCATTAATTAACACAGCTTCAAGACAGTGTGGAAGACTAGGAAGTCAGTAATGTTGCTGGACAGTGCTGTGGAGTTGCCTGTGTGTGGTTAACAGTCTGCTTAGCGTACTTTGAAGTACAAAAAATCCCTTACTATGTTTAGTAACTGTTTATCATGTGTCTCCCAAGGAGAGTTGACTGAATATCAAATAAATATTTCTTATCAAACTGTGGACCTGATCTAAACCTGAATTTATCAGTTAAGTGTATTTTGTCCAGTCTGGTAGAACAATTTAATTTTTGGCATCAGCTCTCAATATTGAGAATAGATGATATAATACTTCCAGGAAAATACCACGGAATGTTCTGTTCGCAGATCACTGTGAAATAAGCAGTGAGAGAGAGGTTTGTACAGAACTGGAGAGGAGGAATGGGGGAGTAGGGAGCAATGAACAAGTTTTGAGAGTTTTAAGGAAGGTAAAGTACTAGAGGGACTTAAATAGACGGTGATGAAAACCAATAGATTCTGAGGAAAGAACAAAAAAAAAAAAAAAAAAAAAAAAACCAAACAAATTCAGCACCCAGAAAGAGAGATAAAACAATTTATTAACTTTATTAGAGAACTGGAGGAAAATATTGGAAGTGAATAACAAGAATAAAGGAAAGAGACTGGGAAAGAGGGATGAGAGGTTCACTGGAGCTGGATAAGTAAAGAAATGGCTATTTGGGAGCTACTGTTGTGTGACCCAGTGTGTAACACTATATGAACATGTCAAAAAAAAAAAGTAGTTATCTGTAGTCGTAAGTAAATTAGCTCTTAGGTAGCAAGGTCAGGTACCTTTTCTGAAATAGCAGCATTTGTATTTATCTTGGTGATCTTTTGGTGGTGTTGAGGTTTATACAGCCTCTGCTACACTTTTCCACATCCCTAAAAGCTCCAAAAATCTGTTTTGTGAGAAGAAAGTAGCTTATTTCCCTCTCATTCCTCAACATCTCCACAATGTCTGAATGTGCTGGGTGAGCAGGCTTTTTATGTGAGGCTATATAGGGAATAAGAGCAATACAAAAATCTTCTCCCCTTCCCAAAAGTGTGTGTAGCTTTAGCTGTGATCCAGCTTACCTGGGTGGCTGCACAAGTGCTTGCAGCAGTGTCAGGGTGGGGATGAGTAATGGGTGAATGACAATGTTTCTAATAGTAGTGAGTGCAAGTTTACGCCTGCATAAAATATATATGTGTCTGTAGCCTCAAACAGCAATTGAGAAGGAAGGATTGACCTGGTGGGGTTTTTTTGAAAGTTCTGGTCAGGGTTGGTTTTTGGGTTGTTTGTTTGTTTGTTTATTTTTTTTCTGGAGTAAGAAGTTGGACAGAAGTTGACTCATGGAGAAAGGCTGTGGAAGTAGCTAATTTCCATTCCAAATGCCAGTGTTATGCCATCACTAAACTGAAAACTGAAAAACATTAGGGAGTTTCTGTGTCATAATTCATTTTGTGCTCGTTTCCTGGTGTTTTTGCAAAAGATACTAGTTTTTTTCAGAGTGGTCCAGGGAAATGCAAGCCTGGCCTAGAACTTTCTCAAGAGATCAATTTTTTTTGCTATGCTTGCATGGATAATGACAAGAAACCAATTTGATCTGTCTAGACTACACTTCCAGTATGAAACCTAGAATAAAGCAGAGGTCTTTAAAGATTAAGGAGCTTTCATTTATATAATCTTTTGGTTAAAGTAGGGCTTTTTTTGATGAAACATCCTATGTATGTTTTTTTTTTTCCGCATGGTCTCACAAACATTAACCTGTAATGTACTTATCAGACTATTTTCAGATTCTAACTCTTCATTTCAACCTTAAAAGTTCTGTGTGGTCATTTGATATTAGCAATTAATTATATGTTAACTGGATGTAAGCTCCAACTTAAATACAAAGCTGCAGGGAAAATGCTGAGTGCCCTGTGCTGCGAGATGTTTGATTGGTCCAAGAAACCTGTGCATCTTGGGCACTATTCATGTTCCCTGCTTGCTTATGGCTACTATTAAGTATCTCGTAAGTTAACTTTGCTGAAGTAAAAATTCCAATTTTTATAAAATACGCAAGAATGACAGCCTGGGAAAAAATGACTTTACCACCTAACAAAAGGCACTTGACTTCATTTCAAAGACCATTCAAGTTCAATGCCTGCTTTACCTATTATTCTCTCATGCTGTTGAGATTTTCAAGTCTGGGCTCTAATTGGCCTTTTATGTCCACGTTTATCATTTAACCACTTGATATGTTTTTTGATAAACACCTTCTAGTTTTCTTCCATTATCTTCTTACCTCCTTCAAATCCTTCCTTAAGTTTTCAATTTTTGTGTGACGCTTATAAAAATTTCACTGAGATCACTCTTTGCTATGCTAGCAGTATTAATGGAATTTTTTTTGGTGACTCAGTATTTAGCACATTTGGGTCATAAATTATCACCCATAAGTATTCCAAGAATGCAGAGTAGCAAACTTGAAATATATATTATTTCTGATTTTTATTTTCATTTTTGCTTAGGTATGATCATTTACACCTATCATGTTCTGAGCAAAATGTGTTGGATCTCATCTGCAGAGTCCTGTCTCAAGAGACTGAACCTGGGACCCCAAGCCAGCTCAAGGCTTACAGCCCCTAGGGTGGTAAAATTTGGGTTCATGGTATAAGTGGAATAGATGGACAGAGCAAACATTGACTGGGGTTAGAGACATAAACTGGTTAGGAATGAGTCTATAGGGATTTGGGAGACAAGTAGGGAGTTGTAGAGAACGAGTCTGTTAATGTGGCAACCAAGAGAAAGGGGATTTCTGAGGCGTTAATATAGTTTGCACAACACTGGTAAAGAAGGGGCTGTCAGGGTTTGTCTGTATGAGAGGGTGGGGAAGGTTACAGTAGTTTCAGGAGGTTTAGAATGAGAAAAAATGAGCAGATGGTTCTGAAGACTGCATATGAGGCTTAGGGCTCTCTTCCCGACACTCTTCACTTTCTTCCAGGCAGCAGTCAGGGGATGGAGAAACTTTTCTTTCGAGAAGCCTCCAACCCTTGCTTTCATAAGCCTTTCCCCTTTCTGACGTCTGTGAGCTACTGCCCCATCAGCGGGGAAAGACAACTCAAGCATTTTCTGATGTGTAAAAGGAAAGTACATGGATGTCACAAGAACAGGAGAAAAACATTGAATCTTGCTATTCCTAGTGCTACCAAGAGAAGCAACCTCTAAGCAAACAGCATGTGCTTCTATACACCTTGAAGAACTGAAGACCTTTATGGTTTATGCAATTGTAGGTCTTACATTAAAAAGGAAATTTTTTTTATTTTAGTCCTGTACTCTAAGTAGAGTTCCTTATTATCTCTCTCAACCTGTAATTTTATGTTTCAGTTCAGTGTCTCCAGAATAGGAGGCTGAAGTGGTAGATTATGAATTAGAAACACTGATGAGCAAACTTCTTGAATATAAACCTGTGGACAAAGATCCATTTCTGTAATGGTAATATTGACTGCTGAAATCTGACTTGAACTTCTGAAGCAAACTCGCTTGGATGGTGAGCATGGGAAATGCTACTGCTGCGATGTTTCCTATTTACTTGTGTTCTAGCTAGGAATGCTTGTTGTATGTATTCTTAACATATGTTAACCTCTCTGCTGCAGCTCTTGCCAAGAAACTGTCACAAAGGTATTTAGCAAATGAAACTGCATAGGAAACATTCCTGTTGCACTGGAGTGCCTGGTGTGACTAATTGGGCATGTGTAACAGGAGCGTGAAGATAAAATAAAACTACATATGTACAGTATTTAGGTAAAGTGTATGATATTTTGCATTATAATTCTAATCCTTTTAGATGTTGGTGATCTCCAGAAGGGCACCATTTAAAAAATCAGCTAAACAAGCAAATGATGGAAATGCAGTTCAGCATGAGCCTTCTCTGATGCTCAGTGTTAACAACATGAGGCAGAATCATGCAAGGCTGTTGTTGCAAGTATCCAAAGTAGGATTCATTCATTCTTTCTTCTTTTTTTTTTCTGTGTGTGTGCATGCTTGTACTTTATGTAGTGTTTGTTTCTTTTTATCTTTTACAGTCAAGTGTCCTACCTCCCATCCCCAAACTGGCAGGAAAAGTTGCCTTTTCATTGGAAAACAGCTCTGTGTTTGCAGGGTATGCTGTTTAATGTTTTTTATTTTTTTTGTTTTGTTTTGGGGTTTTTTTTTTGTTTGTTTGTTTGGGTTTTTTTTTGTTTTTGCAAATAAAGAAAAGTATTGGTTCCTCCTGAAAGTGACTTGGTTTCTCCCATCCAGCTCAGTGGCCAGGTATATTTTCTGATAAGTCAATAGTTTTGGAGGAAGGGCTTGGATATAATCTTTAAACAGAGCAACGTTTCCAGGCAGGGCTGTAGGGCTGGGGAGATTCCCCACAATGTGCAGCATAGCAGCAGGGAACAACAAGGCAGAGGAGAAAATGGAGGAGCTGATAGCACATCAGGTCATGTTTCAAATAGATTTTGGATATACAAAGTGGATTAGAGGAGAAAGTCTCAGATCTTATATCTGTTTTTCCCTCCAGTAAGTAAGCTTGTTCTAAATTCTAGATAATTTCTCTTCTCCTTCCTTGTCCTTGGACTGCATATTCTTCCAAGCATGCAAGGGATTTTTGTTTTCTTTAGTTTGGAAAGTCTCTCTCAGCTCAGGAATGCTACTTGGCACAGGAAGCACAGTAAGAGTCAAGAGAGATTGAACTGTTATCCTTACAAAGAGAATTGAAAAATAATATGCTTGCTGTTGTATTTAACACTTTGTGGCATCTGCCTTTTGTTTAACTGAGATCGCAAGTATGAAGTAAGTGCCCAGTAAGGTAATATCAACCAGTTATTTCCCAAAAGGCAGACAGAAGGAGTGTGTGGTCTTGTAACTTTTATTGTTAAGTTTAAATTACAAAATAGACTTACAATAATGCTGTTTTTCATTCCAGATAATAAAATGCTTCATCATTGTAGCTTTAATATTGTAAGTCTTGGCCAATATTGCACTTCCAACAAGAGAATAATAAACAAGTAGAAATGAAATAGGAATTAAATTGTAGATTGAGAAAAAAATATATATATTTGATGTGTATGTATACATATACAGAGCCAGTCCAGCTTGTCTGTATCAGCATGGGTTCACTGAAATGGGTATACTCGCCTGCCTTTACTTACCATTTTAACATGTCTGTAACCAATTATGCAGTTTTAGAGCTGCTTGAGAGAATACCGAAATAAATGTATGTCCATGAGTGCTAGACCAAAGAAAAAAACAATCTCACAAAAACAAGATAAGAAAGCAAATCCAACACTATACAGTAATATGGATGTGATTTAATTACTCATCTCAGCAGAAGAGACTTATAACTGTTCATATGCCTCAAAAGGAAGGATCTGGTGAAAAGAATAATTGACAGTGTTTTGGTTTTTACAGTGTGATTTGGTTTGTGTGTAAATAAATTACATTTTTCCAACACAACTACGTAGTGAACTAGCAGTGAGTAAGGTCACTTACTCATACCTAACATCGATCCTCTGTTCAGACCCACAGCCAAAGCTCATGGCTTACCCAGAGCCAAAGCTCATGGCTTACCCAGAGCCAAAGCTCATGGCTTACCCAGAGCCAAAGCTCATGGCTTACCCAGAGCCAAAGCTCATGGCTTACCCACAGCCAAAGCTCATGGCTTACCCACAGCCAAAGCTCATGGCTTACCCACAGCCAAAGCTCATGGCTTACCCAGAGCCAAAGCTCATGGCTTACCCAGAGCCAAAGCTCATGGCTTACCCACAGCCAAAGCTCATGGCTTACCCACAGCCAAAGCTCATGGCTTACCCACAGCCAAAGCTCATGGCTTACCCACAGCCAAAGCTCATGGCTTACCCACAGCCAAAGCTCATGGCTTAGCCAGTGTGGATTTGAGTGAACTCTGGATAGTTCTGCTTGGTGTTGCAAGCTGCTCAGCTTTATTGCTGTGCAAAACTCACGCTTTGTTCGTAGAGAACTGGCTGTGGCCACTGCATAGCTTGAATGAGCCACTCATTGTGGCCCACTTCTGAGTTTTGTAGATTCTTCATGTGTGCTAAGGCAATGCTAAAGGCAGCGTGTCTGGATGTACAGACCTATGTTCTTTTAGCATTAGTTTCCACATCAGGTATGTTGCTCTTCAGGGAAAACTAAAATATTTGAGAAAAGTGTCTTGGGTGATATACATTTTATACGTCTTGCACAATATAACAGATTTCAAGGTCTTACTGCATGTATGTAATAGATAAAAATGAGATTGCATTTTCTAACGCTGAGACACTTTTCATCTATTTAAAACTGTTCAAAACTGACCTCTCGGTATACAGCCTTATTCAAATCGCCATGTGTGCTGTGTTACCAAACTTTTGTGTGCTTATTTAATTTAGGGTTTTCTTTGAATGCTTGGAGTTTGGCAGCACGCTGTGTATTACACAGATTCTGAGAAAATAAATCCCTGGATCTCACACAAGAAGCAGCGTTGCTCACATCTTGACTCTAGTATGATGATCCTTTGAAGCAGCAGTGGTTTCTTCGCTTGTCTTCTATGGGTTGGTTGTAGGTCCTTAAATCCTGAGCTTTCAGCTGTGTGAGTGCATGCATGCTCTTGTGAAGCCGGTGGCAGGCAGGGTGCATCGCACTCCACTGCAGGGCTTGTTGTCCAGTTTGTCAGGATGGACAGAAAATACTGAATGATTCTTTCAAAATGAATGTTAGAGGCTTCATTTCTAGCCAAATTATCTTGGCCTTCCATTTTCTGCCATCTGGCTGTATCCAACAGAAACTTCTGCTAATTCCTATATGTGAGCTTTGGTTGGCTCCAGCTGTAGCCCAAGGACGTGCAAGACATAGAGGGCAATTTGCCCAAG
Source organism: Chlamydotis macqueenii (assembly GCF_036417535.1). Classification (NCBI taxonomy): domain Eukaryota; kingdom Metazoa; phylum Chordata; class Aves; order Otidiformes; family Otididae; genus Chlamydotis; species Chlamydotis macqueenii. The sequence continues at coordinate 4,120,535 of NC_141562.1, forward strand.
GTAAAATTGTCTGTGCTTTTTGAGCTGTTGCTGATGGGGTTCAGTAACAGTTGGTATTGGTTTTGATTCTTGTAGATGATTGTACCCGTGTTCTCTACTCTACACATGGATGAAAAAAAAAAAAAAAGGTGATTGAAACAAATCACTGTTCTGTAGCTGTTCTTGTCCTTGAGATTTAGCAGGACTTTCTCTTTAGAAAAATGATGCTAAAGCTTTTGTAGGCTGTTCTTAACTAAGCAGAGCTAGTATCATGAAATGTGATCCTGAATTCCTTGCCATCAGGAGCAGCAAAGGGGAGGTACAGTTGCAGATGCACATTTGATGCCATCCAGCCTGCAGTCTGCTGCGGAGGCATTCCCTGTGACACGGCGCTGTGCACTGCAAATACCAACTCGCAGCAGCTCCAGCTGATACGGGGTTTAGCTCTGCCTCTTCAGCTCTGCTCTGGATTTCCGAATAGCATTTTGTATGTGTGTGCATGTAAGTATCATTTTAGAGCTGGTTTTGCTCCCTTACAGGAACAGGTGTTTCCTTGCTCATAAAACTGACTGGCAGCCCAGGTCTGAGGGTTTAGCATGTGAACTGACATCAGGGCTTCCACACACACTCTGCTCTAAGCTTGTCCCCAAGGGGTGTGAAGGCTGGTGAACTTCTAAGCTTCTACCGTGGTCCAAAAGAACAGACCTGGTGGAACAAATGAATCAAAGTACATGGAGATGTCAAAAACCAGAAAAGGTTAGAGATAGAGGAAAGAAGAAAAATTGCAGAAGTTAGCCAGAAGATGTTTTTATACATTTAAACATGCTTGCATTGATTTGTGGGTTGTTTTTTTTTTCAGTGCATGTTGCAGCAATTCTACTTTTATTAATGTTAAAAAAGAAACTCAAATAGAGATAAAATTTTCTCATTATTTTTCTGTGTGCTGTGGATTGGAGGGGAAAAGGGTATACAGGGAGAGGAAGGATGGTCAGATGTTTCCCATTTGAATTCAAAAACTGCTTTGGATTATTCTTATAAGCTTATCTTTTCAATGAATAGAACATTTGAAATTCCTCTTGCCAATTTTTTTTTTAATTTCCAGCTGTTGGTGGGGCATACAAAATTTGGAATACCGGCCGCAGGATTAGAAGGGCAGAAAACCTGGTGAGAGCACAGTGGCAGATTCCTGCGCAGTTTTACTGGATTTGGAGCCTGGCCAAGAGATGGCAGCATGTTGTGACTTTGAAGATAGTCACATGACAGTGTTTGCAACAAATTCTAGGACCTGTGAAACCTAAACTCACTGTTCACTGTTGCAACCTAAACTGAAAGAGCCTTTACTTGGCTTTTCACAGTTCTGCTACTTGATGGGTGAACCTAGACAGCTCTGAATTCAGTCCCCTCTCATACTCCCACTACATGATGATGCTTTTTTTCTCTGGGTATTTGTAAGCCTGGGAATATGGAAAGATTAATGGGGAAAGACTTCACCAATCACTTTGAATAAACCTACATGATGTTAGCAATGTATTTGCAAACGACTCTTGGACATAATTTTTTTTTTTTTAATCTAAGCTCTTTTTTTTTGTTATTTCAGCATAGCTCTGCCCAGCTTCTCCATACCTCCATAACAGAGAAGTAGTTCCTAATCACTGTGTCTTTTAATTGCTGGAGTACACCAGTATCTAGGTTTTTTTCATGCATTTCTTATGCTTTTGAAAGAAATTGAAATTTCTTTCCTCCATTTCTATTCCTTCTTTTGCTTGAACTCCATATTCCATAAGAACAGTGCTTATAAAATGTGTGTGCTTGCAGTCTTCATTATTACTTTAAACTGTTTAAGAAAAGATCCAATGACAAATTTAATTTTGTACATATTAATTAAGATTAAATTCATTCTTTGCACACAGCCAATACTTTCTTGATAAAAACAAAAAAAAAAAACCAACCCCTTTCTACCTTGTTTACTTAGCTAAAATCAGATTACTGTCAATGCATTTTAATGTACCAGTGTCTTTGGGTTGCTAGTGGTTTAAATTGTTACTGTTAATTCAAAGTCATTGCAAGCTTGTAGAGTTGTTTTCTTAATAATTAAAGATCCTGTATTTGTCCTTCTTGACTATAATCAAATCTGTCTCTTGGACTTCCTGTTTTTTTGTTTGGTTTGTTTTTTTTTTTAAAGCAGAAAAAAAATTTTCTTTTTTTTCCTTTGAAACCTATATGCAGTTACATTGTTACAAAGTAATTTTGTGATCAGATATTATGTTGAGGTAAATTTAGTGCAACAGTCAGTTGGAGACTCCGAGTAGGACTGAAGTATATGTGCTGTGCTTTTGGAGTTTTTAACTATTAATAAAAAAAAAAACCTCAGCAGCTCTTGTCTTTCAAAGACATTGCTTGAATAAACAGTTAAAGTTTTGTACCATAGAACAACAAAGTAATTAACAGATTCTGAGTTAAGTAGTGAAGCTATTTGTATTTTTCAGTACAATACATGTTACCAACAGTTCTTAGGTCAAGAGTACTCCTAGGTGCATGCTAAAATTGAGCTAAATTTTAACTTGTTATTCTTTACCATTGTCTTGATTTTTACTTAAATACTTACACCATGCACCAAGAAAGATGGAGAGAACTGCAGAGCACAATCCTGTAGCATCTTTAACACTGCATGAAGATGCTGAGCGTTATGTCTTCTGTGCAGCTGGCAGTATGTAGTTCCACTGAGAAAATTGGAGATGGAAATAGCATACTCTGTAAATGTTGTGGAAACTTTGCTACTCTGAGCATCTTGTTGCAATCTTAGAGAAACAAGATGAATTGATTCATTCTATAGCTGTATACATATATATGGACTTATTTACACCCATCTTCTGTGTGAGTTATCTCTGTGTGAAGGCAAGCTTCTTGAAGACGTTTTAATTCATTTACGGTTTTGGGTTTTTTTCCAAGTCATCCAACTGTAATAGTTTTGCATGTAACTTCACTTATTTAAATAAAGGCCTTACAGTTTAATTACAGGCATCAGTTCATTATTTTTGAACAGATTTGCATTCAGCATCTATGTGTAGAGAATTTGCACTGAGTGTAGCAGACCATTCCTGAAGGAACTAATACGTGAACATCAGGGAGAGAAATTACCAAAAAGGAATTCCTGAAATGGATTGCTATCACTATCACTGCATAGCATTTCAGCAGAAGAGGTGTGTGGCAGGTGACATTTAATTTTTGGTGTTTCCTGCAGTTCAGCAATTAGCAGTTCTTCTTCTGTGCCTCTGGGTAGGTGCCTGGTTATATCTATGCTGTAGCTGGCAGTTAATAGCAGAATGCAGAGGCAACCTGTAGTTCATTATGGATTGTGAAACGTATTCAAGGCACTGCAGAAATAGTGGCTAAGCTATCTTGACTTCTGTGTTAGAGCTGGTTTGTGTATGTTGACCATAGAGATCCATCCTTACCTTATCTATCATTCACATAATGTGACTACCCATTTGAACAGATTACCATGAGAATTGATGGATTCTTCTATCAAAATTGGAAGATAAACTTTAACAAAACACAACTGAGCAAGTAGCAGAGATGACTAGATGAAATATAATGGCCTTTCATATAGTGGATCAGTTCAAGACATGATACTTTACACTGTTCTTAAAAGGTACAAAGCTGTAAAATATATACTATTATATTATTCTTCTTTTCCCATATTCCTTTTCCCTATCCTTTTACTTCAGTGGATCCATAAAGCTTCAGAAAAATCTGGCAAGTGGTGTGCTTATCCTTTGGGAAGTGAACTGTTTTACTCATATTGCTCCCCAGAACAGCAACTGAGAACAGTGGGAAATCAAGTGCTGGCGTTTTTGTTGGCTTTGCATTAAGCAACAGGAGAATAGGTTATTTGCAATGGAATTCACTCTAGGTAGTCAAGATATGAAGATAACATCACTCAGCAACAGACCACAGGGGCAGAATTGAAGGAACGGGCAAGCATTAAATAAGAAAGCACAGATGTGGTTGTGCACACTGAATGGCATCTTCGCTGAGCCGCAGCGGCAAGCAGCCTGTGTGCCCGTAGCATTGCTGTTTCTTGTAATCTGTGCTATGTGTAGAATGGACACGGGAGAGAAGACTATATGTGAAAGATTAGCACACTTCTCCATGCTTTGAGAGACCTCTCTCCTCCCCCCTTGGAATAACTGCAGTTCCCTCTTGTTTATCTGTGAACACAAACTGAGATAATCTTCCTTCTTCCTTTCCCTTCCTTTCACGTAATTTTTGCACTGTTTTAAAGCATCTCATAACATAGAGGAAATTTCTTTGACCCGTGTGTCTGAGATCTGAATAATCTTGGCCATCTTGGATTAAATCTCTTTACTGTCTATCAGATGTTACTGTCTGTAAAACCATGAAATTATTTTATGTGAAATTTGTTTCCAGTGCTTGACTTGATGACTTTTAAGAAATAGTGAGTTGATTGTGTGCATTGTGCAAGTCAGAAATTATTTTATCAGGTCCTCTGTTTATTCTCTTTAACTTAATAATATGTTGCATGTATCTTGCATAAAGGAATAGAACTGAAAGAAGGACTCTCCTCTGCCCCTATTTTTGGGATGATGAGGGACAGTGTTTAAAAATACCAGTTGACACTTTACATCTAGTTACATGTATTTCCTGTTATTTGATTGCCAAGATGAAGTGTGAAGGGCTGCAATAGGTAGAACTCGAAGTCAGGTACGTCAGGATTAAACTGCAAATATCGCTTGCCTTTATTCCTGATGTATTTTATGTAAGATGAAATACGTTCACTAAAGTCTGAATGATTGTCCAGTATGTTGTTAGGACGAATCAACTAGGTGTTTTCTAAAAAGACATGCAACATCCTATGATACTGTTTTATGTGCAGCGGGTGGAATAGCCCAATTCAGGCAGAATTTTGGGCAGTGCCTTTTGAAAATTAAACTCAAACGACTCCTTAGGAAAGAGCAGTCTGTGAAGCAGTTATTTTTCCTAAGAGGATGAGAACATGACTGCAGACAGTTACTTCTCCATGAGGTGTAACATACTGTATTCATCCTCAGACATCAGGTTGTTTGAAATATAGTTTCACAAAATCGGGGAAGAAAAGTACCATTTTTTAATAAATGTACCATGAGCGAATGATGCCACTGTTGCCCTGTGGAGGAGTTCCTGAAATGCAAATAGAAGTAGGAGACAACTGCATGGCACAAAATGAAGAATAGCTGGTGAGGGAATAGAGCAGGACAGCAAGTGAAGAACGGTGCTCCCAACTTCCCTGTGGAACATGACTGAATCTCGCTGTTTGGGGTTGTCTCTCTTTGGAGTTTCAGTGGGTTGCCATGACATTAATATGGAACATATGAGGTGATCGTGTGAGATTCATTTCTTTGTACTGATTGTGGCTTACAATGCGTGTTTCTGTTTATCAAGTACATATAAATACAGCACCAACATATAATTCAGAATAGCAACTGAATAATGCTGTATTGCATATATTATGCAGGGTCCTATGCAGGACACATGCCATGACATAAAAGGCAGAAAAATGCCTTGAATTATGCAGTGGTGCATGGCTGAACTCTTCCTGCTTTCACAACTTCCAGGCCTAATGCATATATTGATAATTTGTTTTGCAAATTGTCAACCTTATCACATCTCAACGATGTCTAAAACAATTTAGTGTAATATTTGCAACAATAATAGGTGATTATGGATTGATGTTTCACTGAAAGTTGATTTTATATAAATCTTAGCTTCTTATCCTTGTTATGCTAACATTTGTATGAGTGACTGATGAAATTTAAGTATTATTAATAAGTTTAATAGACAAACTCTTCAGGGATTGCAAGTCTGTTACTTTTTTGTTAATTCCCTGCCTTCCCATTTTAAACCTAAGTGACAAATTGAGTTCAATTAATTCCTGCCTTCTTGAACCAATCCTTACTGATTTAGGTGCTAGTTCTTTAAGTTGCTAAAGTATCTTGTTTATTGAACTGTAAAAATGGAGAATATTGGAAAGAGCTGATGAGTTGGGTGTGGTGAGTTTTTCTGTTTTGGTTTGGTTCCCCCTTGGTCCCCTCCTCTGTCTCCTTCCCTAGATTTCTTCCCAGGCTTCATCCTGGCTAGACCTTGGAGCTTCTAGGAGAACATGAGAAGGAATGGCTTTTGGAATGAAGTGTAGGCAGTAAATGATTTGAAACCATAATAGCATTCTTGGCATCTGCTTGGCAGTTTTATATAATCAGATGCCTCCTTTTAGTTAGTGGTTTGTTAAATTCACTGGTTTATAGATTTTTAAATGTTTCACTCCGTGCAGCTCACAGGCTTCATCTTATTGTCCTGGAATTGAAATTGCTGATTTGGAAAGCATACTTCCTTCCCCCTCCCTCCCTATATATTTTAATCTTTTGTCTTTTTAAAGTTATGTTGGAAAGGGTGAAATTATGATTGGATTTTGGTGTAAGAACAGTGGAACATTAAATAATGAAGTTGTAACTTCATAATGCCTGACTGGGGAGTGCTCAGTTCCAGCTTGCACACTAACTTTTGACACTGCATGTACCGAAGAACAACGTCTTGCTCTACAGCAGGAAGTTCATCTGATAAGAGATTATCCGGGCTAAAATTCTGTACGGGACGCAGAGGTAGCTACCATGCAGCAGTGCCCTTTAACCAGGAAAGATATGGTGAACAAACAGTGAAACATAATGATCGAGGACTTTATGACAGTTAGAGGAGATAACTACATTATTTGTTGATTATTTACTTGAATAGTTCAAGTAAATAATCTTTTTCATTCATATTGGATTAAATCTAATATCTATGAATGCGTTCGCTACTTGTGTGATATTCTGTAAGTGATGTTATAGTATAGGCAAATTATATTCAGCATTTTTTATATCTACACCTTTGGATTTTGCTACTTTTTGGATAATTACATCAAAACATCGAGAGCCACCATCAGGGAAGAGAATCCTGTTGTGTTAGGGCATGTACACAAATGTAAAGCAAGTAAATTTTCCCAGCCTTCCTTTCTTTGTAACAAACTTCTGTTAGAGATGTTTAGAGATGTACCTTTTAGGGGAAAGTGTTATTAATATCTAAAACACTAACATTTTATTTATCATATTCTCTTTATAGTAGAGAATTTGGTCAGTTGCATGTTTGGTTTGTGGTGTTAATGGAAAAATACAAGAATATCATTAATTCCTATCTATTGCATCTGCTCTTCAAACAACCTTCAAAACAGTCTGAGCTTTGAAACAGGAAAACTACAGAACGAATGATGTCAGTGACCATTATAATACTCTGAGGGCACAGCTAGACTAAAGTTTATGGGTGTATCTCATGATCTGGAAGTAAATCTTGTTCAATGTATGATAATTTTATGTCAGCTGCTTTTTGCTAGGAGAAAAGTAATAGGCTTACTATGTTTCCACAATGAATGCCACGGAAAGATTTCTCCATCTTTTAATGCCACTGATATAATCATGATTGTGGAGAAACATAACAAGTTACTAATGACACTGGACTCCAAAGTGAGTTCCACTGGTGGTTCTAAAGACTGGCAATAATTCTTGAAGGATTTAATAGCTTGGTTATTTGTATCTTGTCTCCTAGTATCTTTCTGCTGTTTGTTGCTGGGCTCTGCAGCATGTTTTATCCACATGTGGAACTATCCTAGGAAACTGAAGAGCTCTGCTTTTGAGTTCATAATGAATCTGTGTGGGTTTTTTGGTTTTTTTTTTGTTTTTTTTTTTTGACTTCAAATGAGTTGGCTGCTGACGCAGTCCTGCTGTAGTAGAACATGGGACTGGATGCCTTTCAAGCTGCAGAGCCAAGCCTGTGCCCCACGGGTGTCTGCCTAAACATGGTGCTATCATGAAATAAGTAGTATCTGTAGCTATAGAATGTGTGTGTATAGACAAATGACAACTTTGGTCGTACTTCACTGACAGCTGTAAGACAGCATAAGTCTATCTGCAGCTGTTATGCTGTCTCCTGCTTTGAGCATTGTCTTTCTAAAAGCATGCTTTTTTGTCTACTGATATGCAGTGCAGTGCATTCACGGCATATGTGAAATGCTTTGTCTACTTGTTATCTACCTACACTAAAAGCATATATTCTGTAACCTTTCCTAAACCTTTAAAATTATTTCCTTTTTTAAACTTTTTTTCTTTGTCGAAATGTTACGCATTTTGAGAAGCCCATGTGCTGAAATCCATTCTATTGAACCATCTGTGAACGAGTACAGTATGACCCACTTCTGCTGAACATCCACTCAGCTAATTATCTACAAAAATTCATCTGCATAGCCTGCTGTCCAAATTGCTGTCTGTGCACCAGAAGTAAGTCACTGAAGAGAGAAGGAAATGGTTTAGTAAACATTATTAGAGAACCAGACAGTTAGAAAGATCTTCAGGTACTTGATTCTTAGCTGAAGCAAAGGAAATGAGTGTCTGTACAAGTGATATGTGGAAGAAGGTTAAAAAGTATGAGAAAATAGGGAAAAGTGTTTATTTTTTGGTTTTTTTTTTTGTTTTTATAAGAAAAACTAGAGGCTGCTGCTAGCCCATATCTGAGTATGGAGTTGGCTATTGCTCTCTGAAGATGATTAGCATCACATAAGATAGCAAATTTCCATGAGCTTGGTTCTAATATATAAAATTTCAGATGCTTGGCTAAGTTTAGTGCAAACAAGTGAGTTGCACTGGGCTAAAAATCATGTGGAATATCAACTCTAAGAAATACTCAACTGAGTCTATCCCAGCTTATCTTTGAATATACTTTTCTGGTGGTATTTCAGTAAATTTGCTAACGTCAGTGCCCAAGAAAAAGTGGTGCATAAAAATGTGTTATGATTGAAAAATCAGAATTATTATTAGGAATTGTTTTTTGTGGGAATTGGGAGGAGTTCTAGCATTGGATTCAGTAGGACTTAGTAATTTTATTAGAATTCTTTTCCTAATTTCCAGTTTGGTAGAATTTAGGCTCTAGTGAGATATGAGTAGATGAAGAAAATTCAGTGATTATTTTCTTAGATGTTTAAATGTCTATCAGGTGTTTTCATATTATATCCTTGATGCTCAAGTTTCCACACCTGTCTCAATGGTTGGAATTTTGCACACAAGTATATGCAGTGTGAAACTTCAGTTTGTGATCCTGCCTTGTAACTTTCCTGCCTGGAAAGTTACAGACAAGAACAGTACTGAATTATGCTCATGCAATGAATAAGCTTAAATTATATTGTAAAATTGCATAACTTTCTTCTTCCCCAGTTTCCTCTTGGGTCGGGGAGCAATAGCAATAACACTGTTCTTTTCTCTTTTTAAAATCAAGAGAGTTTTAAGAGGAAGCCACTACCTTTTTTTTTTACAGGCGAACACCTGCAAACAGGTGAGAAACTAAACTGTACCTAATTAGTGGTCTGTTGCATATAATGTGTTCTACCAAGGGCGAGAATTAATTTTTTTCAAGTTCCTCATTCAGGGAAGCCTACACCAAGACACTGGGTTCATAATTTTCTATCTTGTTGTGCATTTTCTTTTGGAAAATATTACTTTTTTTATACCATATTCCTTACGTGTATGAAATCCTATATTTGCTCATGAAACCTGATGAGGTGACCCCCTTGACGCCAGCTGGCAACACAGAATTCAAGAGGAATTGCTCAGGGTGCCTCTCCAATGGCTTTCAGATGGGAAGGTACAATGTACTTTTAATATGTGTTAATATCACAATTTATCAGTCTAATGCATGTAGTCTAATCCACTCTTCACCCAGAGCTTCCTAGAGCTTTTCCCCTACTCCTGTTAGTAATTTTCCTAAGTCCAGATGCTGGGACACACTTTTTCATCCTCTTGTTCCTATTTTGACTATTTGCTTGGCATCTCAAGACTGTGGAAGTATATTTCTTCCTCTGCAAACACCAAGGAAGTAAAGGGAAAAATCTGCCTATTGCTGAGATGTGGTGGCTGGGAGCTGGAGTGGTATCACCTTGCTTTGTGAGAATGGGTGACATGGTCAGGTCTACTCCTGGAGCGGTATGGCAGCAGAAAGCTCTACTTCAGCTGTGTTCTCTAGCCTGTTGAGGAAGTACTGTGCCATCTACAGGGCTGCAAAATCATATAAAATATGATGTGATTTACTCAGCTAAAATTTCTTTTAAATTAATTGGGAGTTTCATCTCAGTCATAAATCTAATCATACTTTCACTACCATAGTTCTAACTGAATGCAGTAACATGTGCAGGTGCTTAGTGCCACTCTGAAGCAACCTGTACAATTTTTACCAATTCTTTTGCTTCTACCAGGAATCAAAGAAAAATTGCTTCATGCTTTATTCTCAGTGAGATGCATAGATCCTCCAAATCACTGATGAAGGTCGAGGCTTTGTATCTTAGACTAAAATTTAGTTTCTGTGGGTTATCCAAAAGTCTGTCTTAAGGTCCTGTCTACGCTTTTGAATAATGCAAATGAGCAAGTAAACAAGAGAGTAAGAGCTACTTAGGTGAACTCTACTGAGATGGCCAATCTGATTTTTGAAAAGTTGCATCATTTTTGGCTATACAGAACTTGTATGCATTTATCTATCTCTAATGTGTCTCTTTAAGAAGTGCATGCACTTTGTGCAGATTTAATTTGTGGATTGGTTTCTTACACAAATGATAGAACATAGTCTGAATTATTTCTTAAAGTTCATTCCAAGTTAATTAAAATTAATCCCAGGTTTCCTGCATAGAAGGCATCGTTCCTTATCTGCAATTAATACTATATTTTAAACCTGAAAAGATGAATTTGAAATTTGACTAACACCTTAACACACAGTTGAGTTAGTTGGAAGACTTTCATACATAACTTTCCCACTGTGCATGTAGTTTTTTTGAAACTTGAACATCTAGCTCAAGTGGTAAACTGTGATTACTTTATTCTGAATGGGGGGGGAAGTCATTTAGAATTATCTAATATGAAAATGTATATTAATACATGTAAATTATTAGATAAGGTAGAGCTGTGTATTTAATGAGTCACATCAAAATTAATCAAAATTTTACAGAATATAATGGTATATTCTCATTTAAAAAAATAATCTTTATATGAATGATTTATAATTCTGATTTCAAACACATAACCAAAGTTGTGTCTGGAATGAGAATGCAGTTTCCAGCTCAGTCTTGCTTATATCAGATAGCGTAAGTAGGGGGATTGGATTGCGGAATTTCTTGGTATTGTAATAATCTAATTCAGGACTACATAAACTTAGCTTTCCAGTACCACTGTCACAGGCAGAAAGTTGCTTGTACTTTGACATGAGAATGTGCTGGCTCTCTGGGTGCTGTGTGTGCAGCCAAGAGCAGACAAATCTTCAGCTTTATCTGCTCCCGTTGCATAGTGGCAGCTACCAGCATTGAGTCATGTACAGCCACAGCAGAAGGCATTGGACTCTTTCAGCAGTACTTTCTGCCTAGTCATTTCTCATCTGTTCCAGACAACGAGTGGCAGGCAAAATATTGTCTGTCTGGTTCTGAACAAGTTTGCGTGCTAGATTTTGGGAAGTCTTTCTTGGATGTCATATTCATAGCACTGGATTCACAGCAATATTCTGCGTGCAATGGATTACGTGAATACAAAGCAGCAATATTAAGTTGTGTGTAGAGCTTCCCATTGAGTTTAGGCATTAAAAATAACTGTCAACGTTAAAGAGAAGACTAGGGTATTTTTGCCTTGACTGACTTGTATATAGTATTTAATGAAGGAAAATTCTCTAATAATTACGGTATAAGAGAAAATGAAAACATTTTCTGCAAGTTAAAGATTTGATGTGTCTGAAAGTTACTGGTTTCAGAAAGGTCCTTAGCAGGATGCAGGTATCTGACCAGGTTTGCTTCATTTTATTTTAAATGGAACTTTTTCATGTGTTCTTTGAAAGTCTGCACATACATCCTACCTGCCTCTGTTACACTGACTTCATGCGTTTTTCGATACCTAAACTCTATTACATCAGCTGCTAAACAACTTGTTCATTTGGAATCCATGGCTTTTTGCATGCATGTTGAATAGAGGCCTGCCCTTCAGTTTCTTGCAGCTTGGGGCTAGGGAGACGTATTTGTCCACAGTTCAGATCTCTTGTGAGCAGGTGGTTTGTAAGACCTTCTAATTCATTGGATGGAAAAATAGATTATGTCTTTTTTAGTTTTACTCTCAAACAATAATTTGTGCTCCAATGCTAATCAAATGCACACTGGAGAACATTAAAGAACCAAAACAAAGCGTATCTTGTAACTCTTTTTGTCATTGCTCTTCCTATGCATGCATGGACACATACAAACATGCTCTGTGTTCCTTTTACCTAATTCAAAGCCCTAGATCATGCTTTCCTGACAAATTGGTGATGTTCTCACATAAGGAAGTAATAATATCAGTTCCTTAGCTTGTGTTGTAAATGAAACAGTTTTTTAAAAAATACCCTATTGTGGAAGCGAACATTTGTGTCAGAATTAATGCATACTGACAGAATCACTGTTTGGGGACTGCTGCATAGCCATGCCTTTGCACCCTAATATTTGCCCTCTTCTTTGTATGCAGAGGGACGACTTTGCATCAGCACTGCGGTGCAGTTCTGGGGAGATGATTCACCTACCCATGAACCTGGGAAAGCTGCAGAAAGCTTTCAGGGAAAGGTGCAGCATTATAAATATTTTAAACCTTACTGTGAGCAGGGAAAAGTGTGACATATGTTTTACATTTCAGTGCCTGCTACGGTACCATTATTTTAGAATCTGTCGCCTTTCATAGGCTATGCACTCGTAGACAAATGCCATCACTTCAAAACCAATAGCTAAGCTGCCTCTCTTCATGCCGTTTCTTTCAGTTCCAACTGACAGTTAAAAAATGTTGCCTGTTCCTCCCTCCACACACCCCCTGTTCTAAGTGATCTGACCTAAAAAGACTAGCATACAGCTGAGCTTAAAATACAAACATTCCCTTTGAAAGTTGTAACATTCCTGCTTGTCTGGAGCTGCAGCAAAGTAAAAAAAGAAGAATCTCAGTGTTTGAGTGATGTGATTCATAGATAAAGCCGTTATCTGGAAGAAGGGAGAGGTGTGTTTAGAGTCTGAGTGGCAGGAGGAAAAAAATCCTTTCTCAAGGCAAAACTACTATTGTGTTTTTCTTTTCCTCTCTGTTGGGAAAGCTCTGCTTTCTGAAGCATTCCTATCGCCAATGGGGAAAACAAGGCACGGCAGTGAGACATAACTGAGATCCTTCTGTGGGCCAACAGTGGCACAAGGACTCAAACCCAGGCCTTCCAAGTTCTGGCTCAGCTTTCTCTCCACTAAGTGTTGCCTACTTTCTGAGAATAAAATATGTGTAAAATAGCATGATGCATATTGGGGCAGATTTGAATACATCACAATGTAAGATAACAACTATGTTTGGAAATAGGAATTTTTTTTTTTTTTTTTTTTTTAGAGTATGTCTTCAGTACTGTAGAATCATTTCAGGAATTCAGTGTGCAATGATATTTCACATCCTGATGGCTTCGAACTGCCTTATAAAAAATACAGAACGGTTTGTCCAGACACTTTCTAATTTTTAGATAACAGTTAATTTTAAGTTGAAACAATAAATAACTTACCAGAGTTTTGTGCAAAGTGGGGGAAAAAAAATGCACAGTTCTGTCCAGTATACCTTCAGTATCTCCTTTCTTAAGAAATGTAATCAATTAAATATTTTAAAAATCTCTGAATAATTTAAACAAGAAGATTCAGCTCCCAAGCCCTTGATATTTTAAGTTAAGGACATGTTCTTTTTAGTTCCATACCAAAGGAACGAGTTTGGATGCCATGGATACAGATCATGTTCAGTTGTTTGTTCAGACCCGATCTATCTGTCTCCTAAAGTAAGAAGTGGAGATAGTGGAAAAACCATCCCACAGGGAATTTAGGATCTGGCTAGATAACCATAAGCCCAGAGCTGCTCAGGTAAAAGTAAACGTTGCCGTGGGGGTACTGGAATGAACTACGTGTTCTGAGCTCTTTAACAGCTCTGTTTTGATTTTGTGGTTTGGTTTTTTTGTTTTTTTTTTTTTTTCTTTTACTGAATTCTTTAAAGATTGATTACCTTTCTGAAAGAAATGCAGTTCATTTTAAAGTTTGATCATGATGTGGATACTACTGAGTGAAATCTATAGCTCGTATGATGTGTGAGGGCAGAATAGCTAGCTGAAGCAGTTCTTTGTGGCCTCCAGAAGCAGTTTTGCACAAGCTGAAATTCACAGCACCTCCTGTAGAGCTCTCTGTGTACACCTAAGCTCTTGCAAGGTGAAAAAAAAAAAAAAAAAAAGGCATCAAACATACCTAAGACTTTGAGTGTTTTATTCATTCTGGAACAATTTTCTTTCCTTTAGAATTCTGCTCTTTTTTTTTTTTTTTTTTTGACTCTCAGTGAAATTGGAACTTCAAAGGGTTGTCTGCCTCTGAGCATCATGAGAGTAACAGTCAGATAAATGGTATACCAAATTGAGGTTTACCGCTAGCATTTTTTCTACCACATGCATGGCAATAACATAGGGGAAAAAAACCACTTCTTAAACTACTTTTCAAAATTAAATTGTCTGTTACTAGTAAGATGCATAACAAATGATTTAACTGTGGTTGGGGCTCTCGGAGCGCACACAGACCTATTTCCTTCACCTTTCTTGCAGTCTTTGTTCCTGTGTTTGACACATTTACGCTGACACAGGTAGGAACTCAGGCCAGATTAAAGGCAGATTGGCCAGAAGGTATAAAGGACATAGTGTTGCTCCAGCTGTACTATGGTAAAAGCGTAAGGACACAGTACAACCAATTCAGTATTTAGTGGAGTCATTTAAGATTGATTTCATTCTTCCATATATGATATTCTTCTTGGAATATAGTTAGGTTAATAGCTGACAATTGTATGTTACCTGTTAATAGTAATTCATTTTATGATCATTAAAGAGGTACGCACAGTGTGGATGGCACAGTTTGTATTTAACTGTTGATATTGACCTTTATAAAGGTCCTTTCTTGGAGCTGAAGTTCTGTGTGCTGCTTAACAGGCTAATTAGAAACAGATAATGTACAAGTGTAGAAGATTGTCAGGAATCCATAAGGATTTTCTGATAAACTTTTTAAAAAATCCTGAAGGCCCTGTATTGAAATATTACCCAGTAACAGTTTTTTCTCCTAGCTGGAAGCTATAGACTTACACATTTTAGACACTGATACGTTGACAAAACAAATAAAGGTTGAAAAGGAGATGTACTCCTGGGTCTGACAGAAATCTCAAAAGCCTTCTTCCTCTTCTTTTCCCCTATCTCTACCAATCAATTAACAGTGATATTAGTTGACAATTACTTGCACTGTTTGGAGGTGTTTGGTGAACTGAAATGATGTAGCTTTAAACAGTATTATTTTCAGAGGCCACCACAGGAAGAGAAGACTACTGAAAAGGTGCTGAATCTGAATGAGCGATCAGCCTGAAATTACAAAATCTCAGAGCGCGGGGAGAGTTGCAGAAAGAATTGATTGTGTCCAGACTCAGAGACCAGGGACATCCTCTGGCCTCTTACAGAGAAACCTGTCTAGGCTCTGTGTGTTCATCATTCAAATGAATCTATGTTCAAATCTGGCTTTAGGGTGTTCATAGATTTTGGCTGAATATGTTTAGGAAAATGTAGACCCATGAATTCTCATCTGATTCATTTAATAATGCCAGTGCTTTGGTTGAGCAATATCTGTATTTTCACTTAAGTTTTGATATATTACCAGAGAGATGAAGTGTGTGATTTGTTTATTTTTTTAAAAAAAACAGAGGAAGAAGTCTGTAATATACACTAGTATGAGAAGAACAGATGATATTTTTTGAAATGCCAAAGTGACTTTTCATTGTGAAACCTTTCATTGCATCAAACGCACCATTACAACCATACATATCTCAAAATTTCTTTTGCACCTGGTGTAGGTGTAAAGTAAAACTAGATATCTGACATAAGTATTGAACCTCCTAGAATCATCACACAAAAGATCTTAAACTGGAAACTTATAAACAGTGATGAAAGAACAATTAAGAAGGTTATCTGAAGTATGTGGGGTGGTAAAGTTGAAATTATATTTTGTCCAACAGTGCTCATGAAAGCCAGCAGCTTTACTTAAATGGGAAGGATTTAGGGAATCAGACTGTTCCTGCCCTTAGTACTGGCTGAATCTTACACACTAATGTCTTTCAGCTGTGTTGAGAAGGTTAGCTGTGAAATAAAGTACATAAATGATAGGTTAGAGCAAGTGTTTCTTGGTCTAACCTATCACCACTGCCCTCTTGAATGTAAGAGTGAGTATGTTCCAAATTGCAATAGTCTTATCAAGGATGTATTTACCCATGGTAAATAGAATTAGGGAAAATTGCAGTTCTGAGTGGATAGTGAATGAGATTTCCTAGTCAAAACAGTTTGGTTTTGTTTGTTTGTTTGTTTGTTGTTTTTTTTTAAACTTTTATTTCATGAACCAAACCTACAAGAAAGGGTGTAGGTGGTGGTGTATGGATGTAGAAGTATATTTTGTGTTTATAAGGTCTGATTCTGTCTTCTAAGCTGCATCTCCAGGGCTTACAGTACAGTCTCCAGAGACAGAACAGAAGATAAAAGGTAATTCTATTATTCTTGTTCACACTTGGATGCCACACTTCTACTAAGGCTGAAACGCTTCCAGAAACAGTAGAAACTCATTATAGTAGCTGTTCCACATTTCCAGCAGTTGTCTTGGGGCTGGCTATGGCTTGCTTCACAACCAGTGACCTTCACAGCCTAGAGTGCTTTATGGGTCACTTCCCCTCTCCTCCCACAACCTTCTCCCCTAGCTCTAACAGTCTCTGGACCTGCTGAGAGGAGCATGGCAGCATCTCTCATGGCCTCCGTACATAGGCAGCATTGTTCTGCTAGCCAAAGGTGTGGAAGAGGGTTTGGTCTTATTTGTGAATTTTCCTCCTCTACAGGAGTGAAGGAGAGTGCCTGTTTTGTTATGTTAAATGCATATTAGCAAACTGAAGAAATGGTATCATGAAGAATTCTTAGGAATTAAAAGCCGAAAGGATTAAATAAACAATTTTGTTAATTTCATATGACATTGTAGACTGGCATTATAGTAGTCACTATGTTAAGATATTGCAGCCCAGTATAAAGATCATGAGATTGCAAGCACTACATGCAAAATTACAAATGCCTTGATGTTCAGGGTGAGAAAGATGAGAGTGCCAGAAATGCTGTCAGATCTTGGTGGAGAAAGAGTTATCAGGAGACTGTAATTTGAAGCAAAAGCAAGCAGTTACTGTGTTCAGATTGTGTCTGGTAGATCTCAGGTCTTTGGTATGTATTCTCTCAGAGCTCTGCTACTATGTACTGTGTGTAAGAGAAATAAAAAGAAAATCTGTACTTTGCAAAGTACATACCTGTGAAGAGTGTTTAGGTGAAGCCTTGTGTAACCTGCCATAAGCCTTGACGTGTTCCCAGGCCATCTAAGTAAGAATGAATAGGATGGATGGACTACAAATAAATTAAAGTAGATCATGATGCAGGTCAAATAGAACTCGTGTTTATGAACTACACTGAAAAAAAATCTTCACATCCTTCAGGTAGAACTCAGCTTGGAACTGTGCCATTTAAATGGGACGTGGTGCTAATATAAACCACAGTGTATGGGAAACGTAGAAAGGAATGACACTAACGACAAAGCACTGGCCACTTTTTCAAATAAAAGAAAAACACCTCTTTGAGTCTTTTCTGTAGACAAAGCTTCATATAAACAACAGCCATATCTCCACACACTAGCGATAATTATTTGCCAGTAGATGGAGTAGTTAAATCAAATGTCTGTCATTAGCTATCAGATCTGTTTCTCGTATGACAGTCTCCATAGCTTCTTGACACTGTTAAACCCTTGAATGCTTTCTAGTATGATGATTGTGGAGTCATTCCAGTTATTGGTGAAGGCTCTCTGCTTTTGCTGTAGTGGCAAACATGATTAGTTGCATATCTTTCAACAAAATCAGACTTGCTTGCCAGAATTTTTAATAATATCTCCTGCAACTCTTTTTAGGAACTTGTTTTCCTTTCCTATGGGTTGCTGTCACAAAAAAAAAAGGATACTTAAAGAATGTAGAAATAAACTATTCACAATGCTAACATCAGACTGCTATTCAAGAGGTCTTTTTTATCAAGGGAGTGCAATATTTTAAGCTTTACGCAGACTTTTGTGTTGTCATCAGGAGACACGTGATGGCTCTTTGTTCTTTCACAGTATCATGTGAAATAGGGCAGTTGTTAACAAGCCAAACCCAACCACACCACCTTGGTGGATATATGCAGCAGGATTGCATTTACTGAAGTTGGAAGTACTAACATGTTAGAGACTACGCAACTGTGAAACCCATTTCATTTCTCTTGACTTAGACTTCCCTGGCTGTCAGCTCTGGGGCAGTAACTTCTACAGTACCCAGATTTTCAACTTCTGCAGCTCATCTCCATGGTGCCACGGTTATTAGTTACTGCATCTGTAATTCTTCGCACAGGGACAGAATGCCCCGTGCCTTGCCTCCTGTAGTAGGAATGAGATTTCTGCCAAGTTATTTGCACTTTAGTGAAAGAGCTGAGAAGGAAGGCTGTAGAGCCTTTCAGTGTTGTTTTGGAAAGGTTTCTGTAAACAATCCAAACACATTTTAGCATCGAGTCTGTTCCGGTGTTGCAGACTTGCTATACTTAGTCCAGGATTGTAGTCTTACAAAGGTAGTAGCTACCGTTTCTGGACTTAAACAAGCCAGATGTAGTCTGCCAAGAGTAATTGTTTTGAAGCATTAATAAAGAAATTTTAACCTTTGGAAACTGGATTGCTGCTTTATAGTTTTATAACACTGATATTTCCGTTGCTGATTGGGCCAAGAAAATTATAATAAATGCTGCCTAGAAAATAGTTAAAATATGAAATAAGCTTCTGCTCTATGTGTAAAAAAACCCTTGATGTGATGCATCATGTTAGATATAACAAAAAAAAAAGTCTTCTTGCTTAAATATAAACAGGAAAAAAAAACCTTATGTATAAAATGAAAAAGGAACTCACAAGAATTTTAGAAGTTTTTTCCCCCAGTTAACTCTAATTTTCCAATTGTTCTAAATCTTGAAAAAATCAGATATATCTCTTTCCTTTGCTGTATGTAGGGAAGGGAAAAAGGTGGAAAGGCAAATGCCCTGAAATGAAAATTCATAAGGCAAGTCTTAGTTCTGATGTATCACTTAATGTGAAAAGTGAAATATAGTATTCTAAATATAATGGAAATGATGGCAAACTTTTGTGTTTAGTTATATAACTAGTGATTCCTGACAAGCCATGAGTGTAGGGGCTTGAGAATCTAATTAGATATGTAGATTAAGAAATTAATAAATAATATCCCAAGTATTTGGGAACACTGGGAATTCAGGGCTAGTTATATACAATTTCAATTATTTGTACATTGGTTTCAGTGGTGATATATTAGGTATAATTTGGCTTCGTGCATTCAAGCAAATTTGCAATACCTGTGTTAGCTGAACTGTGACACAATCCGAACTGGGGATTAAAAAAAAAATAAAAATGTGGATAACATGAGGCTTGAGTAGTCTGCATACCGATGAACATACACAAGAGCCAATGCTTTGTGCCAAACCTGCTCCACACACCGCCCTCCCCCCCCCCCCAGCTCTATTCAGGCAGTAATAGAAAATGGTTCGATCCAAGGGCATGTGTCAGCTACCCAGTGAAAGAAAGAAGGCAGGGAACTGTATCCTAGCAAAATGAGTGCTCTCAAACTCCGTGAAGAACAGGAAAAGATAAAAGTGCAGGATCAAAGCTTCAGAGCCTTGCTGACAACTGAAATATGAACATCAGATGTTTTCAAACATCCTTCGAATAGGTTTCAACATTAGAACCTCATGCTTATTGCCCAAATCCTGACGTTTTGTTTGAAGATAAACCTTTCAAGCTCGGTTCCATACCTTATTCGCTGCATCAGGTAACTTCTAAACAGTTCCTTGCTGCCACCTTTATACAGTTTGTCTGACCTAACTCTCTTCACTTTGCTGCTCAACCAGAAATGTATGTTAGCTACCTACTTATTTAATTGTCCTTCTGTGCCTCTTGCTTCTTGAATATTCGCTTTGAAATACCAAAAGCATGATCCATTCTCTCCCTACTATTCTAATGTCTCCCAGGAAAATTTGTACCCACTTTGTTGCTGAGCTGTCCCTAACGGCAATTGCAGTAATTATTATTTTTTTTTTCTATTCAAGGACTCCTTCGCAGGTTTCCCAGAAAGAAGATATGCTGTACTATATTTGGATATAAGAAGGCATTAAAAAGCATCAATTTTTGTAGAACTCTATTGGCTCTGGTAATACCAGCAAAATTGAAGATCCTTCTAACTCCTGCTGATTTCAGTTTAAGGCAGAAGTAAAGGCTGCCTTATATTTAAGGTTATAATTTTGTGCTTAGAAATATCTTTTGTTCGTAACATACTACCTTGTTCTTGCATATTTGTCAGCATGCAGAACCTGGGTTTTCCGATACAGTAATACGTTCTCAATCTACTTCAGGGGAACGTGAGAAATGTGAAAAAGCTTCAGAAAATTTCAAGTGGAATGGTTTTGCGTGATTGAAATCTAATTAGAATACAGACAAGCAAGCTGCTTGTTTCAAAGTGAGTTAAGGAGGTCATTGCTGAAATGGCAATCTTTCTGATTGTTTAGCGCAGCACACTGCTAAAGCATGCAAGGCGCTTCCCGGCTCAGACAGCATTTAGTGCAGGCTCTCTGCAAACTCAAGCATGCAGAAGTGTCAGAGTAGAGAGAAAATGTTTTTTCTTCCTTTCAGTAAATGTGAAACACGGGTGATTTTTATTTCACGCTGTAACTGTTTCAGTGTGGTAATATTGTCACTGATTTGTCTTAGATTTTATATGAAGTTGATTGCTGTCTTTACTGAAAAAAAAAGTGATGTCTTCATATTAAAAGTACAAAGCCTCAAGGAGTTTGCCTACATCACACTTTTAAAATTTCAAGTTAATTGTCAAGTTATGTCAGGTACTCAACATGTTCATAAAAGCTAGTATGACACTCTGTATAGGTTTGCCCAGGGCTACGCATTTTTAATGATATAATAATTCTCTGTAACAGTAGTCCAAAATCAGCTATTTGCAGTAGCTATTAGAAGCACTTTGGACAATTAATGTATAATGTTGTAGTATTCTGGTCTTCAGTTTTGTCTTAACATCCCATAAATAGCTTCCTTGTCTTTAACTAATGAGGACTGGACCTTCACTGTCATAAGTCATGGGACCACCTCTGTTCCAAGCCTGATTTCTGCTGAGTGTACTCAAGTGAGTACTTTTCTGCAATAGACTTGCAAGTTAACACCTGATGTTACAAAGAAGGTGGGGAGGGAACCCAAAACACTAAATTCAACTTTGAATGGTGTTACTCTGAGGAAAATCCCATGTTGACATCTATAAATACTGACAGCTGAGTATGACCTATAGCATGAACTTCTCTTTGCTGAGGGCAGGGGACTCACTATGCGTCCACTTCCTGGGTTTCTGGCATCAGAATGGCCAGTCCTTGGATTTGTCCAGGTAGGAACAATTTTTTTTTTCGTGTTGTCCAAAGGGCTTTTTCTCAGGACTCACTACCCTATGGGATAGAGAAATATTGCTCACTTTGGGCCATGCCCATCATTTGCATCTGGGCTAAATAATAGTAATAAAAGGAATTATTTTCTGATAACCTGTAGGCTGCATTAGTATCGTCCAGATTCTCTCTTTCCTCTAGAGTTGCCTTAGGAAATTGGATGAAGCAGATTTATTAACAGCAGGCTGTAACATCTGAACTGAGTGAGTATGAGAGTTTTTGACTACGTACTTCCTCTGCTTGTGGCCATGCTCCTCCATCGGCTGTGGAACCTACTCTTTTTGCTTTCAGTTAGTTAGTTAATTGCTGGATTGCCTGGGAGAGTTTGTCTCCCGCTTTGGCACTGGTGTGCTGTAAACCTGGCTTACAAAAGCCCGTGCTCACATTTCCCAAAAGAAAGCAAACAAACTTCCCTAGGGATTCCTTCAGAAACAAGAGGTGGGGCGAGTGGGTTTAGTGTATCTTGCTTCTGTATCCTGTGCACTCCCTGTATTTATTTATTCTGTTGTTTTGCTTGTATTTTTGTTCTACTGTAAGTGATTGTTTACATTTGTTTTAAATATTTCTCCAAGTATTCTGTTGAGGTGGATGCTTCCTTCATTAGTGTGAAATCAGAATCCTGAAGTCTGATAAGCAGAACTGCAGAAAGATCAGGGACCTGGATTTGGTGAAGACCTAGGCTTAAGGAATGAGAACTTAAGTTTAAGGAATGTTATGGAAAAAAGGAAAATTTCCAAGTTTGAAGATCTCAGCACTACTGCTCTGAATATTTGTTTTTACAGTGCAGCCTACTTGCTGTCGATTTTCAAATGAAGTTTTACTTGGAACTTTGAAAGGAAAAAAAGTGGCTTAAATTTGATTACTTTTATCCTATTTTTTCAGCATAGCAAATCTATGAAGCATGCATTTCTTGGAACAGTTCCAGCATTTGCCGTCAGTGGTCAGTTACCATAGCTCTGTCACCTGAAGGGCTGTTTGGTCAGATAGTGCGTGCAGCACGTATTCTGGAGTACTCATCCATTAATGAGACAAAGGGCGACAGAATAGCCAAATCCTTCCCGAGTTTTCATGCTCATTACTGTGTGAACTGTATCAGGACTGCAAGCTAGCGTAGAATATTGACAGCATGAAACCTTGAGGAGCATGCCTGCGTTTGGCAAATTAGATTTACTATCTCATCCTATCTAATAGACCATTTAGAGGTCTGCCCCTGAGACACATCTATTTAGCTGAGCATCTACCACCTTCTTGTAATGTTTTTATCTTCAGTCTGAATGACCACAGCTTTATAAATATGCCTCTCTGTACTTTAATTTTCTGGTTGTCAGGAAAAAAAGCTTCTGGATGGCCACTGCTGTAGTTACTGCAGTTACTAAGGAAAGGTAAATAAGGAGCTGCATTAATGGAACAATCCATCGATTTCTTTATATATATACACACACAGATGTGTGCCTACATGCTTTTATTTCTATATGTATACACACTTACATTTATACACATGCACATAAAAAAATATACTCTCCCAAAAGGGCTGATGTGTGTACAGCACTGCAAAATAGATCTGCCATCATCCCCGACAGGCTGCTGGAAATGGAGCTGATTGAATATGACTCAGACCCTCAGTCTCATTGTCCAATTCATCAGTGAAAGCACTGCAGGCTCATTGATTATATGTAAGACCAACAGGAATGCTTGGCTTGCTTCATGGGGCTGCCTGTATTGAGCTATTATAAACACCCTCTTCTCTGCTGTATGCATGTAAATAAGTTCACTCGCTTAAAACTGACAACTTAGCCGCATTTTTTATGAATAAAAAAAAAAAGAAATGCCATCACAGTTCTTTCCGCGAAGAAGCTGGGTTCAGTCAGAACTGAGACCACAGACTGTAAATCATCAGCTATATTTTCGATGTTAACTAATACTTTCTAATGAATTTTGGACTGGTAGGTGTTCCAGATTGAGTAGCTTTTTTTTTTTTTTTTTTTTTTTTTAAATAAGACTGAAAGTGACTATCTCTATGTGGGATTTAATTTAGACTAAAATTTTAAGTTAGTAAAGGATTGTAAATGGCAATGCAAGCATGATGGTATATACCACATGAACAATTCTGAATATATTTTTCTTCTAATAATTATGTACATCGCATAGGATATAAATAAAACCTTAGTTTCCCCATAGTGAACTGAAATTTTACTGTACTGTGACTGTAAATGTGCCTATTCTCAGGAAAACAAAATCACTTTCAACTAAAGAAAGGCAGATGTCATTGGACCTTTCATTTCTGTGTCCTTGTATCCCTACAGAAATTCATATGAAGAGTGGAACGGTCTCAGTCATGTCCCTTACTCAGGGAAGGACAACAGAAGCCTGTTGCTGGCTGTTCTTAGTCTCACTGGCTCTATTTATTACCTCATTGTGTTGCATGGCCCACTGGCAAAATATACAGGAAAAAAAATTACTTACAGATAGATACCTGTAGCAAAATGACACAACTGACATCTATATAGTTAAGTCACATTTGTACAGAAATACTACAGCACCCACTGTTAGATTTTGTTTGGTTGGGTTTTTGGTTGGTTTTTTTTTTGTTGTTGGGTTTTTTTTTTTGTTTTTTTTTTGTCTGTGAAAGCAAAACCTTTTCTTAAGTGATATGCTATTCCTTCTGTAGTCAGGCTGAATTTTACCAAGTTTTCACTAGTCTTTTGGCCTTTATAAAGTATTCTGACAAATCTTTGTCAGCTGGGATGAGAGGATTTAATGAAACATTAGTTGTCCAGTTGGTAGCCTTCCCTAGGAGGCAACTTAGATAAACAGAAATTTTACTGCCATCTTGCGTATCAACTTAAACCCTTATTGGCTGCATCTCAGTTTGGGGAAAAGGAGCAGGAATATGAAGGAACACCATCTTTTTCACATGCACGAATATAAAACGTGCCATAATATTTGCTTGCTAAGCATTGAAAAATTTTCACAATGTTTTTGCAATCATATAACATGACAAACAACTTTAAATGTTGGGATTTTTAACTTACAGGATTTCTGGAGGGGTTTTCTGTAACATAAGTATTTCATCTACTCCGCTGCTTAGGACCCAGAAGCCCCTGTGAGGAGGAGGCTGGTGATGTTGTATGGGCAGCCTGAACATACAAAGTGGGTTACAAGCTTCTTGTAACACAGTGTGCTATTGCTGTTTGCACTGATCTCATTAGTTTGTTTACATATCCTGATTTTGCTCTCTCCCCGACCAACTCCCTGTACCTTATGTTTCCTGAGTGTTCGTTTCAGTGCTGCTCACGCAGAGAGAACAAACAATTCAATCAGCTGGTGGAGTTTGCAGAACAGCCTGTGCACGCCTAACTCACATGCTGCCAGGAGTCAGGCTCTGGAAAAGTGAACTGCCTTTCCACTTCTGTTTGTTTTTAAATGGCAAGTCATTAGTCCTGGGTTATCGAGCCTTTTTCCTATCTCTGCTGCTGAAGGAGTGTTTGTTTTTTTCATGACTTTTAAAAGGAATGTTCACGCTGCCTGATACGGGCTCTGTATGTTGTCTTGTTAACTCAGTTGCCCAAATATCATATTGAGGTGCAGGATCTTCTAGTTGTTGACCTCATGTTTCTAAACGAATATCTGTATTCTGAGTCTAACTGCTCTGAAAACATTGAAGTTCTTGCAAAAAACAGCCTCTTGTCTGCTTAGTGCTTTTTTTTTCTAGCTAGTGGGGGGAAAAGAGGGAAGTCAGACATCTGCTATCCTAAATATTGAATGAGCTAGACAAAGACTACTTTTAGAAGAAAAAAAAATTATCTATGGTGATGATGATGTGTCTATTCTGACATATTCTAAACTTTTTACTCTGTCACTGTTCTAGATTCGTACTTAGGTGGTCCTTTCAGAAGGGTCAAGTGACTTGGTGAAACCACGTCGGTAAATTCTGCAAGTTGAGTGGTGTGTTTCCAAGAATTTCTTGTCATCTATTAATGTGTGATATCCCATAGTATTGTCACAGTGCAAAGTATTGCAATTGAAATTAGTACCTGCTGTGATAGTTACACTTCCTAGTTAACAGCTTTTGCTTTTTTCTTTGTTTTGCTTTTAAGCTGTTGTTTACCTGCATTTTGTGGATCACTGTTTTTCTATTTACATCTGATTAAATACCTAGAATTTGAACTGTTTGAAAATGGACAAACCAGAAAAATTGAAATGCTGTTAAATAGACACATCTGCACTGTCTTCATATCCCAGAATTTTCAAATGTCAGAAAAAACAAATTCTCTCACCCAAACTGGAAACACAGATGAATCTCTTTGGCAAACTTCAAAGAAACTTCTGAAAGTTCATGTATTTAGCTGAGCTGAACCCAGATTTCAGACATTTTGAGATTCCCTTGTTAAACGGAAGACTTTAAAGCCAGTGCCCCATAGAGATGAGAAGCTGTGTTATTGAGTGCATTGAACTGTTTGGCCTGGGCAATGGGGACGCCTCCGAAGTGACCCAGTGCAGAGTCTTCAGGAAGCAAGCTGTTGTCATGGCTTCAGATTCCTCCCTAATGTTCAGTTCATAATAGCAGAAGGATTAAGTGTTTCAAGGAAGGGCTCGAAACTGTGAGTTTGTGGTGAGATGAAGAAAGAGGGTTCAGAACAATCTGTGCTGGCTGCTTTCCAGCAGGGGATATACATAATGGCAAATGATGTCATGTAGTGGTGAATGCAGAAAAATTCTTTAAGCAGCAAAAAATAGGAGAGTTGCTGAAAAACAGAAAGAAATAGGTGTTGTCAAAATATACTATATGTGTGTGTGTATGCACATGCATGCATGTTTATAATGTATTTCTGGCTTCCTGGTTTCCAGGAAAGTGGTAAGAGGCAATAATATATTTACACAATCACCAACTATGGCAGCAGTATGGAACACGCAGAAATGGAGAAAATGTGTTTAGCCTCTGCTTCCTTCAAGCTTTTCATTAGAGTGTTGTAGATTACTGCAACAAAAATATGATTCGGTTAAAAAGCTGATATTAAACAAAGCCAGATGTACTTAAGTAGCAAAATATTCAGAAGAAATGACTTAACATACAAGATATGTGTGGATTAATGTAACTCCCTGATCCTCCCCCTAACCAATATTTCTCTTCTACCCTCAAAGAAACCCCAAATCAAAACAAAGCAGAGGAGGGGAAAAAAAATTCCAAACCGTAAAACCTAAGAATCTAACACTTGCAACCAAGCCAATCACCGTAAGGCAATTTGCTAATGGTTTTGGCAGAAATGATCCTGTTCAGCTTGTCTTCCTGCCGTGCTAGCATTTATCCATATGTGAAATGTTTTATTTTCTCTAACAATATTTGAATATATTTTCTTCTTTTCTCTGAAATATGAGAAATGATCTTAATTTCACTGCTGTAGGAGAGAAAAAGTTACTTTAAAAGCTATGCACTGTTTGCAGTTGAATTAGAGAACCCTATTTTTATCTCAGGTCTTAAGAGCACAACTTGGAAGCAATTGAGTTCCTTTCGAAGCTCAGAGAACATATTTCACATATCAGATCGTATGTTTTTACTAGTCATATGAAACTTGGTCAGAAAAATGTATTCAGAACAGTAAATATGGAAATGTCACTAGTATGAGTAGTGATAAGGGAAACCCCAGTACATTGCCTTTCTGCTGTAGAAAAGAAAAAAAAACAGCAAAATTTACTGTAATTTTTACTGTCAAAAGTGTTTATACACAGGTGTGTCACAATTCTTGTTGCGAGGAATTGTTCAAGTTGCATTTGGGCAATGGAGAATGTGACCTCTGTTGTAACTCATTAGGCCTGCAGAGAACTTCATGTACGTTTAATATCCGGAGCCTGACATGATGGCTCCCAGATGCTCAGAAGAGAAAACCCCTCCAGTAATGATAGGAGGAAAGAATGGAACACACACAAAAAAATAGATTTTGTTTGGATTTGTTTTATTTTATTATGATTTAAAACTTGTAATTTATTTCAGTTAATTACATGTCAAGAAAGTTTGTTCCATGAGCCTACAACAAGTATACTGGACTGCTATTCAAGGGGAAAAGGGTTGAAATTCAAACCTATTTTTGCAAATCTGATTGGTGATAGTCTTCTGCTGACAGAATTAAATGCTTCTTAAATATACAGGTATTTTGATAAGTTCAATGATTATTTTTACCCCTGATGCTTAATTGGCTCTTCTTAAGTTAGTCAGAAGGGGGAAAAAAATTACTAATTGGGCTCTTTTTCTGGGGATGTTTTTTCTTCTGTAGTTTCCCCCCCTCCCCTTCCTCTTCCATCAGAGCCTACTGCTTGCTTTCATCTTCTGTGTTCTCATATGATAAGTATATAGCTACCACTGGAAGATGATACCTCTCTAACAGACATGAAATGACTGGGTATAGTAACTCAGGGGTAGTACTGTATTAAACTTGTAACAGGAGGTACCATCTGTGTGCAAAGAAGAAAGTAATATGGGGAAATTGCTTTAATCTGCATCAGAGGGGAGGAGAGGACTACACTGATGCAGAAAATCACTGAAATAAGTACAGTTGTAGTATTTGGTTAGTGTCTACTCACTCTTCTTCTGTGTTCTCCACTCAGATGACATTTCTCTCCAGTCTCCTTGCTCTTCGTCTACTTGTTCGCTTGGGAAAAGGAAAACTTGATTAGGGAGAACTGCTGCTGCTAGACTCCTGTTGGCAAAAATAAATAAATAAGCAAGTCAGAGCTATATTCCTTCTGAATGCTCTTGAGGACTCTAGCATTAGCAGCTGGGTTTTTGCTGGTATAACTTTCCTCTGTAAATTTATTTTAACTAATTAAGAAAACAAAATTATGGACATGGCTGTGTGTGCAACAAGGCAAAGGGAATGAGATTGAAAATATCGGAATGTATTCTTTAAATAAAATAACCAGGGAAGAAGTAGTGACCGATTTAAATTTTGTGGTCCCTGCTGTGTCTTGTTTCCTAAAATGAGGATATTCTGTCTGCTGTGACATCTGTTTTTTCTATTTTCTTTTTTCAGTGCAGATATCGTATAGCTACTTTTGATTTCTGTCAGGTATTGCCAGGTATTTCTTAAATTTTCATGTTAGGTATTGTTTTGAATCAACAATGTTCTTATTTTGATATCTACTTGAATGAGGAAATCCAAACTTCTGTTTTTTCTTTTATAGTTTCTCCATGACACTTGCCTTTTATGTCTAATGTCCTGAAGCTAGTCAGCTTCAAAGAGTTTAATGGATTTTATGACTTGCTAGTTAGCATTAGGAAAGTAATAGTAAAGGTGGTCAGGAGTTAGGGCTTTTTTTTTTTTTTTTCTCCCTTCTTTGGCAAAAGCTTCTGTTCATTTCTTCAATTAAGCACTAAAATGAGATGTACTTTCATTCCTGTGACTTCTGTTTTTTATCTTGAAGATGCTACTACTGAGCTACAGTGCAAGTATCAAGTATGTGCGGGTAAGACGGGAAGTTTATTTTGTAGATCCCTCTGCAAGTTCCCTAAAGATCTTGGGAGGGGAAAAAAAAAAAAAAAGGAATTTTGAAGCAAGTTACCTTCCATACAACTCTGTGGAGCTGTATTTTTCTATTTTTTTGCATCTACTAATTTCCCTTCACAGGTCTTGTCCCAGTTTTGTAGCAGATTCTGTCCTCCTTCCCTTTCCTTCTAGGTTTTCAGCATACAGCTCACTGCTCACTTTTACAAAGAATGGTATAAAGGAGAACAAAGTGTGAGAAATGGTAGCAGCACTGGAAAGGGGGAAGGAAAATCATATAAGGCCAATCTCTTGCATGTCGGCCTGATGCTGTGTCCTCCTGTTTTCTGTCCCACATAGTCTCTGAATGTGGATTATCTGAGTAGTTGCTTGAACAGAAGCCTTGCTTTATAGTTGTGAGGTATTTGAGGTGTGAGTCTTATCACTGAAAATAGAGAACCTTTCCTGTGTGAAAGTACTGCAGTAACTTTTAAGACAGATGGGAAAACAATAGAAATGAACCTTTTTTTTTGTTTTGTTTGCTCTTCCCAGTTAAATTTTGTTATCCACTGAGATACCGTTCTCTGTTTCAAGAGCATAAGACAATAGGGCTCCCATCTGATAGCAGAATCACCATCATTATAAGTAATATTTGATGGGTATGTAGGGCCAGATTTCTGTCACTTCTTGATCATTCTCCAGGTAGGAGTTGGCCTTTTAAAATTTAGTTCCTATTTAGTTCAAGTGTTACAAGCTAATAAATACTTATTTAAAAGTAAATGTAAGTAAGGTTATAAAAAGATCAGAAACTTGAAGAAGTAACGTCTTGACGAGAAGGGCATCTTTTTCTCATTTGATGTTAAACCGAAGTTATGAAAATAGAGGATTAATTCAGTCTTTCAATATTTTGAGCCTGATATTTTTCACATTGTCCCGTGGATCTTATAGCTGTTTTAATTGTATTTAAAAAAACTACAAACATATAGTTTTTCTGGTTAGACAGTCTTATTTTATAGTCTTTTGCCCTTTCGTCAATAAATTAGATGAAAGGCAAAAGACAAATTTTGGATTCTAGTTGGCGTTTATCTATTTTCCTTGTGGGATTGAGGCTATATGTGCTGTTCTGTCCGTGCTACTATTCAATTTTCAGCATGTTGCATCTTTAAAATCACAGATATTGTAGTTGCAATGTGTGCAAGATTGGTTTCTCATCTGGAATAAAACAGAAAAGCTAGCTTTGCCAATGCCTGAACATGAAATTAGAACTTATAATAATGTACGCATTAGTGAGCTGAAATTACGCTGCTGGTGTGGATTAGCAAGGTCCAGTTTCTCCAAGGAAACTTTTTTCCCAAAGAGAAATCTGATCCTTCTTTTATTTATTTATTTATTCATCTTTTAAAGTCAGAAATTATTAGAGTTCTCTGTGGGTTTTTTTCATTGTGCCTTTGCAGGTGTGTAATATTATGATGAGAGGACAAATAATAAACTTAGGAGAATAAACAAATGATTTCCATGTTATGATAAGCATTCTAGTAACAAGAATGAATTGCAGTTTCAGTTTTTTAAGTTAGGCTGTTTACTTTAGTGTGTTTGAAATGAAGACTACGTCCAACTATGGGGCCCCCAACACAAGAAGGACATGGACCTGTTGAAGTGAGTCCAGAGGAGGCCATGAAGATGGTCAGAGGGCTGGAGCACCTCTCCTGTGAGGTCAGGTTGAGAGAGTTGGGGCTGTTCAGCCTGGAGAAGAGAAGGCTCCGGGGAGACCTTGTAGCAGCCTTCCAGTACCTGAAGGGGGATTAGAAGAGAGACAGGGAGAAACTCTTTAGCAGGGCCTGTAGCAATAGAACAAGTGATAATGATTTTAAAATAGAGGGAAGTAGATTTAGACTCGATATAAGGAAGAAATTCTTTACTTTGTGGCTGGTGGAACACTGGCACAGGTTGCCCAGAGAGGTGGTGGGTGCTCCATCCCTGGAGACATTCAAGGCCGAGTTGGACTGGGCTCTGAGCAACCTGATCTGGTTGGAGATGTCCCTGCTCCTTGCAGGGGGGTTGAACTAGATGACCTTTGAAGGTCCCTTCCAACCCAAACTGTTCTATGATTCTAAGACAGAATTTGATTCTTTGCTAGCAACAAGAACTCCAGTGAAAACGTCATCAGCATCACACCTTAATGGGACTTGAATAATCTAGAACTATTGAATCTTGGCCTATCTTGAACAATTGGCAGGGGGAAATGGTTATAAAAAACAATGAACATGATAAACCGTTTCTGTTTTCTTACTCCCTTTTAAGTAAGTATGCTGTGCCCTAATTTTTTTTTTTTTAATTCATGGTCTGTGAACCACTGTGATACAAACTGGAACATTCCAGAAGTGGCAATGCAAAGCTTGTTTCATGACAAATTCTCATCCTATTAAACTAAAATTGTACTTGCTCAAGAGACCCGAAACATGAAGATCTATCCAAAAAGAACAGAAGAGATGGCTACCTTTTTTTTTTCCTTTTTAAACAGCTTTTCTGTGTCTTCTGT
This sequence comes from Chlamydotis macqueenii, assembly GCF_036417535.1. Classification (NCBI taxonomy): domain Eukaryota; kingdom Metazoa; phylum Chordata; class Aves; order Otidiformes; family Otididae; genus Chlamydotis; species Chlamydotis macqueenii. Next base: position 4,152,266 of record NC_141562.1, read on the forward strand.
ATTACTACTGTTAGTGGTAAACTACTGTTTATTAGTCAGGGAGCAGGTGCCTTGCTCTTTTGAGCAGTTTAAAAAAGTGCAGGAAAAACCCACAACATTATGGTCTCAGGTTCTGCAACCAGGGCACAGGTAGATGGGTCAAAACATGCGTGGATGAGAGAAGGAGCAACATAAAAATAAATGAAGCACCCTCAGTGGCACCTCGAGTGCTACAGTATGCAGGGCAAGATATGATAGTCATAAAATAAAATAAAAAAATCATCTTGGAGGTGAATAGTTTACCTCTTTTTGTATTGTGAATTATACAAAGGACTGACCTAACAAGAAACACTTATTTTATGTCACACAGATGTTTATTTCAGAATAGGTCTCAAAGACTTAAATTGCTGGGAACTGTGGTCTGTATGCACTCCTGTTTGTTCTTCAGTATATGTGAAGAGTTTTTTTTATTGTGACTGTCATCTGTAAGGAGTGGATTTTCCAATGAGTGACAGCTGTAACTTGATCTAGCTATCTGGCAGTTTAAAGCATGAAAAAAAAAAAAAAGAATCTTTCTATACAGTTTAAAACAAACAAATATTCTATTGATTTGGACCGTTAGAAACTGACTTGGCTGGACAGCACAAGCTGACATATTAGAAATTTGGTAGAGGTCAGACTTCAAAATCAGTATGTCATAATTCTTAGCATCAAGTCAGATAATCTGGTTTAGGTTAGATCAAGCTCTTTAATATGAAGAGGTAAAATTAATTGACTTTTCAAGTTAGAATTTTCTTCTTCCATGCAAGTGTTGGATGTGCTGAGTGCTAACTAAAACTTTTTGTAGTGCTGTTCTTCTCTTTACAGCCTGAAAGGGGCCCCTCTTTCTTTCCTGCTTTTTTAAGGCAAAAGAACAGTCAGTTGCTATGCTTTTTCACAGTATTTTCAAATTGACATGATTGTAGTATTTTTAATGCATTGAAATCCACTGCCAGAAATTTGTTGCTGTCTTTTCTTTATGGCAGTGATAACATGGCTTTCTTTTCCATCCTCGGGCATTCTGGATTTTTGCTGTTTATATATTCTTGTAAAGGGATCTGTATAAACAGTGGATGTGTGGTTTGAGAGGTTTCTTAACCACTTTTGTGGCTTTTTTTTTTTTTTTTTTCCTTCTCTGGGGTAGAAAAAGGAAGTGCTTACTTCTGGCCTTTGAAATGTTGCAGGCTCAGATGGCTGTAACAGACTGGCCTGCGGTACCCCCAGCATCCCACCGGTGGTCATTTGTATTGTGTAGCAGGTATGAAAGGTTACATTAGAAATGACAGCAAGGCTGGTTAAGTGCTTTTCACCAGAAGTAAAAAAAAAAAAAAAAAAAAAAAAAAAAAATGTAAGAACTTTGAACATGAATGATTAATAAGAGTGAAAAACTTTCCTGAAAAGTAATGGAAGATGATAATGCAGTGCTGTAGCCCCACATGCTCATTCAAAAAAGTAATAATGTAGCCCACAAATAATTACCACAGCCTATAGCAGAAATCTACAGTACTTCATTTGGAATATCCTTTATTTAAAGTCTCCTAGTTAAAATCTCAGGTGACTCTAGGAGGAGATACTGGTACTGCTGCGGCAGGACCAGAGCGACGGGCCGCAGCGGCCTCCCTTCCCTGTTGCGCTGGTTTGGCTGTGGTAGGTGATGGCCTAGCAACAAGCGGTGGGGGTGAGGAGGAAGCAGCTCCTTAAGGTCTGCATGGACTATTTGTGTCTTCAGCTTGAATCTAAACCCTGAGCAGCACTGAAGGTTGCCACTGTGTCTTTTTTTTTTTTTTTTTTTTTTTTTTTTTTTTTTTTTTTTTTGCAATGCAGCAACTATGAACAAGATAACACTCCAGAGGTAACTTTGAGAGGAGTAGCTAAGGGAAAATATTTGGAGGGAGATGTTGTTCAGGTGTGTGGTGGTAGAATTGCACATCTTAGATCTCTGATACCTTTTAAAAATTATACGTAGCCTGATAAAGTGTTTTATTTTTATTGCGTTGCAGTAGCTTACAGGATGACAGCAAAACCTGTAGTGTTTTAGACTAGATACGTTGAGAGACGTTGGAGATGGGCCTCGGGGATCCAGAATGAATGCAACCAAATGTATTTTGGGAGAGAAGGAAAGGCCTAAGTTTTATTCATGAGGCAGAACACTCTATAAGCTTTGTAATAAATGGAATTTTTGTTATTATATTGTGTTAGAGAACACAGATCTAAGTTTTGCTAGATCCCAGACCGCAAGCTTAAAGGGAAGCATGAATGCATGTTGCCGTTTCGTCAACAGTCGTTTTCAGGGAGCTTTCTCTTCACTCATTTAATGTGCAAGTTAGGTCAGTGGACCCTGCAGGAACATAAAGACAATTTCATCTGAAACAAAATTTAGAGATGGAAGAATTTTTAATATGGTTTTTTATTTATCACTTTCTTATTCAGACAACAACAAGCAACACAGTTTGTTTCAGATTATAGATTAAGTAAATAAAGATAAAAGACTTGTTAAAATAAGGTTTTAGGGGAGTAGTGTATGCAGTACTAAATAGAAACAGCATGCACTTCAGACATTTAAAATTGCTGATGTTTTGCAGTTGATAGCAGCAGTACTGTCAGGCCTACAGGCTTTCTCTGCCTTGTCACTGACAACTGTGATAAGATACCCTCAGGTTTGCTCCCTCAGATTTAATTCAGAGGACAGGAGTCATGTTTACCTCTTTTTATGTCACAGTTTCTTGCTTTATAAGGACAGAAAGAATTAAGTGAGTTAGAGCTGTCTCTTCTTTCAGACTGGATTTGAGTTCTCAAAAGGTACCAATACCCCTTCAGTTTAATAGACTTCCTTCAACATCTCTGAATTTTCACTATGTGACTGATAAAGAATTCTAGAATTAAGTCTCTCCTACTGTAGGAATGCCAATGTATACTTGCAGTGATATTCAGATGTGTTGAGGTCTTCTATATGTCACTTTTTAAAGCTTCTTATTATATTGTGACCTTATTCTTCTGCTGTATTGGAAATCAGCTAACCCTGGGTCAAAGTGGATTAACTCATAATAAAAGTGTTTATTATATGTTGTCTTTTTTCAAGAAAATTATAAACTTAAAACATTTTGTACTTGCCAAATCTCTCTTGCAAGAAGAGATGCTGAATTTAAACTTTGAGTGGATTGTCAAGGCCAGGACTACAGGCTATGCACAGCTTTCAGGGGCAGAAGGACATAGCAAAAATAGCAGAGTGGAGGAACAGCATGGTGTGCCTGGAAAATAACCACATCTAATTTCTACTCCTACTTGCTCCATTAGGTTCTGAAAGTTTAACTATCTTTCTTTTTTTTTTTTTTTTGAGGTGGGGGAGGAATGTGTTGTGTTATCACATTTTCTCCTCTCCTTTTCGCTTTTCCTATATTCCAGAGGCACAAACATCAGGACTTAGTTCAGTGAAAAGAAACTGTTACCTTTAGATTTTCTCTATCTGAAATGGAAAACATGTGTTAGGACAAATGAGAAGGAGCAGCAGCACAGGGTCGATTGAGCATAGCAGTAGAAAGATTTAATATATTCCTGTAGCTGGACCTGAGTGCAGTGACAGATAATGTGTTCTTGTGGAATGTGGCTCCTGAAAAGCAGGTTGAGAACTACTTCTGCTTTTTTTAAAGAGGGTGTACCTCAGTCAATTTATATAACATCTGCACCTTGTTTTGTGTTAGTCTTTTCACTTTAAATGAGACTGTAATTTAGTGTGAAAATGTTCTCGCATGCTTAAAAAGAAATCTTTGAGACACTTCAGTGACGTAAAGCATATATAAACTAGTCTGAAAATATAATCACGCTTTGGCAAGGGCTGTAGGGTTACTGTTCACTGTAAGTAACAAAATCTGAGTTATGTATAAAGTTTGAAATAAAGTTAAGTCCATCCTAAATGCATCCCTGTGGAATGACAGGGAAGAATATTCACTCACCTGTAGATTTGCTTTTGCAGTTTTATAGCTTGTACACAGAAGATGACCAGTGTGCTCAATTCCAAGTTTGAGTTGACTTTTTATTTCCAGTAAATATGAATTTGTAATAAATAAAAAAAACAGAGATTTTTTTTGAGGGTTGTGGTGGTGGGAAGACACAGCTTGTTGATTTTGAAGTTTTCTTATATAGGCATATAGGAGTAGCCTGTGAATGTTTCTGCTTTCAAATAAATGTTCTTACCCTTGAAAAACAAATTCAGGAGTGGAGGGGCTATAGATTTTTTTTTTTTTCCCCTTAACCCTGAGTTACCTGCGGCTCTAATGAATCAATTGGAAGAGATCAAAATGTGTTGATTTTCCAGAAAATATGCACAGTGTTTACAGGCAGATGAACACTGGGAAATACCTGTCTACAGTGCCTTGGAATATCTGTTTTGCACTTTGCTGCACAGTTAGAATTTAAGTCACTACTTGAAGTCAGAATCCTATTGCTGTGCTTCATTACTTCTAAAGCATGGAGAAAGCTTAATTACACTATCCACATAAACTCAAATCTAACTATTCTCCTAATTAGGGAATCCAGAGAATTTTTTTTTCATTCAGGACATATAATTTAGGTGTGGCTGTATTATAATATATTTTTAACTCTATGACACTTCAGAATCTGTTTGTCATACTGGGATCAAAGCTCAAGACCTGTCTGAGTTTCCAGACTGTTTTTACATTTTGGTCTTCATATGTTTCAGCTGAGTTTGGATTTCATAGGGCTCCATAACCTTAATTTGCTGGCAGTGGCACAAATGCAGTGATTAGGGACTTTATAACCTTTATATAACTTAATATGACAGTAATCTTTATATGACTCTCTGTAGTCTTTCTTTGATACGTCTTCCCTCAGCCTTCTGTACATGAATGATTTCTGTTTGTTCAATGCATGGATACCATAGTTATTTCTGTGTAGTATGAAAACTGTAACAAGAAAGACGTTGTTATTTGCTATTAATTTCATATTGAGTAAGTCAATCCTGCAGAACAGTAACTCACACCAAATAGCTCAGAAGCGAGGTGGATAAAGTCAACTTCTGACGTATTTGATCTGCACCTAAACCCAGACACTTGCTTCTCGGGCACTTACCAACCAGTACAGATCAGCTACTGTGAAGCGTGGTTAAACAAACGCACAATTGAGGCATCTGATAAGCTAACCGCTGTAAATCCTGACTGCTCAGGGAAATTGCTTAAGCAAATACATGCACCCTGTTTGGTGAATACCTATAACTTGCATCTCCTTTAAGATGAAAGAAAGGATTATTTGATCAAATACACAGCGTTGCCAGCTTGCCATCTGGAGGGAAGTCAGACTCATGTTTGCTTTAGTGCTAGCAGGTATAAATCCATGAACTTTGATGCAGTTGTGGTTTTTCATACTAAAGCATTATGGGAAGGCACCTTCATCTCATGTGTCTGAGTAATATTAGGGTTTTGTAAAGAGTGCAGAACAGAAAAGATAAAATAGGAAAAAGTCCCTAAATTGAGTTGATACTGAGGGGAGAATTTGGCAAGATTGCTGGGGAATAAAATAATGAAAATAATTTATTTCATGCGTTCAAGGTAAATTTTCATTTTAGGGGCTTTGAAAAAAAACAAATTTCCAACTAACTATGCAAAACATTTTCTCATGTTTTTGTGTTCAGATAAACAGAACTTGCAAAAACAGCCGCTTGAAAATGTCTAGGTTCAGTGAAGGCTGCTTAACACTAACATTTTAAGCAAAACAAATATGTTAAAATTTGATTAGTTTCTTTTTGAAAATAACCTTTAGTTGTTCAACCAGCTCAGCTTGTTGAAATATTTCAATTGTTTCAACTCTCCACTCCTAGGCAGTATTATCTTATGATAGCAGGAAAAAATAGGGCAGAAAGCCAGTAAAGCTTTAAGACTATTAAATGAGTAAAACTGAAAGGGAAAGAGAAAAATTATGGAGTGTGTAATGTACGGAAGCATGACAAAAAGAGAGAGAAGATAAAACAAAGATGAAAATATATGGAGAGTGAGTGGAGAGAAAGGAAAGTGGCAATGGTGTGTGATGAGAATATATGCTAGAGGCGACCATCCATCATTCCATCGCATATAAAGCTCTATCTGAAGAGGTAGGAAACATAACTTCATATTTTGAACAGGTCATCTATATGTCTTCCTTTTCATGAGACCATGTTTATTCTTTGATAATTTAGTAAAGGAAAAAAAGTAATTTTACATCTACTGGTCATTTACTAGAAGATCCCCTCTTCTTTTAACAGTTTTACACAGCATATCTGAGCTGCTTTTGTATTTACTCTTTTTTTTTTCTTTTTTTTTTTCTTTTCTTTTTCTTTTCTTCTGGGTTCCCTAGTTTCTGTTGTCTTTGTGAGGTATTTTAAGTATTTTTTCCCTCATGTCTCATGCATTTTCATGTAACTGTGGGATAAAAGCATGCAAAAAAAAGTCAGTCTTATTAAACGCAAGGAAAAAAGGAGTAGAAGGACTATAGGCAAATGCTTCCAAGGTAGAATGGGAAAGCAGTCTTTTTTTTAAGACTTACAGCTGACCTTCACATAAAATGAAGGTTCATTGAAGTCACTGCTGAAAGTGGGTGAACATGCAGACCCGACCCACCCCCCCCAAGGTTTTCCTCTGTTGCTTGCCCACTGTTACACAGCCACGTGATAAGAAAAGTTACAGACTTGAGGAAAAGTAATTTCTTTCCTTATTTCTGTGGTCTTCTATATGTTGTTGTATTCTGAAAAGAGTCTTTATCAATAATTGTGTTGATGATCAGAAAAAAAGTTATTTGAATAGAAATGAGAAATATACCTTTATCTTCTCTTTAGTTGGTTTAAAAAATAGCATAAAGACTCTCTGATAAATAGTAAAGTCTATCCTTTTGCATCTGATGCTGCAAAAGGAGAACTTATGCAGATTTTTGTCCTTACAGTTTTGAATAAAATTGGCATCTTTCTGTGGAAGCTGAAGATTCTCCATCTCTCCTGACCTTTTAGCTCTTTATATTTAAATAAAAGTGTATTCACTCTGACATTGAAAACCTTGCCATGGTCTTACTTCTCTTAGTGTCATCTTTTATGTCTCTATATATGTACATACAGTATTCTTCTGATTCTTTGGGTTTAGGTTTGTTGGTTTGTTTTTTGTTTTTTTTTCTTTAATCCTTTTTCTCAAAGTTCTGGGGAGATAACCTTTAACATTCAGACCTGGAAAACAGAAAAACAAAAAAAGACCCAAGTGTGTGTCTGTGGAGTTTTTTGAAAGGCAAATACATGTTTACCCTGCCAGGTAACTGTATTAGAGCAGCACTGATGTTGAGCTAATGCAGTCTGCCTCCCAGCAGTTGTACTATTTCCAAATACAAGTTGTTTTATCGCCAGCTATCTTAGAATCATAGAATCATAGAATGGTTAGGGTTGGAAGGGGCCTTCAAAGGTCCCTCATGTCTCATTGGGTCAAAGGACCCAATTGAGTGCATCACCTTTAGGCCAACTGGTTGCTTTGGCTAACAGGGTGGAAGAAATGCAACCTTTCTCACTCACAATAAAATGCTCCAGGTGATGGAACACTATTGTGAAAAACAGCAAATATGGAAATCATTCTTGGAAGAACTCAGCAGAAGGTATGATTTTTTTTCTATATATTCTCTTTTACAGCCAGTTTTGCTTTCCTGAACACAGTATGATATACTGTTAATATTGATGCTAATCGCCTGTCTGAGCTGCACATCATCTTATGAAATGGGAGGGAAAAAAAAGCAAAGACAAAGTATGTTTTCTTTAAAAATCACGTAATCTATTGTGGCACAGAATCTCATCTGAGTCCTTCAGGAGGCTAACATTAAGGTGGTAGCATTTCTGGAAATGTGAGAATCTTTTTTATGTTTACTTTTTCCTTTTTTTTCTTTTTGACTACTCTTCTTTCAAATACATTTTCTGTTAGAGTTGACATTTCTCCTCTGCGTGATTTCAGTTCCTGGTAGTTTACTGTGTGATCTCATAGCTACAGCTGAATAAGCTTTGAAAAAACATTACCTTGCCTTTAACTTTTGATTATATCTTTCAAAAGTTCCATTAAGTTCTACTTTAGAAAAAGAAAAACATACGGTTAGGAGGAATAAGCAAAAGTATGTATAAAAACACTGTTGGAAGTTCCAGAAGGAAGCTGAGCAAGCTCCTAATTTGTATTGCTAGCATGTAGGGTGTAGCAAAACACATAAATAATCCGGTATTGTGCGGAGGATTCTGTGAGTTATAGAAAAGACGGTATTCTATGACACATTGCAGGCTCTGGAGCATGCAAATCCTCCATGGCTGAGTGACTGGGCAAATATGCTTGGTGGCTCTGAACCTTCTGAGGAGGAGGCAGTTTAACTGACTAGAGACTTGGGAGACTACCAAGTCCTTAACTTCAAGGCCAGTAGGTATTAATGATATTTAATAAGACATTATTAATAAAATACTGATTTTTCTCCCTAGAACATTGATAAATGGCATTCCCTTAAAACACTGTCATGAAACATTCTGCTGTTGTTCCTTGCAGTACTAGTGAATATTAAGCAGAACACCAATGATTGAATTTAAGTAGGCTGAATTAAAAACAACAGTGTTTTGGAGAGTTATTTTTAACCTGCATAATTGCACTGATTGAATTAGCCACGTGGCCCCAAAGCAGTTATACCTGTAGGAACAGGAGTCAGTAACCAAAGTGATGAGGTGACTTGGGAAGCAGGAGAGCCTCTTAAACTAGATTAATATACTGTGAAACTTTACAGCCTCATTGTTTATGAAAGTAGTCCCTGTTCATAGGCTTAGTCGTACTGATACCTGCAGTGGAAATGAGTGTTTCCAGGGTTGGACCTTCAGTTGCCTATTTTTATGTCTTTCCTAATGTCAAGTGCTACTATCCTTATAGACCCTCATGAGGAAGAGTTGTGCCGGTCAGTTCTAATATAACATTTGTGGTTTAACTTGACACTTTTGATGCCAGGAGGATTAAGTATGAAATGTCATGAGAAAGAAGAGGTATTTTCCTTCTTCCCACCAGTTTTTCCCCCAAGGTCATGGTGGAAGGCTACCTATTTTCATTCGTATCTCTTGATCACAGGGAAAATCACCAATGGTAGAGATAGTTCACAGATTTTGGAAACATAAGGGACAAATCCAGCTAAGACAAGTCTTTATCATTTTTCGTCTTACTCTTAGTACTCTTCTGTGCTTCAAAAATAGTAAGTTATGGTATTGTTAATGCTCAGTGCCTCACAGAAGCAGGCTTTGCCTTCCATCTTCAGATTTTCACAGATGTACAAAACACACTTAAGCCTTCGTTGCGGTTCTTGACAAAAGAACAATTGTGTATCTCTTTTTTTTTTAAAATGTATTTTAAAGTTATATAACAAAACAGTAAAGACAAAAGCATGAGTCTTTATTGTAAAGGATAAGACATGGAAATGGGAACCAGAGATGGAAATTGTTTCTGACTGTGCCGTGGATCTCTTCTGTAGTCCTTGGCAAATCACCTAGCTCTCTACACAAAGTAGTGATTTAAATTTATAGGTAAATAGTAAATAATCCCTTCATGCCTCTGTTTGCCTTGTGAAATGGAAATAACAATATTCCTTTTGCACATTGGATAGTTGGAATACTCTTGTGATAGGCTGTATGGAAGTGTTTATGTGCACTCCTTAAAATGAAGAGCCCTCCTTTTGGAAATATAGAACAATTGCAAAATCACTCCACCTTAAGTTTTATGCCAGCTCCTTTTCTTTTCTTTTTTTTTTTGTTGCCTGCTTTCAGGGGCTCAGTGCTGCAATGAATGGTGCTTTCTAGGGAATGCAGCTGTTCAGTCCTGGAATTAATATGTAAATGCTCTTCTCTTATTGAAGCAAGGGAGGAAGATGGAACATAGCTGTATTTTCTCTAATCAACATACTCCCTTTTTCATCTGGAACTACAACAAAGCTGACAGTCAACAGCACAAATAATAGGATATTTATTTTTGTAGAAATGAACACAATCAGAAACATACTTCTCTTGAAAGCTTTTACTGACCAACCCAAACAATATTTTAGTTCAATGAAAATATATATATTTAGAACTATTCACACACAAATCTCTCATACTTTTCCAGTAAAACAAACAGAACAAACTAAGTACATTGATAGAATGCTAACTTCAGCTGCAGAAGTGTACTACAGAACTGCAAATGTAACCACCACTGGATTTTTGCAAAATGCACATTCAGGTATCAGAACCATCCCTATTATAAAAGGCCAGTTCTGCCATCAGATTCACAGGTAGGGGTCTCCCAGAATTAGTTCAAGTCTGATTTGTGTGCCTCATTCTCCACAAGACAAAGTGAGTAAAAATGCTACCCAACAGGAATAATGAGATTTTACAGTTTGCTCAGCACAAATGTAATTTAACAAACAAAGTATGAGATGATAGAAAATCAGACTTGCTCGCTTTAGTTCACCCATATAAATAGAAGACATTTCAGGACTTTAGATATCAAAGGTCACAAAAGGAGCTATGCAGAGAGGATCAGTGATTCCCTACAGAGTTTTAGTAGAGAAGAGGAAATTATACAAGTTGTTATTGGTTGCTTTTGATATGGCATAATATGCACTTAGATTAAAAAATATATATTCTGGAACTAGTGTGTGACAGACCTTGTATGCCTTTTTCCTGATGGTTAATTTAGTTTCTTTCCTTTTAGTCTAGCGGGCACGTCTTTACGTTTGGCTGCAATTTCTTTGGACACTTTGAGGCAACAGTAAAATAAAACTTAAGCCAAAAACACAGGACAGGGTTAAAGATAAAAGCAAAGTCCTAAAGTCAAAACCAAGAACTTGAAGTCAATAAAGTAAGCTATTGGAAAACAATGCAAGTATAGAGGCTGGAATTGGAGGTTGGGCTGCCCTAAGAGAGCTAAATCGATAGCTTGGCTGCTGAGTTGGGAATAAACAGAACTACTTGTATGTGAAGAAGAAAAATGTGACAATGGAACTTTAACTTCTAAGATATATCTAGGCTATGTAATCTTTGCACTGAAACAGTATATTAACAGTATATTAACACATCCTAAATGACCGAATGTGCTAGTGAATGTGACCTATCAGCTGTATTTTGAACTTTCTGTAAAATTGAAGGACAAAAGCAGTCCTATAACAGTCAACACACCCTTCAGTTGTAGGGATAAAAACACTCAAGATACCAATCAGCATACTGTGTATGGCACAAGTCAAATTACATGACATGTAGCAGACAAATTTTATTAGACTTAAAATTCCTGTCTTTGATTATTTTTTCCTTTTAGGGGTCTTTTACTAAAAATGTTAGACAGTCATGACACATTAAGTAATTCCTTCATTCTCCTGGTAGAAGTGTTTTATGAAGAAATGAGTGAGACATAATGAAGAAAGATAAAAAAAAAAAAAAAGGTGCCTGAAAGGGAGTAGGATATTAAGATAAAATGCAAAGGAACTTGAACTGCTTTTCCTGTATCCTCAAGGTCATATTTCTACTTCAATTTTTCTCCATAATTTTAGCAAAGTCAAGGAGGTTTTGATTTACTTTTGAGATCTATAAGCCATCTTTACAAGATATGGCACTTGTAGCTATTGCTGTCAGGTTTATGGGATATCCAGTTACCTTTAGGTCATTGTTAAGTATGTGCAGGGAAGGTAACCAACCGTTTTTTGGCAGATTAATTACATACCCCTGTAAATCCATGGGATTCTGGCCTATTTACACGCCCTGCAAAGTACTGTCTACAGTTTGATACTTATCACTGAAATAGAGTAAACACACAAAAAGTGGATGATACCGTTATCTCTCAGAGAGCAGAGAGCTCTTTAAAAAAAAACCTACCTCTTTAACTTGTGTGACTGGCTCAAAGTAGAATTTTCTTGACAAGCAGACCCAACCATGAGTATGAAATCTGTCCACACATTCAGTGGTTAGAGTTCATTTTCTTTTTCTAAGCACTAAATCAAACTACTTCACAAAACCTCAGTTATCTGCAAAATCTTTAGCCAATCAAGATCTTTCTCCAAAAAGTTCCCACCAGGTTGTCTCAGATGCAATCTCTAATTTGTCTTCTGAAATTATAAAATTGCTCTTTTTAAAATTGGATGGCTTTTATATATTTAATCAGATTGGATGTCTCTAACTTACATGAAAATTGGTGACAGTGAGGGTGATGATAAGGTTTCACCAGTTGAATCTTTCATTATACAGACATGCCACATGTAATACTATTTAATGTTTTAGAAGGAGGGCAGCGGGGTTCTTGGGAGAAATCTCTCTCGGGTTCTTGTCTCATTCCCCTGCTTGCTCCCAGTTAGCCAGCTCTTTGTACATGTAGCAGCAGTAGTCAGCACCCAAACTGCCTTCTCTCATGTATGTTAGGTCCTGGGGAGTTGGGTCCTCTATGACTCCAAAACAAGTAACCGTGATCTGTTATTCTCGTAGGAAGAAAGGGAGTGCATGTGAAGTATTGAGGCAGAAAGAGGAACACCATCAGGCCAGAGGGCAAGACTATGTCCAGTCCTTTCCCCTCCTCTACCCTTGCTGGAATGAAGATCTTGTGCATGCTGTGCAAGATAGGACTGGACTGGGTCACATTGTTTTGGTTGATACCAAGCCAGACTAGCGTTCAGAACACTGTGCTGCTGATGAAATGTGTTGACGTTGCTGGTTACTGGTGTAATTAGAAACACAGTGCTGTTGCGGAGTTTCTGGATGCGTGTATGTTTAATATTCTGTAAGCTTCTGCTTTTATGGTAGTTCCAGGTGGTTAGTCATCTTTTAAAGAAGGCAGCACTGGGCTGTATTCTGCACTTAGCTTTACCTTGTTTCTGTTAACCTCGATGAAAATTACAGCTTTGAACATGATGGTAAAAGGGACTCAGAATGTGGATTTTTTTTCTATAGCATGCTGAGCATGCTTCCTCTAAAATTTCCTCCTTTCCCCTCCTTCTAATCAATTTCTTTTAAAATATTTTACTATTTTATGCAGAGTGTAAAACAGCATTGGAATTGGAGTTGAACTTTGAAACTGTGTAGTTTTAGTTGGTATGATGTTTAACCAAGATATCCTGTATTTAAGTTAAGGCTGAAGTCTTTCAGAAGGGCAGCAGTGCTGAGTATGGTGTGTTTGAGACAGATTGTCTTTCCTGAGACAGAAATTATCTTCCGTACTGGTTACTTCTACAGCTTCAAATCCTTCACGTGTCAGTGATATGTTGTTAGTACCCACTTGGAATATCTGGAACAGATGGTAGTAAATAAGTGCCAAATTAATTTTTCACCACAACCTTATATTGAATTTAGAATCTTCAGCAATCTCAACGGGGAATGCAATTTGTCTTTGCTAAGTTCTGCTTGCTTAACAAGCTGTCAGCCTCTTTGTTTCCTGGGTTCACTCTGAATAAGTAGCAGAATATCAAAATACCATCAGATTCTCATCTTCACCACAGCTCCCTTACCTCTAGCTTTTGTGTTGTCTTTGTGACCATAGAAATCCTGTACTTCACAAATTAGTAGGTTCAGGCAAATGTCTAAACTTATGGATTCTCAAACCTCTGAATAAATCTTCATCACTGAAACAAAGTGTCAGAATCTTCTCATCAGGCAGCTGTAGTTCCTGTCTCTGTGTATTTTTTTTTTTCCCTTACATCTTTCATTGTAATACCTTGGTGCTTCATACGTTGAGGTGAATTGGTCTTGTCAACATCTGTGTCATATGGTGAGGGTTTCTTATCTGTGTTTGATAGATATAGAAAGTGTTTCATGGTGGGTATCAACTTAGAGTACCAACTTACATTGCACTAAGCATCCTTTTCCCAAGTCCTGTTTGCAGATTCTGGGTGTCTTTTGTTATTTTTCGTGCCTACTGCTTATAGTGGTTTGTACAGGGTTTTATGCAGAAGTGCTCCAGCACAACTTTTTGTGTATGCCTATATATTTGTGTGAGTACATAAGTATCTGTAAATGTACACGTACATTAATGCTTATGTGCATTGATTAATGATGGCTAATTGATACATTGCTCAGGGTTTGTTCCTTTGCTTGTTTTATTCTTAGAGAAGTGTGATCCCTGTGAAAAGAGTTTATCCTGAGAAACTTCTCTATGAATGGCAATCAAATACATTCTCAGGATATATGTACAGAAATACAAAAAGCAGTGCCTAGTTACGGGAACACATATATAGAATCATAGAATCATAGAATGGTTAGGGTTGGAAGGGACCTTCAAAGGCCATCTAGTCCAACCCCCCTGCAAGGAGCAGGGACATCCCCAGCCAGATCAGGTTGCTCAGAGCCTCATCCAGCCTGGCCTTGAACGTTTCCAGGGATGGGGCCTCCACCACCTTTCTGGGCAACCTGTTCCAGTGTTCTATAACTCGCATTGTAAAAAATTTTTTCCTAATATCCAATCTAAATCTACCGCCCTCTATTTTAAAACCATTACCTCTCGTCCTATTGCAACAGGCCCTACTAAACAGCCTTTCCCCATCTTTCTTGTAGGCCCCCTTATGCTGAACAGCAAAAAAAAAAAGAAAAAACCCTTTCAGTTCTGTACAAAACTTGTATTTAAAAGGGAAATGTTGAGTCCTGTTCTCTGTAGTACAAGGACTATATAGACAAAATAATAATTATTCTGTCGGGGAGATATTCTGTCTCAGTTACAGTTGTTATGAAAGTGTCTAAATGCACAGTAAGTCAGTGGAATGCAGCAAAAGCAATTACACTGGAAATGGTGTTGTGCAGAAAGAAGTTAATGCCAATATGAATGCTAAATTAGGTCCATACAAAGAACATTAAAACTTGTCTGCAAGAACCTCTTGAGCTCTGATCCTCTGGGAAGTGAAATGGTCTTCCACGGTAGAAACTCAGACATAGCAGCACTCAGAATGCTAGCAGAAAGCAGTGGAAATTGCACTGATGAGGTGCTGTCACTCTTCTGCACTGGAGCTGCAAAGACTCTGTAAAGAAAACTGAGGATGGAGCTTCTTGAGCAGTCTCACTGCAAGCTGAATCTGCTCTATCATTCCCCTCTCCGGAGTTCCCATCTAGAATAAACTAGGTGGGATGGCTTTCAATTCTGTAAGCATAGCCAACCAAGTCAGCTTGTGATTTAATTATTTGTAGTAAGAGCTGAATGTGACGTTGCATGAGGAATGTGTTCTCTTTAATAAAACCTGGATTTGGGGGTGGGAAAGGGAAAGAACCTTGACTAGTCATATAGGATTTTTTTTTTTTTAGTGTCGTCTGTTATAAATTGGATCTGAGTAGGGACAGAGGGGGAGGGGAAGTGGAAAATAAATCAGATTTAAAAGGGCATCAAAAAGCCTGTTTTACACATTGTTTGCCAAACCCAGGGCTGCTGGGAGGATGATGTGGCACTGACTGAT
The DNA here is from genome assembly GCF_036417535.1 of Chlamydotis macqueenii. Taxonomy (NCBI): domain Eukaryota; kingdom Metazoa; phylum Chordata; class Aves; order Otidiformes; family Otididae; genus Chlamydotis; species Chlamydotis macqueenii. The sequence continues at coordinate 4,167,695 of NC_141562.1, forward strand.
ATGGTTACAATATCCACACAGAAGGATTTTTAAGGAGTTCTTAGAGATTTGGGAATTTATAGCTTAAATGATGCATTATTACTTCTGCCAAGATACTTTTTTTTTAAAAGTATTGAAGGCTGTTTTTACTTTTTGCTTAGTGGCATGTGTATTCATTTACTCTGTCATCCCTTTCCTTATTGCGATGTTAAGGTATTTACAGAACCATGCTTAAATGAAATTTAATGAAATTTTAATGTGAGTCACCCATCAAAGATCTTGTTAATTGAGAGCTAAGGCTGTTTAGTGTGTTTCTTGTTAAAGTAATCAATAATGAGTTAAAATTAACAGGTTAGCAGCTCCTGTTTGTTTTCCTTGAAATATTTTGCGTGCAGCTGCACCTGCAGAGAGGAAGATTCCTTTTTATCCAAGATTACCCAGGTGATCAGAGCAGATATGGAAAAAGAGAGAAAGAGAGCAGTTAATATGGACCTCTAGGAAGGCTTGTTTCTGTCCTGTTCTCGCTGTCAGTGGCTAATGCAATTGAGTTACCTGTTTTTTGATGAGCTTATATTCATATTAATGTACATAAGATACCCCCTTAAATACCTCCATCTTGGTCATACTTACATACGTAACTTTAAAGAGGACCTCAACCAGATAATGCTGTTCTGTTAACTGTCTTTTTAACTTCAAACATCAGTGTAGTACTTTGCCTACAGAAGTAATGAGTTCAGAGCTGAGGTGGTATGTTTGTGGGACATTTGGGTGGGAGGGGGTGCAACCTTCCTCTATCTCGAAACAAAACCACTCTAATACTCCTTTTTAGGAGTTGCTAGTTGCAGGAATCTCTCCAAGGGACCTAGCAACGGTCCGTTATTATTTTTTTTTTTTTTTGTAGTAGCTATAGCCAGCCACCTTGTAGAATCACTTATTGGGGAAAGAAACATTATCTCATTTTAGTTTAAATCAGCACTTTTAGAAATCATGTAGGAACTTGTCTTCGACTCAAGTGGTTTTTTGGCTCAAGCATGTTTAACACTTTCAATGGAAACCTAGAACATAATTTTACAAACAGTTTTCTCCTGTCCCTGTCAGAGATATGACTCAGTTAAATATGGTTCTTGAGAGCACACTGCACAGCTGTGGGCAAATGGAATTAGAGGCTTTTGAGCAATCTAAAGTAAGTTATTTTACTATAGATGTGGGGTGAACAGCATGCCTGCTTTTTGCTTCTCTAGCCATGCAAATCATGGTGTGAGAAATAGCTTCTATGCTTCTTTTATAATGTGAAACTGTTGCACCTGAAATTACATTGCAGAAATACTATTCTGAACTCTGGTTTCCCAGTGGAAAGCTTAGGTCAGGCAAAGTAGCCTTGAGGGATACATTTGACTGATTAAATTTGATGTATTCTACTTATCTTCCCTTGCTTCTAGACTTCTCTTAGTACATTTATTCTACAAGCTTTAAGTCAGTAATCAACTTCAGCACCCACCCATTAGAGTGATTATTATTTTAGAATATATGATGTCTCACATTTGGACCTCCCTGTTCCCTTTATGTAAACATAAGATGGGAAATGATTAAATTTGTACCTTGAGATAAACTGCACCATACGTATGTAGAAAGACAGCTTTAGACTTATGTTGCTTTGATAAATTAATGCCTGTTACAAAGGAAAAAAAAAAATCCTGTCATTGAAGCCACAAAATGTACAATTATGAATCATCAGAGGCAGCGAATTCTTTTGTTTCTTTCTCTCTAATGAAAATAACTTTATACTGTAAAAAATCCTTTTGAAAAAAGACAAAACAACAGTTTGGAAAAAAATTCCCAGATAGTCTCTTGGGTGTTTTCAAAATGTTTGAAGGTATTTTTGATTGAAAATGAAATTAAAAAAATCAGAATTGTCACAGACTAAAAACACATCTGTGAGCCAAAAATAGTCTCTCAAGAAAAACTTAAGTCATTTGATGAAAATTATGTTTTGGTGAGGTTTGATCACACTGTTGAAGCCTGGTTTGTTTTTTTAACTGTTCTCCCACCTTGGCTGCCTCACAGCACCTCCATCTCCTATACTGTTTCCAAAGAGCCACCTTCATCAATGCCCTCAAACCCTCTAAGTCCTCTGCTTCCTGCGCATCAGCCGACAACGTCTACAAATCAAAGACAGCACAGATAATTGTAGAACTCACTTGTAATCTTTCTGTTAGTGGCAACAATTCTGTCTCTCCTGTGTCTCAGCTGTCAGTTTTTGTGGCACTTATAGGAACAACTTCTCATTGAGATCTCATCTGTTTTAAATCAGGTATGGTGGAAATTTACTAGTGGATTCAAAAGTTATTAAGCTGAAGTGATGAACCCACTGAAGTGTTGTGACCTACTCTGATGAACCCCTTTTCCACAAAACATCATCCTAAAACTAAGCAAGCCATATGTTTTTTTTTTTATTTTCTAGTTTAGAAAAAGAGGATTATAAATACATTTCATAGTTACAAAATTGAAATGTACATTTTTTAAAATTGTAGTCTTATTGAAACATTTCATAACCCAAAGTTTTTATTTCAATGAAAAACTATAAACTGAAGATCGGGGGGGACAAATATTTTGTGGTAAAATGAGATATTTGTCATGTGCTCTTCAAACTTAGTTTAACTATTTCTCCATTTAACTATGGAGAAATCGATTTCTTATTTTTTAGTAAGGTGAGCAAAATAGTCTGATCAAGTTATACATGGAGTGTTCTGTATTTTGCCAACTTAAAAAAAAAATCACTCTTTATTTTGTGTTAAACCAAATGGAATTTTATTTAAAAGCTCATAGAGTCAAAGAGCAGATTTTAGCATAAACCAGTCCTTTTGCATTATCTGCTGGTCCACACTGTCTCTTTACCTATTTAAATAAAAAAAAAAAAAAAGAAAAAACCCAAACCCCAAATTATAGACTAAAAACTTGTCATCTCTTTCACTCGTAAGTCTTCTGAACATGATCTGCAAGAAAAATCTCCATCTTGCAGTGAGGTGATAGAAAGTAATGCACTGGGAACCAGCCTTAAATAAATCAAAACTTATCACACAGATGTTCAAAGATGATTAGGAGTCTGAAAATGCAAATAAGCATTGGCTAAATTTTAAGTGCCTAAGTCAGATACCTGACTCTCACTAATTTCAGTGGGATTTAGCTGTCTAACCTGCCTGAGTGATTCTGAAAAATAACACAAGCTACCTGTCTGCATCACTAGGTGCCTAAACACTTTTGGAAAATTTGTCCCTGAATGTTCTTAATAAAGAAAAATGATACATCAAAATGCAGGAGTGTAGTCTCAAAACAGGATCAGAAAAATGTTTCAGAAAAATCTAACGTGGTCTTACAAGAAGAGCTCATGACAGATGACTCTGTTGATTCCTAAGTTTGTTGTAAGCCACAGTACATGAAATAATTTTCTGCAGATTCTGTTCAAATACCCCAAATGAAATTTTTTTATTTGTTCGATTATGCTTAACAGGCACGGTCTAGGCAAAGATAGTGTCAAGCAAATACAAGCTGAGTACAATCTCAGGTATTCACACTGTTACCACATGATATTCCTTTTGCTGTAAGTTGCATCTAGTACTGAAGATTAAACACTTCAATGATCTTAGCAATATTCTTTAATGAAGTGCCTTATTTAAGAAAATGTGTTGCATGTTAACTATCCTTGTATTGCAAAATAGTGCCTATTGAAGTTTAATTAGTGTAAGTAGCATATCCAGTGGTTCATGTAATTAATTGCAGATTACATATTAAAAAAAAAAACCCAATGTTTTTGTTAGTGGTATGCACAAACCTACAGTGAATACTTAAGCATCAAGTCATCAGCTGGCTAGATACAGGAGCAGTAGCAAAGTTGAGTGTCAGTTAATATGTCAAATATTCATTCCTTTTCCAAGTTCTGTACAGGAAGTGATATATAAACATGTACAAGTCAAGTGGGAGTTATAAGTGAAATAAAATGTAGTTGTTGAAGGAAGTAAGTTTGGGGGAAAAAATAATATCTATGCCACCTTCCTGCCATACTGTTTTCCTGAAAATCGTGTCCAACAGACAGAAAAGTGTAAGGATTCGTAAAGATTATTTCTTTGGAAATTGTCTTTTTCTTCATGGTAGCAATCAGATTTTTTTTTTTGCATGCTTTTGATTTACCATGTGGAATACTTAAGTCATTCATGTGTTCTTCCTTGTTTATTATATAATATTTGTGAAAATTATATTTAATATTTTCTAGTAGGATCTTAGCTCAGAAATGCTAAAGAGAGAGGCTAATCTCGTTGGTTGGTTCACACTTCTGTTGTGTTTCAGAACTGCTATTGTTCAGGTTTGGGCAAGTTATTCTGCCTTGCACTTCAACTTCCATCTGTAAAGTGAGATTAATACACTGTTTTGTCTCACAGGAATATAGTTGGGAATAAACACATTACAGTTTATATTGCAGTCAAATTCTTCACTTTGGAGGTACTGTTGAGATAAGTATCTTACGTGGATTTGAGTGTAAAACACTTTACTCATAATCGAATGTCATTTTTTAAATGTATCCATATGCACAGCAAGATAGTTTTGGTACAGCAGAAAGTAGGATAAGCTAAAAATTAACATGCATGTGGGTGTACAGGAGAGTTTCTGATGATTTCCTGCTATTGATTTGGCATAATGCAATAATATACTTCAGTCAGACCTCCATAACGCAGGTGATGCTGTTGGTTTTCTGTGCAGATGGCACTGATTTACTGCTATATTCTACAAAGTATGGGAAGTCTTTCATTGTTAGTGTGGATTGACAGCTCCAAGCAGGAATAACAAGAATAAAAAGATTCTAGTCTGTCTGTCCTTCTAGCTGACTGAATATCTTCCAAGCTGGAAACCACAGAAAGCCTGAAGTAAATAGTCCAAGCCCATGTTTCCTTTGCAGGACTGTAATCCTACTACCAAGTCATCATTTTTTTTTTTGCTCCTGACAGATGGCAATTCTTTATCAGGTAGTTCTGAAAGTCAAGGGTCTGAAACAATGTTTAAAGTATTATTTTGCCCATTCATTTTGCTCTTTGAGTAGCTAATTACAAGCTGCAGATGTTATATATAGTTTGTCGGTAAGCAAGGCACATAAAATAGAATCATAGAATAGAATCTTTAAGGTTGGAAAAGACCTCCAAGATCATTAAGTCCAACTATCATAAGACGACATTCACTGTCTGTTAAATGGTGGAAATGCAGTTTAACCTCAACGTGCTTGTTGGCACTTTTAAATAAAGGATTGAGATAATAGAAAGAAACTGGCTTTTAATATTGCCAAAGAAAAAAAAAAGAGAACTTTGAGTTCTTTTCTGTTTTTTCTTCTCCCCTTTCACATTCCCTTTTTTCCCTCTGTATTCAAGCCAACACTCCTGAGTTCCAGACTGATGATATCCTCCTCCTTTGTAGCCCTGGGCAACCTCCCTTTGAGCAGGGACTGCTAGTCACATCAGGCAGTGCCAGAGTGAGTAGCAGTTGTGTGAGGTGCACAAATATAAGGAAGGACGAGAGCACCAAACTAATTTTAACTTGTGACCTAATCAAGGGTTTGGACCGAAGTCTCCCGAGATAAAAGGCTATTGCCCTTATTTTTAATCTGAAAAGCCATTTGGTCTGTATATAGGCCGTTCCCCTTGAGAGACAGTGTCAGTTTGATATACTGCAGCATGAAAAGGGAGTGTAAATATATGTGATGTTCATGGACTAGTGAATAAAGCTAGTTTACTATGAAATGAATTACTAGCAAAATAAACAGGTTACCTCTAACCCCATCTACTACTTTTTTATTTAAAGATTATGTTAGATTATCTCCAAATGGCTGTTTATTCTGATACATTCTTAGTGACATTTGGAAAATTTAAATGCTGAAAACTTGTTCTCATTTTTATTATATATGTATTAGAAGAGAGAAAGTAGTTTAAAGGAATGAAAAGAATAGAAAATGCTTGTTGCTTCATTGTCACTGTGGTAAGGATTCAGTTATTCAGGGACTCCTTTTCTAATATGGATATGCTTGAAATTATCCAGCCTTCATATTTAATAGCCAGGAAGGCACAGTGAGACTGTCCCAGCCTTCAGTGAGAGTGCAGACTAAGTGTCTCTTATAACACACTAAATATTTGTAAGGTAAAGCAGATTTTGAGACCTTTTTTCACTTTGTATTACTGGACAAATATAAGTAGAGACTTTCAAAGGAACCTGAAATATTGGGTACCTACCATTTTCAAATATCTAGGCCATTCAGGAGTAATCATCAGCAGATGAACTGCACTTCTTTGCTGTACAAAGACTACATTTGATGCTTTGTGGTAAAAGACTTGGCAGTGCCGTTGTAAGAGATACTGTTGTTCACCTGGCTTATAATCTGAAATGAGTGTACTATAGGCAATTTGGAGGTCACAGGGGCACTAAAATATTTAATAATTCTTAGAACCTCCCTAGATTTAGGGAATAATGAGAAAGAAAATTATACTTAAGATCCTTTTAAATTCTTCACATTATCTAAGAGCTAATAGTCAGCTTGGGGCAGGAGGACGGGGAGAAGTGCCTTGTCAGTTCATAGTTTTTTAAGATATCTTGTTTTGGAGTTATAGCAGGTCTTACTGTACTCAATAGATAATGGGTAGTGCGCAAGAGTGAAGACAGTGAAACATGATAAACTTACAGGGAATGGCTTTAAAATTAAATTGTTGAGGTCAAGTCAGTAGTATATCTACAACTACAGCTTTTTCAATACTTCATACATTCTTCAGCTGTTATGAGGTAGAAGGGGAAATGTATTTAAGAAATGGATAGCAGTTAGGTAGTATTAGTAAATTTGGGATTATTTCCTGTTTCCCTTCTTTTATTGAAACGTAGGTAGTTTTGCCTGCTATAAATATCAAATGAGCAGATTGTTGCAAGAGGGGAAACAGAAAGAAAAGAATATGTTAAGGAATCCAAAGTCAGTATTATGCCATTAAAGACTAGTGGCTTTTTTTTTTTTTTTTTAATGTTTTGGGTGAATGTTTTGTTCACCACTGAGGATCTGAAGTGTTCTGCTCTGTAGCACTGTGGAACTTCAGGTTCTGAGATTAAAAAATCACACAGAAAACTAGACTGAATTAAGTCCATTGCCTGAGGCAGGGAAAAAAGTCCAGAGAGGATGAGGAACTGGATGCTTAGCAGGTTGAGTTTTTAAAAAAATAATGAAAAGGTATGACCTTATCAAAGTGTGTTACAGTCATTTTTCTGTTCTGTGTAAAAGTAGATTGAGGTATGGAAGGGTGACATTCCTTGCCCATAAGTTCCTACAGAACTATATCAGGGTCAGGACTGGAAACAGGCTCTCATGAAGATGTCTTGCCTACAGTGTTAAATGTGATTACATTTTCAGGAGGAAAATGTTTTTAGAGATTTCAGAAGTTCTTTAGTATAAAATCTTGGCTTTCAAATATTCAAGGTTTTAGTGATTTCTTAATAGTAAATCTTGACACTGTATTTTTTTTCTTCAAATTATTTTAAAGAGCTTACATATTTCATAGAAGACCAAGTGAACCAATAAAGTTCTGTGCTGAACAGTACCTTATCAACAGTGACTGGTGTGACTGGGAAGTGGAAATTTCCTGCATTTTCCCATTCTGGCTGTCTAATCAGAATCTATACTAGAAGGAAGGTAGTCAGCAGCGATGGCAAAGTGTTAAAATGACAGTGTTCTGTAAGGCTTATAAATTCTAGCATCGTCCCAGATGCTTTTCTTTTCATTCTTGCTTCACCTATTTTATTTATACTTAAAAACACTCTTCTTAAAATTACCTTGCTTCTGTTCCTTCATTCAGAACTCTGAATCATAACCAATAGCTGCTGAATAACAGTTATTATTTTCCATTATTTTTATGCCTTTGGATTCTTTTAACACCATTGCTCAAGTACAACATGTACAAGAAACCAGTTTGTGTTTTGAGTTGTTTTGCGTTCTGTAGAACAGCTTAAATGGCTGCTGTTCTGTAGCAGAACTCTTCTGGAAAGGTGGTGATGCTGCCATGTACTCCTTTATCTTTTTTTTTTTTTAGCCTGATTGCAGTGCATGTAGCCATCACTGTGACCAAAATCCATGTCTGTCTTGGAGTGAATTTTTAATTCTGATTAGTTGGAGGTCTGTGCTCTTCCAATTTTGTTTTCTTATTTAATGAACGAGGAGAAAAGGTGTACTATTTCAGGAGATATGAAACTGTAATTTTTGAGGACTGGGAGGGAGTGATTGGACCAATACTTCATGACGTGACTGTGATCAAAATGGTTGATAAATCTGATTTCTTGATGTGAATGCAGTACTTTCTTTTCGCGTGTATTCCTTGTTGACGCAATTCAGAGTGGAGAGGGAGGCTGGAAAAACTGTGCTCTGTTCAATTATTTTTAATCCTATCTATTGATGTGCTTTCTTAATTTGTTCTTTGCTTTGATAATTTGACAATCATTGTATTTACAGGTTAAATTGAAATATGTTTGCAGGGACTGAGTGAAATGTTTAGAGCAAAGTGTGAGATTAGTGGGGATTTTTTTTTTTTTAAGAAAGGAGGAGGTTTTTGGAGACACGAGGTGCGTTCTAAATTCTATTTTATGTTTGCAAAGAGCACTTCCAAAAATTAAAACTGAGGCATAATATATATACTTAATCTTTGTCTTGTCTGTTTTTCCCATGCATTTTTTACTTGTTCAATCTTTAATTTTGAAAGATATGAGACCTAACAATGTTTATGCAGGAAATGTGACAGAAAAGTCCAGGTTCAGTAGCTGCTTCTTCAAGTCTGAATATGTTATGCCTCTTTAAGTTGAGAGAAGCAGCCAACCAGGAAGCTCAGTGAAAACATAAGCAGTTTCTCCTCTACTGCCAGCTACAGCAGCCAGATCAAATTGGCCAAAAAAGGCAAGCTGGGCCAGGTGCAAACCTACTGAAGTAATAGATGAGATGAAACCCTTTTTCTCATGTGGTCATATACACATTCCTGTTTGGCATGATCTGACCCTCTGATAGAGAGCTGCCTGTGGCTCTGAAAAGTACCGGTTCAAGCAACGAGCACAGCTTGGTGTCCATTCTAGTTCATCCATCCATCACCAGAGTTTGGTAGCAGAGCTGTTCTGTGCCAGACCAAGTGTTGCATAGATTCTGCAGTGACTCCCACAGAGGACTAATCTGTGACCACCAACCTCCTTTTCAGTTAATAAATTAATATCAAATTGACTTTTTATTGTTTTAGTGGTCAAAAGAATAAGTGGTTAACACTCTAAGTAACTCAGCTCTGCAATTTTATGAGCTGTGCAAACAAATGTGAATTACAACCGTGGCCTTTCAAAGAAAAGCCCCAGAGCAATCTTGACCAGTGTGGTGCAGACATTATATTACACATGACCAGAGTGCTGCTGGGGATTTCTTCTTGCTCTGCTTTCAGTTATTTTCCACAGTGCAACAGCTGCAAGAAAAGTTGTCTTCACTTTGAGCTTCTTTCTTTCTGAAGATTCAGGGATCTAGGAAAATTGTGGGTAGCATATTTTTTCTAACATACTTCATTTATTATTCAATGCTGATGCCATAGAACTGAAATTTTCTATCAGAATGTGTTGATTCATCAGGATTACTCACAGAAGCCAGGTTAGGAGATACCTGCACTAACCTCTCCTTGTTTCTTGGTGTTCAGCCAGCCACCTTACCAGCTAGCTGCCTACTAGCTGATGTGCAACCTGACAGGCTTCCTAGCTTTCCAGAGGCCTGTCCAGTTGGTTACTGGGCAGCTAGGCTCCTCAGCTGACCACTTGATTGCTTGCCAGGCTTCTTAAGCTGAGTCTCTGCAGGTGCAAATCCTGCTATTCCATCAAGAAAATAATTTATTTCTATAAGGCATTGCACCCCCAGGCAATTAGTAAGGCACTGAGTTTGGCAACAGGGAGTGGAAATCTGACAATACGAGGAGATTCCTAGGGGTTTGTGGTGTAAGTAATTCCTAATAGAAAACCACTTCAGATGGCTTGAAACTTGTGTTGTGAAGATAAAAGGAAAAGTTTGAGAACATAGAAAAGACTTCCCATTTGGTGAAATGGTTATATGGAAATAATTCAGTTCAGCGTTGTCTTTAGGTAGAAAAGTTCACTTTGTGACTTTGCTTAATGATTTTTAAAGATCTTTTAAGGAGTTTGACATCTTTATGTTCGTATTTTAGAGAGTTCTCAGCTGTGCAGATCTAAGTTTACACCAGAGGTCAGTTCCAAGCCCAGTCACATTTCACAGGTTTTGCAGACATTTCTGTATTGGAAAGTCAAATCTCATGGTGCATAGGAACCATTATAAACAACTGTTATATGTTTTGATTCTTTCCCACCTGCCAAAATGTTTCATTGATAGATGCAGCCAAGAAAACCGTTACAGATGAAGATTAGATTAAAATAAATTGATTTAGAGTCTACAGGATGTTGCCTTTGGGGAGATTTCTCTCTATAAAGAAGATTTATATAAATTTGTATGTATACGTGTGTTTTATACGTGCACATGGCATACAGTGCAACAGGATGCAGAAAGAAATAAATCAAATAGGTCTGGAACTATGTAGGGAGGTCTGGATTTAGAAGTGGGGCTGTAAGGAGGACTGCATACGTGCAGAGTGTGTAGCTGTTTTACTGATGGGCCTGGTTTTTCTTTTTAATGTACTTCAGTCCAGTCTAGGAAATGAGCTTGTGTGTTATGGAGGTAAGTATCTGAACAGACATATGCCAGAATCCAGCATGTTATGTACATCTGCAAGACCAGCTTAAGGGATACACTTTCTGTGCTCTTAGAGCAGAATTCTGGATGTACGTATGAAAGACAATTCTAGCAAGTTCATCTTTGTATAATTACTATTCTTGATAGATATTGTAAATTGTTGTCAAGGAGATTTTAGGCTCTCTGTCTTGTAGATGACCCTGTATCAAAGTGAAACATGTTTTTTACTCAGTGAACTTTCTTGAAACTCATGGCTTTCCTTCATGGATCTTACCACGTACTTTTGACACCTCTTGAGAAATGTGTCTGATTCAGAGGGCTAGCCCAGGGTTTTATGGGTGTCTCCAGTCTTTTGCCTTTTCATTTTGGAGCTTGAGACTCTTGTTCCATGTTATTTTATACTAGACCTACACAATGCTGAATTAGTCACAGGTACAAATCTCATTTTCGCCTGGCAAGTCAGAAGGATTGCATTTCTTTTAAATTAACCAAAAGCTGGCCAGAAGCTTTATCTGGGTTGAGGGATGAGCTGACAAAACAAAGATTCAAAACCTTGAAAATGTGTTAGAACTAGCAGATAAAGTTTGTATAAGATCAGTGATTAATCCATGTGTTGGATCAACACTTAAGTCACATTTACCACCTTGCAGAACTGCGTTCAGTTAGTAATCCTTTACAGAACTTTTTATTGAAGCTAAAATGTAGAACCGATCATACTGATGGGCTGCTAAAGTAAGACTTTTCAATGCAGAAGGATTATGTATTACAGATAATAGTTAATTAACTCATTAACTCATTAACTTATTTTGTGCCATAAGCCTCTCTGAATTTTGCTACACCATTCAAACAAGTAAAACCATTGTACTACATTGTAGTAAAAATATAATCTGCAAACACATATCAGCAAATGAAGAGTCTGAAATATAGAATAGGAAAGATGGATGATAAATACAGAGGCAACATGAATACATGGCAAATCTCTTGATACCGATAAAAGGAGGAAAATCAGTATGAAGCAATGAACTGTTGTTAAAATCTTTAACCAGCTCCTGCCTCTGCTGCCATTTCCAGAATCACAGCTTCTGCCACTATCTTCTTTGTTGTCTGTCTTTTAAAACTTTAAAGACACCCTGTGGTAACAGAGGAGGGGCAAAGAGCAGTTCCTAATTTTCTCTGCCTCTGATTTCTTAAATTTTTTTTTTCTTCATTATGGTATATTCAGCTCATACCTACCTTATCTGATAACATCTGTGAAGAAAAAGAAAATAGAACAGTGATCTCATTTTTTTCCTTCCATCTTCTAAAACATTGATGGGAGACAGTGGTATGGAAACAGACTCCATGACATTTTTATAAATATTTCTGCAATTACAGGCACCTGCGTTCTCTTTCTGTGTACTACATTATGCATTGTCTAACAGACACAGAGCACAAAAAGGTCTCTTTTTGGCCATGGCATTAGCCTTGGTTTCTCTCTAAAAAAGTTAACCTGCTAATACTTCTTCATAAACCGATTTGTCAGTGGCAGTTGAAAAGTATTGTTTAATTAGTATATTTTATTATTAAGTGTATATTTGTGATATTACTAAAAGGTGATTAAGTGATAATTTTGGATAATTAGGTTATTTTAATAATCTACAGATCAAAATACTCAGAAGTGCAGATTTTGTTTTAATTCCTCTGCCAATATACAGGAATCTTGTTGAACTGATCAACTCAGTTCAATCTGTGTTTCGCCCAGTACTTGGATCTTTACTAACATTATCTACTGACATGGGCAGCGTTCTCCTGGCTGAGGCTGTGAACTCGCTTTATGTGGGCCTCCAGAAAGACACTGGATAGCACTAGCTTTTTCACAGCTCTAAAGAAACAAATTGGAATGGGTGACTTACAGATGAAAGGGTTTATGACTCCATATCCATGTCTGGATCATGTGTCTCCTTCCCAATGCGATTTTTGGTTTATTCAATCAGGTTGAGAAAACACCCAGTAGTAGTGGCCTGCTGCTTGGCTTCACTATTTTTTTTTCTAAATAAAATAGTAGCACTCGTTTTGCGTACCTGGGTAGAGGTGGATCAAATATTCAAATTGTATACATATTTTTGTACAGTTTAAAGCATTGCTGATCTTAGATCTATTTCTGCATAAAGCAGATCTTTGACACCTGTAACTGACTGGCCTCTAATCATCCTGTACATAGAGAACACTTAGAAGCTAGTTGAGCTGCATCTAATAAAAGTTGTTGTCAACCTTTTGCTGCAGGGTTAGTACAGGAAAGCCATTTCCTGGATTACAGTGCCTAGAAGCAGCTTGTACCAGACAGCCAGAATTCATATTCTATGGAACTTTAAATTATATCATTTAGAAAAGTGAGAGGCTTTTTTTTTTTTCTCTTTTTTAGACAAACCTTTGAGCTTTCCTGCTTAAATTTTTTTTTTTAATATTCGGTTACAAAAACACTATTGCTGAAATGAAGTGTGCTTTGCACTGTCTTAAATAATGAGATTACTATTATTCATCAACTCTTCTCATGTAAAATGAGTTCGGTTTAGCCCTCAAAAAAGTTCTAAAAAAACTATTTTCTTTTGCCTATTTTTAAACTACATGTTGAAGCTTCTTTTCTCTTTGCATTTTTCTATTCATGTGAAAATATTATTTACTTTGTGTTAGGCATATCATAAATATGAGGATGCTGTTCTGACTACAGAGTTTCTAGAAGTGTTTCTTCTCAAAATTCAGTCCCCATAAATCAGAAATGAACCTTCTGGAAGTTTTGAGGGGCAGTTTGGATAAGCATACTCACCTTGGGGATTAAGACTGTGTCAAAGTGCACAGCTGAGTGGAGAGTCTGCCACTTTTTTTTTTTTTTCTTTAACTATCTTGTTAAGGAGCTGCAATGTATGTGACAATCTCTAAATCTGGGGCATTTTGTCATTCTATATTATATTCTAATGTCATTTAGGTGGGAAAAAAAACCACTTTTCTTTTTTGTCTGAGAAAATTTCTCCCATGGATTACTTTCACAAAATAACAGATAACATTGTATGTATCTGGAACATCTGTAAGATTTGCCTTTGGGGAGATTAACTTATACTTTGAGCTGTCATGATTAGGAACTTTTCTCCAATCTCTTGCCTGAATTTTCAAAATGTGCTGGTTTTTCCTTTACTAACAGATTTTTTTTTTTTAAAGATGGCATCTTCTTATACAATTATGCTATTCCACATACCTCTTCAGTTCTGCTGTGTTAAGTGGCAAAACTATGGTTTTAATGCTTTTTGCCCCTGCTGCTATACTATGGGAGTCCATATACTACTGTTACATACTAAGAACGTGATATTTAACTAAACTCCAATTAGTAACTGCTAGGCACTATCTATCTGTCAGAATGGGGGGCATTATGAATGTCACTGCATTGTTTAAAGATATGGCACAGAATTGCTTCACCTTGTATACAGCAAGACAGAAATTTCCTGATGTTCTCAGCAGCCAGCAACAACATGAGCTGTAATAAAGAACAGCTGCTGAAATAGCTGTGTTTTGAGGCCATAATTTCATGTTGCAGGACCTTTTATTACCCACAATGATGTGAGAGCAGGACATATATGAAGCAAAGTACCTACTTAACTTGCAGATCCCTGGTTATGTTGGTGGCATCGTTACAGGGTGACAGGAAGAGTCTTCTTTTGTACACCCAGGCATATTGATCTAGAATAGATCACATGAGATTTACGTAGTCATTGTCAAAGAAGGGGAATTGCACTGTGAATATCATTACAAATTGGGTGTCATAGAGCAAACCTCATACTTTATGGGTCTGTCATCATTTTACTATGGGAGGCCATATGCTGATGCCAATTATTGCTAGACATCCTGTAGGTTTGGATTGGTGTAACTCAGGTGGCACTTGGCCTACAGGCTGACTGGAGAGGGGGCAATTGTTATGTCCTTCCTTACCGTGGAAATGAAAATGACTTTGGTAGCAGACTTTACAAAGGTACATGAGTCAGATATGCCTGTTAATAATTGGATATGCCACTTAGTAATTGAACTTTTTGTAGTGTTGTGTGTTCCTGTGTTCGTTTATCCATTTCGGAATTATTTGCACTGTTATATATCTCTCTCTTTCTCTTTTCTGGGTTGCTAGCTCTGACCATAAGAGATTATTTCAGTTTTGACTGAAATATGGTAATGTCTGTTCATTTTATTTGAATGTATTAAAGACCAAAAAAAAAAAAGCAATTTTTTCTTTTAAAGACAATTTTTAAGATATCCACTTCTGAGAACAACTTCACTTTGTCAGGAAACTGTGCGTATGAGTTTTGAATACTTTCCTGGTTGCATAAGTTTTTTATTTGTTTTTCTGTACAAAATAACAAAGTCAAGGAGCTTATTCTGGAGGAAGATATAGGGAGAGATCAGACTAATTCCTTGTGGTGTCTACTGCAATTCAGTCAAAAAAGTTAACTTTTACTTGTGTACTTTTGGTAAGAGAGGAGGTCCTGCAGCAGGAATATCTCTCCCTTGCTCATTCTCCAATACCAATTATAAGTAAATCTTATATAAAGATATATAAAGTGTGGGGTTTTTTTTTTTCACTGTAGAGCGTTTTTTAAATAGTGAGAAAGTGCTGTCATGTAGTAAAATTTTGAGAGCTTAGAATCAAACACCTGGCAAAGTAATTTTTTTTTTTCTCTTTTGGGCTCTTGAGTTTAAAAAGCTCGCTTTAAAAGGTTGCTAATATTACTTTAGAATATATTTGATCCAGCTTCACTGGGCTGCAGGCTGCCTCCAGGAGATGAGGAGTTTTAGAGTCAGAAATACTGCTGTGCAGGTCTAAAGTCCTTGGGATAAAATATATGGTCCCTAGGGAGGAAATAGAAAGTGCGGTGCTTTTCACCGCAATTGCTATATGCAATTTTAATACTTTTTTTTTATTTGCAACATTAGCAACACAAAAGTGAAGACTTTTTAGAAAAGCATGTTGTTCTATAGTTCCAGGGCTTTCTGTCAACGGATATACTTTAACTCATTCTTCTGTGCAGATAGGCATGAATGTTTACTTTTGTGGAAAGTGAGATATGGAGTACCACACAGAGAAGGAGGATGCTGTAAGAGGCAATAGAGAAATGCTAGCCTGCCCATTTAATTTCTCCTGAAGAGCTTAGGGCAATAGGTCTGCAATCCAGTCACTATAACTGGTATTGCAGCTGTGTTTTGTTTTCGTTGGCTGAAAGAGGCCACCACTAAGGGTCATGATCTCAGTTCCAGAGAACTGTTTTGCTTTGGAGGCTAGGTAGGCCTCCAGGAATTGCAGATTAGCTCAACAGGTGACCTGAGACTTGACCAGAGAGTTTTACTGAAAAAAAAAAAAAAGACCAAACCAGTTATTTTGAGCAAAGCCTGTATACTGTAGTTAGTATGCACATGAACCTGTGGAGGTCTGGAGGCTCTACAGAGCTCTAGTACTCCCAGGATACATTTAGAATGTCAGGGATACTGGTTTATTATAGAATTGCAGTAGATTGTACTTACCTCTTTTCATGGCTGCCTCACACGTTCTTTGGGCTGGAAATGTCTGTTGACTCAGAAGAATCATAGAATCATAGAATCACATGGTTGGATGGGACCTATAAGATCATCTAGTCCAACCGTCTTCCCACTACCATTGCTGCCACAGCTACTAAACCATATCCTGTAGCTTCTCATCAAGCCGCCTCTTGAACACTGCCAGGGACGGAGACTCCACCACCTCCCTGGGCAGGCTGTTCCAGTGCCTTACCACTCTTTGAGAGAAAAAGTTTTTCCTCAAGTCCAATCTAAACCTCCTGTGGTACAACTTGTGGCCATTTCCTCGGGTCCTGCTTGTTGCCTGGAAGAAGAGGCCAAACCCCTGTTCATCACAACCTGCCTTCAGGAAGCTATAGAGTGCAATGAGGTCTCCCCTGAACCTCCTCTTCTCCAGACTAAACAATCCCAACTCTCTCAGCCGCTCCTCATAAGACTTGTGCTCCAGACCCCTCACCAGCTTTGTTGCCCTTCTCTGGACACGTTCCAGGGCTTCAATGTCTTTCTTGTAGTGAGGGGCCCAAAACTGAACACAATACTCAAGGTGCGGCCTCACCAGCGCCGAATACAGGGGGATGATTACCTCCCTGCTCCTGCTGGCCACACTATTTCTAATGCAGGCCAGGATGCCGTTGGCCCTCTTGGCCACCTGGGCACACTGTCGGCTCATGTTCAGCTGAGCATCAACCAACACCCCCAGGTCCCTTTCCTCTTCACAGTCCTCCAGCCACTCAGCTCCGAGCCTATAGCGCTGCACGGGGTTATTGTGGCCAAAGTGCAGGACCCGACACTTGGCCTTGTTGAACCTCATGCCATTCAGCTCAGCCCAGCGATCCAGCCTATCCAGATCCCTCTGAAGGGCCTCCCTACCCTCAGGCAGATCAACACCGCCACCCAACTTGGTGTCATCTGCAAACTTACTGAGGGTACACTCAATCCCCTCGTCTAGGTCATCAATAAAGATATTGAACAAGATGGGCCCAAGTACCGACCCCTGGGGGACACCACTTGTAACAGGCTGCCAGCTGGACTTGACTCCATTAACCACCACCCGCTGGGCACGGCCCCCTAGCCAATTCTTTATCCAAAGAAGGGTATACCTACCCAGTCCACAGGCAGCCAGTTTCCCTAGGAGAATACTGTGAGAGACCGTGTCAAAGGCCTTGCTGAAGTCCAGGTAGACCACATCAACAGCCTTTCCTTCATCCACCAGTCTGGTCACCCAGTCGTAAAAGGAAATGAGGTTGGTCAAGCACGACCTGCCTTTCGTGAACCCGTGCTGGCTGGGCCTGATCCCCTGGATGCCACTCATATGCCGAGTGATCTCACCCAAGATGATTTGCTCCATAACTTTCCCAGGTACTGAGGTCAGGCTGACAGGCCTGTAGTTCCCCAGATCCTCCTTACGGCCCTTCTTGTAGATGGGAGTCACATCGGCAAGCCTCCAATCCTCCGGGACCTCCCCAGATATCCAGGAGCGCTGGTAGATGGCCGAGAGCGGCTCGGCAATCACCCCCGCCAACTCCCTTAGCACCCTAGGATGGAGCCCGTCCGGTCCCATGGACTTGTGGCAGTCCAGATGGAGAAGGAGCTCTCTAACTGTCTCCACCTGTACCACAGGGGGTGTACTCGGCCTGGCATCACAGACTTCCAGATTAGGGCATAAAGTGCCCTGAGGATAACTGATCTGCCTATTAAAGGCAGAAGTAAAGAAGGCGTTGAGGACCTCAGCCTTCTCCTTATCCTCAGTGGTCACATTCCCCGCTGCAAAAGAAGAAAACAGAGTATCAAAGTAATAGAATTTACAAGAAGTAAATGAATGGGGAAGACATCAACCTCACACTTCAGGACCTGAAAAGTAGATCTATCTTTGAAGTAACTTTTCAATGGTAAAAACCATTGAATGGCAGATGAATGTGTTGCTAAAATTCCCTCCTAGTATAGTTCTAGAGAAATTAATTTTGTTGTGCCTTCTATCTTGAACACAACCAAGATTGTGCGCTCTCATACTAATGAAGATTGGCAGGATGTTGCTAGCAGTGATCCTGCAATTCACTTATATCTAGAACTCCTTGCACTTAATTCTCTCTTGATTACATTGTGATTATGCATCCTATTGTATCAGTTTATGCTGGGTTGGCTCATTCAGGTCATCAGAGTGACACTGGAGGCAGAACTGTAAGTCAGCACACTTGAAAGACCTTGTCTTAGCTGCACCGGTAACACTGTTGGCAGATGTCCTGTTCCACAATGTGGGAGAGTGAATGTCCAGCTGGCAAAGCATTGTCTACTTAAGTTGAATCACAGGTGTCCTTTGACATGTTACAAGCTTGGATCACATGCACAATAGTCTTGTTAGTGTCCTAAAATTGCACATTAGTTACATCTTCCGTATATACTTTTATTGAGTAAAAGGTAAAGAGATAAGATAGAAGTAAGATGATAAGTTATTGTGGGACCATTTTACGGAAGATTTTCTTGTTTTGTGTAACAGGAGGTTTTACGAGCCTTTTTCAGAAACAAAGCAAATATTCCCTCTCTTAAAGCACTATCTCTTTTTTCTCAAAATCTGTTGAAGTTGGTGCAAAGACTAGAACATGCCACCTGGGAAATTTTCCAGCTTCATCTTAAAAATAAATGCTCTTACAATTAGCTACTCAGAAATCAGTAACTTATGCTATTTACAGTCTTGTCAGAAGCATTTCAAATAATCTCAGAAGGACATGTGGCACTCCCAGATGTTGCTCTTAGTCTCAAATGTACCAGAAGCTCGAACTCTGCAAATTCCTTTATAATATTTTTTTAGCTTATTTTTGCCACCTTTACATGAATTGGTCAAGTGAAAATGAGTATGAGCAAAAGAATTATGTGAACTTTAGATGATGCTTCTACAGTTGGAACATCAAATTACTTACATTCCACCCCCATTTCTCTATCTATAATCTCTTTAAAGGCCACCACAACCAGAATATTCCCACACATTAGTGGTAATCCAGCTCAGAGAACTTTTAGTTTATGGACATGTCTTATTGGTTCCAAACTTATTTTCAGTGCTACAGTTATGCACTCTGGGAAGTGAAGCAATACCATGTTGTCTACGAAACAAATTAAAACTGACCAGCTCTAATAGATATCACAACAAACAGTGCCAAGTAGCTTTTAGAATAGAAATTACTAGTGGAGATCCTTTAATAAATAAAGAAAAGCTCCTTCAACTAAATACAGAGTTACTGTGAGTCTGTGGTGGAGTTCTCAAGCCTTACTGGCTTGAGATAATCAAGGATGGATCCCTTGGTATAAATTTTCAAGCCCAAATCTCTTCAGCAAAGATGAGAAACTGATAACATATCTGAAAAGTCTGCTTGCAGATGCTCCTGCAAGTCATCAGAAAGATTTATTAGGCCAATTAGAGAATATCTTTTCCTATAGTTTTAATTGTCAAAATTATCACAACATAGGTTATACATTCCTAGGTGAAAGTCAGTAAGGTTTTTATGTTGAAATGCTTGTGGTAGATTACTAAGGTATGTGCTTCCAAAGCAACCACAATCTTATAGACGTGTTTTGTTGCACATGTTTTTGTTTCCTTTCATTATTCTGTAAATGAAGATCTGGACCAGACTGGAATTTGGGTCCTACACACAGCACAGATATATGGCACGTTCATGGACAAGTTCTGCCTGAGACCTAATTGCAGGCAAATAGTAGGGTAGGGATTTTCCTCCCAAACCAAACAGCACCTGGGAACACACCCTAGAGCTGTACCACTTTCCATACCCTGCAGGCTGTACAAGCGGCTATGCATAAAGAAGTCCTGGACCCATTAATGATGCTATTCTCCTTGGTGCCCTTTATCCCTTCAGTCCAAAGCCTCCAGTAATGTATGTATTGTATGTTTAAGCCGGTAGCATCTCCCCCTTGCCAGTCCTCAGCAGCACTTCACTTCCTTCCCTGATGGCCTTTGAAGCTTGGAGAAATAATTATGCTTTTGGCATTAAAGACTTGACTTGTCCTTCAAGTAGCCAGAACAGAGGATTCAACAGCACACCAAATAAGGTAATTCGAAAAAATATTGAGAGTCCCTATTTTTTTCTATTTGAGTCAGAATGAAATAAGTAATACTGAATATGGCTATATGCCTTTATTTAGATTGTAAGCTTATCTGTGCAGTGATTGTGCTTTAAAATATGATTGCAAAGACCTGTGTAACCTTACTTAATAGCATGCTCAATTTAAACACAGCTTAGTTGTGCAAAATGTGTTTCCAGAGGTCGTGTAAGAACAATCACAAAATAGTTGTAACACTTATGCATAACTTAGTTTTCCAGTGGAAGTTCAGCTTGCGTTTCATACTAGGATCACACTGATTTTCAAGTGAACTGGCTAGCATCTGCTTGAAGGTAAAATTTAAATAGGAATAACTAAAGGAACAAAATACTGTTTTCAATTATGGCATCTTGAATAAAATTTTAAAAGGATTTCTGAGCATCCTTTTGCCAATATGGAGTAAAATAAATTGACCGGTGAGTGACAAAACCTCCTCTCCTGGTGATTATTAGGACAATGTACCAGTAAAGCCTCTGGCTTAGGAATTCCCCAAACTACTGAATTTCAGAAATAACGAAACTTGGTTTTTAAGTATTTTATTCAATTTTGTTGTTGACAACTGTTAATACTATCACTAACAGGACTATCTCTGATCCGCCCTTCAGTTATTCTGTTTCCCCACTTACCAGAGATTATAATATCATAATAGAAATCTAGAAAGATAAAAATAAACTACACCAAGTTATTTGATTTAGAATGTTTCTAGAAAGACAGGTCTATTTGTCTTAAAACAGGACTATTGCAGATCTCCAAAAGAGAATATTCTCAAAAACAAATATAGCATATTTGGAGAAATAAATATCCAAGATATAAAACAAATTGGTGGAGTTTGCTTTGGTTTATCCAATTTTCTTTTTCACAAGCTTTATTCTTAGCTGTTGCATGAGACTCATGCTGAGTTTTGTAGACAGAAAACCTCTTTCTGCAGTTCACGGGAGAATGGTCTGTTTGCACAGAAAAGGATAAAGGACTGGAAAAGAGCAGGGGTTTTGGTGGAATAGGATCCAAAGTAGATCAGATGATTTTATAAAATCTGAGACAAAGAGGTAAAAAAATGGAGATTTAAGAATAATATGTATAGATTTGCCTGCTCTGTTTGTTCTCTGATTAAAGGTAGGTTGGGTTTTTTTTAGCAATGTTTTTTTTTTTTGTTATTTTTGTGGCAGAAATTGATTTAGTTCAAATAGATTTTATGTCTGGAGAACCAGAGGGTTTCCCAACATATTTCTGGATAATGGCAGCTTATGTGATGTTAATTGTGGAGCACTGAAAGCTCAAAGTATGTAGCCTTTGAATTCACACTTTCAAAAAGCATCCAAATCGATGTGAATTTGCCTTTGCTCTTTTCTTTGAACACTTGTTATTTGATTTTAATAAGTCCCTGAAAATAGAACAAGAAATAAAACATTAAAAAGCCAGACAGGTGGAGGTTCTTATAAATTCCTGTTTGTGCATGTGTGAGTTAGGGTGGGGATGTTTGTTAGATCTTGTTCCCTTTGTTGAGGTTAAAAACAAACAAGCAAAAAAAACCCTGTCGAACTGCACAGCTCCCTAGAAACTGTTCGTTTGCTGTGAAGCTATTCATTTTGAACAAGAGCAGAGAAACAGATTCCTATTATATGTTTTCTCTTTGTCTGAATGAAAATGATAATTTAGTGGTGTATTTTATTCTATTATACATTTTAACAATGTATGTTAGCTGTTGTAGCAGTTCTACCTGGTTTAGGGAAATATACATTAATTCTCTGTGCTCACGAGTGCATTCAGTCTCCCTGTTCATGCACCCTGGAAATAGAAGTGCATCAAGATTTTTTTTTAAATTGCAGATTTGCTAGCAAAGTGGACCTGGTATTGAATTGCACTGTACTTCACATGCCAAAGCCCTGTGATGTGTTTTCAGGTGACAAGTGACGATAGGAGAACCCTGTAAATCTCTGCAGAGATTTCCCAGGGAGAAACTTGTGTATTTACAGAATGGTCAGGACTGGAAGGGAGCACTCTCATCTATTTCACCCCCTACATCCCCAGTCAAGCAAGGCCAGCTAAGCTGGTTACTCAGGCCCATGTCCAGACAACTTTTGAGTATGTCCAAGCATAGAGACTCCACCACCTCTCTAGGTGACTTGTGCCCATGCTTGGTTACCCTCATAGTAAAAATGTCGCCTCCTGCAACCTGCTGACAGTGCTTTGCCTGATGTAGCCAAGGATACCATTAGCCACCTTTGCAGCAAGGGCACGTTTTTGGCTCGTGTTCTGCTTGGTATCTGCCAGTCACCCCAAGTCCTTTTCTGCAAACCTGCTTTCCAGCTGGGTGGCCTCCAGCAACTAGTGGTACCTGAGGTTGTTCCTGCCCAGGTGCAGGATTTTGTGCTTGCCCTTGTTGAACTTCATGAGGCTTCTGTCCAGCCTGTCCAGGTCCCTCTGCATGGCAGCACGATGCTGTGGTGTTATCATTCCTCCTAGTTTTGTGTCATCTACAAACCTACTGAAGGTACACTCTGCTTCATCATCCAGATCACTAATGGATATGTTGGACATGATTAGAGCTGTTATTGAACCCTAGGGTATGCTACTGGTTACTGACCTCCAACTAGATTTTGTGCCAGTGATTACCACTCTCTGGGACCAGCTGTTCAACCCAGTATTCAATTCACCTCACTCTCTGTACTAGATTTTAAAAATTAATATGGTATACTTATGTTAAAGCACTATGGCTGGAATGTTTTCTTAAAAAAAAAAAACAAAAACAGTTCCTGATTAATCTATATGCAACTATCTCCAGCAAAATCTTGATTTAACCAAATGTTTCTGCTTCCTGGATCAAGGTAAGTATTTTGTTCGGCTTTGGAATTTTTTCAGACATAAAGTTTGCAGTAAACCCTATGTTCTGGTTATTGTGACCTACGCCTTGATTTAAAATCAGTGTCATAATTCATTTACCTGGAAGTATTGTCAGTTCACAGAGAAAGCTTCCAATGATTTTAGTATGTTCCCTACATGTTTCTCACTTCTCTTCAGGAAATAAATTTTTACTAAAGGTGATGGAGAGGAGAAGGTGAAAAAAAAACCCCCACTTTAGGAACTCAGAGCACCTCTAATCTCTCATTTCTTTTAATCTGTTATGTAAAACATAATAGTTATTAATTCCCAGATTTTTCACTGCCTGTGTTCACTCTGTCTTCAAACCTGAAGGTAGAGATATAATGATCCCGTGATCTCCAGAGAAATATGTTGTACTGTATGATTTTTCTTCCTGGGAAATGACTGGATGTGCTGGTGGGATTTAACAGAGAGTCCCAAGTCTGATAGTGCTTTGCCATCCATCACACCCTTCATCAAGTTGTTAGGCTTCTCTGAGCACGTTAGGCTTAGATAACAAAGCTACAGCACGTAATGCTTTCTGTGTCTTAGTTCAGGATTCATGTGCTACTTGTTCATAATGAATCATTGCTGACTTGACAGAAGTCAATGATATCTGTTCAGTTACCTCTGCATTTCTACCAGTTGCACAGATGTCGTTCACTCAAACAGTAGCCTAATTTGCATTCTCAGAACACAGTCCAAGGACTAAATGAATGTGTGAGACTGAAATCCTCTCTTTCTGGTAGAAATTGTTGTTCCAAGCTGAAGTTAGACCTACAGCTGAGACACAAAAGATAGATCAAAAGATAAATCTCCTACTAATGCATTGAGAAGATGTCTAATTATGGGGCTGTGGATGCAGATCATATTCTCATTCTTAAATTAATTCAAGTCAACTGTATTTCTTTGATGCAGATAATTATCAGAAATTCCCTCTGTGTTACCTTGTGCATCACTTTGTATGGTAAGTCACAGGAAGAAGCTGGCAGGCAAGATTCAGTGGAAACTCCTCGAGTCTGCCAAAGTATGGGTTTGGTGATGTTAATACAGAGTTTTCTGGTATGAGAAATTAAGTGAAAATATATTGTGTGCTTCAAAGCACTGAGGAGTATGCTCATTGTAAAGATATGTGATCTGGGAAACCTGGGTTCATTTCCTTGCTTTGCTTTAAGTAAACTGTGTCCCACATCCCCAGTGAGTGCTCCACTACCCACCTGATATATCATTCTCCCATGACGTCCAGAAATTCCATCCTGAACCCAAGAAGCCAAGACAGTCTTTGGAGTAGAAAAATTACTGATCAATTCTCATTACTACTAATTAAGCTTAAGTTAGTAGAGTATTGTGTGGAACTGGAGACTACTTGAGGCCTTTGGTTTCCAGACAAACTTTGTTGCCTTTGAGTTTGACATGAATAGACAAATTTTCCAGTAAAAAAAACCAAAGAATTGTTCTTTTTTTTCCATATTACATCTTCACGTGCTTGAACCAAGAAGTACCCAGAGGAACTGAAATACTAACAGAACTTTCCCAAGTCATGGAAAAGTTTAATTGGCTTCGGTTTAAAATCTGAGAATAGATTCTGAGTTAGTTTTGGATTTCTCTAAATACACATGGCTAGCCTAATTATACATTAAATGGTTTTCAAATGTTTTCTTTCATCCTTCTCATTTCTGAATGGTGTCTTTAAATGCTCATACCTTTATTATGTGCTGTTAATTTCAAATTGTTTTGCTTATTGCTAGATGTTCTATTTTTAAAACTTTTCACCTATTTTTCATTACTAAGTATGATCTGAGATGACATATTTTCTTTCTTTGCTTATATGCTCTGTTGTTTAGAGGTGCAATAATTGGTTACTTGCTGCTACTTTCATTTTAAATCCAAATTCTGACTGAAAATTATTTTATCTATAATGCAGCAGTGGGGACACCTGCTCTCTTGACATGTGAGAACATTCTGGTGACATAGCCAGCTACCAATACTAGAAAGCACTCTGGGCCTTCATTATAAGCCATATGATGCTTCCACCACACTGCCAAGTCCAACATCATAATTCCACCCACTGAGAAATAACTGTTCCCCAGAGAGGGAGCAAGTGAGAGAGAGAGAGAAAGACTCATGCTGGTTTTGAGAACTGAATACTTCTGAATATCCCTATGTAATACACTTGGTGTTGCTGTCAGGTGTTTCTTCTGTGTTGATGTTTGGATCCAAGACTAATGGGAAGAATTTTATTGTGGTGTTCTTCCTTGGTTAAAACAGAGTGGTTTATATTTTGAAAGTGTTAAAGTTCTAAAAATTAAGGGAATTACAATAGAAGTAGTTTCAACCTGTTAGTTATTGAAATCCTTTAGGCATTACTTTATTTTTACTGTTTTTCTTTTTTTTTTTCCACTTTACATATTTACACCAGTTAGATTGTTGACTTTAATAGAGACCACTATTGCAATTAATATCCCTCTAAAGGCTTCTGTGCCAAATTGACCCTTGTAAAGCCTGTAGTTATTTTACAGTCTGTGCTGTGAGATGTCACAGCAAAATTTCTAGTGGGAACAATGCTTTGCTGTCCTGGAATCTGTACTGAGGCATCCTAATGTACTGGTTTGTTATCTCCTGCTAACCTAAGGCCTTCAATGTCTGTCACCTCTGTACATTTATTTATATTCTGTTTGGAAATGTCCATGATAAAGCTATGAAGCAGATCCGTGAATTTTTTTCTTTCTTTTTTATTGTATTCAGTGTTTTTTTTTAATATCCATTAAGACCAGGATGATTTCTGAAGATGTTTAAGATCAAACATCTAGTTTCTTTCCTTGAATAGCAATAGTGAAAGGAATCATCTTCTAAGATGCTATCATGGCTTGTCACAAATTGGTTGTCTGAGTTATATTTGGGTTACAAGTTGCATAAAACACAACAGAATTTGCCATGCTATTTAGCATATCAGCTTTTGGGCACATCTGTTTTTTTCATGAAAACATCAGAGTTGCTATGTCACTTTCTGCAGGAATTATTTTTCTCACCTATATTTTATAGTTTCTCAACTAACTGCATTTCCAGTTTTTTGGAAAGCATACGACATCCTGAACACTCTTGATTTACATACCAGGTGACAGATATGGAAAGTTTCTGCACTCCGCGGCAGGGGAGAATGAAAAAAAGGTATTTACAAATGCGTAAAGATGGAAAGAGGCTGAGAAGAGAATTGTTTGGAAAGATCCCAGAGTTTTTTTTCTCTCTTCTGCTATTTGCAAATTTGCTAATTTTAAGTGATTGTTATTCAGAATCAGTCAGCAATGTTCCAGGTGAGTAAAAGCCTCTGGACCATACACAAATAATGTTCTCCCTATGTCTTTGCTACTTGTTGTTGCTATCTCTGTATGTTACCATGGCGATATTTTTATGCAATGACTGGTTAAGTATGGCTAACAAAGAGGGGGGAGAATATAATCAATTTACTAAGCTTTTGAGAAAGTGTGGTGAACTTAGGAATGCATTAGTTTTATGTGGGTTTTTCTCCTCTAAAAAGAAGAAATGTGACAGGTTTACGTAAGTTTTAAGAGTTTTGTGAAGTAGTCAGCTGCTGGCGCTAAAACCAAGTTTACTTTCCTCAAGCAATGGATAGTGGTGTAAGCCTCAAACACATGCCTTTTGTCATCACTCAGATCTGATATTGTTCATACAGAGATAAATATATGCAGGGCAAGTAAGAAATTAATAAAAAATAATTTTATAACTCATGATTTTTTTCTTGTATGGTCTTGCCACCTTTCATCTAGCTGTAAACATTGTCATTCTTTAAAGCATGTCTTCATTGAGATGAATCGCATAACTCTGAGAAACATTGAAAAGCAGTAAAAAAAGAGTTTGAGAGATTCTTATACCATTTTTTGTTAGCAAAGAAACCTGCTGATCAAAATATTTAATCTTTCTTCTCTGTATCTGCCAGTGGATTTCAGCTGGTACGTTACTGTTTCCTCTCCATGATCTCCTGCTCTATGTGAAGGTTTATTCTCTGCTTAGCAATTCACCATTTTTTTCAAGCTGATATCTTTCTAACCTGGTGTGCTGGATTTGGCTCGGGTAGAGTTAATTTTCTTCAGAGTTGCTACTATGAGGCTATGTTTTGGATTTGTGCTGGATGCGGTGTTGATAACACAGGGATGTTTTAGTTATCGCTGAGCAGTGCTTACAGAGAGTCAAGGCCTTTTCTGCTTCTCAAATCATTCCACAAGTGAGTAGGCTGGGGGTACTGCACAAGAAGTTGAGAGGGGACACAGGTGACCCCAACTGACCAAAGGGATATTTCACACCATATGACATGATGCTCAGCATTATAAAGCTGAGGGAAGAAGGAGGAAGTGGAGGGACATTGAGTAATGGTGTTTGTCTTCCCAGGTAACGGTTAAGTGTGATGGAGCCCTGCTTTCCTGGAGATGGTTGAACATCTGCATGCCAGTAGGAAGGAGGGAATTAATTCCTTGTTTTGCTTTGCTTGCCTGCGTAGCTTCTGCTGTGCCTATTAAACTGTCTTTATCTCACTTTTACTCTTCCAATTCTCTCCCCTGTCCTGCTGGGGAGGTGTGAGTGAGCAGCTGTGTGGTGCTTAGTTGCCAGCTGAGTTTAAACCATGACAATCCAGTACCAGTAGGAAGCAAAGCTAATCTCTTCTCAAAGGATGTAGTTCAATTCCACCTGTTGTCGCTGCTCACTTATCATAAAGATACCTGTCATGGGACCCCACTCTGCCAAGCTATTGCAGGAAGCTCTAAGAAATCCAAACAAAACGTAACAGAGTTACATTTGTCCCCCAGAGACAAACAGCACCCTTGTGCCGTGCATTGTTCCTATAGAGGAATCACGTAGAGTTTAAATGATCAGTGCTATATGATCCCAAATTATTGGCAATTTAATACTTCACATAAATGACTTCTTAGAAGAGAATGGCACTTAGTAAAAGACTGCAAGATTTGAAGCTATTTATTAATCTTCCATTTCTTAATTACAACTATTATTTTGAGGGGAAAAAAAAGCTTTTCCACTTAGCTTCAGATGCTTTCAACATCAAACATAGTGCTAATTCTGAAAACAGTAATCACTTCAATGATATTTCATCTGATTTTAAGAGGACCAGAGCACACATGCTTCTGATGGAAGTTAATGGTAACTGTGAGTGCTCATACCCATCCACGTTAGGAAATAACTATATTTGTTGGCATCTAAATATGACATTATATCGGCCTTGGTATCAATGGGATTCTTGCTTTTGCGTGAAATGAGATCAGGACCCTCTTCCCAGCTGTTAAACACGGCTTCAGCAACCTGCATACACCATGTCTGAATTTGATCTAAAAGGGAAAGGATGGATGGTTAATTTGCTCTTTCTGTTAGCAAATAAACAATTTTTAAAGGTAAAGTGCAGTGCTACACATTGTAGCCTACTGATGCTAAGATTCAGTTTTTAAGTGCTTTCAGAGCTAATGGTGTAGCTACAGTAGCAAGGAAAATTTTAGAGAAAATCCCTTGAACCATGACAATGAAATTACCGTAGCAGATTTCTGTTGAAAAACATTTAGGAGCTGCAGCACAGTGTTCTTTTTGTACTCTAATCTAGACCTCTTCCTTATTCCTTTCTTGACAGATTTTCTTTCATGGGCAAGCATTTTGAATGGGACTAGAATATTACTGGTTTCCAGGCTGGATCTCAATGCCATTTGCATATTAAATCAGAACTAGGTATACTAACACATCAAAGGAGTTTATAAATATCAGAGCTAACGTGTGCACTGGTGTTGGAAAAAAAAAAAAGCTACATTTGGTTAGGATTCTGCCTGCTTACCCAGGTTTCTACTTCTCATTTGTGTGTAAAACATCTGCATAAAGAAAATTGTATGAAATTTGGTTGGCTGAAATAAGTAGGTGTAAATAGGACCAATTTTTTATTCCAGCCAATGGCTCACATGGCGAACCCACTGATTTCTCTTAATGAACAGGAAAAATCTTATTATTAGAACTCAGCTGTTAAAATAGTTTCTAGGATGAACCAACACAAGATGTTTTGGGATATCTTTGTTACAGGGGAGTAGAAAGTTGAAGGATGGTAGCTAGCAAGAAGCATGCAAAAACATGCTTAAGTCAGACTAGAAATTGTTAGAAAGTAGGAGTATAGCAGGGGAAGAAAGAGACATTGTTGAGATACAGGTCAAAGAGCTCTGAGGAGAAATGATCTTTGTAAAGGAAAACTTCAGCTTGATACAAGGAGCCTGTTCCTGAAAGGTCATTTAATACCTCAGAATTACATTACCACCCTGTTGTATCATTAGTTCATTGTTGATACATTTTTGTAAGTAGGTAGGTCTTTGTATTAAAATATTCCATGGAACAGAACTGTCATATTTTTGCTAATAGTTTCATTTGACTGATAGCTTCTTTTTTGTTCCATTGTTATAATGTCACAAAAAGTACTTTGGTAGTATGACTTCTACCCCAGTATTAAATAGCATGTCACCAAATTTTGGAGTTCTTTTGGTTTGTTTTCTGTTACCTTTCCATTTCATTAAGACTAAACTTTTTCTCACTATGAAACAGAGTGCTTTGTCAAATTTCTGTGCATGTATGTGTCATTTTTTTGTAAGTTACCTGGTCTGATTCAAAACTGGCAGTAATTTTCAATGTGCAAATTCATATCAAAGATGTAAATGAACAGCATTTTGTTAGTATAACAAAATAAAGAAACAGTAATGTCAATAGCTTGTTGTTATAAAAACTCTCTGAATTAGAATTGAGTTGGAATATGCAAGTAGTTTTTAGAGCTGTACATCTGGAATGATCTCCTCATCAGAATTAACAGGTCAGTGGAGGATGTCCTGGACATAAAAGCATATTCCAGTTTTTAATGCCAGAACAGCCCCTCTCAGCACCACTTCTCTAGTTCCTCATGCATAGAGTTGTACCAAAAAGAAAGGGGCAGACAAGGTTTTTCCTGACAAGCTTCAGCTGCTGGAACAACTTTTTAAGGCCCAGAACAAGCTAGCCCTGATAACGGTGCCCTTGTGATGGGGTCTGCTCAGCAACTGGATTGGTCAAGGTGGGAAACAATGTTTGAAGCTCCTGTCCTTGTCTTTTAATGATCCTAGTTTACCTTAAGTAGAGAAATTAGCATGTAGCACATTACAGACAGCAATGATGCCTTTCTGTTTCCTTCTAAGATGCCTTCTAAGAAGCTCCACTTAACTAGACCTGTGGAGTCAGTCAAGTAAGCTGTAAGCAGCTAAATAATGAGAATCCCCACTAGTCAGTCAGAAGTTTTCAAACCAGAAGTTCAATGAGAATCACCACATGTGAATGAAAATCACTCACAGAGAGAGAAGGGTCTTTTCCGTTAACAGTTTTGTCAAATCGTTGTGTAATAGGAGCAACATAAAACTGATGATGCTATAAGGCACAGCGTAAATGCATAAGCTACCATTGTGGAGACTGGAGGTGAAAAAGCTGTATGTGTTTAATCTGGGGAGGTAAGGGCTATGTGGTTTACAAGGGGAAGGAGAGATCAAAGAAGAGTTTGCCAGGCAGTCCCAGAGGGACTTTTAAGTTATAGCAGGGACTGGAGTAATTTGTGAGATGCTTTTAATTTCCTGTGCTACTAGTAGAAAAGAGTTTTTGAATTTTGCTTGCCAGAATTGTTGGAGAAGCAGCTAATAGTTATGTTGTGAAAAAGACGTGCTGGATAAGTGCCTAATTTTTAAAGGATTTCTTGGACCTGATGCATGAAACTGTTGTGGTTGAGTTTTGTAAAGGTATATTTTGGATGTATGTGCAAAGTGCTTCAGGATTCTTTGAGATGAAAAACTATCTATGTAAATGCAAGATATTCATTAATATCTTAATTATCTTATCTTAATTCAGCATTAAATGCTTCCTGCATTTAATTTTTGAGAATACATTTGATTCCTGACAAATTAGTTTGTCAGTTTGTCATGTAAACACTTCTTTTATATTTGTCCCACAGATTTAAGAGTGTAGCAGTTGGATTTTATGTGTTTTTTTTCGTTGAAGAATAAACAAAACCGAAATATATTTTCATCTTCATTGACTTGCTAAATATATATTTAGTAACTGAAAAAGTGTGCACACATATATATATAAAGAATTTGATGATATAATCTATATAATGACTATACTTGCTATAAACTATTAAAACTATTTGCCTTTGAAAATAGTAGTAAGAACAGCATAGATATTCTGCCAAAGTTTTCCTGGAATTAGTTTGTTTAAGTATTAAACTAGCTATTGATAGAGACATTGCCTTCCATGTTTTAGTTTTCTGAGGTTTTTTTTTTCAGGTACTTTATAATTAGTTGATTGAAAATTTAAAATCCAGTTGGGAGAATAGAAAAAGCAGTAACTTCCCCCCTGCCCTTTTTCTTGTCTGTGTTTAGGAGCTAGATGAGAAAAGGTGAGATGTACCCTGCTGAAGTCCTGGAAGAATAGAAATAATCTGTTTAAATCACTAAGTGCATAAAAATACTTATGTTGATTAAATCGTGTTTGTACTGAAAATTAGTCTATTAATACTTCAGTTTTCTTATTAAACAGGCATACTTAAGATAACTTTATTTAACAAATAAAATTTCAAAATGCTTGTTTAATTTATTTTAATCAGATTCCAAATTCCATTAATACATATAAACTTTAAAAAAATCGTTATCATTATTTCCTAACATATTATAAATAAACATTAGAAATTACGTAAATATAAAGTAGTCATACATAACCACTAACTTAAATACATAAATTCAGTGCAGCAGAAGGAAATACCAAATTCTGTCACCCAAAAAGTCAACCTTTCTTGAGATAAATGACAAAAACATACAAATAAAAATTGAATTAGAATTGGTTTTTAATCCAAATTTTTGCTATTAATTTAATTATAGTTAAAAACTAGTGATTTATGTTGCTTTAATTTCCATCACTGCTGTAAATATAAGTCAAGGGCTGGTTTGGTTTCACATAGGAAAATTGTCAACATTGTGTATCTGTATCTGATATGAGAGTGAATATGTAGGGGAAATCACTTAAACTTGTCATATTTCAATATAAAATGTTCTGATAGAACAGCAGATACAGAATTACTGACATGAATTTACTACCTTTTAAAACGTGTTTTGAAAGCAAGATTATTAAGATATCATCTGCAGTCTTGGAAATTTACAGCTCATACTCTTTATGTAAATACCACACAGGAAAAAAAGTCAAATCTCTAAGCCTACCATCAGGAGTGTACAATCTATTACTCTGAAGACAATAGCTGCTAGGAGAATCAATGCAAATGTAGTTTCTTTTCTCAGCAGAAAGCTCCTGAACAGGGTTCAGCCTGAGTTCAAAGATTTTGTTGTGTGGAAATACAATATGGTTACACTGCGCCACACTTCGAGGTTACAGATTGATCACCTTAGGCGGAAGATGCATAACTACTCAGCTGACAGGCATATGAACAGGCTTGACTCCCTTTTTCTGGCTTTCATGGTTTTTGTATTTCCTCATCCAGGGCTGAGCCTGAGCAGTCTTAGTTATGGCATCTCCACCTTTTTATTTCACTTTTATGGCTTTTCTGGAAATGGGTAAGGAATGAAATCCATTTAAAGGGAATCAATTATTTAGATGTATATTAAAATGCACCTAGATTAGAATACAAGACCTTTAATTTTTCTAATTGAAACAAGTTCTTATGGATAGAGTAAGACATTCTTTTTCTCGCAACATAATCCACAGCGTTTCCCAATGAAGGTAATGTAGCTGACCGGCATGGAACTGATGCCAAATTTTGACCAGCAATATCAGATGCACAGATAGATGTATAATAAGATGTATTCTGACTCGAACCATCCATAAGTGAGCATGATATAGTATTTCATTTGACTTGCTATAGAAAAAAAAAAGATTTATGCATCCATATGGTCTGTGACTGGCTGCCTGTGATCCCACATTAATTTTTAACCCCATTATCTGCTTCCAAACCCAACCCTAGAAGTGCTCCAAATGAAGGAAAGGCTGCAGGGTGGGCTCAGAAAACCTGTGGAGGTGAGTGGTCTTGTAAAATGCCTCAGGAATAGATAGGGCAGCTGAAGTTTATACCTCTGCAAGAGTGCAAGTTTGTCAACATGTTGCTGTGTGTGCTACAACATGTTTCATTAGCTTAGGTGCTCAAAAAGCTATTCCTCTGGCAACTAAACTAATTTTTCAGGAAGGTGATATTGTTGGACTTGATCTTGGAGGTCTTTTCCAACCTTAAAGATTCTATGATTCTGTGATTCCATGAGTGGGGTTTGGAAATTCCTGCTTGTGGGGATCTTGGCATCATCTTTCTAAGATACTATTTTTCTGTATGCATCAGTCATTGAAGGGCTCATGAAAATTAATTTGAAAATATGAGCACAAGACTTCATTCACTCTCACAAAAT
This sequence comes from Chlamydotis macqueenii, assembly GCF_036417535.1. NCBI lineage: Eukaryota > Metazoa > Chordata > Aves > Otidiformes > Otididae > Chlamydotis > Chlamydotis macqueenii. The sequence continues at coordinate 4,201,454 of NC_141562.1, forward strand.
ACTGTGCATTTCTGGAACCTGACCTATAATTTTAATGTTTGGTGTGACGTTGGATGAAGGGACAACATACTTTTCTGGCTAAGATATTTGATTTTATAATTACTGATGAGGCAACAGTATTGATTCCCATTGCAAGCAAGAAATATAGAGTAAACATGATACTGTCAGGTTCCAAGGAAACTTGGGTGAAGAAATGTCTACTATTGGAAATATTGCCAGCCAGATAAAGAAGAAAACCTCCCAAGAGGTAAAGTTAAATAAATCAGCTTTTTGTAAATAAGTATTTTCTAAATACTTTGTTACTATGGATAAAATGCAAGTATGTGATCATGAAAGCAATTGATCTGAACTGAAACTGATAACTGAGTTAAGTTGGGCTGTAAATGGTAGTTAGAGGTAAATGTTGCCCTGTTGTCTGTTGTTTCAATAGAGATGGGTTTCATACAAACTTCACAAAGAATTTTCTGACAAAAGTAATTGGTGTTTAAACATTCCAAAATAAAGGCATTCTCTCATAATTTTGGTAAATAAGAGATACAAAAGTATCATCTAAGGAAGTTAATTTTTTTTCTTTACTTTCTTAATTTTTAATTCAAGTATTGTTTTTTTTAGAAGTTGATAGTAGACACAAGTAAGGAAGAAGTAGGCCTATTTAGAAACGAAGTCTGTTTCGAAATTTACGGATCCTGACAGATTCAAATCAGTGAAGTTACAGAAGTATAAATGGAAGTGGCATAGTATGTGTCATTGCATACTAACCAATTGAAAGGAATGTTTATATAGCTAAAACAAAACAACAATTACTAATAATTGCCTTGTAGTTTAGAGCAGGCCTAATGGATTATAGCACTTTAACTTCAGTGAGCTGGGCATCGCATAAAATTGAGCCTTCATCCCAATGAAGTGATTAAAAGATACTTGTAAACTGTTCAGAGGAGGCAGGGAAGACCCTGGATTTATGTATTTTGACAAAATTGCACTTTGGATAGTTGTGTCAAGATGTGACTGAAACACTAAAAACTCCATCTGGAGCTGTAGTAATTGTGGTATTTGATGTTTTGTTCTACACTTGCACTAGAAGCAAGTAATTAATGTGAAAATGTAATTGTGTGCATGTTTGAAAATCAAAATTACAATTTAGTCTGGGCAAAATGATGACATTTTCATTCAGATTTCTATAGTTGTTGGTGCATCTGTTTTCAGTTGTTTGATGAGAACTGCTAACTGTCTTTCCGAGTTTATTTGTCCTATGCTTGGTTTCACGTTTTTTAGAAGAGTAAATTGAAAGTTCTATAAATAAGGTTATCCAAATCTGACTGTTTATCAGGGGTCTACAATGTGTATACTTTTAAATAATAATAAACCTACTATTCATCTGTGACTGTATTTTTGTATTATGTATATCATGCACACAGAATAGCTGGAAAAAAATCCCAAAACAATTGAGCTTGGTTCCAAAACTGCTTCCAAACCCACAGCTTTTTCATTGTTCAAATGTTTAAAAATTAACTTTTAAATATTTATCTGAAAATTAAGGCTGATGCAGATCTAGATTTCTGAAACATGCTCCAATTTTCCGAGTTCCATGAAGAACTGGAATTTTTAACCTCTCTGATAAACTTACGTCGTTATTGTTGAGATCCTTGAAGTTTATTGTTTCAAATCAAGTTAATGACTGGTGAAAGCAGTATTTTATGGCCAGAACAGTTAATATCTTCATTCTCTTTAAGTCCTCTCTTAATAATTACATACTTCAGTAAACATATGTGAATATTTACCTAAAGGCTCAGCATTTTGCTTGACTGAAAAAAACATATTTGTGTCATGTTGGTTCTGTCAAGAAAGCCAGATTAGACATTCCCACCTCTTTCTGCCCCAGACATTCATTTTGGAGCTGCAGTTCATAGCCTTTTCAATTCAGTGATACAACAGTTTTGAGAATAAACTGCAAGCCAGTCAGCTACAAGTTTCCTGGTTTTAGAAAAAACAACTAAGCAAAAAAAAACCCCAACCAAACAAAAATAGAGTGTCTGACTTAAATAAAGATCATTTCAATGCTGCAATGCAACCGTACAAACAGCAATGTTGATAGAACAGAGGAGGCAGTGACCAGGGATCTAGGGCTCATTAGCTGCAGTTGGTAAGATCACAAAGGGCATTTTTCTGAACTTTTTGGGGGATTTCTTCTCCAAGTTTGGTGCACTGTCAAAATCTGAGACTTTCCATGATGACTAGGAAAGAATTTAAACTTCATGCCAATACAATTGTGAGTTTTCTGTAAACACAATGAAAGATTACATATACAAAAAGTAGGAATAAGGTCAATGGAAGCAGCTGAAGGCAGCTCCTCGTACAAAAATGAAGAAAATTAACAGAATTTGAGTACTCCTGGATTGGATGATACATGTACTAAGGGGTGCTTATATAAGTCTAGGACATTAAGACATTTTTCTAAATTGGCTTTCCAAACTGGGACTGATTTTTATTTACCTGAAAGTTTAAAACTTCAAAACTATAATGTTTGTTAGGGCAAGTCTTAGAAGTTTAAAACTGCAAAACTATATTTGTTAGGAGAAAATACTGGCATTCTAATATTGTTACGTCAAACACAAGCCTAAAGCCATGTGAGGGTAGGTGAAATATAAGCTCTTCAGAAAAACATAGGAAAATATTAATTAAACAATAATTTAAATCATAATTATCTATTTTATTAAATGCATTTTACAGATGTGATTGCAGAAAATCCAGGGAGCATTCCTCGATGGTTAGGAAAACTAAAATGAAAGGATTTTCTGTTTTTGTTAGTGTGCTTCATCTCATTTGAATTTGTAGCATTGCTGATATTTAGAAGTGGATGCACCTTTATTTTACATGCTTCTTCATTACCTGTTTATTGCAATTCTGACAAAAAAATAGTCCCATTGGCACGAAAGGGTTTGTTGAACCTGAATTTCAACCGTTGGTAGAAAGCAGAGCTCAATTCAGTGAAGGTTAAGGAATACAAGATTTATTTATAAACTCTGTAACCAAAAAATGGCTGGATCACACTTGTTCATGAGTTTTACATAACTTTTTTTGTTTCATTCAGGTCCTGGTACAAAGCCAGCTGAGACCAATGTAAGCGCAATATGATGGGAGGCATAGAACAGATACCTCATGTTATGATGGTACGGGATGCCATGGATTCCCCTTCTGGCTTAGCTGCAGCCATCCTTTGTGATCTTGGGTAAGTCAGTGACCTTCTCTGTGTCTTAATGGCAGTTACAGTGCTCCCTATCTCACAGAAAAATTCAAAGTAAATATGAAGGTGATGAGAATACGATTGCATACATAGAATTGTCTCTGATAATGACTTAGTAGTGTGATTTGTTGTTGCTGACCATGTTGTAATTAATTGTAAATATGCTGTATTTTACTTGGACTATTTTGGGAGTTATTGTCTGTACAGTTTTCCTCAAGTACTTCTTTCTCTCAGGGATACTTTTAAGAATAGAAAAAGTCATCACTTGCCTGTGGCAACAGATTGCCTACCTTGTTTTGCCATGAAACTAGGGTTCAAATAGTACCCAGCTCAGACAGTTGATCTGCTCCCATTCCTTGAGGAGAAGCCAAGATACGTGTAGAAATTGCTGTTGCTGGACAGGGAAGTATTTTTGTGCCCTCAGTCATGCCTCCCTTCTTCCTTGCAGCTGTAGACTTGACCTACCCATTCATCCATTTCACTCTTCCTACGCATGAGAGCCAGCTCTGGTTTGCCTACTCCCTCTCCCTGCTTATCCAGCAGCCCAGAGCATGAGGGGAGAAAAGGTTATTGCAGTGGGGGAAGGTAGGGAAGGGATTTCTTGGAAAACGGTAGGAGGCATCAGTTAAAGAGGAAAGGCTGTGAGGGCTGGCTCCTGGAGGTGGTGGGGAGCTCTCCAGAACCCAGTGTTTTGGCCAGACTTCACTGAACCTTATTTGTAGTATCCAGAGACTCTCATCCAACTATGAGAACTGTTGGATAACCAGAATTGGTTTTTTTCCAGACCATAGATTACAACCTCCTCAGTAGACAGTTTCTGTGTCCAACTTAATTTGTGATTTGATACCTACTTGAAACTTGTGTCCAAACAATTTCATTTCTTTACTAACAGAAAAATAGTGTACAATTAATTATTTTGGAGATAACAGAAAAAGTTCATTGTTGTGACTTTTAAAATCCTCGTTATAGATTTCTACTTAAAGAGAACTTTTTAGCATGCGAGCTATTGTAGTTCATGTCTAAAAGCTGTTGTTATTTAGCAGCTGCTTTTGTTGGTTTTATAGCCATATGCCACTTAAAGCTTATTTTATCTCCTTAAATGACCTTACTGTGCTTTCTTATGCAGTCCTATTTTAAAGAGATTTAGGTGCCTATGGCTGGAAACAGGGTCAAACTGGGATTTTTAGAACCATCTAACAGTCTAACTTGCACCGAAATCAGTGGCTCTCAGGCTGCTGGTATTGCTCTAGATTCCTGTCTATCCTTTTAGAAACCTCAGTGACCTTGAGAACCTTGGGGCTGCTTTAAGCTGCTTTGGCAGACTGTAGCCCACTCATGTTGTTTTGCTTTTCTGCAACTTCACGCAGAAAGTTATTCCTTTCCCAGCCTTATGAGTCTTTTTTTTTTTTTTTTGACACTTCAGTTTCAAGCTCACTGTTGTAGTATGTCACTACCGAAAAATACTTTTCTCCTATCCTTTCTATGGCACCAGTTTGTGCTTTTGTTATGCACTTCAGGCAAATTTGAAAAGCATGAAACACAGAGATCCAGATTCACATACCTCAGTTCTGCCTGAGCTGCAGTTTAGGAGTCTAGGATCAAAAGCAGTTTACATATAAAATATGCCCCAGTGCTGAAGTGCCTCTCAGTCCATACGCACTTAGTTTTCTTTAAAATTGCTTTAGTATGTGTTAGTGGAGCAATGCAATGCTGTGCAGGACCTCAAGTCTGTATGAAGTAGTATTACAGAATCTTGCAGACATACGAGTCCAGAAGCAATCTGCCTGCATTGGCACAGTCCTGAAACAACCTAATGCACAGCTGTTTGTGTAAAGCAATGAGTTTAGCTGTCATGGCTTAATTTAATAGAATCAGAAGTGGCAAGGAAGGAGTATTATGCAAGTGAAAGATGCCTGGTAGCTGAGAATAGTTTCCTAATGCCTCCTCCTCTTTCTCCTTTTTCACTTAAATGAGCTAGTGGCCAAGACCAGTATACCCTCATATACTGGGCTGGGCTTCTTGTGCTGTGCAGAGAGTCCATCATCAGAGTACCTTCTACAGCAGTTCACCTCTGCTTATCCAGCCATCAACACCTGGCACCCCTCTCTGAAACAAGGGAGTTCTCCTGATTCCTAGCTTAATTATGAAGTAAGAATGAACCTTTGCATCATCTCTAAGCTATAATCAAATACCACAAGACAAAGCTGCTCTCAAATAAGGCATCTGTCCTACTACTGTAGTTAGAGTTAATTGCCTACTAACCATTACTTGACTTCAACAACAGAGCCTCTGCACAAGTTTTCTAGGCTATTTAATGGCAGAGAGACTGAAATGGTAATGTTGAGTTATAGTTAATCAGAGCAATTCACTGAAACAGCAGACAAAAATCTGTTTTTCGTGACTTTAAACTCTTTATGAACAATTATCAGGAAACAATGCAGAAAAGCTCTTCTTGATCTTGAGAGGAAACATTGCAGTTTTCAAGTCAGACTTATTTTATTAACCAAGGTTATAGATGAGTTAAACACACAACTCTTTTCAAGGAACGTGAGTTAATCTTTTCTGTAGTATTGTAATTATCACCCAATAGAAGCAGATAGGAAGAAGTTACCAACTCCAGAATATTAATTTCCTTGAGGTATATTGCAATAGTCACTAAAAACATAGAAGTCTGTCAATTGCACTTGGGTGTTGAGAAGATTTCAAATAAACCCCATCAGGAATTAATCCCTATAGTTATGTCCTGTCTTTAGCAAGTTATAGAGATTTTTTTAGCCTGAAATCTAAGCCTTCTCAAGGTATAAGGTATCTGTGATCCATTAAAAGAAAGAACTGAGAAAAGTAAGTCCATAATAGGCTTGTTTTTTGCATGGAGCATCCAAAATAGTGTCAATTGTTCCTGGCTTTCATGGCTGAACAAATGTAAGAACAATTTAAATCATTTGGCTAATATGATTTAAATGCTGTCCTAAGGCATCCAGCTGCTGTTTCCAAAGGTAGAGGAGTGAGTTTGAAGGTAAGATGAACAAAAACTATAAAACCAGAAAGTATTTAGAACTTGGTTAAAATAGAAATAGTGAACTGAAGCTGTGTTTAAGAATTGGAGAAAAGAATAGGAGTGGACAGTATATTTGGAATAGGTTAACTGGACTTACGATCAACTGCGTAAAGTAGTAGGCTTGATGCATTAAAAGATGTCATGTGGTTTGCCTAGTCTATCAAGAATAAGTATGGATGATTGTGCTGCAAAGTGAAAGGAATGAGAGTATAAAGTGTTAATGAAGATGGTTTTATTCTGTGTCAGTTACAACAATCTCTAGCTGCACAGAGTGTGCTGGTCTTTTTTACCCATTTAGATTTTTGAGGTTTTTTTAATGTTTCGTTGAAGTAAACCATCTGGACTTTTGGGTGCTATTCAGCCTGCAGAGATTTTTGCACATGAACTGGATTATAGCTGGTATTAATTTTCGGGAGGGAAATTTATAGGCTTTCTATAAGATGCTTGTAAACCTGTACCACATCTGCAGGTGTGGCCATTATATCTATTAGTTCAATACTGTTTTCAAGTTTCTCTGGGGATGACTGATCCACGAACTGCAATAACATATAATGCTCTATTGAAATTAATGGTTTCTGTATTGTAGTGATTCCCATTTTCTCGTCCCCAAGCTCTGATTCCTCTGCAAGCAAAATCTTTCACAGGTGTAGCATCAGTTCATTGACAAACTAAAGAATAGTCTTAATTTTAAACACGTGAATAGTTCCCCAGATACGTCACTAAAAGGGTACCAATAGTAGAACTTCACATTTCTACAGTATTTAGCAAATACAGACAAAGGATACAGGTGTACTGAAAGTCAGAGGTTTTTTCCAAAGCATAATTTCTAGTTTGTGGTATTATTAAAAGCAGCAGTGTAAGAATGAAAGCCTGTACATAATGGGAACAGGATTAGCCTTAAAGTTTATAGCATTTATAAGGAATTGAGAGTCACAAGGGCATTTTAAAGGACTACCTCACTCTATTGTACATGACTATGTTTCATCATTTGATTATCATAGGTAAATGTAAAGATAGCTAATGCGGTAGCTGGAAAGAGTTGTGGCAGCAAAAAAAGACAGATTCAGTAAAGTATCTGCATTTATACTCTTTAACTGCATCCAACGCCATTAGTTATAAGTGCTCTAGAATGAAGTAATTTGCAAGCCATAATTGTTAAATTAGAGGTTAAACGGAAATTTTTCAGTCTACATCAAACTCTGAAATACAACAATGAAAGGAAGCTGGCAAAATTAAAAGTGTGCTTAAAAAAATCTAAGTACAGTACATTCCCTACCTTTAGATTATTTGATTTAAAGAAGTCCTAAAATACCTAGGAAAGTTTTAAATATTATTACTATTATTATTATTATTATAAAAATACAACCATCAATTATCCTAACCTTGTTGAACTAAATAGTTCCTTCTTGTGATGCAGTTTCTGGCACTGGGAGAAATTTTCAAATAACTGGCCAGATCTTTATTTCATAAAAAATTCGCATTCAGTAGAACTCCACTGACTTGATTCTGAAGTTCTGTTTCCCCTTCTGTTTGTACACGTAGCTCCTGATTGCTAGCAGTGTCTTTTTTTTGTAGCTCTTAGCTCAGTCATAAAAAGAAAATATTCATCTGTTAGCAATCCTACAGATAAATATGTTTTCTCACCAAAGTAAAAGTAATATACAGACTTGAAAAGTTCTTTCCTGTGTTTTAATGTACCATTATGAGCAGGGAAATAGTGCAACACATTTCTAAGCTAAGCTAGAATACTTTCTAGCTCACACCACAAATGCTTTTTGATCAGATCTGAATATAACCAACAAATATATTCCACTGAATCCTACATATTTCAGACCTTTGAAGTTTACACCAAATAGGATATGATCATAAAAAATTCATAGCATAATCTTCACTCCTACATTTAACAGCTAAGATTTGCAGAGATGACAGCACTTTGTTCTGGGAGAAGAAAGCTAATATATGTCTAAAGGGCTATGAGATCATGAATGGAGGCAGTAATATGTAAAACTAGTAATATATAAATATTCCTATTGAGAACTATTCTGAACATAAGAATTTTTTCATGAATTCCTTCAGGGTTGGTCAACTTAGTTTATTTGTAGTCAAACACTGGAATAGATCATGCTACCAGGACATCTGCTGAATAAACTGAGCCATCTGCTTAAAAGCTGATGGCACAGCATAGAACACAATGTTTATCATCTCTACAATTTCAGCAGAACTAGTTTCTAATTTCTAAAAAAGTGTAATTGGAGCAAGTGTGTTGTAGTTGCAAAGCCAAGTTTCCACCCTTCTATACTCTCAGCACTCCTGATGAAGAACAAAACAGAGTAGGTGTTGTCCCGAACACCTGGGCCTGTAGGCCCAAGATCTAAGCAGACAATGGAGAGGAAATAGGACTAGGAAGAACCATGGTCCTCCCTCTCTGGCACACAGTCCTGCAACCAGCCTAAGCGGTGCTGGGTGTAATCTTGAGAAAAAAAAAAAATTAACTAGAGCTCACATACATTATTACACTTGACTAGGTGTTAGTATTTCCTCTTTCTGCAGCCAACAGTCATGAAGGAGAAATAAATGAACACACAGCTATCAAGTTCACTATCAGGAAATCAGTCTATGCTAAACTGGCTTTCCCCTGGTTAAAGTAACTTCACATTCAAAGGGAATTCATATGATATCAGACAAAGGTGCTCTTCAAGTTCCTGATACTAACCATTGTAGTCTGGACCAGATCATGTTCAGCAGTGAAGTGAAGGATGTGATTCATGTGTTTCACTTTTTAAAAACTTTTTGTTTGTTTGTTTGAAACTGCAATCTATCCATGATGTTAAGGGGAAAATGCATTTATATCTCAAACTGATTTAGTATGTGGACCCAATCTTGATGTGATGCCAAAACTGTTCCACTTGGAAAGTGAATTTACGTTTATTTTATACTTACCTTAATGGGCTAAGGTTGGAGAGCTCTAGGGGATTTCACTGAGAACAATTCATCCAAATATTATCATAATTCAGATTATATATTTTAAGCATTGTGAGTGGACTGTTGAGTAACACCTGCCCTTATTGCCTTTAATGGGAACTGACGTTATTCAGCCCTATCAGAAAGCCCTCTTCCTCTTCCACCTTCAACCTGTTACCTTACTATCTTTGTGAAATTACAAATTAGCTTGGATTTTGTGCTGTTCCTGAATTATGTTTGTCCAAAGTGGATTGTGTGTCTCCACATGGGCAGTACGCTATAAATTTTGTCCTGTCTTTCTGTTTTTTACACCTATAGTGTATGCTAGATGGATCCCAGGTCTGTTCTGTAGTAAAGCATGTAAATGTTTCCCTTGAGAATAATATTTAGGATAGGTGTTGCCAAAGTGCAGATTACTCTTCCAGTCTTTCCAGCGTATTCTGGCCTTGCCTTCAGGGAAAGCACTGTTGGAAATGGTAGGTCTCTGGATAGCTAGGGGATTCCTTATGTTTTGGGAATTCCTCTCTGCAGCTGTAAGGTGCATGACCCAACTGGTTCTTGATATTTTCGTATGTTGGAGAGTTGGTCTCAGTTAATTTTGTGGGCAAGATTACTTAAGTAGATAGAGACTTGGAGTGTCAGTCTTCATGCACAACATTTTGTTACAGCAATGTGGATAACAGGTAAACTTTAACCCATCATTATGTTAATACTTTTGTACCACCCATAACATTATTTAAAAACTCTCTTTAATGCAGTTTTGGTCTGCTTTATATCTAATATATCAAATAAATTTTGATCAGCAGGCTGAATGAGAGGTCATTGCAAAGAATTCAGCGTGACTTAAATGAGAGAGATTTTGATAGGCACAAAATTTAAGCTATGTGATAAGATCATGCATTCTTCTGCTACTAAAGTAGTTGTTCTTAGATTTTTTTTGTTAATTAAGAAGTTTTTTTTCTTCAAAACAAATTATATAGTATCCTTCCCAAACTTTCCCATGTAACAGGTCTGTTTTTTATACTTTTATATAAATTACTTAATATATCTGCAATTTTTCTTTTCTCTGCATACAATCACTTAAAATAACAGATCTCTTCCTACTCAAATTGTAAAATCAGTTCAATGTTTAAGCATTTACACATCTTAAAGGTGTAAATAATCCTATTGAGTGAAAGCACACTGAGAAAATGCCAAAATGCCAAATGTGCTTTTGTGATTTAAACAGAAATTGTGTTTTAAAATTAGTCTGGAATAATTTATAACTATGGTTGTGAACATCATGTTTTTCTCACTGTAAAAAAGATCAGTGTCATCTCAAATTCTTTTATTGCAGAATTTTTCCCCCTTTTTTTTTTTTACTTTTTTTTTTTTTTCCTTTCACTGAAGTAGTGATTGTTACCTCTTATATACAGAGGGAACATGTCTTTCTGGAGAGTTTTTTTTCTTTCTCTCCACTCGCAAACTATTTTGCATGCCTAGGACCAGACTTCAGAATTCCAAAATCCCATGAAGGATCCCTGGCTTTTAAGTAAGTGCCAGTGTGGATGAGGCTAAAGCATGTCTAATATGGAGCTCAATCCTCAAATGCTAGCCAAGCAGCTGGCATTTAGGCTGACATTGATGAAAAGACACTACTGATTTTGTGAAGTCTGCCAAGATGAAAATATTTGTTTCAATCTGGCTCTGCCATTAAGGCTGTTCTCCACATATTTTAATGCTAGGGTTAAGCCAGATCTCTTTCGTGTTAAACTGAAGCATGTTTTAGCCAGAGAATACAGGCTTTCTAAAGCTGTCAGAATAATGGGGTGATTTTAAAATCTCCCCTGGGTTTCATAAAAGGTGGTAGTTTTGTTTAAATTTCTCTGATAGGCCTTTCTGTTAATGCTTATCTAGATAATGCGTCTCCCAAATGTTCTGACCAGAGTGTTTGTGATATTAAGAAGACTTTGTCATGTAGCTCCACAGATGTTTTTTCTGCATCTTTTTTTAATTATGAGTTGAAGTTAGAGTTTCACAGCTATGTTGAAGGGTATTTTGTATTCTCTGTGTGTCTAGCTACAGTCATATTGAATTCCCCAGGGGATTGGGGACAGAATAGACTTTTAAAAGACAAGCTTGTTGAAATTAATGCGGGTGTTACTGCCAAATGCCAGCTGAGTTATCATGGTACAACCGCTTCTTATCCTCTTTAATATGGTGTCTCTTGAACAACATGGTCGACACAATATAGAACAAGTTACCATCAAAGGAAACGGTGTATCAGTGTTCCAGATGTTGATGAAATGTGTATTTTCAACCAATTTGCATCTTTGAGAAGCAGAGAAGATAAAATATTTTCTGGCAGTGTAACTAAGCATAGTTCCTTTGATTTTTAGTGGCAATCTAGAGATTACAGACATCTTAGGGCCTGGCCACCTAATAAAAAACTGTCGCTCTAGAGCTGTGTATAGCTAGTTGGCTGCCAAGCCAGTTCATCTACCTGACATATAATTATACAGTCTTTGGTATCCACAGCACATGTTTTTTGCTTTTATCCTGGCTAGAATTTTCTGGATTGCAAGTACTCCTTGAGCTGTGTACCATGTAAGTGGGGTTCTTCAAACCATGCTTAGTCCTGCTCATTTACAGTTCTTGTTTTCATGCCTTTGACAAAAACTGTAATTTCTAGGCCAATACAGGGCCCTGACAGCATTTTCATAAGTTCCCGGTTCTCACTTATACTTGTTTATATTCAAGTAGGTGTAAGCCAAGAATCAGTTGATGTGTTGGATGTATCATATGATTGTTTTCTGCTGTATTGGCTCAGGATTTTGGAATAACTTTTAAGAATATCAGTTGCATTTCAGTAAAGTTTGTGTCAAACAGACCTACTTTCTCTCTTATTTGCACTTACATGAACTGTTATTCTTCCCAATTTTTTTTGAGAACAAAATGAGCTTAAGCAGCTATGTCAAGAGAAAAGGAGCATGTATTAGAAAAGCATTGCAAAAGTTGTATATGTGTATATATTTATGTGTACGTGCATAAGCTTCCTGTCAACAGGAGTTACAGCAGATGTTCCAAAAAGTGATGATGTTTGATCCCAATCTATTTTTTTTCGAAGTTTCAGCTTTGAAAACTCCGATTCACTGACAATGTATGTTGTGCTAAAAACCTATACTCACTAATTAAATTTTCTTATTTTCTTACTGCAATAATTTGTTTTATATGTTTGCCATAGCTTTAGAGACATAGTATTCAGAAACACAGTTAAGGCCTTCACACAGTTGACAATTCTTACAAAAGAACTAGAAACAGTTCTGTTGGTAGACCTAGACCCAGGTATAGCTTTTTGCAACAGAGCTGTGAAAGCTTTGAAAATGCCTTGCTTTAATTAAAGCCTTAGAAGTTTTGAAGGGCTCATAAGTTTCAACTTATCAGCACATCACAAGTTCATTTCTGAGCTGCTTACTCTCTCAGCCTCCATGGAGGACATTGCAGCAATCAGCCATCCCTGTAATTCTATTCAGTATCCTTCCAATTCACTCTGTACTCTGGATGCTATCATCTCTGCAGTGGTGTAGTTAGAGGCTATGTAAGAAACAGGTCCATCGGCTTCACCTTATGCTGCCTCTAGATGAAGACTTAGGAAATATATTTGAACTATACGTTTGGCCATCTCAGGATAGTGTCAGTGACTTGATGGAGAAAGTTGGAATTATTTGTGGGTGAATGCAGAGAAAATGTTGTATGTACTCAGTAGTTAAGCAAAGGCAATTCCTTTTATTTTTCCGAGTGTACATACCAAACAAATTCTCATTTCAAGCTTTGGGCATCTTACCACAAACTGAAATTCCTTGTTGAAATGTGTGACTGTTCAGTGTGTGATTATTCAATTTGTTCTTGCAAACATCCACAGTCTTCCATAGTGAATATTTGAATAATGGTGCTTTCCCTCCAGAATAAAAACAACAAAAACAAAAAATAAACAAACAAAACCACAAAACACTCAAAACGTGATCATCAATCTGAAATTATTTTTGAGTGTTACTTTTCTCTTAAATAGAGAAAAACTGGGAGAAAAAAATGAGAAGACCAACACTCATAATAATTGGACTGTGTAATAAAGATGAAATCAGGTTTTACAAGGTTTTAGAAGTGTTGCTGTTTCACTGTGTTCTGTAAATGACTCTTTCAAAGAGCTGGCTTACAACTGCGTCTGTTCCCCCATCCCCTGTTGTCAAAATGATAACATGAAATACAGCTGAATGACCTGATTTCTTAGGACAAGCTGACCTGTTTCATTGTTCAATCTTCAGCCATAAGCTTGAAGTGCCAGTCCTCTGGGGATCTTTTTGGAAATATGTAGAAACCATATTCTATAGATGCAGTCAATAGAAGAAGGAGAAAGAACATCACTGGATTCCAGTGTTATTAATTTAGTCCTAAAGAGCAAAAGGATTCTGCGTCTTGTCGTGTTCTTTGCTGTATTCAGCATAGGAAGAAATCTTCACAGTTATGAAAAAAATTAAACTGGGACAGATCTGCTGATATGGATTGTCTACTAGCTTATCATTTTGGGTCTGTGATACAACTGAAAAATAACGGGGGGTAGGGGGGAAACACCTTAGTATCACATGACTTGGAAACTGAAGATAATTTTGTTTGAAGAAGTCTGTGCCTTAAAAAAAAAAAAAAAGAAAAGAAAAAAGAAAAATTGTCAGTAAATACAGTAAATTTCCTTCACTTGATGGGAGAGTAGGTAATGAACTTTCAAAAAAAATGAATTTTATACAGGGAAATTTTGAATTTTGTCCTGGACTCTAGGGCACTGAAAAAACACTGGAGAAATCATCATAAAAGCTTAATCAGTGTGAACCTTGTTTGCTGTAGCAGTAAATACTGTATTACCTGTTAGCTGCTTGGGATCATCGCACCGATATTAAAAAAAAAAAAAAAAAGTTTTAAATATATAAGAAGCTAATGACTTTATTTTCAAAATCTTGACCAAGACTGAAAAATCTAAAGTGCTGCTAATGTGGCCCCTTGTTTCCATACGTATATAGAAAATGTTTAGGGGCTCTTGAAACAAAATATAAAAATTTTGAATGTGAGTAGCTGAAAATATTGCTAAAGCTGATTTTAAATTAAGATGTGGCTTTCTACAAACAAATGCCCTTTAAGAGCCAGATATTAGTATAAAACTTTGATACATGATTATGTTTTCTACCAAGAAATACATTGATTATAATATTCCATAAAGGCTTTGCATGTCAGGGATATGGGAAGCATGAGTAACATTTAAAACCAGCAAATGGTGTTTTAGTTTTGTGTGCTTTCTCTATTCAGATTCTTGGTAAATCTGTTGCCTTGCAGAACTCTGCTTACTCTCTCTAAGAGACATCTCTGATTTTATAATATCAGATTTTTTGTTTAAATGAATTTAGATTTTACTGTCAGAGAGATGAAAGTAGTGCCAATATTGTATTGTATAATCAAATTAAATCATTGCTGTAAGTCATAAACACGTACAAATATTTTGTTTTTCTATAGATTCACAATAAGCTACAAAGTTGAACATCAGACAAATCTCTTTGAGTTAATTACCTTTATTAATGTTTGAATCTTTGCTGATGGTATTCTTGCTCTGTTTTGTTCACTTAAATTTATGGGATCCAAAACCATTCCTCACACATACAGCTAAGTTAATTCATTTAGAAGGAGAAAGTTACCTCAACTTTTTGATCTTGAAAACTGCAATATCACCTCCCAGCCAAAGCACTGAAATACAAAATATCAGAACTAAGCATATTGTTTAAATTTCTTTGATAGCATAATCATATAATTTCTGTAGTCTATGTGCTTCAGTTTGAGTCTTGGATCTGGGCCTAGGTGCTAACTCATGCCTTCTGAAAACTGTTACATAGAGAGTACATTGACAGTTAATGCTGCCTCCTTATTGAATAATTTTTTTTATTGTAGCTGTGTTGCTATGAATTCACTTCCATAGCAGAGTGAATGCTTTAACTTGTAGAACAGGAAAACTTGAAAATGACACAGGGCTGATTTTCAGTGTCTCTAAACAGAAATTTTAGAAAACTCTATAATTTTTTTTTTCCCCATGTAAAGTAGGACAACACTAGTGGAACGTTGGTCATTGATATCTTCTGCCAAAATATGTTATATTGTTCAGTGAGTTCTAATTCTGGACTTTTGCTGTTCCTGTTGAGGTCAATATATGCTAGTTGCTTCTGAGTGTTACAGATATGGACGTTTTAGCCGTGATGCGGTCATGCTCACAGTCAGCATCCCTCTAAGCTGAGAAGTAACTCTCTGGACTTGTTCAACTTTCTAGTAAGCTACTTGAGTCAAAATTTAAACCATCCTGTGGTATTTATGGTACTTAGTTGTCCTCATAGTTGCACCAACTACCTGCTAGCAGTGCAGTAATGGCAATGTAACATTTCATCAAATGAGAAGTCTGCAAACCATGTTCTCTCATGTCCAGAGAATGATCGAGTGTCACCCCCTGCAATGCTACGTGGCTCTTTCAAAAGACTAATTCCCCTTCTATATGTGTTTCATGTTTTCCACTTGGCTGAAGAGTGCAAGAGCTTGCACTGCATACCAATTATTAAGTGCTACATTAATTATTTTTTAAATTAATTTTTTTTTAGTGAAAATTTAAGAAGGCATGGGAAATGTGGAGCACAGGTAACTTGCCTTATTATCTAGTCAGCAGACTCTACATCATTCCTGTCCTTGGTGAAGCTGTAAAAATAAAAAACAACTGATGGCACCCACTTAAAAGCTTTCAGCATAATACCTACCTGCCTCTAGCACTATTTCTATTCCTCTAAGGCAGCTTTAAATATTTATATAATAATGATTTCTATCCTCCATAGAAAAATAAGAGCTGCCAAACTCTAGGAATGGAGAGGAGTGCAGAATCTGAAGCTGTGGGAGGGAGCAGAAAGATGCAAGATTTCAGTACAGCTCCTGAGCTCTCACTGAACTCAGCCTGCACAGACTACCAACATGCTTACATCTTCAAGCTCTGACACGTTAGGAATAGCTGAAAGTGGGTGGTAAATGTGTATTGAAAACAAGTTTGGTTTTTTTTTGTGATAGAGCAGATTGCTAATGCCTTTCTCAATTGGTTCTGAATTTTTTTGTGCAGCATATTGGTATCAATATATATTTTGGAGAAGAGACGAAGTACAGATCCTCACCCTATAAGGTTTCCACAGCAGTTTTTGCAAAATTAGGGATGCTAGCCCCAGCGGAAAAGCCTTACTAAATATGAATGAAACAAAAATAATACGTTATCAGGAAAACAGTTATCCTACTTTCCACATGACTGTTTTGTGGCGTCTGTGTCAATATCAAATCTTACCATCTCCCAGAATTAAGATGGTATAATTCACAATATCTAGCGGCTTTCTTTGTTCCCTAGAGCATACTCTCAAAACTGGAAAGTGTTTGATCTGCCATATAGCTAAATCCCTAGATTTTTAATTTTCTATTTGTTTTTAATACTTGTTTACATATCTCTTGAAGTTTTTCTTCTTTCAAGGAAAATCTGGATCCACCTATGCATTCCCAAGGTGTTAACCCAGGTTTGGTGGTTTTTTATTATTATTTTTTTTAAATACTACCAGACTACTAAATTAAGCAAGTAACAGAGTTTCCTGGCTAGGAGTTATGCCAATCAACTTGAAATGTGCATTACAAATTAGTAAATGAATGCAAATTCATTCACTGTCAGATGATGTTTTGTGTCAGATTAGCTTGTGCACCTCTCCAATTGCAGCGATTCGTGATAGTTTCATCTCTTACACTTTATTCATTGATTTTGTTTTTACTGCGTCTCATGGTTCTGTAACATGTGTAAGATATCAGTCCCTTGATACTGGAGTTTTGCACCTTGGTAAGCAATGAAATAACTTTTGAATTCAATGCATTTTCAAAAAGATAATGATATAAGCACTGAACTGGCTATTACTTATGTTTTAAAAGAGTACTTGACCACAAAAGAGATCGCTCTAATCTCACTGGGCATGTAAGCATACACTCAGCTTTACACTTCCCAAGCAGAAAGTATTTATCGAGACTGAAGGTTACAAGTACTTCGTCCATTTAGGTTCCTACAGAAAAACTTTCAGCGCACAGCAAATTTTAATGAAGTTTTATGAAATTCTTAATGAAATCACAGTGACAGAAATAATGATGAGATGACTGTATAATCCTGTTTGCCAAATGAATTTAGTATAGATTGTTTTGTCTCTTCCTATATACTACTTTAACTTGCTTCTGAGTGTCATGGTTTATCTTTCCCTTTATCATTTACCTAGACAAATATTTCATAAAAGCAGTAAATTTGTAATCAGCTTGGAACTTTCCGTCTTTGCTCGTCTGAGGCTTCCTGCTATGTCATCATTCCCCTTTAAGCCCTTGTTTTTTTTCTCCTCTACTTCCACTTTTTCCTGCTGGTCTTTTATGTGTCCATTTTTCTCTTATTTTCCTCTCTTATTCTAGCCCATGGCCTTCTCACCCTCCATCAACACAAGCATGGAACCCAGGCAGTTGGTCACATGGAGGGAAAGAAATCACAAGCTGAGTGTTGTGGCAGCCCACAAACCACTGCCTATCAGTCAACACTGTCTGCCCCACTTGAGCTGATTGATTAGTTACGCTTCCAGTTCAAACTACCAACTCACGGTGCAACTGGCCAATACTGATGGGCTGCAAGCCAGATGTTGCAGCTGTTTTAAACTTGCTGTTTCATGACAATGTGTTCAGGGACTTCAGACTCTCTGCTAGCAGGAAATTATTGCAGAAGATGTGTTTTCAACTCAATGTTTCATAAGATATCCATTGTCTACAACCCGTATGAAGTCAGGGAAATTTGTGTTTGCATCAGAAGAATCCATATGTGATTTATAATCTTAACACAGATCTCCTGGGCTTCTGCTTCGGTGCTTCCTTCTCCTGCTTTCCTAGAAACAGGATTTTCTGGTGATATTTTAGTAATTCCCATGCTGATTATTTCAAGGAAGCATAATGGTAAAGAGGAAACAATCATTTGCAGAAGATACTTTTTAACCCCTAGAATACTTTTCACAGACTCTTAAATCTAAACATTAGAGAGAACTTATTTTGCATATAGTAACGTTTTCTCATAAGGAAGCAAGATAAGTTTCTAAGAAATAAAAGCTATGTTATTGACTCATTTCTGAGATGTTTTTCTTCATCCTTTTCTTCTCGATGAGCTGATTGCAGCATCTTGTATACATTTGCAGACTGTGTTCAATTTGTCAAACACTTAATTATCAAATGGTTATTTTTAAGTAAAAAACAATGCAGCTCCCATTGTTGTTCCAGAAGAAATAAACATGCCAAAATACTTAAGTACTGTTAGAATAAAAGAATGATCTGAATGTGGTTTTAAATGCAGATAGATGTTGACTACACGCAGTGAATATTAAGGCCTGCACAATACATTTCCTTCGTACCACTTAGCTTTGAACAAATATAACAACTCTTCTGATAGAAGTGGCTAAAGGGCTGAACCGTCACTGCAAGTCACATCACAATGATCTATATGTAGTTCACATTACTAAATTGTAGCATTTGGCTTTAGAGCCCAATTATACATAGTTGGTGGGGTTTTTTTTTCTTTTTTTTTTTTCCTCCACTTCACAGTGATTCAAACACCAGAGGTGAATATCCAGAATTTGCTTTGCAGAGGTTGATATTAACCTATTGTGTTTCTAACCCTGTGTTAACCTATAGGCTATAAATATTTAGGGACTTAACATTTAAATACGAGTCCATTTGGTTTCCTTACAGAACTGTATGTTTTAGTTGTTTCCATAGGGAATGCCTGTCCTTCTATTTGGATAGCCTTTGCGACAATGAAGTTAAAAATGGCATTAAAAGCAGTATAGCATTATCTTGCCATTTTGAATCTGCTTCAGCAGTGCACAGAACCACTGCAAAATTACCTTTAGTCTACCTCTGCATTACTCACCCACCGGCGGAGAGATAAGAGAAATTTTGCTGCATTGCTGTTAAAAAACCCATGATTGTTACTCTTATTTTAACCTGGATTATTTCACCACAGGCAGCTGCATAAGTACAACCATTGTGGCTGGCTTATTTCATGGTGAAGCATAGAAAAGCAAGTGTGAGGGGGAAATGAGGTGGCTGCATGCCTGAGAAAACTTATTGTAGAACTAACAGTTTTCTTTTCCTAAGCAAACACTCTGAATCCTAGAATAGACTTACATTTCTAGCCAATCAGTTTGAAAGAGTCAGGATGATACATATCCTCCTCCTTATTTCTGATGTTACATTTCTGTTACTGAAACGTATCAATCTTAAGGATCTTCTGAGATGAAAATCCTAGGCACTGCCAGTCATTTAATTTCTTGACCTACCAGGGATTCATGTGGTCTAACGTGGAATCTGTAGGATCCCCAGATATAATGTGAGAACTGCCATATTATCATAGCATACATTGCCTGTAAGCACACCATATTGACAGTATTACCCTATTGCTACTGATTGAGGTAATTATTTCATTTTCATATAGAAGAATCCACTCGACAAGCACAGGAACCACTGGAATTAGGCATGAGATAAGCAAGCAGCCACCTAAGAATGTGGTGAGCTCTTTGGGCAAGGACTATGTTATTGTTACTGGATTTAGTCTCTAGTGAGACTGAGTTTTGATTCAGGACTGCTACCCTATGAGTTTTTTTCTGTATTGGGAAGGAAGACCACACAAACTTGCTGTCTTGGAATTTAATAACTCTATTCAAGGCAAATTTGAAGCTGTGTGTTGACCCTTTTTGATTTTACTCTCCGTAAGATTGTGAGCTGCCAGTAGCAGATAGCACTGCCTGGAACCACTGTCCTCAAGGACAGGCCTGGCCCCATATGCTCGGGGAAGAGGGGAGGCGGAAAGATATGAATTCTCCAATGAGAAAACATTTTGTTGGAAAATTTCTCATTTTGTTATCATGCACTTCAAAATTCCTTATTACAGAATATAAAAGGTGCTAGAAACAAGAGTTTTACCTGGATTTTACTGAGCCTGTTATTTGCAGAGAACATTTGTGGATCCAGGTTTGGATTTTAAATTCACCTTTCCCCAAAATCAAAGTCTGACATCTTATTTCAGGCCTGTCAGTCTTGAAAAGTTAGATCTTGCTTTGGACTCAAAAGCCATTTCTGATATTTGGAAATGCTGAGGCAGTAATAACTTGATAGAGTAGGAAATAGTCTTATTAAGCACTATCTTGTTCTAGCAAACCATACCCCAGTTGATCTCACGTTAGGCCAGCTGTTAATAATTTTGCAAGCAGAGCGTGAAATAGCAGCTTGATACCTGACTAAAGGGGAGCTACAACATTGCACGAGAACATTTAAATGTACTACCCTTAGTGAGCAAATATTAATGCTATTTCAAGGAGTGTCAGTGAAGAGTCTTTGATATTGTGATTGGGATACTCACTATTACATCCATAGTGACAGCTCCAATTGACAGGATTAAAAAGGCAAAATTAAAAAAGGAATTATTTCATGCCCTCAAGTGCAGATAAGAACAGTTACATCTCTGCTACGTGTCTTGGCTTGACAGTGGATTTTTTTTTTTCTTATAGCTTTTCATACCCTGCACAACTCTTAATTTCTCTGTGTCATTTCACTTGGTCTCCTCTCTATATTCTCTTCTTTCCTGCTATATCTTTTCAATCTCCTTAGTCTCGCCTCCAAAACCTCCAGTCTTTCTAAACGTCTCTTTTTAAATTATTTTTATATATTTTACAATCTTTAATTAATTTTTGTCCTCCTTATTTCTTTCTGCAGTGACTTTTCTAATTCCTGCCCCATATTTTAAGATGTTCATCTATGAGATTATAGTGAGAGATGGTGACAAAAATTCCATCTCCACATCCACTCAAAAAAACCCAACATGGAAAAATCCTGATGTGTTTGAACATATGGTGACACTTATCACAGGCTAGAAAAACATTCATTCCTTTCTGTGTAAGTTTTTTGAAATGGTACATGTTGTAGCTAATCTGGATGCTTTTTGGCATCTTAATATCCAATTTTTTAAAATAAGATTAAAATATGAGATTAAGGATAAGAAATACCTATTTACAGGAAGTAAAAATAGCAAGCGGTGTTATATGGCACTTTCAGTCTAAGATCTTGGGGTACTGTGTAAATGACACTTTCATTTCCACCATTTAACAAATAGGTAAACTGAGGTGTAGTAAGGTTAAGTTTTCCAAAGCTGCTCAGCAGACTGGTAGTAGAGTCTGGAGTTTCTGAATCTGAATATCCTGAGGAAGTGTGCTGGCAATCCCTTCCAAGCAAACATGAATTATTTTGACAAGTGAAAATAGTTGGGATTTATAAGGGTGATAACTACAGTGAGACCACATTTTTCAATGAAGGTTGTTTAATATCTACAGACACGTCTTGATTTTGGGTCCCTAAGCAAAAGGACAAAGTGGGTATGTAACATCAGTCAGAACTGTGTATTCATGTAGTCATGGCGCACGTTGATGGGAACTAACTGGGGGAGGCTGGAGAAAGGCCTTCAGAAATCCCAAACAGAATACCCTGTGACTGAGAGAGTATATATTTTTTGTTTGATTTTTCCACTTAAGGAACAGATCAAGTTGTTAGTTATGACTCCTTCTAGACCAAGGACTCAGACAGCGGGTTGGTAGGGAGGTAACACTTCAGCTTTTGGCCTTGCCATCACTGTTCCTGTCACTCATCCCAAGACTGCTGTGGTACTTATTTTGGCAAGACAAAAACCCCAGCAAAAGACTTAAGGGCATGTTGAACCTTGTGATCTTGGTTCTGCTTCAGGTACTAATAGGTATTGATAAAAGTAATATTTAAACTGGTGATTGTGAAACTTGTGATTGGAGATTTGATTATGATATTAAAAGTCTTAAGAGGCTTAAATTCTTCTTTCAAAAGGAATTATTTTTTCTTTCAGTGCCTTGCAATCATAGCTGCAATCACCACAGATGTCTGAGCTGCTTCATCTTTGTTAAGAGGAGGTGTTAGAGGGAGTTGTTCTATGGACAGTTTTTTTGTGAGGGATTTGAACCTCTGTAGCTGACTGATGCATTGGTACCAAGTGGCCTGAATTTCCAGGCTCTAGTCATGTATCAGTCTGTTACAGCTTTGGAAAAGAACTGAGGGATGATTCCCAGGTGACAGACCATACAGGTAGCTGGCTGTTTGGCTTATTTTCTGTGGACTGATTGCCTTAATGGAGCTGGTATTTGACTTAATTGAATTGCCATTACTGGATAAGTAGTTTTCCTGGGATGCTTAGTGGATCCCTGAAGAGACATCTTTATTATTTTATATCCAGATAGATTACTTGATATTCCTTATTATTTATATTTGTAATGAAATCAGTAAACATGCATATATTTTACTTTTCTGTATTGCTATTAAAATTACAAGAAACTTGAAAATTGGTGCATAACTTCATAGTGTATAATATGTAATTATCTTTGCAGCTCAGTTTTTGTCTGAATTTTTACAAACTTGCAGGCTGAAATTGGTGCTATCTCAGGCAGTGACATTAATGATTTTTTCAGATGAGCCAAAACTTTACCAGTGTTTTATGTCATTAAATAAGCAGTATGGTGCACATTTTAAAATACTGATCTCTACTGTATTTTTAGCATGCAAGCATCAGGTTCAAATGATCACATGACAAAATTATGGAATGAAAATACATCTGGGAAGCATAACATAATTTGTGCGATATTCCCCAAAGAGTGAAAATCTGGTGTAGTAAGAAGCATTCCATTTTTTTACTATTTTTTGCTTAGTTAAGGTAGAAATTGTTTCAGACTACGTTACAGAACACAGATTGTTTCTGCCTGATCTGTAGTTGGAATAGCACAGGTTTTTTTCTGTGTACAGCGATTAACCATGCCATGATTGCTTTCAATTGCTATTGGTAGTTAAACCAATAGGTTTAAGTCAAGTATAGGTCAAGTCCTATTATATCCCACGTCTGTATTCATGAATAAAGCAAAGGGTAAAATATGTAAAAGGAGGGCAACCTTTGCATTGTGTGACTTGAAGTGAGACACAAAACTAGTCACAAAATAATTATGTCTTGACTTAACAGAATATAGAATGTTCTATTTGAAGTTGGACCAAATATGAGTTTATATGGAAAATAATAATTTGCCTAAGACAAAATTACAGGCAGGAAAATGTGACTTAAGATCAAATTTTCATTCTAAAAAGTTTGAGAAATTTTCCAAAGTATTTCAAAACTTGAAAATACTTGAAAGCACACTTAAATATCTTGAAATTAATCAAATAAAATTAATCAGCTGATCCAAACATTTTTTTTTTTAATGTGGTGTATTGTGTGGGAAAAAAATCAGAATTGTAAGATAGGATTCTGATTTTGATGGAACTAAATTTTCTTCCCAACGTAATTAGTGGTATTTTATGAATACTCTTTCATGGTATATTTTATAAATATAAATTTAGTTTTAAAACATTTCATGAGGCAGGAAATTCTATGTTATAGATTTTAAATGTCACCAAAAAATTAAACCATGGTCAGAAAAAATGGTCATGGAACTCTCTTTGTGCAAGGTGCATCAGCTTGCTTTCTCAGCTCTTGTTCCAGGGTTCAAATGAGCACTGTAAAGGCGAAGAGATATAAAACAGCAGCAAAATGTATTTACTCAAAGGACCTCTGTGTTAAAGATCCCAAGAAATGGTGACATAATTAAGTTCTAGTATTTTATTGAAAAATATTGTAAACACAGGTCTCTGCAACCATATGATGCCCTGGTGAATTTAGGAGAGCTGCTAGTGTGTGGAGAATTCTACCTGCACTGAGCTGTGCAAAGCAGCTGTTGGGATCTGATAGTGTGCCTTTGCAGCATCTCCCTGTCTGTCCGTATGCAATCCACGTGGAATTCGTGCACCTCTCTGTAGCCTTAGGAGGGGCACTGGGATCTAATTGACACATCTAACTGCCCTTTGCCATCTAAATTGCAGTCTCCTACTCAAATACATTTCTGTATTGGTGTGAAGGAACTTGCGCTGTTTCAGCATTTCTGCAATTGCAGAGTGATTTCTGGTCCTCAGGGCTGCAGTTCCAGCACCTTGTGGCAGTTCAGATTTAGCAGGAAATGTGAAACAGTAGAGCTATCCCCAGGAACCCTTGTGAACTGAGCTAAGTGCAGAGATACTGACTGAATGAAATTAGCTGGGTGACAGTAGAGAGGATGGGTTGCAAAGAGCTTGAGCTAACAATGTGGACTCTGAGGAAACATGCTAATTTATTTATAGTAGGTTTCATATGATATATTGGTCTCCACTAGGTTTCAACTTATTTTCTCTGTTGAAGTTTTTCTAAATGCAATTTGAAAAGACTTTTTTTCTTAATCCTATTTTATGAAATTATTTTCTTTTCCCATTCCTTGTTTGATTTGGGGTGGGTTTTGGAGGGATTTTTTTAGATACTGTATTCTTTATGTTATCCTTGCTTTGGGAAAATGTTTATGCATCACAGGCTTGCTCATTTGCAAGCATTAGCTCTGCTGCATGTCTATGTTTTACTTTATGCATTATTAAAGATTTCAGTTCAAGAGCCTGTGTAATTGGCTTATTTATGCCAAGTCTCCTCTGATTTCTTTAGTTTTATTCATACTCCTTACTTGTTCCCAAACATACCTATTCTCTTCTATGTAAATATTCTTCATTTCAGAAGTAAGAAAATACCACTTCTAGGTACAGCAATGTATTTATTAAGACTAGGGAAATTTGGTTCATTCTTTAACATGCAAGTAAGATTTTAATCCTCTTTTCTTTCCTTATGCCATGCAGCTTACTGTGCACGGCTGGAATTCTGGTAATACTTCAGGAACGATGAACCAGATAAGCCTGCTTGTCACCTAGTAGTGTATGCATATGAGCAGGACTACATCTATAAATAGATGGGCACAAGCACAAATACCAACTTTGGCATGACAAAAGAGTTAGAATGCTAATGTTTGTGTAGGACAGCACATCCAGGAGTTATCAACTGAGCTGAATGAATGACCAAATGATGGTCAAGTAAAAACCTTGAGGTGGACCTGCCTATACCTTTTCCTTGTGTGAGCACACTGGATAGAACAAATTCAAAGAGACCAAATTTTATTGTACTTTAAAGGGGGGATACTTAACACTAGGAAAACCTTTAAATGGATGGGTGAGACAGAATACAAGGTTTATAAACCAGTCTCATCCTGCCTACGGTGTGTTATATGTCTCCTTAATTCTAGTCTTGGTTTCAATCACCTCAAGCTACTTACATGTTAACAGGTACTATAGGGCAATTGGAGTGTTCTCATAGAGCAAAATATTGGATGATGAGGCAGTGACATCCACCCATACACATTTCGGGGGATGATTTTGGTCTAGCTCTAGTCTAGTTCTATGAACTGAATGTCCATTAGCTGTCAGAGCACATTAAAGGTGCTACTGGAAAACATTTTCCAGTTCGATTTCATCTAAAAGGAATCCAACTTGCATGTTCCAAAACAGCTTCATGATGTTAATCAATGCATGGTAAGTATGAAAAATCAGGAAATCTGCTTTAAAAAAACAAACAAACAAAAAAAACCAAAACAAAACAACAACGAACCACTTTTGAGCTACTAAAATGCTTTTCTAGATACACGGTAGTGACTTTCTGAATTGCAACAGACTATCCAATCCCCCCTGAAAACTGCTGTCCTCTAATGCATTACTATCTGTTCCCAGGGTCTCCCAGGAAACTCTTTACTTCTGCATGTGAGCATCAGGACCCTTGTTCCTTGTAATGATCCTCCTCTTCTCCTCCCCTGCAACCTCTCAGAGGGTGCTCTGTCTTTCTGAGCTTGAGCAGGCTCTGTTCTCCAGGAAGAGAGCTGTCTCCCTTTCCAATGTTTCATCTGACCCAGTTACTCTTTTTAAAGGACATATATAGTTTGAGAATAAACAAGTAAAGCAAGGATTGCCTGTGATAATCTTACAGTACAAAGTTTAATCTGAAGACACAAACTATTTATCTGTGTGAAAATAATTCGGCTAGCAATGTTGTAAACAGCATTAGAATTAGTGTAAGCACAGCAGAGGCAAGAGAGCTGGTGGTAACTCTGAATTTCAAGTTTGGAATGTTGGGCCACAAAGCTTAATCAAAGAACTAGGAAGACTTCTCTCATGTATTTGTCTATTTTTTCACTGTTGATAAATTGTCTGTCCACTGGATGTGTCTCAACAAATTTGTTGATTGCAATTACTCAGCAAATGTTTGTTGTTAATATATTTCAGGCAGCAAATTGCTGACAAACTGTTCTCTGTCAGTAGTCCTCTGAGTATTTGCTATTCATTGTTTATATTTGCAATTTGAATTGTTTTGACTGCATACACAGGTGATTTTTTTTCCCCTGATTGAATATAGTTGTTCATAGGACCAGGTTTCCACATTGGCTCATTCAAGTTTCATTTTCTGTGAAAATATTGTTAACTTAATTTATGATTGTCATTCTCTCTAAACTGAGGAAACTTGGCTGAAATTATCAGTGAATTAAAAGTGAATTAAAAAGCCAACATATTTAAATACCGCTTAGTCCCTATAGGTGAGGGGTTTTTTTGTTTGCTCAGCTCTTCTTTTTGGTTATGTGAACAAGCAATTCCTGTGAAATTTGTGTTGTGCTTTTCTTTTAAGAGTTTGTATCACATTTTTCTTAATCAAAGGGTATTTACATTACTTTTGATGCATTTTAGGGGTTAATAACTGATTTTTATGAAGAATAAAAGTTTCTATCTGTCTAAAATAGGAATGTGGAAATCATGCACTGAACATTGAAGTCAGAATGGGTCAAACGCACATGCTAAATGGCTATTTAAATATTTACTGTGTGAATGTATGTATTTTATATAATTTTTTTTTGACAAATCCTTGAGTTCTAAAGGACTTGTGGGTAATGAATTCACAAATGGTTTAAATTCATTGAATTGAGATGCTTTTTGGAAAATAGTTTTATTTAAAAGCAAGCAAACAGGCCTTCTGATTACTGCTGTAATAAGTAAGCAAAGCATTCTTCTACAGTTCACTTGAAACAGTTCAGTTTGGCAAAATCAGGCTTTAAAAAAATTAATCCTGTGTACCAAAATTTGTGCATGTTTTTTAGAAGATCATCATAAGACTGTTAACAGTAAGTACTTTTAAATTTGATTTTACTGTTTTGAGCTCTCAAGTTTGAATACTCAGTGCACATTCTTGATATCTTTCCTTGCAAAGAGAGATAGAAACGTGCTCATATTTCAGTGGAAAGTGAGGTTCCCATGTAACTGCTTAGTATCAGATGTTGGGAATTGCCAGAGCTGAAAACCCTGTGTACCACTTGTGAGGTCCACTTCAAACACATTTCAGAGAAAGCAGTCTCAAAACTTTGTCCAGGAAATTTTTCACAGCAACCTCTTTTCATGTTTTTATCAGGGTTTCAACTGATAAATATCTAAAGGCATCCTGCATTCTTTCCGGTTTTTTCTTTCCTCACTGGATAAATCCATAGTTCTTTCCATCCCATAACAAATAATTAAATTGTACTATAATATTTCCCATTTCTTCAGTGTCCTAGATCTGTCTTCTATTTATTTCTCTTTGCAAGTTATCAAGAACTAACATTCTTCACCCAGAACAATGAATCCTAGAAAGCCTCTGGTCTGGGTAGAAAGTAAGAAGAATTCAGACACAGAGCTAGTGTCTGCCTTAAAGAAAAATATTTTAGTGAGGTTTTTACCTTTTTTTTTTTTAAACAAAGTTAATTTTCCTAGTACTTTATGTTCATTTTTATTTCAGAGATTTCTTGAAAAATACCATATGTATACTTACGCATCATATCAGTAAATAGCCGTATCAACTCATTTATGAAAGAGCTGTAATACTAAATTTACAAGCACAGAACTAGAATTTCTCAGCTTTTTGGCTTGCAGATAAACTTATTATGTAAACAAAATGTTTTATTGAGTGATGTCCTATATCTGGAGAGACTATTAGGAATCAATAGCAATACAGACTGAAAATTAAGTAAATGTGGTTAAGCACCTCTGAATGATGCCATTTTAAAAGTTGATTAAAAATAAATAAGTCAATTGCTATGGAATCTATGTTTGAAATAGAAAGATGATTGTGCAGTTTATGTCTGCAAGAATAAGACTGTCTTCAGAGACATTAAGCATGTTATGCATGGCTGTCAAGAGGGACAAAAGAGTGGACCGTTATTGACACAGAAGCTGCAATAAGATACTGCACGCAAACTCTGAGATACAAGTTTAAAAGTGGTTAAGAGGCTCAAGATTGCCACTATTCAGATCAGCTGGGCTAAAGATGACTAAGGAAACACTACTAAGATGTAAAGTGGATGACCAGATAGGATTATTTGAGTCTGCTGAGAGTAAGCTACTTAACCTACTAACCCAAGGTGATCAGACAACAAAGAAATGAAGTGACCATTGTAGTCCAACGTGGTCTGTTTTGCTTGAGTTACATAATTATTATAAACTCACAGCAACATTTGCAATATTGAACCAGCAGCAAGTTCTGTTTGACACAGCAAACAATTCCTAACTAGCAAGGATTTGGCATAAAATTAACAGGTCATGGGTGAGAGGTTAGGTTATGGGGTTTTTTTAGTTGTTGTTTTAAAGGCTCAGTTCTCTAAAATTTACCCCCACAACAATCTTTCTTATGCTGGGAGTCCTTCTGAAGTTGGTAGATTTATTTACGATTAAGAAAAATATTCAGAGTGGGAAGAAAAATTAATCTGATCCACCGGGTGCTGCTAATAGTTAAAATAAACTCTTTCTCAGGCAGTGGTTTCAGATAACCAGATGTTTATTATTACTATTAGGATCCTCATCTTGCTTAGAGGACTGGACACTGCTTTTCCTTTGGCCACACTGCCAGAGGTTTACTTTCAGGGAGGATATGCCCTCCCTCATCCTTCCCTGCTGGAAGAACAGGGATGTCAGATTAAGCCCTACTGTGATTTACGAATGTGAAATAGGCAAGAGAAGAGATTCTCGCTCTTTTGCAGCTCCTGTTTACATCTACACCAATGAACAAGAGAGATAAAATGTCAATATGCCCTTAAGGACATGTGTCCTGATTTCCATTGTATAATGATTAATTTAATTCTCTGCATGAGTCTAAATACACTGGAGTTAAATGAAAAGACCAATCCTGGAAATGTGCTGAGACACCAGTATTATCACAGTAATAGTAATTTTCCCCTCTTCTTTTTCTAATTTGCCTAGAACTTTTCTAGGACTTTGAAAATCCTCGGCTCTATTTGCCTTTTAAGAAAAGTGTCCTGTCTCCATTGAACTTCATAATATTTTTAAGATTCTGAGGTGAACAAGCTTTTTCTTGTACCGTACTTACCCTAATCAAGGTCTTGATGCAAATCTTTACTGTAGATAGGGAAGATTTGCCTCACGCTCTCAGATTTCAGAGCTAATCCAGTACTAATATGAATATCTTTATCTCTGTCTGAATTTCCATTGAGTCATGCATTCATTTATGTAGCTGTTTTCTGTCCGTGTCATACCACTGGCGTGAAAAAAATACCTATTTTGAGTCAATCCCTTCAGCTGAAATAATCTTATAGACTCCACTGAAACATGACCATTCCCCACTGGCGTTTTAAATGAATAATTCTCCTGAGTAAAAGCAAAAAGTAAAAGGAAAAAATGCTAATTTTGCTTTATAAAGTATTTTGAATTTTTTAATTATTTAATTCTACTATTTCATTATTTTTCCTGTGCTTAAAAATCCTGAACACTTACAGTCTATGGGTGGCAATAAAACCTTTGAGAAGCATTTCTAATAAAAGAACAGTAGTCTGTGAAATGTGCTGCTGTGGTGTGCAGTAAGTATAGTGGTTCACCTTGAACACTTCTTTTATTGAATACTTTGGGGCAAGGATGTCTGATTATGTGTAAAAGCTTCTCATGTATGGTATGGAGACCTTGTGTGCTCCTTCCTTCATGCCCTTTTCCTCCTCCTCTTTTTATTCAAGGATACAGCTGCCAGACACAGAGCTGTGCTCCTGTACAGTCTTCCCAGGAGGCCTTGTGAAATCAAGTTGCTTGCTGTGTGCCAGCATGGCTTTTGTTCCTTCGAAGACAGAGCTAGGAGCCTGCTTCCACTGCCAAGAATGCAGGCAGACTATGCTGGGGAGAAAAAAAAAAAAAGGAAAAAAAAAAAGGACCAAAAAAATCCCTTTATTTTATTCACTGCACTGTTTCATCTTTTTAAGTAGCTGGCATCTGCAGCTGGTGGTGGCAGGGAAAACCTACAAACATCGCACTTGATGTTAATAAATGTGTTTGCCATTAAGTGGCTGTTGTAATGCTTTGCTTGTTTGCCTTTCTGTGTGCACTTTCATCCTTCACTGTAACACTACTGCTGCCTTGTAATTTGTCTCAGACATTTACATTGCTGGTTGCAGGTATACAAACCTCTTAGATCAAGTAACTGCTCAGACACTTGATAAAAGGATCCATTTAGGGTCTTTGCTATTTTGTCTGCCAAATTCAAGCACAGCCTTGATGCATGGAATACAAACTGCCTTATAGTCACAGACCACATTTCACTTCTCCTTGGCTCCTGACTGAACGGTACAAACCGTTAAGGAGTTTATGTGAGATCTTTAGTGCAGCCGCTGATTTTACCAGAGTCTAACGATGTCTCCTGTGACAGCTTTCTATCTCTCCAGAACAGCTGGAGCAGCTATTCCTAGAATCCTCTGAGTGAAGTCCATATTTCAAATAACTGAAAGAGGATCATATAACAGCGCTCTCGGTGGGATGGCAGCCATTATCTCCTCTGGAGCGTGCTTGCTGTAGGGAGAGAAGGCATCTCAAACCAACACATCTGCAGTTCTTTCAGCTGCTGGGGAGAGGTTTTCATATACATACAGAGGGACAGCTCTCCTCTCAAAACCACCCTTTCTTCTTTCTCCTCTGTGCAAACTGTGACAACTTGATAAAGTCAGGCTTGTCTTAGAGACTAATGCAAGTGCTTGCAACAATTTGGATGCAGGCTGCTTTCTGATGCTCTGCTTAAGCAGCCTGTCTCTTTTCAGCAAAGCATACAAATGTATGCTTAACTCTCAGGGACTTTAGCAAGACTTAAGCATATATTTGATAAGATTAAGTGCTGTACTGAACTGGGATGACTTGTGTGTGCAGGAGCCTGAATGCAATAATATGTATGAGACAAGGGGAGGTGGGATGAGGGGGAAGTCCTGCTCACCTCCTCTCCACTACAGCTGGGCAAAGGTTGTGTGCTATGAATTAACAAAAGGGGAGAAGGGAAGGTGTGGGTCCTTTAAAGATAGTCTTTCACACAAGCTCACAAATTTATCCCTGCATGTGGTAGAAGGTACCATAGCAGGCAAGCATAAGTGGAAGCTAATGTCCTTTCTCCTAAAAGTGTCCTGCTTTTATTTAACAAAACACAAGACAATAAATTATGGCAGTTCCTTCTGTTGCCATCAGTAACAGTAAGCTTAGTGTTTTATAATGTATTCCAGCTTACATCAGCATAGTTATAGGGAAATAAAAGCAGTTTGATGGTTGCAAAGCAACATAACCAAGGTAACTGAAAATAAATTCCCTGTATTGGAAACGGAAGACTTTCTGGCGTTCCAGCCTGTGAGCTGTCTAACTTCCAGTGTTATGATAACCTCACTAATGTCTGCTGTTCTGGGCTGAAAGAAGATGTGCTGTTTGCAAAGGAATAAGCAGGTTTGGATTGCCCCCATGTGCATTCTGCTCTGGTAGTCTTTCTTCAGCTGAAGTCACAGGTTTTGTTTGTTTTTTTTTGTCAGGCTGGCCTCCAAGGAGGGAAGAGAGAGGGAGACCTTCTGTGCCTTTCAGTTCAGGAGCAGCAAAGAAGCTTTTCATAGTGGAGCACATGTAAGTTATATGCTGAAGAGTGACTGAGTAGCTAAAATACCTTCCCAATAATTACTTACATTAACTTAATGACCTATGGGTTAATAGTTTAGCAGTGTAGAAATATAACAAGCAGGAAACTTTGCAGACCCATGCAACACGCGAGTATAGAGTAGTAATATGAGAAAATAAGGCAGAGACTATATTGTATTGTAAGGGTCTATGGGCAGAACTACAGCCCAATGGGAAATCAGAAATCAAGGTAAGGAGGGAAGGAAGTCCACAGTGAATTACATGCTGTGAATCCAGACTTGCTTTATATCCAGTTTCTCAGAAAGCACTGGAAGACTAAGACAGATTCCTTGTAACTGCTTGTCTCCCTTGCACTGGAGAACAAACCAACAGCAAGGGACCTCTCTAACAAGCATAGAAGTGGCTGAAAGACCTGTTTGTCTCTCCCTACCTTTAGTATTCCTTGTAAAGCCAGTCTTTCTGGGATGAGAAAGAAGGGACAGCTATCTCCAAGCTGTAACAGTGCTAAAGGGGCAAGGGGAGCTGCCAATTAGGGATGAATAAGTGGTATAAAAGACCAGCATTCACAGAAGAAGGGGATCATTACTTACTTTTGCTTTGTCTTTTTGCCAAGGCAAACCTGAACTGAGCTCTCTGTTGCTATTGTTTTCATTTGCACTGATATGTTCTTCTAGATGTTATAGGCAGTTCATCTTCACTGTCTGTCACCTGTCCTGTCTTGATGGCATGGCATGAATGTTTATTTGTTCTTCAGGGTTAGCCAGTGATCTGTAGATTGCAGCTAAATAACTAGAACCATTCTTGCATATTCTGAGAGAAGGAAAAGAAGAATCTTGAGCAGTGTCATGAGCTCTTCTCTGCGCTTTAACCAGGCTTTGCTATCTGACATTTTCTGACTGAGAATTTTCACTGTTCTAATTCAGTGTTTCAAGACATGTGAGTGGTAGGAAGGATATGTTTTGTAAGGTGTAATTATCTCTTTTTAGCAGTGAGCTCCTCAATGCTACTTTGATTGTGATACCTCCACGTTGCCTGATTAAATCAAAGCCAGGTTAGAGCATTAGGATTAAGGACGTAAATTAATTGTAATTACATCAGAGCCAGCCAAATTAGCAAGTCATCAGTAATATAAGCAATGTTAAATGGCATCTAATTCTGTATAATAATTAATTGGGTTCTTCGACTAAATAAGACCCGACACATTGGTCCTTTATCAATCCACTAAAGTCTGGTTAGCCTTGGGCGCTTCTGACATGAAACAATTACAAAGGTTCTAAAAAAACCAACATGTTTTTCCCTGTTTTCATTTTAAGCTCTGACACCCTGTATTTACATGCTTCTCCTAGTTTTCTATTAATTAGGTCCTTCCACTCTCGGATTTCTCTTATTCTCTGTGCTTGTCATCCTCGATATCTGATTGTTAAAATCATGCTGTCCACAACGCTTGGAGAGAAAGAGTCTAACAAGCTGGAAAGGGCAACCAGAAAATGACCGGTGCTGGCCATTTTGACCAGAATGACGATTCAAGGGAGGGCTGATTTCTGAGGCAATAACAAAGCTGGGTAGATAAAGGTAAAAAGGAGACCTTTCTTTAGGAGAGAAAACATCAAGAAAGCAGGAAATTACTTAAAGAGACATTCAGTTACAAACTAAGGAACTCATAATATAGGCTGGATATCAAGCAATCCCCCTCCTCTATCCCCCTCCCCTTGACAGGCCTGTATGTGAAAATCAGAATAAAACCTCCAGGGAAGCAGTGGGATCATTAATATGTAGTCTTTTGAAACCAGTCTAGAAAAAAAGCAAGAGCAGACATCCTCTAGAGTACAGTCTTAAATTTGCAAATGGCTAAGCTAGCAGATCAATAGGTCTTTATCATTTCTAACAGTAGCAGTTCTGTTCCATATCCATTCTAGAGATGCTGCTCTTGGCTTCTCACCACTGAAGTGATTTGTTTCTTGTTTGTGTGACAGATGAAATGTGCTATCTTGTCTCTCAGAACTGCATGGTTGCCCTCCTGCTGCTCCAAAAGCTTTCCAATTACAGACCCTGCACAAAGAAAAACATACCCATTGTTCTGAGACCTTGGATGTAGTCTGGCTAACCTATATTCAGGGCAGGACCACAACGGAAGCAAAGCAAAGCCAAAACCACCTTTGTATTCTTCAGGTCCACTGAGTGCCAGGAAGTAGTTTAGCATTTGCTCCTAACAATCACAGAGTTCTTGAACAGTGTTTACTGTAATTCTGGGTGCTATTGTATTGTAAATATTACATACCAGAGATCTTTTGAAATTATTTTCTAGTTATATTATGGGGAAGTTGAATTCACCTGTTTCATTTTAAACTGCAACACTGTCGGTGCCACATTTAGTATCAGTGTTCTAGAGAAGTTATTTTGGATATTAAAGCCAGAATCCCATTGTTCCTGGATGGTTTTGCTCAGAAGAAGGTCTCAAAACTGAGACACAGAGCTGATATCTGTTCATTTTTTCACTATATTCATTCTTAGCCATTTACAAATATAGCAAGACCTGTACAAATCCAGGTTTTGTTTAATTTGAACAACACATCATTTTTCTCTTACAGTGTATCAGGGAGACAGCTGGTGGGGTGGTGTCACCTGGTGAACTCAGAACTCTGGAATGAGCTTCCTGCCCTGCTGCTGTCCTGCTGAACAGGGTGAAGCTCACAATTCCCTCTGCCTGCTTGCAGGAACGTGTATCTTTGACAGAGATGGTTCTTAAAAGGCAATCAGACCTATAACGCAGACATTCAAGGAAAGTAGAAAGATGAGGATCTGGAATCATATAGCCTGTAGGGAACAGTATCTGGACACCGCCTTTAGAGTGCGTGAGTTGATACTTCTGAGAGAAGTAAACTGAGCAGATTTGTGACAAGTGCTATGGAGTGTAGCACGTTCTTCACCAGCTCTGCAAAAGCATAGGATTTAGACAGTTATTTTACAAACAACTGGAATAGTTAAAAGTCATTGCCTCCAACCTACAGCTTAGCTTTGTCTATCAGTCATTTAAGGTGAGTTTACCCTTTGGGTCTAGCTGCACTGAAGAAGATTAGGGAGCACTCACACGTTCTTTTCTTCCAGCTAAGCAGCAAGATAAAGAAAAAAAAAAAAAAACTTGTTTAAACTGAGAAGTAATCAGGACAGCAAATTCAGCTCCCGAGAAGGACACTTGAATGTGCCCTTATGTGCATTTTTGAATGAGGTGCCATGTCAACAGGCTTAACACAGTGTGCAAAGTTAACTGTCCATGTGACTTTATGGGTCAGGGACCTTGTGTTTTGCAGACGTAAAACTAAAGGCCAACAAGCTTCTGCTGGCTCTTTATTGCCATATGTGTATCCAAGAGTGCCCTAAAGATAAAATTGGTGCCTCTGACTTTTAATGTGAGTTATACAGCTGACTATCACTATACGTTGTTCTGCTTTTCCACATAAATTTTTCCTTACCTTTCAAAGCAGTTAACTAATAACTGGTGGAAAAAGGAAATGGTACTGAAAAAATACTTCCTATAATAATGTAGCCTTTGTCCAGCATCTGACATTTTTTATACAGTGTCTATATTTAAAGCTAACATTTAATAGGTTTTATTTTAAAATATTTCTGATGTGTTTTATCTTTTTTTCTCTTAAATTATTTTAAACATAACTCAATGTTGTTGTGCTTTTCCTGTAATATTCCCTATGGTGAAGTCCTCTTCATGTTCACTTATGCTAGAGCAAGAGAGATTATCTTTGTAATACATTTGCCTAATTGTCAGATCTCATGAATTCAGGAAAAGTGGTAGCTGGATGCTCATATCTGTTTTACACGATTTGCTCCAAAGATTGCTTTCTCCTGAATTCACCTAAAAGCACCGTACTTTTAAAACCTGCCAGCGTAGTTCTACATGAAGTAGAGCCAGTATTATGGAATTTTTATAAATAAAATCCAGTGACGTTCATAGCCCTGTAATCAATTACTTGACCACTTGGCCAAAGATCTATTGTACTGTAAATGTTTATACACTCAGAGTGCCTCAAGGCCTGCATGATCATTTGGCATTCACCATTTGGTCCACAAGTGTAGCGTGGCCTTGCTTACAAAATGCATTCAGGATGGTAGTTGGTAGCAGCATACTGCAAGGTTCACAGGGTAACAGAAATGGTAGATTTAGTCCTAGGTATGACAGAATAGGTGAGCAATCTGAGAATCTTTTAACCAAAATGTTTTCTACTGAAATATATTTTCCTATGAAAACATATGTGACTGAATAGATATGGTAATATGTGCAGATACAGACACATGAATACTAGAAATTATATTTTTATACATTTTATTAAAAAAATCAAAAAATATTTATCATTGAAGTTCATATTGATTGGAACACTGAATGCTTTACATTAAAATATCACAAATGTTATAGTATACATGTTTGGGAAGCATAATATGAAGTGGATAAAAAGGTTCCTTGTTCAGCTGTGCTGCAGAGCACAAAAGTGAGGGGAAAGTAAAAAAAAAAAAATCATTAATTAAGATTTTACTTTTAAGTCAGATTTTTTAGTATTCTTTTGGCTTGCTAGCTGCCTCCTTCATTTCCAGTGTTGTGCTGCCACGAGAACTGTTTCACAACTACTTGCAAAATGAAGAAGAGGTTTGTTATGTTCAAACTGTCTCCGTGTGGTGAGCTCTCAAAATTTTCTGCCTCACAGTAAAAAGCTCCAAAATTGAAAGCAAAAGTCTCCTGCTTTTTAAAACTCATCTCTTGATTTTTTGGCACCTAACTAATGTTTGTTGACCTGTGCAGTTATCAATATTGCTCTCATCAGTCACAAAAGAAGCAGAGAAAAAAAATTAGAGATAGAAAATGAAAAGAAAATAAATGTTTAAGATGTACAGGGGTTTTTTTGCCTGATATAGCTGTGGACAGGTGAAAAATCTAGGTTACTTCTCTGGGGATTAATTAGTAAGGTAGCCGTGGATAGCTTAATCAGAAAAGCTTAAAAATATTCTTACAGTGAGGAACCATTCTTGTTGAAAGCAATTGCAAAACTTTTATTAGGGTTTCTGTCTCTGATTTGAGAAAGCAGGCCAGAGCTGGATCCCTCTGTTCCAGATGTTCACTGGGTGGCAACGAAGCTGTGTCTGTAGTAGGTTGTTCCTTGTGGCTGGTACAGTGTACAGTCAGGGCAGTGATGCTTAGGAAGGGTTGGCTGGGGCAGGATGCCTGTACCAGAAATGATTCCTTATGTCTGGGAAACATTCATGCTTTTTAGGTAAGCTCTTACACTTTTCATAAACTGGTTTAGGAGAGCAGGTCAGCAGCTTTTTGTCCCAGAATCGGAGGAAAGCAAGGATCTCTTAAAACAATTTGTTTTATGCAGGTAAGAATCAGAAATTCAAACACATTATTGATTTACTGTGTCATTTTGGGAATGCCTCAGGTGCATCCTGATGGCTCAAGTCAAGTAGATTATTTCAAACAATTGCATCATAATGAAAAGAAATTTAGAAATTATGAAATTACTGTGAACTCAGCTGATGTGAAATATCATACTCTCGAGAATTAGTTCCTTTTGAGGTATCTTTGTGTTAGGGCCAGGTTGGGATTCAGCTGAGCTGAAGCACAAGAGCTGGTTTCACAGACTAGTGGTGGTGGGAAGTACAGAATGTTTCCTTCCTTGGTCAGGATTTTTAACAGATCAAATAATCCCGCTAACAGGACACGGGCAGGAACTACTGGATACAGAGAAAAAAAATGTAAGGGTCCGAAAGCTGAACTTTTTAAAGGTATGACATTTTCAAAGGCCAGTTTTGCAGGAGGGACTTGGATTCAGCACTTTAACTTGCAAAATGAAGAAGAGGTTTGTTATGTTCAAACTGTCTCCGTGTGGTGAGCTCTCAAAATTTTCTGCCTCACAAAACTTAAAGTCCAACGCATAAGCCCAGATCCTCAGGGGGCTTAAAATACCTGATACTGAACTTTGACAGAATTCACACTGTTCAACCTAAGTGTACGATCCCTGCAGTACCACAGCCCAGGTGTCTTGTTCTTCCTAGATGTGTGTAATGAACATGCTGCTTCTACTCATACTTAGAACTTCCTCCATCTTTTAAAGAATGGAACTATTAAATATCTGTCTTACGGTTAACCCATTCAAGATCCTCAAACTGTGCTTTTCTCCACCTGCATTCCCAAGAGGTTGTTTATTAGAAGCACTGAACAAAACAAATGTGCATTATTAGGAATGAATTCCAAATAAAACAGGGAAATTATGCTCCCTTTCACTCAAAAACACACTGAAAGAGAGAACTGATGGCTGTACCCTTTCATATAGTACTTAGAAAGTGGTTAAAAACTACTGGGTAAAATGGATGAAGAATTACTGTCCTTCTGTGTTCTGTGGTGGGTTGTATGTGTTCTGAGTAGGTCAGGTGAAACAGATTGAGGAAAAATGTCTGATTTTGTGATTTTTTTTTTTTTTTCCTGGGATTTAGGAGATTAAGTAGTTGACCTGACAATGTCTATGGCTTTTGACAGTGCTGTAAAAAATGAAGTATTTCTCTGCTTGTCCATGATTTACAGGAAGCTTGGGTACTTCTGAAATATGTGTCACCAGGGTTAGATTGGAATTGAGAGGTTATTTATTTTATTTGGGTTTTTTGTTTTGTTTTGTTTTGTTTTTTTTTACATATGCATCCAACAGAAACAATTTACAATCTGCCCTTAAGTTGGGCTTTTAATCACGTCAGCTATTGATTTTTGTAGGTAGCAGGCATGTATGTCCTTACACCCTTTGAAAACTGCACCTAGAACCTCTAAAGATCTGTCCTTAAAAGTGCCAAAATTGCATTGGGAAAGAGAATTCTACTTCCTGGCCAAATAAATAAATATAATCCCTGGGGTTTACAGCACGTAAACACCTTCTACTGTACCTTTGCTAAACACTTCATTCCTCCACTGGCACTTTCTTTTTGTACCATGCCAAGGACTATGATTTAATCGTGAAACCTTTTGTTGTATGAAGAAAAGAGGAAAAGAATACTCACTTGTCATTAGTTACAGAACCTAAAGAATCATCTCTGGCTTGTTAACGGTTCTGCAAATAATGTAGAATCACTTCATGTTAGTAAAAAGTGAAGAAATTATACCGTCTGTCGAAACGCCTAAATAAAGTAGTATATGTTCAAGTTTCCTCATAATTCCAATATAAAGAAGTAGAGCATCAAAGCTTGAGATTTACTGTGGTTTAGTATATTTTATTCCAGTGTTGAATACCTGTCCTCCTGGCAGTAGAAGCCTATTTCTTGACATAAAACTGTGCCTAGCCTAGCACAAACAACTAGTACTGGGAGGAAGAACAGAAGATTCAACCTTAGGAGGCGTGGGCAGATTGCCGTAGATTACGTTTTAGCAAGCCATGTAATAAAAAAATATTTTTTTCAGGTCTTCTGTATCTGAACTTTAGCACTTATTGTCCTACTCTTAACAATGAAATGGAAAAGGATTGTTATTCTAACACTTTCATTTCAGGTGCCTGTCTTTCCATTACCATGGAAATTATAACTACGAGCAGTACCATTAAAGAAAAGGGGAATGCATATTTCTGAGTTTCAGATGGCTCCTTAAAATACACCACTTCAAAAAATTTCTCTCTTTGGTTCGACACAAATTTATTTTATATATAAGCAAAGAGAGCTACTACATTAATGTAAATAATTATGCATAGCGAAGACTACCTTACACTTATCCTCACTTTGAATCATCATCCATCTGGTTATCTTAAAATGTTTTGTAAGCCTAAGTACATTTTACATCACCTGAGGCTTTTAGGATATATGTTACAGAAGCTCAGGTGAAATGACTTGCTCAGATTCATATAGGAGGTCGGTAGCAAAACAAAGAATAGAATTCTCCAGTCCTCACTCCTAGGTCTCTTCTCTAGCCATTAAAATCTTTTTCTTTGTAGCAATTTTATTTCACAAGACATTATAGATGTGAAAGCTTGAAATCCTAAGTTTTCCAAATAAATGAATAAAATTATGCTTAATAGTTGTGGTATTGGAAGGGATGAATCATGGTTTGCAGACACTGTATTGTTGAGTTTTTTTCCCCTCACTACTAACATTCTCGTGGGAAAGGCTTGCCTCATACATATTCAGATGTGCCACATCCCACATGGTCCTTCAATTTAAACTACGTTTTTCTTCTCTTCTTTCTGCATCATAGTTGTTTTGCACATAATTGTATACAATAATAACTTTTAGGATTGTCTCTGGCAAATTGGGATTATAAACAGGAGTGAAAGCTACAGGGATATGTCTTACATATTGCTTCACTATTTCACTTTCCAGATAGGGTACCCCTCCTGAAAGGTAGTAGAACCTGGTCCAGTGGGAGTCTTTTGTTCCCTGCTGGAAAAGGAATATGACATGTTTTTTTGTTACTGTGTGCTGTATGACTGTAGTAAGATGAAATGTAAGAAAGAGGGAATCCTACCAAAAATCCTGTTGGATACATTTTTGTTTCATGAACTGTGGAAGTGAACGAGATGGGAGGGGAAGCTTTTAGAGTAGGGGAAAAACGTTCCTGTAGTGAGAGTGCTGGGATAGAGCTCGGGAAATTTGCTGCCTATTGCTGCTTCCTGTTATTGTAAACTTGAGCAAGTGACTTCATCTGTATATGCCTCTGCTGCTAGCATGTAAAATGGAGATAACCACTCCTTTTGTCTGTCTTCCCTTTTTTGTGTCTAAGCTTACTGGGGAAGAGACACTTACACTATGCATTTTCTGAGGAGAAACTCTTCAGTAGGGTCTTAATCTCATCCAGGTTCTCTGAGTATTTCTAGTTGTGACAATAATAATAATAACTCTCCAGTTTTGGGGCTACACATTTTGTTTCATAGCTGTGTTACGCTGTTGTAAGGCCAGAAATACTGTGATTACATTTGGAGGCTGTGTAAGAATCCTGACAGATTTGGTGCTTAATTTCTTTCCCTGGTGACATAAGGCTTTACATTGTTTATGAAAACCAGGGTGGAATCAGAGGGCTGCATCCTATGTACATGCACACAGCATCATTGTGCTCGCCAGCTAGGTTTTCCCCAGGTATTAGGTACTTTTAGGAATCTTCCTGCTCCCTCCTTATGATAAGGTGCATAGCTGCCATTAACATTAATGAGAACTGCATGCACACTTGGAGGAGAGAATCTATGCCTCTGGGCATATTTAATTGCTATCAGACCAAGCCTTCTTCCGCATAACACAGGCTATGCATAGAACATGGTAACAACACTGAGGGGCAGAGAACTTGTTTAGGAAGGCGTGTACTTCGCTCTGTGGGGAAGCTCTGCAGAACTTGGAGAGAAACATAGATGGTAGGCAGGAGGAAGTGTCATATTTGGGAAGCACATAGGCTGTAGTACATCTGTAACTGATAGTTAGGATTTCCTTTGTAGTATACAATCAAGACATGCTGCTGAGAACGATTAGCTGTA
This sequence comes from Chlamydotis macqueenii, assembly GCF_036417535.1. Classification (NCBI taxonomy): domain Eukaryota; kingdom Metazoa; phylum Chordata; class Aves; order Otidiformes; family Otididae; genus Chlamydotis; species Chlamydotis macqueenii. The sequence goes on from NC_141562.1 coordinate 4,243,242, forward strand.
GAAGCAAGACGCTAACTTTTTCCTTTAAATCCTTTTCCTTCCTACATGAGGCTTGGAGGTTGCTGTGCTGCCTCTGACTTTCCAGTAACCTTGTAGTGAAGCGGAATAAACTAAGTGAAGGCAAGATTAAAAGGCGTATCGTTATATTGGAGGGAGTGGAAATTGACTGCTAGGAAAGTGCAGAAGGGTCTAGTGCCTGTGCTTCAGTCCTGACTTTGACTCCCTCTGTAACTAGTTTGATTCACATTAGATTCCACTCTTCAGAATATAGCAAAATTTTATATTTTACTTTTTAATTTTTCTACTTCACGAAGTACTGAGTAACTTTTCTGAAATAAGGACTGAATGTAAGCATATGATTAGCAGCAAAAATTCAAGCAGCTCATTGACTGAGGGAGATGGCTTCTTTTGGGAATATAATTTGTCCAAAATACTTTTCCAGATAAAAGGCAGAGTGTTGAACTGAAGAGTTAGGGACAGTCTTTATGGATGGTAACTTTATGGGACCTGTGTTCTGAGGGGTGAGCACACCCTGAGGTATTGTGCCATACTAAGTTTCTCCTGAGGCTATCTAAAGTTAAGGACTTCACTAGATCAAAGGATTGGACCTTATACAATGAAGTCAAATACAGATAAATGTGTCTAACTTGATCTAAAGCACATTAAAGACATCTTTCTGTCATTAGAAAGATTGGATCACCCCTCACATCACAGGTACAAAGCTATCCTAACAGTAACGTATGAAGAAAAACCAGGGACTTTTCAGCCATACTGAGTGTTTCAGTCCCAGCATACTGCCCTGAGGTCTCTGTACAAGTAGGCGGAGGAAGACACAACTGTGGCCTCTCTGCACAATTGCTACTTGCAGCCACTCTGAAAGCTGTGGGGCCAATGGCCATTGATACTAGTTAGAGAAACCTTTTGAAAGCTGTAATTTATACCATTTATGCTCAATGCAGTTAATCTATGAAGTGAAGGAAAACGGATGCAATTTAGATCCACCCGTCCATAAAATAGGTCACCAAAGAGCTGATTTAATACAGCACTAGTAAGAGTATAGTTGAGATAAGATAATGCTGGAATGCAATCAAATGAATGTATGTAATTTCATGTAAACAATGGAAGCAGCTTTTAGTGGAATTTCGTAAAGACATCAGATCAACAATGAGCCAGTTTCCAGACCATTTAATGAATACACCGTGTTTAATATTGGGAGTGGAAGTCTGCATATATGCCTGTAGCTGATTTCTAATTAAAGAATGGAAGATTCAGCTGAAGAGCAGAACTAAGAAACGTGCATTCAAAGCATTAGGAATAGCCTACTCACTTAGTGATGCATTATTATACTTCTTTCTCTTGGATATCTCTTTAGTTTTCTGAAGTTAAATATGATACATATGGGAAATAGATTGAAGTACATTAATTGCTTTATTCATCACATCATTAAAATTATAGGTCTTGCTACAGACTAGCTGCAATTTCTCATTGTGTTTCTGGTACACATCATTAATAAAAGCACTCCTGCTAGTGGTATGCAAAATGTATTTTCTAAATAACTGTACAGTGATTTGGGGCTCACTTATGCAACATATTGCTACAAACTATTGTAATACCCCTGGCACCCGCTTAAACTCGTTGGGCTAGTGATGGAATTAATGAGGCTGGTGCTGCTGCGGTATGCTAGGCACGCTCGGCTCCTTCGCTGCTCTTTGTCTGCGGTGAGGCTCTTGTCTTTCAGAGCTGGCTGCCGCTCTGTCTCCAGGGCTGAGCCTGCGATCAGATAATGAACAGCGTATCAGTACAGCGGAGGGGGTGGGGAGCGATGGGAGAAGACTTATTATTCCTTCACTCTCAAACAAAACAAAATCATTGAACTGTCAGGGTCATTAAGGACCCTGGGGTTGTCATGGAAACGACCTTTGGGGGTTTATGGCTGTTAATGCATGAGTGACTGTCTGTATTATGTGTGTGTGGAAGGGGTCACCGTTTTCTTGGTGGCTTCTAAAAAAAGCTGGATTGGATGGCTAATGTTCAGAAGGGAATCTCTGTGCTCCGTGGTGTGACTAACTATTTTGAATGTAGCAGACTTTGAAGGGGGAGGCGGGAATGAAAAGCTTTACTGACAAATATTTAGACAGGAACATAACTAATCTTGAATTTTGTTTCCATAGCGATGCAACTTTATTTCCAAGTATTGGGAAATAAAGTCAGATTCCCTCATTTTTTTTAGGACATTAAAAAAAAAAAAAAAAAGCCCTGAAAGCGAATGATTTTGCTTCAGATTATTTCAGGATAGCAATACCTGGGAACTGGCAATAAATTTTAGAGCTGTCATAGAGAGAGAGAAAAAATGTTCACATAATGTAAACAGCTAATAAAATCTTCGTCATCCACAAACAGACTTCCTGCGCAACGCTGGGCAAGTCATTTAACTCTTGGTGCTGTTAAAGTCAATGCAAACCATCAATTGACTTCCAATTTGTAATAACAATGTTTGTTGAAAATGGAGGATATTTGATTTTAAGAATATGATTTTAAGGCTATAAGTACTCAGAAAGAGAAGTTATGGTAAAAGTACATCAAACATAAATTTTGCCTAGTTTTTTACACTCTCAGCTGGAAATCATCCTGGCGTTTTGCTTTATCAGCCGCTCTCTACTTGCTGATTAACAATTAGACAGTTATACTTCAGTTTTCAATAGAAACTACAGCACTTGTCTCTATATGAAGAGACAAAAGAAGGAAGAGAGGGAGACAGAGAGGCAGCAAAGCAGGGATAATATTAATGATTCACTTTACAGGCAGTGAGGAAATGCCAACCACTCAGAAGCCAGAAATACTAAGGTTAAGGAATGTTGGTAGCAATTTTCTCAGTTACTTTAAAAAATTGTGTGGCACTTAATATCTGTTTGATTTGACTCTTCGGATCTTTATTCCTGCAAAATTTCTGTGTTTACAGTATACTGACACAGGAGCTGGATTCTTCCTCCCCGCCCACCCTCCTTGTTAGATAAATGAGTGTAATTGCCAGGTCAAAACTGGAGGTAGAATCTTACTTAACCCATGTTTTAGAGGAGGAAGCCTAAGTTTGGCCATGCTGGATCCAGTGCGCTTGATTTCACAGACGTGGTTTAAGTTATCTAAGGAAAATCACATAATCTTCCTTGTCTCTCATCTATTGTCTGTAAAGTAGAAATATTCACACTTTTGTATTTAATACATACCTTGTATTAAAGATCATAAGCTACTCAGGTAATACATCAGAAGGCCTGCATAAATATCCCTGACAGCACAGGCAGTAACAGGATGCTAAGCACAGGCACTTCATAGCCTTATAAGCCACCATCTCTCCTATTTGCGCAGCCTCAGAAGTTTCTGAGAGTGGTTGGGCATGGCAGATAAAATGACAAAGTTGCTGAAGACTGTAGTCTTATTAGTTGTATTGGTGTGCTGGTGTATTTCAGAAATTCTGCTTTCTTGTAAGTGCACTGGTTACAGCATGTCTTTGTTAAATAGATTAAGAAGATAAAAGAACACCATTGAATCACTGAATCTGTTTGAGCCACAGTTGAATTGGAATAGTTAGGAAAGGAACTGGTTTTGTCTATCTTGATGGTTGTGTTGAAGATATTTAATTAAACTAAGGGAAAAACATGTTAGAAGAGAGTCATCTTACTGGACTTTCTTTCCCCAGCCTCTTTAGGGATCTCTAGATGTCAACTGCTAGTGTGGCATTTGAGGCTTTCTGGACAAAATTCTCTTCTTCATTTTTATATCTTCTTGTACTGAAAGAAGAGTAAATTGTAAAATCTCAAGATTGAACTTAATCAAGTTCAATGTCAAAATTCTTTAAATGCAAAGCTTTGCATTAGCCCAAATTCCCTTGAACTGGGGCAAACGCACGCTGAAAGCTTGTAGGCTTTAAGAACTGTTGATTTGGCATGCCAGCCACCTCTGATACTGGTCACAATCTCTTCTTGATATCTTGTCTCCTCTCCTTGTTTTTTGTCTTCTCTGTCTATTGCTGCTGCTCTTCCTGCTCCTCTGAGCATTCCTTGTCTCTGCTTCTCCAGGATCTCCTCTCCTCTCGCACCTCACCACTATCTGCAGTTTTGGAAAGTTAGAGAATTAGGATAGGTTATTTTGCTCCTCTCAAAATTGAAAATAGCATGTTAGCTAAGAAATGCATATGGAAGTCCATCTTAAGCACCTTGTCACGGTTAGTTCGTTTTCTTTCATCTTGTATTTAGCAAAAGTTCCCACCAATCACTTTGATATCAAGGCTAATAGTAAAAAAAAAATCTGGAAGATATTGTAAATGTCTGGATATTTGTTGATCAAATATATTCCTAGCCTAAGACCAGTCTCTGAAATAATTTTTTTTGTGTCCTAGGTAAACTGAAAAAACCTTGATGTACATAATTTTTATTAGATAACTATTTTTTTTTACATTTGTTGGGAGACTCTTGGTATTCAGAGATTTTCAGAAATAACTTAGAATCTGGACTCCCTCCTAATGTATTTTGTTTATTATCTCTTATAAACGTGGTTATAGAAATAAACACAGACATAAAGAGTTAGATAAATATTCCTTTGTCCACTCTTCTACAAGTTGCCATATATTTCAATGCACTGATTTTCTGCAACCTCCTCTTGTTCCTGCTGTTTTGGGTAAATGTGGTATCTTTCAACAGTTGACTAATGCAGAGCATGATATATTGCAAGACTTGTTTTGCTTTTGTCAGTAATATTTTCCTCTCAAATTTTAGTTCAGGACTCACCAAGGATAGAATTTGAATCAGGAGAAATTGGTTGAAGCCACAGCTACCACTGATGTAAGCTGGGCTAGCTCCATCGATTTCTCCTGGACTGTGCTTACTCGTTTACACCAGTTTAGGATCTTCGTTGCTATTACATTTTCATGGCAGCCGAAGGGCAACTTAGCACAGGAGTATCATACAAACCAACTTGGATCAAAAAAGTAGAAGATACTCATTGTCTTCCTTAGTCTACAGGGATTACTTTTGTAATTACAACAGGTTCTGAAGCACCTTTAGATTTGTTCAGTGCCAGGGAATCTGAATTTACATCAAATGCTACATAATTCATATGGCATGAACAGTGAGTATGAGTTAATTGAGGGATGTAATATTTTTAAAAAGACACATTATGAAGAGCATCAGGAATGTCAGAATGAAAAAAGGCTCTTTGGCCCACTGAGGCTCATTTCTTTTAATGTTGTTTTCTTTAAAATGGTACTGATTTTCTTTTGAAGGACATGAGAGAACCCCAAGTTCCCTAGTTCTGCACCACTTCTTGGTCAAGAAGCATCTGAGCATCTTATTCTTTCTGGAATAAGTAATTCCAATGTCACTTATTAAATTATTCCTTTCCATTTTATTCACTGTTCTAAAATGTGTGCTTGATTATCTCTCAGCAGCAGCTATAATCTCAAAATCAGATATATTCCAATTAATACAATTCTCTTGGTTCTTTCTCACCTTTCAGATTATAGTGATTAAGCACTATGAAAGATCTGTACTATCATTGTTTCTACAGTCAACGGAGTCGTCACTTTTCTCCGTACCTTCTCACATGTTATAATATCTACTTTTGTACAGCTGGCTTGAATGGTTCACTGGTAATCTGAACAGAGTTTCTGGCCTGTTTCCATGCCTTTGAATAATGAGGACATTTAGCACTGTTAAGAAAATGTTTATGGTTTGCATTTCAAGTGTTACTGTGCCAACATGCACTATAGGGGAAATCCACCTCACCCACACAAAGCCAATGTTATCAGGCTTTCAAATACACTCTTAGTGGAGGCAGGGAGATGAAATTCAAACATCCCAATCTATAAGCAGGTCACAACAGGGCTATAACAAAAGATCTTGACATCTGTTCTTTCATTCTTGAGGCTGGAAAAAAAGGTTGGGGCCACTCCGTGCTATTGGGCTGGTCCCCAGGATTCCTTCCTGAAGTTGCCTCCCTACTGCCTCTGCCATGCCAATTTACTCAGGTCTGAAATGAAGTAGCTTGTAGCATGCAGGATGTGTAAATCTACATAATTTGCCAGATCATAATATCCTATGCTGCTCTGTTATCTGCACAAACTGATAGGAAGGGGCTGTGTTTTCATATGAACCCTCAGAACCTACCATTTGAAAAAAAAAAAAAAAACAACACTCTTAACTGAAAACAAGTCAAATTTCTTTTAAAAGCTTGAGTATGTGGCAGAGAGTCAGTTTTTGTCCAAAAGAAGCAGAATTAGATGCATTATGTCCATTTCAAAAATTACCGGTCGCTTTTTAAAGATAATTTTGATTTTTTTTTTAAATTTTAATTTGCATTGAAAATGTTCACTGAAAAGAATATGGACCAGAAGTATACTTTCAGTTCAAATATTGGGTTTTTTTTCAAAGTTCTTTTTAAAAAGTGTGACTTACCAAAAGCCTGTGAAGTAATAGTTGCAGCATGATGTCATATTTAACAGATAATTTATCCATTTATTCCATTATTCATGCATATATAATTGCAAATATTTGCTATGGTAATTTGGGTGACTTTTAATCTAAAATACATCAGATCAACAAGTTCACACTGAAAATCAGGGATAATTTCTTCATATATGTAGAATAAATCAGTAACAGGGATAACAAAGGGCCTAAATTGCCTATATGAGTTATCTGGTATAAACCATTCCCTCCACTGTAGCTAGGCACTGTGCACATGCAGAAGACAAAGTATCTGTTTCTGTCAGAAAAATTGTTCAATACCTTTGGAAGACTCGAGAGCTGAAGAACAAAGGAGAGAGGGGCCACCTCAATTAGCTTAATTTAGTAGTATAACCACGTCACACAGACGGATAATTATTTCATCACTGTTAGTGATCCATGCATCGAGAAAGGCCAGTGCTGGCTGCCTGGAACACAACTGGGTCGACTCCCACTTATCATCAGACTCTGCAGCGTAATTGCCTAGGACTGTTCATGAGGAGTTCCTCTCTCACCTTATTTCTATACTTCTCAAAATCCTCTTCACTTTTATTATCCTGGAAAAAAAATAATTTAGGAGTCAATATTTTTACTGCACTCTTCCTTTTCAGAGTCATTTATAGAAATTCTAAATGCCGCCTATTTTATGTCAAAGGTCCAAGGCATCCTGATGGCTACCTTTTTTCTCCCTAACATGAGTGTTTTCTTTCCTGTTACTCCCTCCAGTACAGTACCTATTTCTTACCGAGATTTTTATCTAAACTCAACCCTTGGTTCCCAGATTTCTCTAATAGCTTGTTTGAAGACTAGGGAAATGTGGTAGTTCTAATCCTTGTAGCCTTCAGTACAGCATTTGATATAGTGCCACATGGGAAATTATTGGTGAAGGCAGGCAAGGTGGGGACTAGTGCAAGAGCTGTAAAGTGGATGAGGCACTGGCTAAAAAGAACTGACAGAGGGTTGTACTGAAAGGGGACGTAAGGCTACAGGCAGGTAGGTCCTCAAGGACCACTCTTAGGACTAATCCAAATGTTTTCATTAATGACTTGGGCACAGAACATGGATGTGAGCTAATGACAGCTGATGAGGTGTGGATAAGGGAGGCATTGCCCACAAGCAGGAGGTTAAGAATGTCACAAAAGGACTAGATGCTGGTCTGTATTAATAGAGGTGGGATTTAATTTGATGTTCAAATTGTAAAGCAAGAATTCATACTCTAACCTAGAAGCTATACAAATGGAAAAAATGGGGGAAGGAAAAAATCTAGGCCTTTCAGCTCATTACAGTAGAACTATGAGTCACCAGTGCAATACAGTTGGGGAAAAGGTGTGATCTGAGGGTGTTTGGTAAAATAATTCATATGGGCAAGCAATGATAGCATTGCAGTAAGTTCAAGTAAGATTTTTTTTGGAATGGTGAGTACATTGGTCTCTTAAGCAGGAGAAATGATTTCAAGTTGTAACAGAAAAGATTTACTGGGATCAATGAGGAAATGTATATCCTACTCCGTAAAAGACGGAAAAAAAACCTTGATTTGTTTAGCCTAGTAAAATGATTGCTTTTTCTGCTACAAGGAAAGGCCAGAAAAGAGAGAGAACTATTTGTCTTTAAAGATAACACTGATACAAATACAACTGGGGATCGTATATTTTAGAGATTAGAAGGATTGTTCTGAAGTAGTTGTCCTAGAATAGTAAAGGTTAAGAAACTCTGGTGTCTTTTAAATAAGGCTGTATAGCTAGATTGCTTTATGATTTCTTATAGACTCATCTCTGAAATGAAGTCTGTTCCTGTTTAAGATCAGAACCATAACATCATCCTACTAACAAAAAGACTAATCGTATGAAGCCGTCAGGAGGGTTAGCAAACGAAAACTTGGAATTTCTGAGTAGATATAGTTTCCTTTACTAGATGGGACTTCAGTGCAATGGGAGTAAGTTAGAGAAAAAATGTACAGCTATAGTTAAGGTATGGCTTAAATAGATATTCCATCTTATATGCCCTGTCATATTGATAAGAAAGCAAAGGGGAATGAGAGAAGGAATGAAGGTTAGATTCTGAGAAGTCCTTTAGAATAAATAATTTATATGTTAAATTTATATTAATTATTTTATTTTTTTTTATTGCATTACTTAGAATGCTAGTAAAACATCATGTGTGTGTACAGAGCAAAAATTTCAGGGAAAATATTCAGTAGGTATGAGAAAGTGTGAATACTTTTCTTATAATATATCTATTACAGTGGTAATAGAATTTGTAAAATCGTACTTGTTTTGTTCTAAATAGTGGTTTATTTCTTACAGTTACAGCTTCCAGCCCTTGTCAGGTCCTCTCTGGACAGTTTTTCTCTGGAGTTGACATGTTGATGCTTTCAGTCTTGTCTAGTGCTGGAAGCTTGATAAGCCTGACTAGCCTGACTTGCTTAATAACCATATTTGTTCCACACCAGACCAGATGGTTCTTGCATCATAGAAATTTTTCTTTTTCAGTTAATTTCAATGAGGAAATTTGAACATTTTTCTTTAATTTTCCGTTTATAGAATGTAATGAAGACTGGTGGTGAGATGTTAAGACAAATATAGGGTTAGTGACAAAAAAACTATCTTAACATCTGTCGTAATTCAGTGGCTATAATAATGGTTTGTGAGATCTTGAAGAGTGTCAAGAATGGATAAGAGCCTTGAATGTCTTTAACAATGAAGGACTGGTGCAGGAAGCAATGATTGTAGCTGTTACAGCAGCAGTTTTTTAAATGACTTTTCTCTGTTGTTTGCTCTTATGCTAAGCCAGCATATCTTCCTGACACTTTTTCTTTCCTTCTAAAACTGTAGCATCTTTGAACTTTGCCCTCACAAAGTCATCAAGCAAACACATAGGGGAATTGTAATAAAATGTCTTTGAATGGGTATAATTATCTAGAAATCTACTTGTGTTGAGTCCTACTCAGTTGTGAAGAACACAAAAGGGATTGTCCGTGAGAACAGGGAGTAAAGGCTGAGTCTCGTGGCTTAAAACCCTTCCTGTTCCCCATGAGGATAACAGATGGACTCTTTTCTTTGGACTTACTTGCTGTTTTGAATCCAAGCAGCAGGGTTATCCCTCTGGCAGCAGCCCAGTTGGTAGCAGCAGGTCAGCTGTGGGGGGGAAACAGGGCGCACTCCCTTGCTGCACATAGACAGCCACACTTGTTCACTCAGAGCAAGAAACCAAGAGCAGCCCTGCTGTGTATGACAAAGCACGTAACCCCCCTGAAGTCAAGGTGTCAGGAAAAGGACAAAAATGAGATCATTGTCTTCACAAGCACCTTGGCTTAGCGCAAGTAGTGCAAGAGGACTGAAAAGGTAGAAACAGTATGAAAGAGAGAGGCTAAAGAAACAACCTCTTCAGCACAAGATAAATGTGGAATCTCATCAGCATTCCTGAGCTCAGTCAGCTCAATCTTCTCCCTAGGGCCTATATTGAACTGCTCACGAGAAAGGAAGCTGTTCAACTAGCCTAATTTAATCCCTGCTTCTGAGTGGTTCAGAGAAAACTGGCCGAGGTGAGAACTAACAAAGCTTTGTATGGGTGTCTGTTTTCTTGGTGCCTGATCCTGACCAGTCACTGGATGCTGAGTGTGTGTTGTGGGATGGAGCAGAGACACTGCTGTTTAAAAAATTCCCTGCATTGATGATATTTATTGTATTTGCTTTCAAGGACTTAGAAGGGATACCCACATACTTGCTCTGTATAAATGACTGGGTTTAACTTCGCTAATAAAAGCAGTGGTATTTTGATCAGAGTAACTTTCCATGGAAATAATTTTGGCTGATATATTAGCTTAGAAAAAAGGTAGATCAGGACCGGCATTACTGGACCAACATGCTAGTATGGCTGTACTCTTTCTGGTACCCAGAGAAACTCACTCACAGCCAGCTAACATTACTTGGCACAGCACTGCAAGATAATATACTGTAGCATCTTAAGGATCAGACCAGTCTTGAACTGTACAAATGATTATTTTAGTGTGCATAAAGTTCAGTAATAAATTTCTATTCTTATGACTTTATTTGTTGAATCATGTGAAAGACATGCCTTTGAGACAGGGCAGGTATCTTAGTTCTGGAGTACCATGCCATCAATATAAAATACAGTCAAAACTTTCCTGAACATGATATCTAGCATCAGTGATTCATTAACTCAGGCCTCATAGTGGATGGGAACAGATTAATACAGTAAGAACAAAGGTGCCAGATGTATAACTTCTTCACCATGTTTTAAAGTCTGTGCATTAAAGGCCAGAGCCCAAGGCAAAGTTTGATGTTAATTCCATAAGTCCCAGGAAAACACTCCTAGCTAGTTTCCTTTATGTATAGTATGATTTAAAAATAAACTTATGTAATTAAAAGCATTTTACATAAAACAATTTATGTAATTACTTTATAAGGACTGAGTGTTGTCCTCTTGGGGCAAATATTATAGGTTTCAAGCTTGAAGAGACTAGGCACATGCTTACCTTTACGTTTTTGAGCAAACATTGAGAGCAGACAGAAATATCAGACTCCTCTGGTGAATGTATTTCTTCAGGGCAGAAGCTGAGACCTGATCATCCTCAAAAAAAGAGTGAAGTTGTTCTTCTGAGAGCAAAGGCTAAACTTTCAATTAGGTGTGGAGCCATGGCCTGTGGCTTCACCTTATTAATATAGTTTCTAAAGAAAATAATTTTGAGTTGGTGTCAAGTTTGTATGCAGAGCAAAGTATCATGCTCTGTCTAGCTACAGAATTCAACTCTGTTATCAAGTCTCTTCACTGAGAACATTATTTTGTATTTTTCAGTGTGGTTCAAAATAATGTAAGCTTCAAATAACTAGGAAATAGAGTTTATAAGTAGTAATAAAGTAAATGGCTTGATACAAACATTGTTTTAATTCAAAATGCAGTAAATAAGTAACTAAACAGTGATAATGTTTTTTTTTTTTGTTTTGTTTTGAAAGGTATTTGAAAAGATACTGCCTTTTCTGTACCTGAGCAGCCTGGTGGTATTGAAATCTGATGCTTTAATATACGCCACTCTTAGCAGGGCCGTAATGAATGAGCAGTTCTGTGTACATATCAATAAGTCTGTGGGCTGGAAGATTAGTGAGACGAGGATGCTGAACGGTACCTTGCTTCTTGCTTCTGCAGTGCTCCTGAGCTCAGGTGTGGTTTGAAACTGTACAACAGCACAGTGGGGTCACAAGGCTCATGAGAATGTTAAAATAATCCAGTAACAGACATACTGCTAAAGACCACAGTGCCAGCAAACAGGTGACGGGTTCATGTGTGATTTACATAGAGTATTAATTGATTAACCCTGAGAGCCCAGTGGGTGATTACTATGCTGATGAGTAATTTCTCATGCTGATTTGTAGGTCCTTCCTTTCCTCTGGCTCGCTCCCAAGTGCCCTCAGCATTATTCCTTTGATGTTCTTCCTATAGCCTAAAGGTATCCCAGTCCATTCTTGATTTTGTGCTGCTAGTGACCTCTGTGGTCCAGGCTGACTGTGGGCTTGTTCCATGAGAGGGCAGTGGGGATGGTAGCCAGAGGTGTTGTGGCCAAGCCCTGAAGTGGCCTGACCACAGGTCCTCCCACCATGGGCTCTCCTACTTGTGTGCGTGAAGATTTATGAAACAGATGGGGAGTAGATTTCCTGGGTGTGTTCTCATGACAAGTAGCAGACCGCTCTGAAGACAGTACAGAACAACAACAGCTTGTTCACATGAGCAGTTGCGAGGGTCTGAAGACTTCTATGAGCAGATGCTGTTTTATTGCACCAGCTACTTTTAGGCTGGCTGTGGTACCCGTCTGATTGTTCTCTTTCAAAACACTAATTGAAAGTTTATCTTTTCCACAAAATTCAAATGGAGAAACATTGCAAGTGACTTTTGTTTCAAGTTCCTGAAAATAAAGGTGATTGAGAGATTTGCCACTTAGTATTTCTTATTTCACAGCTTGACTTCAGAATGTCTTATGTGACAAAATGAGAAAAGATTTGAAAAATGAAGGTATTACAATAGAAATAAACAGTGATTATTTTTCTTTGGATAATGTTTCCTTTAATTTCCTAAAGTATGCTGGATTCCATGTCAATGTAACCAGATATTCAGCATATTCCAAATCTTGTTATTATAACTTTCACGATTTACCCCAGTAATTTGCTCCCAGTATGTCATAGTGCTTATACATGTGGGTGGGTTAGAGCTAATTGCCACACAGTTCTTTTTATTAGGACTATAGAGATTAGTAGCCCACACAAGTTTCTGAAAAAACCCACACATTTACAAGCATGTTGATCTGATTAAGTCTGAGAACAGTGGTTCTGAACATAAATACACGTAAATCTGTAAATAAATACAAAAAAAAAAAGAAAGGAGTGACTTTTTAAGGAATGTCTTCCATTGGTTTCCTTTGTGAAAACACGAATGTTTTTCAGTTTATAGTTTTACACAGACTTATTTGTATTTTATTTTTTAATGGAGTGATATTCATCCCAAGGAGATTCAAGGTCACCAGATTTGAAGGTCAGTTGTGTTGTCGTGTGTGTGTGGTTCCTTAGCAGCATGGATTGTGTGGTTGTAATGTATTCCACAGACTGGGATATCATCTGTGTACATGAAGAAAAAAATGACTTAAAATCAAGCACACTCTAATATATTTTTAGAGATGTCATTTTTAATATTAAATTAAAATCTGTTAACGATATCTAGAATAATAATACATGGAAGTGGATGAGGAAAACTTTATATGACTAGAGTTTATCTTATGCCATCTATGCCTTGTTCTTTTTTAAAGAAATTATTATGTTTATGTATATTTTTTAAATTTAAGATCTGAAAGAGAAAAAAATGAAATAGACACTGAGATTTGAATATGGTTTTTATGTGCCAAATATAACTGGGATTAGTGTAGCTTTGTATTGTATACTTAGAGCAAAATTGTGCTGATACATTTTGCAAACTGTTGCACTCATTAAGTTTTGCATACATAGACTCATAAGTTTCTAATTAGTAAAAATAAGCCCTGAGGTGAAAGATAACAATATGGAGTGAAAGATTACAATATTTATTATTATAATTATTTCTTTATACTGTAATCCTTTTTCCTTGTCTCAAATTTTGACTTATACAACCCATTTGGATGTCCTTTCTTGAGCAGAAATAACTCAAGTGTTTTTTGCTTTGTGCTTCTTCCCATGTATTGCCTTTGTTTCTGTTTCAGACTTTATTCTGGCAAAGGCATACATGTGTACATTTTACCTGCAGAGCTTTCCTTTCTAAAATCATGTTAAACCATTCACAGTTTTTCTATGAACCTGTATTCTTTCTTTGGTTGTTCTGAGGAGGTTAGACAGTCTCAATCAGACCAGCAGGTTTAAAATCATTTCCATATTCTTTATGCCTGGTGTTTGTGTTCCTCTTCCAGCCTCTTCAGACTGGTTAAGAAGGCTGAACATCCCTGCCTAGGCAGTAGGGTGAGTGCCCTGGTCAGAGCTGTGGGGCTCAGCCCGTGCTGCCTCACAGGCTCGTTGGCGTAAGCAGGCGTCAGGACTGTCTGCGTTGCACCTTGGAACTATTCAGCCAGCACAGGAGCCCATCTCTGTGAAGCTTAAATCCACCTTAGGTATGTTCTCCCAGGCATCACAAGCTGTGAGTTTTCCACTGCTCCTCTCCTTCACCATACGTTTAACAAAGTTAATAAGTAAAGCAAGGATACCAAATTGGAGAAGGCATGTTGTATTCCCTTCCTGTCTCTCCCTTGGTAATTTCAGCCTGATCTTGCAATAGCAGTTAGCTTTAGATTTTAAGTTCCTGAGGAAAAAGCATTACTGTCTTTGTAATGCTGCACAATATATCTTCAGATTTTGTTCTTAGAGTGTTGTACGTCTCTGAACCTCAATTTACTTGTTTAAACATACTTTGGGTGCTTATATACAGAGTGAAAAACATTTATTGGCTGGAAATTTATACATTAGCCCTTTGTTCATTTTCTAACATTTGGAGACTCTGTTGATTTCTGTGGGTGTTGGACTAGGCCCTATGTTACGTCTACCTTAAAGGCTGAAAGTTGGTGACAAGATACTAAAGTCAGTTTTATCAGAAAGAGTAAACTGCCACAACATGAACAAAGTTTGGCTCCAGAAGGTTTTCCATGTCAGCTGTGGTAGAGAGCCTCTGTTAAACCCGCCTCAGTAGTGCCCAATGCAATCTCTTGTTCTTAGGGATTTAGTCAGCTATTGGGCCTGGAGGTTTCTTGTCTAGCTACAGCAATTCTTTCTACTGGGACTGTCTGAAAATTCAGACAAATGCTACCCCATGACAATCTGCTCACATCAAACTGTTGTTCTCACTGAAACCCAGAGTGACAGAAGCCTGTGAAAGTAGCTGAGATTCCTGTATCCTCAAGTGGACCGGAGACCTGATTTCCCAGCACTTAGTTGTTGATTTATAGGAGATTATGACTGAGGCAAAAAGAGAGCAGGAAATACTGCTGAAATTCAGTGCGACAGGAGGAGGTGTAACTGTTAGGCAGAAGAGAAAAGATGGCTTTAGCAAAAGGGCCAGTTGTGTTTCTTACATTGTAGCACGTAACTGTCCTTGCAGTCATGAGGAACTGAGGATGTGTACCTGAGGCACTGTGTAGTTACAGGTAGTTTCTGTTGTTTTAAATACCTAGAATGAGTTGGATAATTATTTGATTTATCTGCACATGTTCACTCTGGAGAAAGTACCCAAACAATTGCTGTTGCTATTAATATTATTAGGATAAATCTGAACATCTGCATCTTTCTTGGGGAAACACCTGAGTCTGCAGGTGTGTTCAGCATAGTAAAGGTTTCTGGATAACTTAAGCCTTTTATATTGTCAGGATTCAAAGACATAGTTCTCCCCCCGGTCCCCTCTCACATTTGGAGAGAATGATTTTTTAACAGGGGATATATTGGCACTTCAATTCCCAGGAAAATATGCTGCAGATATTTAAACCACCTACTGGTTACAGCGTCACCAGGTATCTTTCATCTCTTTAAGTCACCAAGTAAGGACTGGATCCTGAGGAAATCTTCACATTTAGAAGTGTTTCCTTTCTTAAGAGGACATTTAAGATGGTCAGAAGAGCTCTATCTGAGGAAGAAGCACAATGGCATTGAACAGAACTGCCTGATTAGTCATATTAGATATTTAACATTAAATAGAATCAGTCTATGGTTTTTATTATTGTTTTGAAAAGCTGCACTCCAGGAGGTACTAGCCAGTAATGGGGCATTTGTGCAAACAAAACATATATCCAACTTGAGTAATTTCTATGACAGCAGTAGAAAGATTATCATCATAACATCCTTCACAGAATATCTCATATCAGGCAGCGTTCCACAGCTGTAGTTCTCAATCTTTATTAGATCTATTATGCAAACACAGAAGGCTTCTTGAGTCAGCAGAAACTCAGCAAGCTGGTATGTGTTTTTCATGCTGCTGTGCAAATCACTTGCCCTAATCACCTAAGAGCTGGTTAAAGTGGAAGCTGATTGGTTAATTTGCTCTCAACCTTGGAGAACCCATGAAATTGATTATAATAGTAGTTATTTAAAATATGTGGTACGTCATCCCTTAGAGTTTAGCTGTATTCTAAAGACAAACAAGAATTTATGGATCATTATTAAAAAAAAAAAAAGAGAGAGAACAAGAACTTCCCTGCTAGACATTTGTCTATGTTGCTTTTAAATCAATCAAATTTTCATTAATATCCCTACTTGTACACTGCATAATAGGGTTCCTCTGACTAATTGACAGAAGTCACGGGAAGTTTGGACATGAAGAGAATAAAGATAAAAAAATTATTATATTTATCTAGGTCCATGTCTTACGTGTACCTCAGTTTACCTTTCTAACATTTTCCTCTCTGTAAGGAGTTAAAAGCAATGAAGACTATTGGGAAAACCTCCCTCCTCCCCTACATACAGTAACAGTAAAGATAATCTAGAAAATACCTGATGTCCTGAGGGAAATAATGGGAAAACTATTAATGGGGTGGAGTACTGCTATCCCGGTTCCAACTTTCTTGAAAAATTTTACAGTTCCCAGCCCTGCCCTGGTGATGAAAAGGGAGAAAGAGGGATAAGTAGTTTCCCAGCACTACCCTGAAAATATCTATTAATGCTGACATGGTCTCACACAGTATACCATGTGTTTTTCCTAGCCAAAGATGGGAGTAGCCATAATGAAAAGAGGGTAATAGTGCTTGAAAGATCAAGCATTTGGTAAAGGAAAAAAATATTTATAGACCTGCGTGTTGTTTTATCCTTTTGCTCTAAGTGCTTTGGCTTAATGAATAAATAATGCTTTGTTTATAAGGCAGCTCTTTTTGAATTATTTTAATAAAGTGTTGACAGCCTCCCAGAGGAAAAAAAGCTTTACAGGTAGTAGCTTATGAGCCAGAGATGCAGCACAAAGATCTGCTCCTGGAGTGACCAGTCAGGGCAGCAGCACCACTCAGGAGAAGGGTCAGGGTACAGCTAACATGGATAAGGAGGGTGTTGAAAGCACAGGTTGCCCTGTCACATCTGTTTCTTCCTCTCCTTCTTTGCAGAAAAGAAAGCATTATATCTAGGTATTGGGTCTCCACGTGTAAAATTACTCTGGTTTCTCCTTGGCCAAGACATCTTAGTAGAACTTAGAAGAATTTACACTCTACTTTCACAGCAGCAATAATCATATTTCAGTATTTTTGAGGAGCAGGCCAAGCACATGGTGCGGACAGATAACTTTCTCCTTTGTGTTTCATCAGTTCCTCACTGACTTGCATATGATTGGGGCCAGAAGGTTGGCATCTGCCTCGCGGCTCTCCAAAGCACTACCTTACATCTGAATGCAAGTCATTGATTGGGTCTTTTCGCCCTTTCTCCTTTGCTCTTTCACCAGCATGGTTGTGATGCTGTGGTCTCATCACAGCTGATGAGTTTTGGTTTGGTTTTTAGGGTTTTTTTTTTTTAACTTTATCAACTATATTGGTGCAAATCTTCATTTTCTGACCACAGGGCTGTTCCCTGCTGGCTGCTGTAGTGTCTTACACACAGTTTCACTTACCTTCACGAGTTTCCTGGGTGTATTAATTGAGGCAGCCTCTGTTATCTGGCAGCATTCATTGCAGTTGCTAACAGCCACAAAAATATAAGAATTGCGTGTGAGTGCCTTCTTCTTATAGTTGCTGTCTGCATCTTTCTTTCTGCATACAGTTGATTAATTCTTCTGTACAATGCCTTGAGGAATTAGTGTGTGAAGTATCCCATCTGATAGATCTGCTAAGTGCATTTATGAAGACATCTTTAGGCAGTAGTATTGTCATACACTACAGTTATAGAGGGTATGTCTTGGGTCCTGTCCTTACTGGTAAACAATCATGTCTGTGTATTTCCTACTGACTGATTTCTGCCTGAGAAGAGATGTTTGTGGGAGACTGCCGACAACTGTTGTGCTAAATTTATACACACAAAAAAAATGTTTGCATGCTTTACATCTTCTGCTCATTTCTTTACTGGGTAAATAGCATGCCATTGAGAGGTGTATATTTGTTCTTTTCATGAATTAGTCAAAAGAATAGAGGAAAAAAAAAAGAAAAAGGACATTTTAGTTGACTACTTGCAAACATTGACACCTTCCAAGGACTGCAAATTTTCTCTTCTGTTTTCTAAAGATCAAATCCAAACAAACCAACCTGCAAGGAGCGGTGGTTTGCTGGTTCTAGCTTTAAGCAAGTATAGCAGTACATTTTCATTCTGAACAGGTACCATCTTCACTACTGTATACAGCATTTTCCAGCTGAGGTCCCCACTACCGCTTGATTAGAGGCTTTTTATGCTGCTAAAGGACAGTGAATTGCTGTAGATCAAATGGTAGCAATAAAGGTAGATGACCTCCTCTACTTACTGGGAGGAATTTGGAAGAGGAAAAGCGTATATATTCCATAAACTGACACATTTGACCGTCAGAGAAAAAATACTGGTCTGTAATCACCTTTCAAATGGATATTTCTAAGCAGATATTTTTAATCACCTCTTTTTGCGCATGGCTTTTTTAAATTCGATAGAACACACTAGCATAATCCAGAGTTTTTGTTCATACTCTGACACCTGGATCTCAATAAATACAGCTAATAGAGTGGAAGAATAGACAGGGCTTTAAAATGCCTGTATCCCAGCACAAACAGAGTCTTTTGCTTTCTGTACATGCATTTACTTTCTGTTGTCCCTGGCCAAATATGGAAGCAAAGACTAATATTTCAAAGTTTTTTGATAACTTCCAGTTTGCAGGGGTTTCCCAATGGAGGTATGATCTGTGTGCTGAGGATTGAAGCTTGACAAAACACTTACTTTCTTCATAATATGTAGTCCACAAATTGAAACTGCTTGTGTCCCCAGTTTTCCCCATATTTGGGCTCTGTAAGCAGTGCTTCTGTGAAACCCCCCTTAGCCTTTTGGATGCTGTGCAGGGGCACAGGTTAAGGGCTCTCCATAGAAGGTGTATTTTCAGGGAATGGTTCAGGTCTACTTTAAGAAAATGCATGCTGTCAAAGTATTATTAACGTAATTGAGAAGCAGACCCATAGCCTATCGTAGCGCACAGTAAGCTGGGTAAAGAACAGAAGAAAGAGAATACCGATGTGATAGCACTTTGCTGTATTTTTTCTCTTAACGTACAGCAGTAGCTCTGCCTTCCAAAAATTGTACTGGAGCTACAGATTCATTAAAAGATTTTCACGGTTGCTGAAAGAGAGTGGGGCCTGATGGTGCTAGGCACTGCATAGAGAGAAGCAGACAGGCCCAGCTCTCACTTGTAAAATAGATGAAAATACACAGAAGGAAGATACATAACCAGCAAGCAGCGCACAGCTTAGTGAAAGCAAATCTCAGATGAGATCCATGGCCTAGGGCTCAGTTTGGTTTCTGAGAAGTAGTTAAACAAAATGGAAAGGAAAGTGGATGGGGAGTGTGAAAGGAGAGAAGATCACTCTAGGTATTCAGTCATTGTGTATGACTGAAAGCGTGAAAGAGAAATGCACAGCAAGTAATGAATTCAGTTATGTTTCATTTTTTCCTGTGTGTTCTGGGTGACTGCTTGAGCTTCAGAACAGGGTGTATAAACACTCCGCATCTGCCTCAAGTACAAAGTCCAACAACTATGGATGATACTAACTAGCTTTATGCTAGCTTGGATATAAATAGTAATTAGTTAACATATGTCACTTTTAATCATTGTTTAAAAAAGGATGTAGGTTAAATTATCAAAGAGTAACTGTCAGAAGAGAGTCATCCTGTTTTGTTTTTATTCATGTATGAAACAGAAGGATACTTATCTAGTTGTTTACAATTATTAAATCAGTGATGTTTGTGTCATGCTTTGAGGATACAAGAAGAATGAATTCTGCTCAGTTTTTTAATACTCTGTTACTTTATGGAACCACAAAGCATGATTAACAAAGATGGGTTCTTCTTACAAGCCCAGATCAGAATTTCCCCAACAGAAAATTCAGAAATTTTTACCTTGGAACTGTCGTTATTGTTGGAGCAGAGTAGCATTGAGACCATTTGGGTGCCACCAGCTTTCTGCCTTGTGTGGAGAGCAAAAATTTTCATAAAATAGAAAATCCAAATTTCACAGAGCTCTACTGATGAATTTGGTAGGCAACTCATTGTGAAACTATGTGCTTAGACAGCAATAATCAGCTTCACTGCCATGCAGCGGAGAACAACTTGTGTGGCAATTTTGTAGGAAAAAAAAAATCCATGCCTTCTAATAGATCTTAAGTAAATATGAATCAGCATTATGTCCACTTCCTACATTGGAAAAATTGAGATCTTGTATTGGAATGTGTAAGAGGAGCATCTTCTGTTAAATATGTGAAATAAGCCTTGCATTTCACACTGTGCCAATAAAAGCTGGGCACTGCACTTCTAGGAAGGTATGGAGTACTTAAAGCAGCTTCAGATGAAAGCAGGGAGAAAAGTCTTGAAAGAGTGAAGGATTAGGTTGTGATGTCTGTAGAAGACTGAATGAAAACATGGATACAGTGTTCTGGTATGCAAATGTTATTTTAAAAGAGAAAGGGAATAATTTGTTTTTCAGAGAATAATTTGTTTTACTGTCTAGAAGGAGAAGTAATGGGCAAAATTAAAAATAAAAGTCATTTAATTAAAAAATTGAAGCAAAAGGGTTTTAGGCTGTAACTGCATTAGCAAGTAATTAGGCACAATAGGAGGCTGGCAGTAGATCTAAAGAGTTGGTACTAGAGCCTTTATGTCTACACTAACGCACTTTGGTGTTTCCCTCTAGACTAAATTTAGTCTGATCCCTTACAATGAACATCCTGACCATCCATGAAGTTTGAAACTGCATGAAGAATGAATCTTGATTCAAACCCATATTTTCTCCATATCCATTTTCTCCAAATGAATTCTAGCTTATGAGCACCAACAATGCTCTGAGGACTGAAATGACACGTGGTATTGACTTGAACACTACTACTTCTAAACCAAACCACTAACATGAACAGCTTGCATTGTGTTATACACATAACGCAGACTTCTTGCTAGTGCTAGTGGTTTTGAATCAATGAATGAGATGAATGTCTCATAAGAAGTTAGATGCATTTGTAAGGTATTACATAAGTATAGCTCTTTTTCCCAAGGTTCTTTCCACTACTGTTTTCTGTGCTTCCACTGTGTAGACAACATGTTTTCAACCCAGAAAGGGGGAAACTGGGATAGATAATCAAAATGTGTAAGGGATCACTGGCCTGGGTGTAGAATAAGATGTATATAGCTTTTGGAGATATGAATAAATTAAACCTACTGTAGATTATACAGCACTGGTGTACTGTTAGCATTTCTAAGCCAGTTTCATAACCTTCTTTTTTCAAAAATTGACATTTAAAAAGATTTGTTGAGATGCTTTTTTCTTTTTTATTCCACCAAAATGTAAAATAAATTTCTTAGTTACCAAAAATAAAAGTTTAAGCTAAAAATTGCAAAAATATCAGCCTACAGCAAGTATTTGTAATAGCTTTATAAACCTATAAAAATGGTCTGCTGATTTCTAAACTCATTCTTTAATTGAGTGACATGAACTTTAATTAATTAAATGGTTGCTTTTATTTTTAGCTGAATTAGGATATTAAATCTGTTTCCTTTTTCAAGAAAATGAAACCAAATAGGGCACTATAAAATGCTGAAATCAATATATTATTATACTCATATTGCTTTTGATTTTTTGAAAGTTTTCAGTTACTATTAAATGCTCAAATAGTAGCTGCTTCCAAACAGTCTGTGATACCAGATTCACTACAACCGAAATAGCTTGCATAAGATCCTGTGTTTAGAGTAGCTGGGCCCAAAATAATATGATTTTCACCCAGAGGCTGAGAACATCCTCTTGGTTTTACATGGTACAGTGTTCCCATTTTAAAACATCGGCTCCCAGATTTTAATTGCATTTACTTATCAGGCTTTACTGGCTTCCTCCAATACATTACACTGTTTTAATTTCCCTACCTTCTCCTAACCTTTCCCCATGTTCCACCCAAACATAGCTAGATCGAGTTCCTTTTCAAATAAAGATAAAATTCTGCAAAAATTTAAAACATATTTTAATCAATTAGCCATGATTAATTTAATTATATTAACAATTAGTTAATCTGATTTAATGATACTATGACTGAATAATCATTTTGTATGAAGATTTTTTAAGTTTGAGTATATTGTTGCTTGAATTAGTTGAATCCTTCCTAGTGGTGCCAGGGTATAATTTTGAAATTTGGGAAGTTCCCAGATGTGAATTTCTGATAGTGATTGTGTGATGTGCAGTCAAAGAAGGAAAATGCCATTAAATTTAGTGACTGGCTTTATTTGTCTTTACCAATGCCTTTCCAGAAGGAGGACACTAGTCTCTTCATGTTGACATTGCTTTTTCTGTTTCTTGGTTTGTGACCCAGTTGATATCTGTTCCTCTTGGATGGGGAACTACCACTCTGTGCACCACTTCCTTGCATTCTTCTGTCCAGCTGTATGAAGTGTAGACACATATTCTTACTTCCAGTGGGTTATAACCGTCTGTTTTCAAGTTAACATCTACTTATAATACAACAGTCAGTAATATATGCATCTATACTGACCTAACATGACCTCGCTACAGCAAGAACAGTTTTTGATGGCCAGTGGGACCTTCCAGGTTATGTTTCTGCCTGCACTGGTATGTAGAGGGAAGTGCTATCGTGATTTTTCATTGCTGTGCAGCTGATTACATTTTTCTGCACTAGGTGCCATTTGGGGTAAGTATTATCAATTATATGCCCTAAGTCATACGACAAAGACTTGTTTCTCTGGTAACTGTGGGTTGGTTTTTTTTGGCTTTTTTTTTTAATTTATTCTTTGTAGAGGCCTCTAGGATTATGAAAGAAGTAGTACTAATCACATTTCTAGGATATAAGAATAATGATCAGATGTGATATAGTTACTGTTACAAGATCTTAACAGTGGAAAGTCAGTTTGGGTCAAATACCGGGTTCTCATTTTGGTGTATGGAGAGTGAAACTGAACCCGAGCAGATTTGTTTATCAACACAGCTCTCGGTTTAGAGAGGCAGGTGTCAAACTTGTAGAAAGCTGGGCTATGTGTTTTTTTAACCACTCGTCTTACCTAATTTTCCCCATAATCTTCACATAAACACCATAACCCTGATGTTACCACAGCTTGTGATTTATGACTGGATTTATTTATGGGGTTTTAGTTATTACTAAAGTTTCTCCCCAAAGTAAAGAAAAAAGGAATTGATCATTTCAGTGTTTGAAAACTTCATCTCTGAATGAAATAGCAATATACAAGCTTGGATATGAAAAGAAGAGAAAATTTCACTTCACTTTTTGAATTCTATTTGAAACTTTTGACACTACTTACTGTTTCATATTTTCAGTGTTTAATTCAGATGCTGTGAATTGTCATTTAGAAGTGCAGATATATTGCACAGGTTATTTAGGGACCAAATTTTAGATTCTTAAAAGCACCTAAATAATCAAAAGGAGACACTGCGTCCTCCTTGTCACTATCTGTGAGAACAAGGGAGAGACAGGAACTACTGTGAAGTGGAAAAGAGATTAATTGCTGTGAACTGGAAAATGGTTATGAAGTTACAAATGAAGATACATTTTTACAGGAAATTTTTAATTTATAAGCTGTATTTTTAGTGTAAGTGATTGCTATTTTCAAAATATAATACACATTAAATAAAAGTTTGAATACACAGCTGCAGAATTAACATAAAAATCTGGGAGACATTTAACATTGCTTCAGAAAACACCACATATTTTTAATTTGAGTGTGTTTGTGTGTAGACATACAAGGCATAAAGAAGAGCATATTTTGCTAAATGTTCACTGTAACCATGTTGAACATGCTGTTGAAATTGTCACCTTTTTTGTAATTTTATATTTAAGTTAAGTTTATAAATAGTTTCTGCAGCATTAGCAAAATTCTAATAGATTTTTTGATAAATGATTACTTTTATATTATAGATTTTATGGAGTTAAACAGTTTAATAGGTGGTGCAAAAGCAACTGTTAAACATATGCCTTACTTCGATGCTATTTAAGTATGATCCTAAAATTAAGCTAGTTCTTTAAATACTATGCGGAGTTGAAGAGAAATTGAAAAGCTGCACAAGACTCATGTAACAAAAACCAGGTGAAAGAAATACATATAAAGATTTTTTTTTTTAACTTTTCCTAAACTTGTAAATTGCTTGTCCTAGCCAGAGCATGATTTATTCTGGTTGCTTTAAACCTGTATCCCAGGTGAGTGGCAGGGGGCTTCTAAAGGAGAAGCATAAAGAACATCAACTGAGCTCGATTTTTCATAATGGAGGGCATCAAACTGGGGCTAGCTATACAGCTGATGATCTGGAGGCAGAAAATGGTGTCATCGTCTTCTTACAGTCCTAAATAAAGACCACTGTTAAAGCAGGATCTAACAAAAATAAATTTGACTTTATTTTTGTCACATTGGAAAAAACTGTGTCTACTTAAAAAGATACTGAAAAAACCCAGCTATTCCTCTGATCCAGTACTTAAGGCTCACAGTGTTTTTAATCATCTGTTTCCAGCGTATATACCTAGTTAGTAACCAGCTCCCCTTCACCTTCTGTCATATCCAATAACACTCACTTCTTTTCAGCTGCCATGGGCAACTTTTGAGGCTCTTTTTGTCACTGCTTCTTGTCAGAAGTGTAATGGTTTATGCCCAGAGAATGCTTTTCTCCTAGGACATGCTGCCTGAGAATATTAGGACCTGAAATAGTCCTTTAAGGTTTTGAGAAGACATATTCCTGATCCTGAGTTTCCTAAGCTTATATTTGGGTTGTTGGTTCAAGTGAAGAGTAGCTTGCTTGTACTGTCCAATAAAGATTAATCACTTCCACAGAAACAGGAATAGCTAAAATGCATTTGCTTCATGCACTCACACTTTTCATAATGGATAAAGGTGAGGAGGAAAAAAAACAACCCACAAACAAGATTTATTCTAGCAAACCATCATTTTGGCTACTGTATTAGAAAAACACTATGGAAATAAATAAAGCAAAATCAGTTTAAAAGCAAATCTGATCCCAAATTCTAGCTGTCACTTAAGATCTCTGATGCATATCACAACAGTACAGGCTGACAGAAGGACTTGAGGTGCTTTTCATTTCCAGGATGCTGCCTCTCAGAGTACGCTTTGGTCTTGTCTTTCCATTTACATAAAGAGAGCTTTTATCAAAAGTTAGTGGATGTTGTGTTAACACCACATCCAGACAACCCTCCATTTCCTTTCTCATTTATAGGAACTTATGATAGGGAGACTTTAATTGGCTCTTTTGAGACTAAGAAATGAATGGAATTTCCTTTAGGCTTGTATAAGAAGGCAATGTTAATTCTGAAGCCTGATACTTCTTTTTTATTCCACCCGTGTTTACTTTTTGATCAGGAAATCAGTGTGGTGCATCTCTACTCTTCCACTAAGAAGTTCCTGGGACTCACATTTTGCAAATCACTTAAAGAAAGTGTTTTTGTGAAGACCACATATGACTTATTAATAAAACAGATGTTGGGATTGAGGCACAGGTGCCACTCTCCTCCTACATGTAAACACACAAGCGCAGGCACACAGGCACACACACCCACCACGTGCTTTCAGCGTTATCCTGTCACTGCACATTGTCCCTGTCTTTTTGTGCTCAGTCTATCAAATTCTGCAGCTCGCATTCATACTTCAGCTGCTTCATGGAAATGCACCACAGCATATCAGGAAGACTCTTACTTATTCTCCCATCAAAACAGTAGTAAATCCCTTCCACTGCTTCTCAAATATTGTATTAATGGTGCTCCAAATATTGGAGTAATGGTGAAGGTCAGTAGAGGTAAGCAGACTCAGTAAGGCAACCTTCTGCCTTGGGTCAGAAATTTGCCTATTGGTATTTCTTGGGGACTTTTCCCTGTTCTCTCCCTTTCCTATGGAGAGATCTTATTCCTTTGAATACAGATCAGGAAAACTCCCAGTGCTCAGCAGCTCTCCGGGGGGACAACTTGTGACATCTTTAACTTTCTTTTCTTTTAAGGATGGAAAGGGATCCGCATGAAAGCTGGATTTAGCATTGGCAAAGGCCAATGCAGAAAGCAGTGTTTCACGTCACATCTTTCACATCCTGAGCAGCAAACTGCCCCTTTCAGCAAAGCAGTTAAACACATGCGTATATCCTATTGACTTTCTAGCACTTAAACATATGCTTAACAGCTTGGATGAATTGGGGTAGACTTAAGCAAATGATTAAGTGCTTTTCTGTATCAGGTGTCAATGGAAGGGGGAATATTTGCCTGCTCTGCTTTTAATATTCAGTCTTATTGTTTTGGAGTTTACATACACAATTCTAGTTCAGGCAACCTGTCTTTGAAATCCTGTATTGTCTTAGGAGGTGTATGTATGTTTTTGTCTGGTTAACCAGCATGAGGTATAGCTTACGAGGCAGACTGCATCTTACTTTCCTCCTCCTAGCGCATTTCTCAGGTCGCTTCCATTGAGTTATTTTTTTATATATTGATTCTGGAAGACAGTATTGACTGCTTGCTTCAATACTGCCCAGCATAGCTAGATGTAGCAATTTAGCTCTCTTAAGGCAGAAATGAGCAAACTCCCACTGAGACAGCCATCCATTGATTAACATCAAATACTCACAGCCTTTAATGTCATTCTGTACCTAGACTCCTATATTATTAGGTAGTGTCTGGTTCAGAAAACACAGGGATATAAATCCAATTCCATTTTTACCCCCTCCCAAGAGGAGATTCAAAGATATAACACAATCCACTCGAAGCATAAATCCGTAACTGAAGCTTAGGTGCGCAGTATCAGACAACAATTTTCTAGTGCAAGCTGTTGAATTGCTTTCCATGGGTGTTTCTTTCATTTTCTCCATCACCATGCAAATGGCTGACTATTGGGTAATACAGCCTTCTTTTTACATCTGAATAAAAGCTTCATACTCTGTGCTTTATCTCCTGGTGAGTATGGCAATCATAAGAGCATTTCTTTTCATGAGCTTACATACCAACATAACTGGAGGGCCTTTAGGAAGGGGCTAACCTTTAATATTTTTTATAATAGTATGAGACAGTTTGGCTATTCTGGTTTTTATCTGCACCAATTTACCACTATTAATCAGCAGGGAAAGCCACTAATGAACTAGTGGCAGATTCCCTAGCTCTAAAGCAGGTATTGCATAGCAGGGTTTCTGCTGTCTGTTAGTGAAATACCACTGCATGTTTCTAAATAACAGAGATTTTCATTATGGCCATGAGTTGATTTACTTTTGTCCTTATGAAATATTTGATTAATTGGAAAAACGTCTCACTGCTGCTTTTACCAAAGTAAGATCAACTTTTCCAGAAAGGACCTATACACCTGGGATTATTTTTATTATGAGGTCATGGCAGCTTCAAATTTCATGTGGTTTGTACATGGACAAGCAGCTACAGCTGGTAGCCCGTGAGACAGAGCTGTATTAAACTTAAAAACTGTGGAAACTGTTTATGTGTGTGTGTTTTATGAAAGGCTAAGAGTCAACACAATGAATAAGAATGTATCTTGAACATGTTTTGAAAGGGTTGCTTTCAGTTGATTCTCTCTCCTGGGGGTGACGTGATTGAGCTATATAGATACTTCATGGGAGTAACTATAGTGGAAACAAAAGAGCTAACTGCATTAAGCTTACCATGAATTAAAATAGGTTGAAAATGTGAAGAGGCTTTTACTACCTAGGGGGGAGGTCTTGGAATAGCCTTGTAGGTGGAATAAAACTGATGAGATGTCTAATGAACTTTGTCAGAGGTTGATATCTTTGTGAAAAGTGCAATATGAAATGGGTGCTAGTATTCTGGAGAAACAGGATTTGATGACCCAGAAAGCCATTTTCATGAGGTTCATATCAGACATATATGATGCTGAAGTGATACTCAGGCAGCATATCTTGCAATCATTATTGGTTATAGAGGCAGTTAAAATATCTGTAATTTGATTAAAAGGTGCTGAGTTGTCGTGCACTACATTTAAACATATACCTATACTGTTATATCCCATTCTCCTACTTTGCTGCATACAGGCACCGAAGTTTTGCCTGGATGCAGTAAATGGCAAAATCTAGACCCACAGCTTCATACTCATAACTGATAGCAGGTTCTGTAACTGCACCAGTCAGAAGGAAGGGGAGAGCCAGTGGAGAAGCAGGCCAAGCGATTCGGTACAATTCCTGCAGCATGGGTAATGATCTGTGTAATGGTTAACGACTGCTATGTCTGTGCACCTCTGGATAGTTATACAGCCTCCTAATGGTCTAGCAAGTCTGTCATAGTGAATATATACAGAGGTTCCCCTGGACCAGCATTGTGGAAAGTATATGCAGTGCATGGTGGAAAAATGTTCTTGGAGTGGTTGGAGCCAGAAGGAGAGTGAAGCATCCCTCCTGCTGGTCTGTGCCATGACCAAATGAGTAAATGAAAGGACTTTGCATCATACATCTCATCTCAGCTGCTGGCTTTCCCATCCAATTTTGCTTTACGTAATACTGAATAGGCTGGACTGCTTAATTGACATGTAACCCCACACAGTCAAAAAGTTTAATGGAGCAATGGATCTAGGCAAATTTAGCCCTTAGGTTGCTAATTTGATTCAATATCACTTTCTCATTAGCTCCTCTGAGTTTTATGGATTTAAATAGTTTCTTTCTTCTCCAAATGTGAGCAGTACAGAGGCTTTAGTATTACATATTTGACTAATTTATTGATCAGCCTGGCTGGATTTCAGCTGAATATCAGCTGAGAGCAAAAAAAAAAAAAAAAAAGCCTAAACCAATCTCTCAGAAAAGCTGTTTATTTTGCAGGGGACAAAATGTGACAGATCTTCTGTGGGGAAGATTTCCAGTGACATACATTGAAAGAATACTTTTCGAACAGAGTATTTACAGGGAACTTTAGTATTTAGAGATGTGCACAGTGCGATCTTGCTTTACGAGCAGGTACTGTGTGTGGATGCTGGCCAGAGACAGGCCTGGAAGGAGTTAACTCTCCCCCTGACTGGGGGGAAGTCCACAGCTGCATCCCGTAAGCACAGGGATTTCCAGCCTCTGGGCTGACCCAGCTGTCAAAAATTAAGTAGTTCCTCAGCACTCTGTGAAAGGGAGGTGCTCCAAGGGATCGGTTTGGCTTGTATTAGGGTTTAGATGCTTTGTGAGGGAGAGCAGGGAAAAACATGAGCTAAAAAGATACAACACCCTGCTTGTCTTTCTTTTTCTGTTGTTTATTATATTCGGACTTCGAACAAAGTTTTTTCAAGTTTTCCTTTTAAGCTGCTGTATGTGGGCAGATGGGGTGTATGTTTGACTTAGCCTGTTAGCAGTATTAAGCAAAGGGCTTTTTTCTCAGGTCTTTTTTCTATTAGAGAGTAAAGGATTCCCCTTAAAAGCTGGGTAAGTTAGTCTCAGGTTTACCTGTGGTGACCGTGACTTGTCATGATAGAGCGGCATAAAGTTGAGTGCTCTTTCTTTCAAGTAAACCTACTCCTCTTTTTCTGCAGTTGTAAATGGTGTCAGGCATATTTTTTTTTTAGAACTTGATTAAAGAGAAAGCTGCTGCTCTATTGTGCAGTGTTCCATTAGAGGCAGTGGAATTATCTAAGAAACTATGAGAAATGCTGAGGAGGGGGAGAACTTGGTAGGCATTTGAAAGATTAAATCTGTCTGATGAATTAAAAGCAGCTCTCAGGCTCCATAGAGAGGTTATATAGTCTGTTACAAACTCTAGCAGTACAGAGCTTTATCATTATTTGATCAAGGGTATTTTCAAAAACAGCATTAGAAAGTAGCCCTGTTAGTTCCTTTTGTGCTCTAGCATGATTTGGCTGTGGTGTTTGTATCATGCTACCTGAAAAAAACAACTTCAGCTGTGCTGAGTCTGGATCTTCCCAAATGGGTAATCACATACTTAGTAGTTATGAAAGTAAGAATTTATTTATTGGGGGTAGTGCATTTGTATCAATTATGTGAGCTTAATTATTTTATAAGAAATAGTGGGCAACCATATGCTAGGAGTAATAAGGAGACCCTCAAGCAACTCTGTTTACACAAGTCTGTTTTTCCCCAAACTGCTCTTCTGTCAGGTTTTTTTTCATCACATTAAGAAGTGCATCTCTTATGTTTGTTTTGAGACAAGATTTTTACTTTGGGGCAAAAGAAAACGTGTACACGCCCTCCTCATCTTCATATATCCTGATGTTTTACTGCTTGATGTCTGTAGTCCCTTTGCTGTTATATATGTCTAGTTATTCTTGGATTCAGTGTATTTTCTGCTTTATCCTGTGCAGCACAGACATAATAATCCTGCAACTTATAGCTTCGCTTTCTTTTGCTGGGTAAATGTTTGATACCAGAAGTCTATTTGGATTGTACAGCATGTTCAGGAGGAAAACAGCATCTGACAGAATACTTTTTACAAACATCTTGCATAAGCAGCCAAAAGAGGCAAGGGAAGCTGTGCAAACCACAGAAGTTACTAAGCCACCGATGTATGGAAAGTGACTTCTTGCATAGCCCACATGCAAGCTGTTGGCTGACTAGGATCCCTCCCAGTTGCCTGCATCTTGCTAGCTGGTCCTTCTTTATAGCAACATCCCTTTATTGAACTTGGTAACAGCAAGGGTATGGTAATATTTCCAGAGGACAGAATCTACTCATGAAAGTCAGGCAGCAATTGACAGCATTTTGTGTCTCTTGCTTATGATGATTCAATTATTTTTTTTTCTTACAGTATAGATTAATCTTTTCATGTTTCAAAGCTAAAATAAAACAGATTGTTTGGTTTTTTTAAAGTTTCTTTATAAGATATGATAAGGCCTTTTATTGAAAAAAAACCTCAGAGCACCCCACAAAGCCACAGGCCTAGATTTAGAAGGCCAAACTAAGACAGTATCTTGTATGTTACTAGGCTGTAAGTTGTAACAGGCACCGATGTCTTAGAACCGTATGAGGTGGAAGGGCCAGCAGGCTTTACGGGACTATTAATGTTGAATGTTAGGTCTACTATGGTTCTTACTTACTAGCTTAAGCTGCCACCTTTTGTACTTTTAATTAGTAAAGAATGACAGTTCCTTTCTTCACCACAGGACAATGAAATATATTTTATAAGGCAAACAGCAGCTGTAGGGTGTGGGCATGGTTATTATAAAATAATCATGCCCACAGGGATCAGGGAGGCATTTGGTTCTGCCTCATGCTTCATAAGAACCGTAGGCTGCAATTGCTCTGCGATGGCAGCCTCCCTGTCATTTTATATTATTTAACGAATTCCACTACATTGTCCTCAAGCTCTGCCTTGTGGTTATCGTAAAGAAACTCATATATCTGCCGTACTGACTGCATCAGCACTTCATCTCCTATTTAAGTGTACTGCTGCCCTCAAAATAGCATGAGACTGTTGTTCATTATGCGGGAGGGGAAAATATTACATAGTTATACAATTTAATGCCCAGATCCTGTTAGGAGGGCAATTCAGCATTTCAAGAGGCACATAAGTTGAGCAGATCATAGGCTAATTCATTAGCACCTTAGTCTGAAAGACTGTCTGTTGTCTGATTCACACAATACTGATCTTACACAGGAAGTGCTTACAGTGTAAACCTCTAGCATTACATTTAATCTCCCCTCCTGTATTTCACAGACCATTGTGCTTTACATGGCTAAGTGCAGTTAGTTGACTAATTTGTTTACTTTAACTTTTACTTGAGCAGGATATCTGTTCAAAAAAAGGCTTCCTGTCTTCATTTGAACACATGAACTGAATATTTTTTGGCTATCATAGTTCCAGTGGTAAATCTTCACCAGTGGTAATGTTTTTTTTACTTTTAGCCACCTAAATATTGGCATTTCCATCTTCTAGCTCTGCAAAGCCTTCTTTGCCTTTACAAAGCCTTTGCAATAAGTCCACTCTTCAGTGATTTTTGAAAACTCTAATTAGATGGAGCCCACCGCTTCTGCTTTTCCCTGCTCCCCCACCTTGAATCACTTTATTGTTCTTTTCATGTCTTTGTCCTTAGACCTATTTTTCTCATCTCAAGTTAATTATTTCATTTTGATTTTATAGCATCTGTCAAACACTCTAGGCATTTTCCATAAATTAAATCTGCAAGGTTCAACTGAAAGCTTAACATAAACAATGTAGAACAATCCCATCAAATAATCATCACGTTCAAAACTGCACATCACTGTTTCTTGCCTCAATACATCAACTAGCGTAATGGAGCTTATGTTAATGGCTATTTTCCTTTACATGTGGTGTAAAAAAAAAAAAAAAAAAAAAAGGAAAAATAATGTTAATAAAAGGTCTTCCTTGTATTGTGCTGACTCTTCTGAAGTTTGGGAGTCTTCCTGTTGACTTCAGTCACTTCTATATTAGATGAAATCTGTACAAACCTATTTGAGGGTAAAAAGTCACCTATTAGTAGTGAAGTTGGGGTTTTTTTTGTGGAATAATAAGAATGAGTGTCTTAGAAGTTGTGTTATATATCTGTCCATAAAGGTGATGAAGTACTGACAACCCAAACTTCTTATTAGATCACAAATTTACCTTAACCCTATTAAATAATGACTTAGGAAAATACTTACGCTCCCATAATGAATTTAGTGAATTTCTATGTGTTGTTAGATGATTTAGAATTAGAAAATTTGTCTGAATTAAATAAAGAAGTGCCTAATAAATAATCTGACCAGTTTGCATACCTTAGTGTTGCTGAGTTATTGCAAATTTGATTTATGGTTTAATGAAGTAGGATGTGATTATGGTATAACCTTTAGTATGGCAGTCAACACTAGAGGATCTCAACTCTCCTCAGGTGTTGGTGACTGTTTTACTCAATGAGGAAACAGCAGAACATTATCCCAATTTTATAGGACTTGGGGTGATTAACAGAGAAATTACAGCATTGGCAGGAACAGAGTTTCTGGGTTATCAGGTCCTCCCTGTTGGTATTGCAACTTCATCTTTCAACCAGCTCTTTTGCTGCATTAGAAAACTTCATTTCTCTAGTCACTGAAACATGGAAGTTTCTGCCAAAGCTTTTCTGTCCAGTTTACTACTGCTTGGTTTTATACCAGCTTTGTACTTAAGCATTGAAAGCTGTGCTGTTGCCCAATTTGACTCCTTGGATATGTTTATAGACCACAATCATAGCTGTTAATTAAAACAACAATAAAGTCAAGGTCTCTTCAACTTCCTTGGAAGACAGGATCTTCCAAGTAGTTTCCTAGTGCTAAAACCTTTCTGCATACTCTTTGCACATGACTTAATCTTTGTTGAACATGGATGATACGGCAAAGCAGAGTAAGTTGTACCTATACTTTATGCTTTGCACAATGCAATGTATACTTCCCTATTTCTGCTGGAAATACTAACATACCCCAGATACGTTTACCTTTTTCATAAAAAAATAGCATTAAGTGGTTCCCAGTTACTGAGAGACCTATTTAAAATACACAGTGTCTTTCTACTCTTAGTGATTCAGTTTGGAATACTTATGATGTAATGATGTAATTATAATGGTAATTAATCCTGGTCCTTAAATGTGTGAGTTCATGACTTGTTTAATTTCACATATGAATAGTATGATATATCTTGGAATAAGACCTTGTGCTCCATAACTTATATCTTGTACTTTGACCACAGGACTCATCTTCCAGTTGCTGCAATTTATAAATGAGATATTTTGCCTGAGGTGAATAAAATTTTACATCTGAAATGATAGCCAGCTAGAAGGATGCCATTTCTTAAATAGTAAAAGTCATTCTGCATTATCATTCTCTTATTGCAAATATACATTATGTAAACTTATTAGGGAACGTATTTTGCCCCAAAAGAAACGTTTACTACACAGAAATGACAACAAACTAAAACAAACCCCAAAGCTAAGTAAGAAAGTAGGTTTTAATTTTCAGAGGATTTATTTTTATGCTGTTTACACTAGCATTCAGTCTAGTTTGACTTGATTAGTTAAGTACTTTGTAGTTGCTTCCTGTCACATTTTAATCCATGTTTTACACATTAAAGTAATGAACTTTCAGTGGTACACAATAACAGATCATAGCTATGATCTGAGACTCATTTGTGGTACAGAGACTGCCATTAAAATGCAGATCTAAGTATAGAGCTTTTGTTTACTTTCCCCAAGCTAAAGTAGTCCTTTAAAAAAAAAAAATGCTGAAGCTACTGATTTGCAAAAAGAAAAAAAAATACGTTATTTGGAAAAAATACATTATATTATTTTAGGTCCTCTTTAAAAAAAAAAGGAGAGAAAATGGGATAAAACTGCATTCCAGACTTGATCTCATGTCTAGAATACAGATATATTAATATAGATATTCTAATATCTGTGTCCGTAACTCCTTGCCTAAATTGAGATATTTCGGGTCCTAGTTCCTCCACTGCTGATATGTTACGTTGCCTTGAACAAATCCTTTAACTCTCAATATCTATTACGTATTACTTGTATGTTTTTAGAGAGAGGCCTGTGCAGAGATCAGCTTGAGGGCCTTGATCTGTACTGAATGCTCCAGCATCTACTAAAAAATAAAAAATATATTGCAAGACAGGAATGAAAACTTTGCTTTCTGAAGGAAGGCAATGCTCCTGAAATATGAGGTGAGAAGAGACTTCAGAATAAAACTGCTGCAAAAGGGTCTGCAGAAATAATGAATTTGTTTTCTTTTAAAGAAAAGAATACAATTAAATAATTGTTTCCATCTCTGAGGATTATGTGTTACTGCTGACCTTTCTGGGGAAGTCACCAGTTTCTGAAGTGCAGCCATCTGTTTAAGATTGTGTTGCAACATTAAACTATCAAGTAGGAAAGGAAATTGAGTAAAACAGCAACTGCAGCTGGAACGGTGGAAAAACATAAGTAAGCAGAATTAACTAAGGACTTGGAATTATAGTCTGTTTACCAAGGTAGATAGTCTAAGTTCTTAGAAAAAAAAGAACAGTTGAAATGTGAAGAAAGATCTCAGCTGCCATGCTGTGTCTGAGAGTTAGATGGTCCAATTACTCCCCTATTTTGAATATTCTCTAGAGGTTGCTCTAGTCCTACTTAATTGTATTCCTTTAAGTGTCTTAGGAGTTTCTCTGAACATCACACCCTGGCTCATGAAGGAACATAGCACAAAACTCCTTCTGCTCTACTTTCCTCCCTTGCATGTTTTTGGCTTACATTGTAAGAAACTCTGTGTAGCTTCTTAACTCAAGCACAACAGCACAGCAGGTAAATCTCATGTTTCACTACAAAGGGAAATGGGAGATCTTGAAATTAGGGCATTGAAGGAGACTCAGGAGACTTGGTTAAATTGTTGTATGACCTTGGCAAGTTCTTTAGTCTATGCCTTGCTTTCTGAACTGTAGGATCTCGTCTTACTGGTCTCGGGAATTTGAAACATAGGTGCAGTGCATGACTATCAGTGAAAAGTAAAATATCATGGTCCAAAGCATTTGACTGATAGAGTTTAACATGTACCACTACACCATGAACTCAGAAGATGATAAAAATGACAACTTTCACCCTGCATATTTTGCTCTCATGTTAATCAAGTGATTTGCTTCGTTGTGGTAAGGCAAATCTTTTCCCCTATGTGTTTTCCAACGCAGAACTTCCATTACCTTGGACTGGTCTACAGCAAGAAGAATTGCTACTAATCTGACAAGATGTTTCCAACTGCTGCACGCATGTCATTAAAAGAATATTCCTAACCCACGCATCAGTCTTTTTTACATCTGTCATACAGCTTAGATCATACATATCTTTTTCTCCCCTGAGAAGGAGTCATACTGTAAACATTCTTTCATTACTTTTAGTCTCACGTCAGAAAGGATCATATACTTATTTTGGGCGTGTCTAACTTCCTCTGCTAGTGGTAACTACAGATCTACAAACACACCCCCAATTATCTTTTCTTTGCATCCCTTTCCTGGTTACTGACAAGCTCCAGAAAGACAGATGTAGTCTTTGCATGAGATCAGCTGTGCATATTGCTAACAGATTGCTGGGCAATCCAATAATGAAGCCAGTTAGCTCTTATTGCTCACACTGGTAGATGGGACTCTCTTAAACTGTCCCCAGCTAGGCTTTTCAAACTGCTGCTGCTATTTATTCTTACTCCTTTTTCTCTTCTGGTCCTTTTCTTGCAAACTCTCTATTTATGTAGCTCATTATACTATTCCCTTCTTTTGGTTGACCTCACCTTTGATGTTGTTTCTGTATTGTAAATAGCTATTTCTGTTTTCCACTTTTACGTGTGCATTTTCATGTTAACAACTAAAATCTGGCATCACGCTTGACTGTAATTCAAATGTCAGTTTGGATTGAAGCCATTCCTTGGAGGAGGTGCATTTGAAGTGGCAGGGAGTAAGTGACTGATAATGAAAATAAGCATTCATTTTGTCAGAACCTCAGCAGATCATTTATTGGAGAGCATATTCTAATGAGTGCCACCCACACCTGCCAGATGTGTCATTGGGGATTAGGCCAGATCCCTAACATGTGTATTGTTTGATACTTGAAGGAGGGAAAGAAGGGGAAGGTTGCATAACTGTAATCAATAGGATAGTGGGTTGCAGGTTTGCAAAATGGGCCAGAGACCTATGGCACCCATATTAAAATGTCAGGCTTAGTTTGTGCTCCGAGTAGTATAAGCCAACAGTAGCTATTTAGCTGAACTGCATCCTCCACTTCACTTTTTGTCTGTGTTTTTCTTTATATGCATAATGTAATTGGTAGAATGTCATGATCTGATTGAGAGATGTAGGCTAAATGTTGTCATACCCTTAGAAACCCTTGGCCGCCAGGATTACTGCTGACTTGTCATTTCCGTATTCCTCAGCAGCATAAATGCATATTTTCCTAAAGTTCCAAATGTGGAGGCAGCCTTGATTTCAGTTCATATGTGTAGTTGGGGTTTGCATAGGTTTTCTATCAAAATTATTTTAATACACATAGACAGATGCTAAACAATAAAGTGTAATTACCTTTTTTCGTGCCTTAGCTTACTTATTGGGCTTTAATGTTATTTGGACGAATGTTAGACCCTTTTGAGGAATTCAAGATTTCCCGCTCTCTACATTTTCACTTCCAGAATATGGAATTTCCTCCTGCTGCCATTTTTCATGGTCTTTTCTTCTCCTCATTGTGATAACTCCAAAGTGATCTTGTCTCTTAAAATTGCTTTCCTCTTCTGGCAGGAGCTTACTGGTCACCTTTTATAAGTGTGAAAATTCCCCACCCGATGACCAGCTGAACATCCTTGTTGTTCCTAGTGCTATCCAGCTATGGGAAGGACTTGATCCTAGATGGTTTTTCTGTTATATAAGGTATTATCAAGTTATAATAATTCTCCACTGTTAGCTGTCTCTCTCTACTTCTCAGAAAAAAAAAAAAAAAGCCTGACTTGGAATTAAAAGACACTATATATATATATATATATATACTGAATGAATTTAAAAATAAATAGTACAAGTGCATTGTTTCCAAGTGGAATTTGGAACTGATATGTAAAATATTGGTTTTGTTTATCTTGTTAAACACGAAACAGAAACAGCAA
Source organism: Chlamydotis macqueenii (assembly GCF_036417535.1). Lineage (NCBI taxonomy): Eukaryota > Metazoa > Chordata > Aves > Otidiformes > Otididae > Chlamydotis > Chlamydotis macqueenii. The sequence continues at coordinate 4,280,948 of NC_141562.1, forward strand.
TGAAACTTCACTTAGACCATAACAAAATGTAGGAATGATGATCCTTTAGGGTTTACTAAAAAGTTTTTCTTTTTTTCTCATGATTCTGGTTTTTACTGTTAATTGTTAATTTCAGGAAATTAATGAGAACAAGGTCATAATTTTTATGACTTGACTTAACTCTGCATGAGTTTGAGTTAGTAGATGGTGTTGTAACTGGTTACCCAAAAGCTCAGTTGTATTCTTAAATTTTCCAATATTTCATAAATATTAGTAAAGCTTCCAGTGAAACTGGCGAGAAATTCAAGCCTGGATTGAAACTTCAGAAGGATGTTATGTTTTTTCTTTTTATATATTTCAGTAATAGCAAGGTATAATATGCAAATTAGATTAGATGTTCACATAACATTCTGTAATTCTGTACGCTGGGACAGTCAAAGAGCCTCTGGAGTCCTGTCAGAGTTCTCAGTTGTGGGATTCTTCAGTGCATCATCCACGGCAACAGAAGCATCCCATTCCTTGATTTTGCTCAGATGTACAGCATGCTACAGCAAGGCGGGGTGTCATGACTTTTCCAACAATGAGGGAAAGAGAACTAAAACTGAGGACAATGTTAACCTTGATGATTTTAAGGGATTAGTGTATTTAGGAGTCAAAGATGTGAGGCTGTCTAGAAGAACTGAATTTTAAAAGTTACAGAATTGCCAAATGCTCTCTAATGAAAAACATCGACCACACCAGACTGATCATCTTGTTTTTACATTGCATCCACTCTCCAACTTCTTAATCAAATTTTCATGTGTAGATTGGAAGCATTTTGGGACAGACTCCAATCTCTTTTCTTGCCTGTCAGGCACCTAATGCACTTCAGGCATCAAGTAAAAACAATAACATTGAAATTCAATATCCTTCTCTTTTTATTTCCAGAAACATGTGAGCCAGAATCTTTCAAAATTTGTAGGGTGGTGTTTGGATAAGGATTTTTGAACACTTACTTAATAATTCCATTAAGTAACACTCTATTCTGACTGAAATCTCATTTAGTTAATATTGTCATTAGTAACACCCGGTAAAAAAAAAAAAGTAGTAAGATCTGTTCCTAAGTTGATTATGTTTGAGTTTACATCTTTTGATGAAGAATGTACATATATTTTAATTTATACATCTATTTTAATTATTTCCAGGTGTAGCATTACTGACACCTTTCATTTCTGTCCTTACCAAATGCTGTACATCCATAATACATTCTATATTTTACATGCAATCAAAAAAAAGAAAAAAAAAACAGCAGAGAAAGAAAAACAGAAATATTATTTTGCTGAGCTAAAAATGTGTGAACAGAATGCTGCGTGCAGTTGCAGTTTCTCTGTTTTTGAAAAGGTTTTAGGAGAACTAGAGAAGTAAAGGTGTGTGAAAGGATGATCAAAGGTTTGGAAGAGCTTTCAAAAAAAATTGAATAGACTAGGATTCTTCAGTTTGGAAAAGAAATCAATGAGGGGGGATATGACAGAGGTCTATTAAATCCCAGCATGAAGAAGTGACTGAAAAATGATCCTTTACTGTCTCTTCTAATACAAGAACTAATTGGTATCAAGTAATGGCAGGGTCAAAATAGCAAAACATGATGTTTCTTGCTGTAAGAGATATGACGGGGAGGCTTTGGATATTAAAAGTTTGCATCATTTTTAAAAGTCATGTTGACGCATTACTGGAAGAAAACTCTGTTGTATTATTTAAACACTGAAATATTTTCTCTAGCTCAGAAAGCCCCTAAACTGTAAAAGCTGCTGAATGCCAAGAGATTACATCACAGAGATATCACTCTGTGTTTACCCTGCAAAGACATTTTTGCCTTAGGCCGCTATGGCGGCAGGACAGTGGGCTCAGTGGATGGTATGGTATGTCGTAGAGACTGATGGAGTGACAGAGAGATGTGGACTGAGTCAGTGAAACCGTGAAGAGGTAAAGTCTGTGTGAGAGGACGTGTAAGCCTCATAACAGATTAACTCTGCAAAACAGTAGATCTCCACCATGTTGTCTGCGTAAGTTAATGATCTCCATCATTACAGGTGACATGAAAAGTATAGTAGGGAAGGGCTCTGCTTATTAGTGATATTGGTTTTTATATAAAAGATAAATGTGAGCGTGTCAGTTTATTATAATCTGTCTAAATAAAACTCTGCATTGACCAATAGTTTTATTTTCTGCAGTGATCCTCTTCACTGGTGCATATGTGAAAAAAATGGATTAGATGATCCTTGCTTCACATTTATCTTCCTGTTCATTTTATGATTATAACAGTCAAGGGCAATAGCATCAGAGATTGTGTAATATTTTGAGGAAGCAGGGAGAAAAGTAGAAAATATATTAGGGTTTGGACTGGAGCTTCTGCAGAGAGCAATGACTAAGGTCCTATAAATATTTCCTGCTGGTCCAGCAGCTGCAGAAATTAGTAAGGTTTTCCCCACCCATTTAAGTCTTCACAGTGCTATCCTTTCTCCGTGAACTGTATTTAAAATGTAAATAAAAAGAAGGCTTTTAGGAGATTTAACTATTTCCCTTGGTATTTAAATTATTCAATTATAACTAAAGCTATTAAAATACAGTTAATTAAAATGGTTAGATTGTTTTCCTTTGCACTGATCACAGCATTGCCCTACTTCTCCCTCTAGCTGTTTAATTCCTATTAAAAATGATAATGCTTTGCTTTATTCATAAATGCAATAACCTTACGTACATTCTTCAAGTGATCTCTTTGGTACGAACTGTGCTGGTTTTCTTCTTTTTTAGCAGTGAAGCGGAAATTTTGCTGTAGTCTTTGGAGGTTTAATCAGCAGTAAGAGGACTCAGAATTTAAACATTATCATTACCAATTCTCGAGAAATAGCACAGCTCCCAGTAAAAAGCTTTGGTTTTATTTTGATGCAATCTAATGTCATTAGGGACAGCAGGAGCACCCTGGAGGTTAATAAAAGGTAGAACCTAAATAAAGGTTTCATAACTCACAATATAAAATTGCCAGATCTACACTTTTAAATATTTTATCTGAATAGTTTCACAACACTCTATTGGGAATCATAATCCAGCTGAAGTGCAGAGGGATAAGTGCTTAAAAAAAATAGAAAAGATGCCAAGGCAAGTTCATCTAATCTCATCTTTATCTTCACAGATAAGGAGGAGACAAATGTACTTCTCTCTTTTTTGGCATTACAATTACAGCATTACAACCCTTCTTTCTCCCTCAAGGTCATAGAGACCTTTCTTGTAAGGTGGTTTGTGTCTCCTTTGGGAGGCAATGTTAGGTTAGAGTGAAGTGAAGAGATCTTGATAGCCTCACACTCTCACTGAATAACGGGGTTTTCTAAGGTAAAGTCCAAAAGAAGCTCCTTTCAGTTGTTTAGGTAACTTTGCATGGATTTGTGTAGTACAAGACAAATGTCTGTGGAGGCACAACAGATGTTATACAACTACTGTAACTATAAGTGACATCAAGTCAAGGTGAGTATGATGGGCCAGGAAGGTCATGCCTTGATGTATCTTTGATCATCAAAGCACTGAGGAGCTATATCTACAACAATGATTATTTTTTTTTTCCTTACCTTGTTGGAGAAGGCTTACAGGGAGGGATGTGGATATGTTTGTTAAAGAAGGAAGAGCTGTAAGTAATTTAGCATCATTTTGTCTCCACCGTGAATGTCTGCACAGAAGGAGAGCATAAAGCCTGGGAATATAACTGTTTATATGATTTACGTTTGCAGGCCATTGCTGAAATTCCAGCTCTGCTGGAGCAGATAGCAGAACTCCTTTGGATTTCAAATTGGCCACTCTTGCTTGTTTTCACGTAATATCATTTTCACAAGAAGACGCTTTCTCTTCCATGTTTCTCAAGGGCATTTAAGGCTTTAAGTATTGCAACAACCCACAAGCCTAATAAACGTCATTTGAAATAACAATGCTATTGGGGAGCTATGCAACAATTCAGTTGATCTCCTGCTGTGTGACAGAGAACATGTAACACATGGGGCAGTGGTAATGAGAGCACTACAGGCTGCTCAGCATATGTATGGATTGGATGGGAGGACTGAAAGGCTAATTTGAGGCTTCCTGATGTAGCACATTGGGAGGAAAAGAGTGCATATAATATAGTCAGTTTAGATTCAGGCCTGAATAAACTTAGGTTCAGCTCAATTTGTTATAGTTGATGGAAGAGTGATAAAACTTTGGGGGATGTTAGTGATTGTTGTAGTTCTGTTATCTAAAGTAGGTGTTGCTTGATTATGAACCGTCACTGGTCGTAACAGGAGTGTAAGTGGAGAAACATGGTCTGTCTACAATAACCTAGAGAACTGTAAGCAGGAGGATTGGCTGGAGTTCAAAAACCTCTAGTATTTCAGCCCATGCTAAACTTGTAACTTTTAGCCTGAGAAACAAATGTTTGTTTCCTACAATCCTACCAATGTTTCTGTTGTATGGGTTTTTTTAAAAACTAAGAGAGAGATCGTGGTGGAATGTAGTTAAGGGTGGGGGAATTTACTTAGCCTAACTGTATCTCTCTTTCTATGGGACTTAGATTTTCACATGGTTAAACTAATCTGCCACTTGTATGAGGTTTTCAGACGTATTTTCTATTGTTTACCAAGGGTTTGCATGTGTCTGAGTCTTTGAGGAGTCTTGAAAAACAATTGTCAGTGGAATAGCTTCTAAAACTTACTCTAAGTGTCCAGGTCTAGTGTTCAAGACTTAGCAATACTGGGATTTTTCTACTATCTCAAATGAAAAACATTGTTGATAGCTTCAAATGAATTTTTTTCTTATTTGAAAATTGAATTTTCAGTAAAAGATATTAGAAGCTTTTATGCTCTGTAATGTTACATTATACTAAATAATTTAACTAGATACCTCCACTTCTGTTTCCATTTTGTCCTTGTAATTTAAGTTCTCAACCAAGGGCTCTAAATTTGTCTAGGGTTTCAGTGAGTACTATCAAACAAACCAGTGATTCAGAAATATACTACAGAATATGGCTGTTTGCTTATTCATTCAGTGGAGCCTCCTACAGAGACGACATCTGCTTATTGACTTCTGATGAGGTGTGTGTGGATGGAAAAGTAGATACAGCTTCTAAACTGCTTTTTATTCATGCAATCCTTTTCATAAGGGATTCCTTCTCCTTCCTTAGCTAGACCATTAAAGTTACAGTTTGTATCAGCGCTCAAGTTTTCTGTCCCCTGATTTAGTTAGCACGACTGATTCAAATGGGCCTCTGCTAGTGGAAATCCTTCATCCTATAAATATGCCTGGCTCGTTCTTGTATTAACTATTCCATGTCACATCTCCTTTACCAAAAAGAATGGCAGAAGCAATTTGAATTTTTTTTCCAGACAATAAATTATAATTTTTATGCTGAGGGTTTATCATAGAACTTTGTTTATGGACTTTTTATATGATTATGATCTCATTTGTCAAGTAGATGTTTGGTTTGGTGCTGTTCTTGAGAAATCAGTTTTGCACTGGCATAAATTCATGTATTTAAAATAGTGGATTCCTGTCCTGTCCTAAGATTGGGCTCCTCATGGTTCTCAGTTTGTTCTGTTACTACTATTGTATGTCTGTCACTAGACATGGGAAAGAGTTAACATGGAATTCTGATAAGGAAATTTTAGTTATGCTCTGTTTTGAGAGCTGTTTAAATGACATGAGTAAATTAAGTCTAACTTTTCTTGCAAAGCTAAAAAGTCCACAACACTTCATTTCTGAAATGCAACATCAAAGTAAAAAAGACAGAGGCTGACTGATACGACATGAAATAGCAGAAGTATTAGACTAAGCCAAACTTGAACTTCATATTGCATTCACACCTTCTGTGTTCTTTTAAGTACTCCTACTACAAGCAGCCAGTCCTTTGCTGCTCTGTTGCCCCACTGTCTTTTCTTATTTGTTCCTATTATGAATGAGAAAAATTTGCTTCACACAGAATTCTGGGTAGCAGTGCAGGTTAAATCACTGGTCAATGCAAAAGACTAGTGAATTCATTTTGAAGTTATTGTTCCTTGATCAATTTGCTATTGATGGGGGGTAAAAATTCTGTCTTGAAATTGAATAAATATTAATGTCATCCAGAAATGTTATATTTGGGACTGGTTTAGGAAATATCATAATTTTGCATAATCTATAAAACAATCCTGATTTGTAAAAGATTTTCAAGTATTTCTCATGATATAGAACATAATTCCTAGGATGTTGTCTATAGCATTACTTTTTTATGGTCCCAAGTTCATCAGGTTTTTTTTAGATTCTTAGAATGCTGATGGGAAGCTTTGCAGGTGCAGAATAACTGCTTCCTGGAGATGGCAATATTTTATTGCAGGTGACTGATTCCCTGTTACATTGGTGTTTTGTGGTAAAAACAAGAAAAGTGAATCAATCAAAAAAAAAAGATCTTAAAATCTGGAATGAAGAACAGTTTTCCTCCAGTTGGAAGTACACACAGTAAGAGCTCCAGCGTTAAGTGGCATGAAAGGAGAATAAAGAGCAGAGAGCCTGTTTGCATGTGTGCTGCAATGTGTGAGCACACCCTGCAACTCATCTTATTTAATCCTGGGAAGCATAAGGACCGCACATCAGTTATAACTGCAGCTTATTCTGACTCTTGGGTTGCATTCATCCCATGTACGCTCTTTGACATCTGTCATATAGTTATGTAAAAGTTTCCAGTGACATGCCTGACTGCTAATCTTGGATCAGGGTCAATTCTAGTCAAAATTCCATGCAGTGAGAGTAGAGTTGTTGTACCCTTTGTGCATCACCAAGCCTAGTACTATTCATGTATGCAGTGCCGTCGTTCTCCTCTTGAATACTGCTCTGTAACATCATTTTTGTCTTGTGTGGCATACATCATTCTTTTATCATGTAGCTCTGTGACCTCATTATTTGTGTTACAAATCAAATAAAGTATGTGATAAGATATCCAAAGTGAATGAGCCATTAGAAAGTCTTTGCAACTAAAAAAATCATGTCAGAATCTCAAAAAGTACCTCTCAGTAATCAAATCATATTTTTCAAAATTATGCGTGTCATATAAAAGTTTGTGATACACCGTTTAGTGCTTGTCACATTTCAGACATTTTCATGAGTCCAACTGATACTCATTTTTCTCCTAAATCTTATTTTGCATAGGAAAACCTGGTCAGTATCTGATATGTGACAAAAGTTAATAGTTAGAATTCTGAACTCTGGGTGGATACTTGTATCATAGAGACAGCACAACAGCAGTCTGAACACAGTGCTGTAGGAATACTTCAGTTTTTTCCTCAGCTATTTGTTTGTTTGAATATTAGAAACTTTTAATTTTAAGGGTACCCTGGTGGAACAAGTGCCTTTATTGTTCTTACAGTTTTAAAAGAAATATCACAGAAGAGTCATGGAGAGTGAATTTCTAATTCAGAATCATGTTCATTCTAAGTAGCTGATACTAAGTGATATGGTTACTTAATCAAGGATGCTTGTGACCCATGTGTCCAGTCAAAATGAACAGTGACTGAGACACCAAGTTCACAGAAATTATGTAATGAATAATTAATACAGTCTAGTATATGGAAATCTGTACAAAAGCAATTCGCTGATAGAAATAGCAGAGAAAAAAGCCTGACCCACACATCATACCATATTTCCAGAGAGCCTTGATGGTGCCACATTAAGAATAGCTAGCAGTAGCAGATGTTCACTCTCATGCCAAATCCAAGTTTGAAGGAAGCCTGGAGCAGGTGTCATTTTTTCTCCTCCTTTGCTACAAGTCTAGGTCTAACAACTGGCATCTGACCTGAATGCAAACTAGGGACCTGCAAAGTTAAAAGTGTGAACAGATACATGAGCTGAGCTGAAACAGCGAGCACTTTTTGCCTGGAGTTGTATAAAACTTATATTCACTTGGACAGTCGATGACTGTACCACTCAGTTACTGTGTCATTCTTTGATAAATGGAAGTGTAAAGCTGACCAAAACATCCATTTTTTTATTTTACAAGAAATATCACTATTTTAAAGTTTGAATTTAGATATAAAATATAAATTTTCAGAAAAATGTAATTTGACATTTAAGACTTTCATGTTAATTTTTACTTTAGAGTACAAATTAAACTGATTATTAAGGAAATGTGAAACTAGTTAAAAAAAAACAAAACAACCAAACCTTGAGATTAGAAAATTGTTTCAGTATGAATTTTCCAACTCTTCTTTCATTATAATGACAGTAATACAACATAACATTTTGTGACATTACTACATTGTGAAATGGTGTAAAAACAATAATAAGTATATAGAAAGTAAAATTGCATGACCTATTATGTTTTGCCCACAAGAATTAAAAATTAATGTAATCTCACCATATTTTTATGGAAGTGGAGTTTAAAAAAATTCTTAGTTGGAACAGTGAGGAGCAACTGAAAATGGTTAACGGTAGACATTTGGGTACAGTACTGATCAGGCTGCTGAATACTTTCGTATCTCCCTGCAAAGAAAGTCTAATTTGTAGATCTGACTGATTTTTTGATTGTGGGCATTTTTGGGGGTTAAAAATATTTATTCAACAAAGAGAATAGCTTTTCTACAGAAAATATAAAATCTCAGTGGCATTGCTTTAAAAAAAAAAAAAAGGAAAAAAGAGATAAATGAGAAAGTATATTTTTTTTATCCACTTGAAGCTGGCATATGTACAACTGTACCTGCTTCTACATAGGTACGTCCCAGGAGCATAGTGAGGCGCAGGAGTAAAACTTCCTCATAGGCATGCGCCAGTGGGAGTTCGTATCCCACCGAGCTGTTCTGAGCTGGAGTGAGCAGCTAAGTCAGGCTCCCAAAAAAAGTCTGGAGAGAGAGGGAGGCACACCATGTCCTTACATCTGACAGCCTGTAGTGTCACACAGTGACATATTACAAGCATATTCCCCAAGGACGTAGCAAGCTGCTGTTAGACATGCTGTTCTGGTAATCTGGGAGGTGTTTTACTTGAGCCCACGCAGCTACAACCGGGCTATCCTACTGAATTGCTACCCCCTCATTTTCTCTGTTTAGTACCGCTAAATGACCACAGATTAGTCCCCACATGACTTTTCTCTCCAATACTGTGCAATAGAAGCTTTTGTTTAACTTCTAGCGGCACTGAGTTTGCTTCTGTATTTGTAAGCTATTTTCCAGTCTCTTGGGCTTACTCTGCCTTTTGGGGCAGTATGCAAATTCCGGTTGTGTAACTGCTCTGTGACTCATTCTGCCACTTGCAAAATCTCTCTCTGGGTGGGCGCTGCTGGCTCTCAGTGAACTGTCTCTGCTACGCTGGAACATTCTTATGCTCTTCTTTGGATCGCCCTTGTGTTCACAGGCATGATTTTTTATGGTGAACAAGTGTCACTTTTAATTATAACAGCCATTTCGGGTTTCAAGGACTGTAGCACAGACACCATGCAATGTAGTATCTGCGATTGCATCCTGTTTTAGTAAATCTGATTATTTCCCAGCCTTATTAGCAAAACCAGACCTCTTAATGTTTACAGTTCTTTACTTAAACAATATTTACTTGTCAAGCTGTAAAATGACAGACACAAAGAAAACAGAAGACTTGTGTTGATTTCACTAATGGAATGCATCAGTCTAGTGTAAGGCTGAGAGAATGTGCTCCTTTTCTATCAATTACTAATATTTAATTACTTTTGTTTGTTTAAATCATGCTACTTTATTTCAAGAGAACAAATCTGAAGTCTGTTTATTAGAAACTCAGCAATTATACAGTAATCATATTACATGTGATTGGTTAGTGCTTGCCCTCTGCCTCATGATTATCATTCTAAGTGGAATGAAAACCCTAAAACCCTGCCTATTTGCCGTGTAAGAGGTAGAGTCCTTGAGGAAAGGTGTATAAATCAAGCGGACGTTAAAGCCACAGTGTGCTTGAACGTTGCTGCCTGCGGCTGATCTGGATATGCAACAACTATTCCTTTGTGAAAATACAACTTGTCATAGTTGTTTTATTTTAATAAAAGCTTTGAAAAAGAAATCCAAACATAAGAGGCATTAGAGTGCTATGGAGTATTTAGCGATTTTCTATTAACTCCTCAGTCTGCAATGCAAATATGCTGTTCTTGATTATTCCAGAGAAGGGCTGATTATCAAGGGATAGAGAAATAGAAAGGGAAAGCATTTGTACATTTGTCCTTCATGAATTCAACTATGGACTCCTATGTCATCCATGGACTTTTTAAAAGAGAGATTTCACAAATAACTGTATCAGGCCAACATCTGAAAGTACCTTTAGCAAGAAAATAAAATTTATTTGTGACAAATAGAACAAGATCTGAGTGAAAGCAAGAAGTGGGGGCCATTCAGTTAAGGAAAAGATAATATGTCCCAGTTCTGAAACTCTCACAGAATCTATGAAGAGTTTGCAAACAAACGGTAAGTATTCATTGAATGATCTTAAATAATAATCTCTGAAAATTATTCTTTCTCCAGAGACAACAGATAGAAACAGAGACACCACGCTCAGTTTAGAGAAATTTGTTCTTCATATTTCTTGGAAAAGAGCACCAGTGACACGTGGCACAGCTGGAGGGAGGGCAGAAAATACACCTGACAATCCTACGTGTAATTTCTGCTACTCAAGCTGTTCCAGGGCCACTTTGGATCCCAAAGTACTTTAGATGAGCATCAGAACTGCTCTAGCTCATGTCTTACCATAAGGCTTCGTTTCAGCCTCCAGATGACTTTGTAACTTTTCTGCCACATTACTTTTTCCAGACCATCTATGCAAACCGCAAACTTCCTGCATTCTGGAACACTCTCGAGAAGGCCAAATCCACCCATCAACAAAACACAAACCAATTGAAAAACGATCAAGAAATTTGCATTCTAAAGGAAAAAAAAAAAAAAAAAAAGAGCTAAAGCATTTCGAAGTAACAGGGCCATCAGTCCCAGAGAAGGCACTGCCATCTTTTGTAAAGCATTCACATTCTTGAACTAAGGCAGAAAACCAGTGAAGAACAGAGATTTGAGGTCGATGTATAAGAGAGAACTTGTGTGGTTAGTAAGACATGAAAATCAATGGTAAACAATTAAAATATGTTAAAAGCAATGAATCAAGTTATTCAGGGCTGAGCAATGTGATTACTGGGGACAAATCATGAAAACTGAGACAGTACAAATTGACTAGAAAATGCAAGTCTCCAAGAAATTTTTTTTTTTTAATTTTATGTAAACAGTAATGATAGTTCAAAGAGGAATACGGGCATTCGCTATTGATTATGGTATTTGACAGAAATCAGGAAGTACTGAAATACATTCTTGACAGCTGACTTAGAATAAATTTTTAGAGTATGAGAAATTTTTGATATTGTGAACCTCTTGGCAATGAGAGGGAGAGATGAGTAAAAAGTAGAATGAAGAACTAAGAAGTTGAAACTTTAAAAGGTATATAAGAGCTTTAGTCATCTAACTTAAACTGTGGAAAATATTGGTGATTAGAGAATATGTAGTATAGGACTTCAGCATTGATAAGGGCAACTGATGTTTTAGTGGACCTGTTTAATCTATTTTCCAGGCATCTGTGCCTGGGCCAACAGAATTAAACATGAAAGTTTCCTCCTGCATTGGGCTGAACTCAGCTAAATGTGATTAAAGTGTAACTCTTTCTATTAGGTTGGAAACTGCCTCTGAAACCTAAGGATATAGAGTAACATGTTCATACAAATTACTAGCAATTCCTTTATGTTGATCCAAGTATGTAAATAAGGATCACTGTTAAGAAAGGGTTGGTTTACTTCATTACCGTATTTTTTTTTCTGCTACAACAGTACATTAGTTTAAATTCTTTGCCTCTCTGTGAGTTTTGACTTAAGCAGGAGATTGTATTGAAGAAGCAGTTTCAGTTTCCTCAATTCTCTGATTTTCATGAAAGCCAAAAAGCTAACCTCAATAATGAATACATGCCACTGCCCCTCTCCTCTCTAGTACTCTTCTGGCACGTTGCCTTGTAGTCATATTTTTCTTTAGTATTAATAAATAGATGGGTTTTAGTCAGTGAATGTTATAACAGATAGATTGCTCCGGAGCTCTGATTTGTTGTTTTCTTTCAGATCCTAAATGTTCATTGTGGGGATATACATAGTTGGCATTTGTGTGGTAAGAAGTAGTGGCTTATAAAGGTGATAAACACTAATGGCATGTGAAGACCTTCTGGACCTTCTGTACAGTTGGATTTTGCCATTCCTTCCATTACCAATGTAGCAGCATGGTCAAAATCCCTAAATGACAGCACTAATACCAACATTAGCAACGGTGAAGTCTGAAAGCCACTTGAAAGTGGGTAGAGGCTGGGGAATAACGTTGGAAAACCAGAGTGAATTGGCAACCACCATCTCAGCAGGACCTTTTCTTCCATGTCTTTAGAACGTGGAAGAATTTTACAAGTTCTTTCTTTTCCTTTTGTTGTATTACATAGTAAAAGCTTTTTTCACTGATCCTCTCAGGGGTTAAAGAGTCATCAAAGGGTGTGATGAGCTTTGTAAGTGATGGATAAGATTTCTTGAAATAGCTGCTTAAAGTTGCATGCATGTGTGTGCATGTGTGAAAATGATATCATTTCAGAATGTAAATATCTAGCCTTTAGCCAACTCTCACTAAAAGTTGGTTCATGTACCTTTTTTGATAACCTTGTCTGCATAATATAAATTTTAGCTATATAGTATGACTATAAATGCATTGTAATTATCCATCTGTGTTTTTAAAAGTTATTAGTGGTTTTGAGAAACATCCTCTTTGTAATCACTAAGACACTCAAACCCATTTGTCACCTCTTAAAATATGAGCTGCTCTTAATGGCTGACTATGCAGTTACACTTATTAATATGTCTGTGACTTACACAATTATCATAGCTGCTGTATCAGAAACCTCTCCAGATTAGAGGACTGCTCACATAACACCAAAAATAAATGGATATAACGTTTTGAGTCTGTTTTGCATCTGCCATATGAATGACTTACGAATAAGGTGTTTTATTTCGATTTTTTTTGCTCCTTATTGAGATCCTAGAACGGATCATTATAACCATCTGACATTTGGTTATCAAGATGTTTGAAATCAGAGTTATTACTACCATCCTTTATGTGATCTTCTGTTGAAAAGTCCTGTGCCAACACTGGAAATTTTCTTTCCTCAGGCATATATTCTAGCAAGAACTAGGGTATTGTACATTGAAATTAAAGTTCAACAAGAAAAAATTAATTTAATCAGCATTTCTCCAGTTTTGCCTGTAATAATTACTCCTATTTTGACACAATACGGCAAAGATTAAATCATCACTAAGTTTTTAAGTTAGATCTGTTTTCTATTTATAATATGAATCTTACCTCTCAAATTTACTACAAATTAACCTTCAGGGAGCTATAACAGATTATATTTCAATTTATCCCAACTTGAAAAATCGTTTAGGCACATGCTTAAGTTTGTCCTTTTTCAGCAAAGCTTTTCAGCACATGCTTAGGGCAGGGTGAGGACAGTGAGACATTAGCTATGTGCTACATTTGAAAGTTATGTTTGTGCCTGAATCCCTTGCAAAATACAGGTGGATTTCTGAAGTGAATGAAGTAGAATGAAACATCTCTGTCATTCCCCTGTGTTGAAAAGTGCATTTCCAGCTACGTGCAATTTCTACGTAAAGGAAAAGGAAGCCACAGAACAGAATTCTATGATCAGTAACCCGTACGAACAAAACAGAAGCCCTTCAGTTTCATGCTGGAGTACATTTGGTCTTTGAAATTACATTTCCCTTCAGCCCAATCTTCTTGCTAATTTCTGTGTACAGTTTATGTTCAGTAACTGAAATCAAAAGATATACTTCATATTTAATGCTGTTTGAAGTTGGTATTTAAAAAACAGCAACAAGCAACAACATAAGCTGTATTTTTAAATTTTACAAAACAACTTACAAAAGGACAACTTTGTTTTGACTGGAGAGTTTCTCTGCGTTGTTTAATCCTTTCAGATACTTTACTTATTTTTCTTGTTTTAAGATAATGTCTTGTTCTTTTAATCTTCTGGGCAGGCTCCTCTTTTTCTTGTGGAAGATGTCTCATCTCTGTTGCACTAGAGTTGTACAGAATACATTTGCATTAAAAATACAATTTTTGCTGACAAGTTTTTTTTATCTGAAACAAAAAAGAAAGCACAGACTATTGTATGTGCTCTTTTTTCCCAGGTTAATTGTAATGAATGACTTACTAAAATCTTCACAGAGCAGAACAGATCTCCATGTAACTTGAAATTACAAAAAAGTGTCCACTTCAAATCAGCCACATTCAGACTGAAAAATCCATTCTTTTCTATTCTGTGACTGAATGTTACTGCCTAGCAGTGACTTTCTTGGATCATTTTGCTAAGTCAGAGCAAGGAAAATGAAAATTTTGAAATGTGTCTTCTATCCGTGTGCCTTGTTTTGGGCACAGAACAGGCATTTGAGTAGTTCAGGTTCTGTCCTTGGCTCTTCTACAGACTTGCTGGCGATGTCATTCTATCTCATTGTCTGAGTGTCTTTTTTTCATGATCGTAGTTTAAAATAAATTTAAAAAAATACCAGTTCCATGAGTCCTCTTTTGTACCTTCTCTGGAATAAGAGCCTACTTTGCAATATATTTCAAAAAGTACATTGCAATGGCAGTAGGACAACATCAGGCCAGCCCAGCCCACTTCACCAAAAGATTCAGGAGTGAGAGCCCAAGAGTGTAGCAAACTACTACTGTTACTTTGAGAATGAGATGTATTAATATTATGCTCAGTTCTTTGCTTTGCAGTAGTGTCAAGGCTTGGAAAGCTCTTATGAAACCTGTGTCAGTAATTTATGTCAATAATGTTTGAAAGCCAAACTCATTGCTTGTAAATTGTCATGCAACTCCTTTTCCTTCGGTGGGTTTTCATTTTCATAGGTCCACAACATTCATGAAACACACTAAAATGACAGTTCGTGGATATCTGAAAAACGATTTGTTGATCCAAAAAAAAAACCAGGATTACTTTTCTGCCCTGGAGACTGCTGATTCATTATTTTCCTAATCAGAGCATGTGTAACTCAAAACTTGACTTCAGTTCAGACGTAGCCTTTGTTTTGAACCTGCTGCACCACTAACATCTGTTCTCTTCAGTAGGATTTTTCCATTTGGATCCTGAACAGCTCAGTCGTCAGCTGTCTCTGGATCTTCTCCAGACTTATGCTGCCAGTAGCGTGCGGTGCCCATCTCCCTGCACCTGTCTGCTCCTGCAGCCCAAAGTGAGCAGAGGATGGAGGCCTTGCCTGTCGATGGAGAGTGGGGCACGGGCCACTGGCCTGACTGAGGTTTGCACTGCCCTGCACTGGCAGGAGTTCATCAGGAGGGAGATGCAGCTCCTCCGAAGCCATTCATTGCTAACAGTTCCTGCTAGTGATAAATCCCTCTGCAAGTTGTCGTGGTCCAGTTTCTCTCCTGATCCTGTATTATGATGTTGATAACCTACGTACCTTAAAGTATACTTATATGATTATTTTGTCAGTGGTATCTACACATCCTGTTCTGAAAACAGGGAGTAAACCAAGATGAGATAAAACCTTCTCGGGGGGGAAATACCCACTTGCTTCAGAGAGTGGAACTGGAAACCTCTGAAACAGCAGCTAACTAGGTAGTTTTAAAAAAAAAAATTTGTAAATAAAATCTGGTAATTACTGTCAGTTGGACCAATGACCTAAGAGTCTGACTCAGTTTGTCTTGTACTGGTGCACTTGCACTATCATCTCTCCTGAATTATTCACTTGCATGCTGGTAGTGTTCAAAAGCGCAGCTCATGATTGTGTCCCTGTTGTGCTGGCTGCCATACAAATGCAATATAGGGATAAAATCTGATTTTCACTAACATCAACATTTTCAATATGTAGAATATGGTTAACTTTCTAAAACTATTTTACTAACTGAATCAGTTGCAGATTCTTTAAGGATCAAGTACCTAGTAAATTTGCAGCAACGGTGTGATGTTAATTCTTTAGAGTTTCTAATCCTTTTTTGCCATGTCCTTTAAGAGCTAATGTTAAATACAATCATGAGCTGATGAACAGTTCTACATAATGCTGCTAATGATTACTTTTATATTATGCTTATTATTCACTTGTCAAAGGCCTGAAATCATAGCCCAGATAAGAATATCAATCATCCCAAGTGTAATAATATATTTTCTCATTTCTTGTTTGTTATGAACTACTGTTCAGTTCTCAGAAGTGAAGAGTGTTGGTGCCAATGTGCATTAGAAATACGCTGATCTTCCTTAGGTCAGAATACATTTGCTTAGTGTAGATAAGATTTTTCTTTGCACATAGTAAGTTATGTTAGTGCAGAAACATCTGAGGTAAAACAAAACAAAACAAAATCTAAAGCATACAGAGGACATATAGACCTGAGTGTTTTATGAAAATGAGAGAGAATATGGAATAGATGTGAGGGATTCAAGTCTAATAGCATTCTAATCTAATATCATTTGACTTGGTTTAAAGGATTCATCAAAGCCCATGGCAACAGTGAGTTGTTTGTACTGTACGTGTTTAGAAACTTGTCTCAGAACCAAACAGAGTGTTTTATTAAATTTTAAGAGTTAGGAAAGAGAAATTCTAAATTTTACTCTAAGACCATGAGCGCAAGGTGATTCAAAGTTTGATTTAGTGAAAAACAATTTATGTTTTTATTTAATGAGACAGTTCAGACTCTTGGCAGAAATCTTTTGCAGTAGACAAAGACAATTCATATAGGCATGTCGTTAATTTTAGGTTTTTTCAAGTTACTTCAACATGTCAGGTGTGTTAACCCCTGTTTCCATGTTCTCTCTTTTTAAACAGTATCTGGCAGAATGGTCTGGAAAATGTGTATTACTACTAGCCTGCAGTAGCCTCTAGTGGCCTGAGGCAACTGGTTGTATGCAAAATACAAATGCTGCAAGCACCCATGACTTTTCTTTTTTAGCTACACATAGGTTAAATAAGTATTTATATCTGCTGCATTTGAGATAATACTTGGTCTGGGGCCAGTGTAGTGCAAAAGATAAGGAAGTTTCATGTGCCTTTTCAGCAGAGCAGGAAAACAAGTCTGAATTTGAATTTCTTTATATCATGCTTGAGCATTAGCTACAAGGCCTATCCTGAAGATGTTGTCAGCACAACAGAATGGATGTTAATTCTGTGTGGCAGTCCGTGCTTGGTCATGGCTCAGGTCAACTGGTTTGTATCTAGCTAGAATCTGAAAGATCCCCGAAACACACTACTGATGGAAAAAAACACAAACTCCCTTTTCTGCATTTTATTAAAAGTATTTTAAAAATTAACTCTAAGAAAGTGCTGTCACGAGTGCTAGACTACTGATCATAGTAGCAACGTAAACATTTTCTAAAGCAATTCAAATCAGACCTTGAGGAAATCAATGAGCTGGTCTTAATACTAGTTTAGAATTCAATATTGGATTAGTACCAATGAGTCTCACAAACTCTGAACTACGACTTATGAGCATGGCTGTTCACAGAGTTAGAAACTCTGAAAAAATAATTTTATCTGGATCAACCAAATGTAAATTGAGGATGATTGAGCATTTTTCTGCTGAAATCAAACTACTATCTTATTTTTGAATCACAGAATCAAAGCCAAATAGAAAACTTCCAGTCTTGCATTTATATTCTCATGGCTGGAGAAGCTTCTCTCCCTCTGCTGGCTCTGTCAGGATCTAGAAAGCCACTTCTCACTTCACCACGTAAGTTAGGACCTTAAAGTTAAGTGCTCTAAATGCTTCCTGCCTGTCACAGTTTTACTGAAAGGGAACATCAAGTTCTAATAAAATAACTGAGTAAGAAGACTTGACAACTATCAGTCACTCAGTAAGTGTCCATCAGTAAATTAAAACAAAATATTAGCATTATGTAACCCAACTGTCATCCTTTGTCTTGCAAACAACATTAGATAAATCTATATTTTGGAACTAATGCATAAATCAAAGTCTTTGCGTTTTATAGGAATCCATCTTGATAGCAAAAAATTAGTACCCATGAGGGGAAAAAAAAAGAAAAAGTCATGTAAATTCTATGTTTCTATAACTGTGAATTCCTCAGGGTTTGTGTTATAGTTTTAAAAGAAAAGGAAATCTCAAGGGAAGAAGAAAAGGGAAATTATGCCAGGGTGCACTTTCATGATTACTTTCAACTAACGTAAGTTCACACAGATACTGAATGTGATATCCCCACTCTCATTGCATGTGCGATGTCTTTTCTTCTGTCAGCACTCATCTTACAGAGCATTGTGGGCAGCCAGATCAGGTGTTGATCCTGATGAAAACTATCCCTTTTTCATTTCTTGAAATAATTTTTGTTCTTTCTTTTGAATACCTGCGCAATCATAAAACCACAAGTGTTTACAGAAGAAAAGTAGCAGGCTTATGCAACTGAAAGACAAGAAGGGACTCTCCCTTTTGACAGAAGAATGGACTCAGGTCAATTTTAATTGAGAATGAAAATATTCCCTTGGTTAAGAGAAGTATAAATAGGATTTAATTATCTGATGAGAATCCATCAATATTTGTGTTTATATGAGAAACACACCGGTATAGCTATTGCAGAATAAATTGTTCTGGAAGAGTTAACTACATGGCCTTCCTATTCCGAAGTAGAAATTACTGTCATCTTAGAAAAGTTACTTCAGATTATTATAAATTTTTAATATAGTATCTCTATGGAAAATTATTCCAGAACAATTGTGTTAGCAACTTTCCTCAGAAGGGAAGAGATAAAAATACTGTTTGGCTCGTAAGGAGTACTATAAACGTACTCTGCATTGATTTCCTTCTTGGACAGTTTGCAAAAATTGGGCTGTTTACATAGTGTAGATAGAGTATACAGGCATTTGCTTGCTTAACACCTGATAACTCCTCTTTACTGTTTTGTGTTCTGCTGAATTGTAGATTGCTCAGTCTAATTGTTTGAGAGGGGAATCAAATGTAGTCTGATACTTAAGAATCCTAGGAACAGGTCTAGTGATTTAGTATTACATATAAAACCATTAATGCAGCTCCACACCTCAGTAGAGCTGTAGTTCCCAATTCATAATCCTTCCTAAGACTGGAATAGACTAACCTAAATGCGTGCACACCTCAGTGATCAGATTTTCAAGTTGCTCTGTTCCTCATTAGCATTATGCGAAGGAAAGGGCAAAGCAGTCCAGATAGTACAAAACACACTTCACCACTGGAACATTGTCCAGTGCTTCAATCAAATTTAGTCAAGCCGTTTTGAGTTAAAAATAGTTCTGCTTGTTTTCTTTTCTCTTTCTTTTTGTACAATTCTTGAATCTTCTTAGAACCAAAAATAAAACTGATGAAGATGCTAGGATGGATCTTTGTCTGATGGCATACGGGAATTTGTAGAAATTATATTATCTTTCTTTGACTCAATAAAGTCTGGAATGTGTGGTCATTGAATTCTCTTGGAGTTGGGTATAACTCAGACTTGTCTGCTAGATAGCATGTCTGGTTTAATTAAGAGGAAAATTGTATGTTCAGAAATACTAAAAATTACAGTATTTCCACCTCCTTTGATTTTCTTTCAAGTCTTGAGGCAGCTGCTGTTTTTTCAGAAGTAGCTTAGCTTTTAACTTAGCTTAGAAAGCAAGATTCTAACTCCTCCAGTAGGAAGATGTGATTGGAAAGCTCGGAAATTGTGATTACCCATCAATGAAAACTAATAGATTTTTAGGATAATTCAAACACAACAACTGAAGAAAAAAAAAACAGCCATTTTGAAGCCTGGCTCCCATTTTTATTATTTTTAATATTTGGGATTGGCAGAAGTAGGAATAGAATTCTACAGAGAGGATGAGATTAAATGTGTCCCAGATGTCCTCAGCCCCAAATGGTTGATGACTTTATCTAAATATATATCTGATATTCACAAGGAGTGACAGGATGATCCTGTTGTAAAAGCATGAATATGTCCCATAGCACTGGGAAAAGAGCACTAGATTTTATTCTGCTTCCAATCTTTTAAAAATCAAGCCAGGCATTTTCTACAGTGATGTACACTCTGCAGGTGAAGACAGTGATCTCCCAGGAAAACTTAGTCCTTTATCTTTGTATGTGTCAGTTCTGTATACATAAAAGAGAGATAATGATAATCCTTTCCATTTCTGGGCTGGTACTGCCTGTCTATTTTTAATGCATAATATATAAGTTATGTGGGTACTTTATAACCAAATATGACAGTGACTCTTTAATCAGGATTGTGAATTTATTTTACAAAAAAAAATAAGTATCACAGAACTCTTCTGTGTTGAATAACTGTGTATGATTGTTATGGGGATGGAAGGAATCGTGATAGTGACTGAACTGTGTAACTCAAGTTGCCTTGTACAACTCATGCCACAGAACCTTTACTTTAGGTATTATTTTCGTAAGGTACATAACTTTTTATTTTATTTGTTTTATAATTATGGAAGTTGAATGCTTTGACGGCTGACAGTGAGTCAGCCGTGGAACCAAGAGGTCCTTTTATAGTGTATGAAAAGTTAATAAATGATTAGTGGATGTTTTAATAAATAATTATAGATTGTTTATAGAAGGGTCAGATGTGACTTATAACCATCTTTATCACTTACTTTTAATGTACATGGAATTGTCTGCAACCATCTATAATCACCGTAAAAGCTACAAGGTCTTACAATATGCGTTGAAGAATCTATTAACCACATGTTAACCCTCTATAAACCATTTCAAATGGATTCTTAACGTGCAGTGTGACTAACTTAAGTTCCAGGCGCTGATTTTAAGCTCTGGACTGTGGACTGTCTCACGTTGACAGTGTGTCTTTAAGACCAGTATGTCACCCTGGATATAGAGCTGTGACCCTTTGTGATTTTGTGCCTTAACATCATTATTTGTGTACTGCCTGTCTTCCCCTCTTCCAGCTATATGGAAAGTGATGCTTCAATGAATAATGGACAACATTCACAGCAGGAGGCTTCATGGTTTTGTTTCAAGCCCTTGGTTACATCTGTAAAATGTCAAGAGCAGTGGTTAACCACCAGCTCCACCATTATTTCTTCAAAACAACTGAAATGCACTAAAAATGAACTATTCAACATATTGCCCACTTTTTAAATCTTTGTTACTGACAGCTTATTAGATATAAGCATATGCTGGTCAGATATTTTGTGTTAAATGCATGCTCTCTGTCCGTTTCTGCTCTTTAGAATTTCTTCCTTATTCGTGTGTGTGCGGCCAGCAAGGGCAGTGGCACCACGGCAGCCTAGAGCTCAACCCCAGCCAAGCGCTGCAGCATGAGGTGTGTGTGTGGGCAGAGGGAGCAGGGAGAAAGCCCTGGCCAGTACATTGTATGCCAAATCCATCCTGGGAGGAGAAGCTTCTGAATGAATTATGAGCTCAAGCACAGGGTTAAGCAGCTGTGCTGTAAGTCCTTAACAAAGACATTTGAGTCTCAAGCTCTTTGTCTCAGTTTGAAATGAACACACAGAAATATTCAAACATTTAGGGAATGCAGAGTTGGCTCAGGACTCGGCACGGTTACTGTTGGTATTACACTGGTGGTTAGTAGTAGTTCAGGACGACTTACTCTTTATGGTACCACTCCAGTGATCGCTCCCAGGCAGACCAGTTTCAAACTGACGGCCTGCAAGCACGGCCTTGTGGGACCACTGCTGTAATTACACAAAACCTCTCATCTCTAATGCAGCGGTGTGGGTTAGTAGCTTTAACATCAGAGTTATGTGAGGGAGGCATTCTTGGTGAGAGCTGCATTTCGTCAGTGCTGTTCATCAGTGCTGACTTCTCTGAGATGCACTGGTCCAAGTGTCAGTACTGTATTCTCTGCTCTCCTTGCTTACTGAGGCAGGCACTATGGATTAGACAATAGTGATTTTCTCGGTGTGATACTTGTTTAACCCTGCAGATTGTTCTTTTACTTCACTACCAAAGGACTCAGGAGACTACTTGAGTTATTTTAAGTTCGCTTATTAGTAATGTATTTCAGTAGCAGCTGGAGGAGGGAAAATGAAGTTATTTTAAAATCTCTAGTATAGTTAGGATTATCATGACTGAAACAGCTTCTGTGTGTTTACATATATGAACTGAGTTGATATGTTCATTGAATTCCTGCTGTACAGATATCAACACTATAAAAATTGTGATAGTGACTGACAGCAGCTAATGTGCTTTTGATTGTCAGCTGTTGGAAGAAAGTAGTTGGTAATCAGATGAATGGGAAAATTTTATACTTAACTCTTTGCATTTCCTTCTTAGTTCAGATTTGCGGTGTGCAAGAGTACATGATTTTACAAGACTATTTGTTCTGTGCTCAGGGCTCTTCCACTGAAACACTGGGACCAGGGGTGGATAAATGGCTGATGTTTGAAAGACTGCACAACCCTAAATTTCTTTTACCAGCAGGAAAATGAGCTCTTATGTATTAACGTGCTTTTTTTTCCCTGTTGCCTGTAGAACCAATGCAAAGTGGTGAAATCTACCAGCTGTGTTGGTATCATTGATGTCTTTCTTAATCCACTACTGCCATGACTTATTCTTATATTCTGCTTCTACTACACAAGTATCAAAATCAGTGTTGACTGTTGTACGTTAATACTAGCAGCTTACAGCTTCACTGTTCTTGTATTGCTATAATATCGGCACTAACACCACTTGAGCTTAAAATTACTAATTATACTGGTAAAATATACATCTGCTTATACTTATGGCTGGGTGCAAATTTGAAAAGACTGTGTGGATGTGAGAAGATCCTGCAAATTTAGAGCTAAAATTTCTTAAAGGCAGAATTATAGGTAACTACACTTCTGCCGTAGTGGCTTTAAAGATTTTTCCAAATTTGAAGCTTTTGATTTTAAAATGGAGAATTCTTTCATCACAGTGCAGAACACCTAGCCTAGCCACTTAAAATCAGTGAACTCCCACTGTAAAAGAATGTGCCTGCTTTTCTGACATGCTGAGCACCTTCCTCTCTCACTGTAGAGGAACTGAGTAGAGACAAGAGTCACAGAACTCGAGTGGGACTTGAATGGCACATTGGTCTGTGTGGTCTCTCTGCACAGGTGTGAATTTTGACCAAAGTGCTGAGAATTTGCTCAAATTGCTTTGCAGTTAGGACAGACAATCATGTGGAATCTACTGAAAGAGAAGGAAAATTGTATGCATAGCTCGTACATCGAGATAGTTTTACTTTTAAAATGAGATTCACAGCTTACATATTTGAGATAACAGATGCAGCACTTCCCTGCAGCAAAGCCTTGTTTTGCGTATCACGGGATTGTTACGTTAGGAATATATGCTGCTCAAAAAAAGAAATGCCTGCTGCATCAGCTCTGGTAGTAAAATTCATTATTAATATGAATGTTCTTCATACAATTTTCAGTCAATTAAGTTTCACTAATCAAATCCACATGACTTGCACCCACATACCACATCCCTTTAAGCAAAGAGTATTAGCATATTTGAAGAACCAAAAATCTTGGTGAGTATTTGCACTGCGTTTGCTCAGAAATGTAATGGAAACTGGGGGAAAGAGCAAGAAAGAGAAAAGCTGCTCGAAAGGTTGTCTGTGTTTTGCCAGATGCTAATATGTAGCTGTCTTTACAATTCCCATGAAACTTCAGAGAAATTAAAGGTGCTAGTCTCACTATCCTGGCAAAACTGCAGTTGGATGAATTGTGTCCTATCTGTTTAAATTTCTCTTGAAAATGGGTCTCAGGAGTGAATGTATGCTCAGTGATACCGTTTTTATGAAAAAAGGACTGACACTAGGAAATGTCCAAAATTTTCATAAAATAACTCATTTTCATTCTGAATAATTTTTGTTCAGAGGTTTCTCTGTTCCAGAGGCAAACACCTAGTGTAAGATGAACTGGCATTAAAACAGAAATCACAGTGTACTACAAGACAAACAAGGCATTGTGCTGTTTTCAATGCTGCATCTCTGCCACTGGTTGCACAATGGGTTGCACTACAATGGGATTCAGCGCTATGCCTGCTGTAGAAGTGCTGACACACTTTTACACTTCTAAAGCAACATGAAGATATGTACTAGAAATTGTGGTTTTCCTGTTCTGGTCCTTCTTGACTCTCAAAACCAAATGAAATCTCTTGTCCTCCATAGATAATTTCGTTCTTTCTCCCCATTATTTCACTGCTAGTGCCTGAAAGCCAAGAGAAAACACTTAAGTGAATTACAGACAGGTCCTGAGCAGGGGAATAAAGAATTGTGTCCAAATTGAAAAAAAAATAAAAATAAAAAAACCAACTACCACGACCGAAAAACCCCACTTCTTAAAGAGTAGAAACAAAATAGGAGATTGTATCAAGTTCCATGATTTTTTAGCCTAGCAATTGTTCTAGAACATCCTTGTGACTTTATGCCAGGATTGAGACACCTGTGCATCTCAACCAAAGATGTTGGTCACTACTGCTATTGCTAGAGAAAAATGTAAAATACTGGGAATTGATTTTAAGTGTAAGAGCAGAAAAAAAAAAAGTATTACTTTCCTCACATTTTTTTAAACTTTGTTAATAATCTGAAAATATTTCAGAGCTACAATTGAGCAGAGTGCAAAGGTGAAAGAAACCAAAGCTAGATAAAAAGCCACAGCAAAACACTTGTAGCTGGTAGGATTGCAGTTCATGTGGAATCTGAATAACTTTTGTTCTGTTGGTTCTGACGATTTCTGGAAGCTGTCATTTAAAAAAGAATTAAAGAATCTTGAAAAACAGAATTTCTACCATCAAGAGAACACAATTTTCTTTATTTTACTGTCTTCCTTTTTACCCTTTTACTTCCCACATCCTAGTGCAGCTGTGACGGAGAAAATGATAACTGTTTGAAAATACACCTGCTGTAGGATTTGTTTTCCAGCTTCTGACTCCTCACTCCTCTGGGAACAGGCAGACTTCGGTCAGGAGCATTGCTCCTGAAACCCCAGGCCACCACAGGTGGGCAGCTGGCAGTCAAAATGACCAGTGACAGGATGTCGGAGCCTGAGAAAGGCAGATGGGACAGAAATTAACCAAGAACTCCAGTCAACCCTAAGATCCCTTTCAGTTTAGAACTCCGGTCAACCCTAAGATCCCTTTCAGTTTAGCATCTGATCCGAAATCCACCTGCATCACAGAAGACTTCCAATTACAAGAGAATTTGAGTCAGGTTCGGGAGAATAAATATGACTCCCAGCAGTTGCTGGGAGAAGATACAGCCAGATGTTCTGGTAGAGCTGCTGACATACAGTCTGTCTAGCAATAACAAATTTAGTTGCAGGATGAACAGATCTAGTTTTGTGATGAGGGACAAGCTGCACTCAGCCCCTGCTTGGCCAAAGGGTGTGCTTTGGATCTCTTCCATTCCAGGGAAACAAACAGATTAACGGCAACTTGCATCATTTGGGTGAGAGGGATGTAGAAAGAATTTACAGAGAGAAAGTGAACTGATGGGGAATATTTCCAAGGAAGATATTATCACTTTCCAAATGTGGTTCAGTGCCTGAGAGTAGTATATTTTCAAGCAACTTCCATAAATTCCATCTTTTTCCCTATGAAACTAAATATTTATTATAAACATTGCAAGTGGATGAAATAAGAAAAAATTATCTTTAAAATCAAGTTTATTTCCAGCTGATTCCCTGATGTAATGGTACATACAAAGTAGGTAAACTCACCAGTTAGTGTTCTGGATTGGGAACAGGTGAAATCTGTTGCCTAAATTTGAAGTGAGTAAATGGATATCATATTACTGAGCT
Organism: Chlamydotis macqueenii; assembly: GCF_036417535.1. NCBI lineage: Eukaryota > Metazoa > Chordata > Aves > Otidiformes > Otididae > Chlamydotis > Chlamydotis macqueenii. The sequence goes on from NC_141562.1 coordinate 4,306,761, forward strand.
GAACCTTCAGCCTAGACTGAACTTTCAAAGTCTGAGCCATTTTTTTCTTCCTCAAGTTCATGCAGCACTGTCCTTTTGCTTTAGGCTGGGGTAGACATGAGAGAAATTTAAAATCACCAGTGATGTTTGAGAATGATTGGAGGTGCAGAAGCTGCCCAAAATCTTATCTTGTGAAGATTTCTAGGTTCTCTGAGATTTCTAGATTTAATTTCAGGCTCTAATTTTACAACTTTTTTCTGTTAAGTAGCTGCAAATGGAAGTTGCTGTTCTGAACTGGACTTGTCCGATGAAAATTTCCTGCTTGGCTTTTCCAAGTCAAGCATGACTCTTCTTAAGCCAGCAGGAAAGCAAATATATTTGTTTGTTTACGAATGTCACTTCTCCAGCAAACAGTAGCCACAACAACTTGTTCAATCCAGGATATAATAAAACCTGGTAATTTTTTAAGCAAAAGCCTTTGCTTTTTTTTTTTTTTTTTTACAAGCATTTAAAGTCCTGGCATGTTGTGCTTATTGTTTAACAAAGGAAAATATCCAGCTCTTCTTTCCTGCTTCTTTGTGGTCTGTCAGATATTTATCTGAAGAAAAGTGAATTGCAAATTTCTGCTCAGCCACAGCATGGACATACTGCACCCCTTGGGAGGGATTATATATATTCAAACTAAAGACAATCTCCTGCATTGTTTTTTCCCCTCCCATGTGACAACTCTACTTTCTAAATACAAAAAACTGTTCGAAGCAGGCTGGCTGTGGAGGCTGCTTTGATGTCCTGCCATCACACTGAGCTGTGGAAAGCCTTCTTGTTGTCTTATGTAGGGAGCGGTTGAGGATATCAAAGGGAAGATGGGATGTTAAATTTTTATTGATGAATGTTTAATAGTCTGGGTTGTAAGCTGTCATGAGTAATGCAGTAAAAGGATTCATTCTGAATCTCACTGTTTGCCATACAGTGTCTGAAAGTGATTAGTCTTTAAAGAGTACAAATCTTTAATTTTTTTTTCCTCCAGCAATTTATTTTCTGCGGCAGATTAGAAGAAATCTATCAGGATACTTAGGAGAGAGTCAAGTGGGCACATTAGGTTAATACACCAGCCTCTCAGCTTGAGACTGGCTTTTGAATTAGGTTTACAGCAAAAAAGCAATAAATTTAGCACTGTTTTCTGAAAGCCCACTAACGTGACAAGTTTGGCCATGTCCCGCTGGGCAAGGGTCATGCATCTCATGAGGTGCGACTTTATCCCTCATAAAACATGAACTACGTTAACTGAGCAATGTGCAGGAACGCTGGGCACAGTCCCAAGAATACAGCCAGGAGATAGCTGAGGAGTGATCTTTTCCCTTTCTGGCCTCACTCCCAAAACACTCCAGATAATCTTATTTTCCTACCTCCTGGAACACCAAAGTTTTAAAATAAATGTAAACAAAACCATTTTAGGAATTCTCTTGTTCCCCACTCCCCATTGAAAAAATGTGCTCAATATAACATCTAAAGCAAGCTTTGAAAATAAACCTGTGCCAATATAAGGGAAATTCTGCGGAACAGAGTGGGATTCATATTGTTATGGGTTAGTCCTGTAACTAAATGCTTCTAGAGACACAGAACAATCCAGGCGTGTTCCTGAAGGAACAGAGGGTGCACGAGGGCTGAGAGAAAGAGGATAGAGGGAGAAGGAGACGTGAAATCATTTCAGGAGATTGCATGGCTGGTATGTGTTTCATTACCCTGCCAGGTAATTATGAACAGACAGTATGGGCCTGATAGTTCTGACTGATGCTTGATAAATCTTCAGGAAACAAAATGTTTTCTTCTTTTATACTAAATGTGAATGGGAACAAGGTTTGGTCAAACATAAGCTCTAACTAGCTATGGTTTAGGGCACTTTAATTTACAAAGTTTTAGTGAAGTACAAATGCAATTTTGAGAAAGATACCAGATAAAACAGCCTTAGGTTCAGGCTCATAGTGTATTTTGTTGAACTCTGTTGAACATATAAAAAAGCTAGCATACCCTTTAACTGCTACCCTGTTCTGTAGAGAGCAGTTTTTTGGATGAGGAAAAAAAGGTGATTATCCTTTACCATTTCTAATCAACCTTTTATCGCAGCCAATTTAGTGACTTTTGACAGCATGAGAAGCATTTGCATGCTGTGAATCCATATTTATCCACTAAGAAATGGAATGAGATATTCTGCCCATGCCCTCCTAGATTTCTGAGCAACCAGCAGATAGATAATGATTTTTGTTCACTGCCATCTGAGCTGCTGATGAAAAGCTTTCTTAGTTTGAGGTCAGTTTAGCAATAGGTTAACCTCCTAACTACTGTCACGATGTTTTTTTAGAAGATCATGTTTTCTCTCAGTCATCCTAAAAAAAAACAACCCATTAAACAATTATTTTTACATGATATCCCAGAAAAACTCTGGCCTAAAAAAAAAAAATAAAATTATAATAATAATGGCTATGCAAACCTGTGGACGTAAACTAGATGTTCGTGTCATTTATGAGGTGTGTGGGGATAAACTTAACCACAGGGATACATATGTGTCTGTGTTCTACACACCCACAATCTCAGGCTTACAGGTCTGTGCAAAAGCACATGTCTGAAAATCTGAACCATCTCTTTGTTGTCTGTGTACTGATTAGAGGCAGATGGAGTTTCCCTTACTTGGAATAAATAGTTCTGATTTCTGTTTTATTTTCACTTTTTAAGAGGGACTCTGTATGCATAAAGAAATCTTCAGTAGAGCATGATTTAACAGTCTACTCTTAAAAAAACCAGCAAGCTTTACATAGGCACCTTGAAAGGCAGACTCAGAAAGATGATAAATACTTAGGTGGACCCGAAGATTAACTGAATTGCAGAATACAGTCTCAATTACAGAAAGCTGTAGTAGGAAGAGATGACAGGATTTTCCCAAAATACTCTTTGGGATTAGAAGACACGTGGGGATTTTCCCTTGTATGACAAGCTGTTGAAGTCTACTTAGAAAGTGCGAAATTTTCGTTACTTTCCAAAATACATGCTTCACTACATCTCTGATTTTTTTCATTCTCTGCAGATCCATGACAAAGTGTCTCACAGTTCGGTGGCGAATGAAGGAGAAACAAAGAGCTGATTAAATTATCATTAATTAGTTTCTGTAAATTATATATTTTATAACAGTTCTTTGGTGTAGGCATCAAATCTTAGTTCAATATATGTTTATTTAAAGTCAATCTACATAAACAATGGGAATATTATTATTATTAATTTTTGAAAAATAATATTTTCATAACAATGCTTTCCCACTCCCTCTCTCAATAATGAGGGCAAGCACTGCCAAATGGCTCTCTGAGTTTTGAGAAGACATCTGGAAATTAGAAAGAGGCCTGAAGAACATTATCTCATTGGAATCTTTCTCAAGCAGAGCAAGTAAGCTTCAGACAGAATATATCTTGGTAGTATTAACTGAGCTTTTCCAATGCATGTCAGATAAGGATGATGAAAAATTTTTGTTTCAAAAATTATTTTTGATTGTAAAATATTTAAGCAAATGTTCCATTAAAAAAAAAAATCCTATTTCACTAAAATCTATCCATACTTCCAAAAAAGGTATTTTGATATTTCTGGCTTGGTTACCTTATTTTGCTATTGTCCTCTTTGGGTTGGATTTTCTGTCTGAAATGCATCACTGCTGAATGCCAAGTCAGCCTGGACTGACTATGGCAATGTAACGCAGGGGCTGAGCAAGAGAGAAACCTGTAAGCATCATGGCAGCTTCTCTCACAGAAGCAAGACTTTCCTTTTGCAGTGCCTCATTTCTGTGATTCTTAAATTTGCTTTGATTTAGTGCTTGTCTTTTAATTTTCTGGTGTACAGAACTTAGAAAAAATGCTCAGGATTCCTAACAGCTTTACAAATTATTGGAAATAACGCATACAGCATTTTCTTGAATAAGAGCAGTGCTGTTGGGGTGTCTTGGCCATCCAGGCTTTGTCTAAAGCTATAGTGTTATCATATGCTAACCAGTGTATTCCAATATACTCACACCATCTAGTGTGGAGCAGTCAGTGCATATTTTATCATACACTCAGTTGCCTTAGGCCTTTAAAATATTTTTAGAACATATTTGCTAATACATGTCAAGTACATTCCTTTTCTCAGTTTGTAAGCAATGCCATACATGGCCATGAAATGGAAGTTGGGTAGGTGCTGAACTCATCTCTGAGTCTGATCCCAGATATCGCATATTAGCCACAACCTTCTTCACAGTTTCCATTGACTTTATTGCACTTCACTCCAATATGTTTTAAAAATACAAACATTCCATATTTATTTTAAGTGACAGACTGAAAAGTTAACGGTTGAATCTAGGTCTGTCAATTATTATATGCTACTTAGTGTTTTATTTGTAATAACTATGTATTAAACATCATACAAGATCATATAAAATAAGCCTGTAGCTAAACTTGATAAACAAAAACGGTATCCTTGCAAGCACATCCCAGAATGATCAGTGGCCTCTGGCACCCCTCTTGTTTTAATGGCAGTGATTTTCTCACTTCTCAGAGCTCTGTATGTTGATGGTGTCAGCAATGAAGTCTTCGTGAAAGAACTGCAGCAACTTCAAAGTGCAACTCCTTGGCCTCTGCCTTGCTGGAAATTATTCCCTTCCTTTCTTAATTTTAACTCTGGCCTTGAGTTTAAATTCTTGGTTACAAGAGTCCACTGAACAACGTTTCCCTTGAACACCTTTTGCCAGTGCCTTTATTAGTCAGTGAGTGTTCTTGATGCCTGCAGATCTCCATGGGAGTTACTGAAAACATCAGCTGCTTAGGAACTAAACAAGCAGAAGTCGGACCCATGGTCTCCATCCTTTTCTGTCACGAGATAACATTTCTCTCATTCCAGAGAAATCATTTCCCATTTCACAGAGCTACAGTTATGGCACAACAGCAGAGAAATATTTTTCTGGGCACAAGTGGAAGACAGTATAATTCTGCTGTTTTCTGCTTTTTGTATATTCATTTGCAGACACCAAGGCTCCTCTTCAGGGTGGTCATTTAAATCTCTGTTTGTCTTTAAGGAAAGAAATAAACTTAGCAAAACTCCAAGATTTCTGCTGAGCAGGGCTAAATGGTTTATATCAAAGCCCTTGTTGTTCAGTCTCACTCCTAGTGACACTACTCCTGTGTAGAAATTAGGTACAAAAATAAATATTTTTTAGGATTAGGACCTACATACTTAGTCTTCTCAATAGGACTATTCATCTGCTGGAAAAAAAAAAAGTAGAAAAAGGTGTCACAGAAGATAATAATCAGAGGAAAAAGAGTATTTTTCCATGCATTTGCCTAGTTTGCTAATGAAAGGCTGTATTTAATGACAAGAATATGCTTCAGTTAGGGATGAGCACTGTTTAAAGCTTTTTTGGTTTTTTTGTTTTTTTTTTTTTGCTATGTGTATGTGCACCAAGCAAATTTTGACTGCATTTATAGAAGTGTTTCTAAGCAGTTTCTAAAGTTAATGAAATAATTAATTTGAGTCATTAGAGCAAAGTCTGATCATATTTTAGATGCATGTGTGAGCCGCAATATTGAGTAGAAAAAAAAATTATTTAAATTTGTAAAAAGGAAAACAGAAAGGTGGCAGATTTTAGGTTACTGTGGGAGGTTTCATTACCTTGTCCAAGTCTATGTCTACAAATGCAGCATGCGAAGGTGACTAACATCAAAGACTGCAGGGAGAGTAATGTCTCTGATACAGCACACATCCAAATTATAGTAGTGCGCCTGAAGGCTGTACCATCTATGGGAAGCACAGGCATGTGAGCTGGTGTGGGGGTGTTCCATTGGTTTCAATAAAGATACCGGTGGTTTTACCAAGCTCAGATTTTCCAGGATAGCTTAGAGGGTGACAGCTAGGATCTAAGGGCCTCTCCAGTCAGCATCACCTGATCTTATAATGTTTGTGCAGCCTCCCTTGCACACATCCACATCACAACAGTCTCTGGCCTTAGATTTATAACAGGTAAGGATGTGGTCTGGGCCTCCTATCACTCACAGTCATTTAATAATTGCATATATAAAAGGAAAATTTAAGGAAGAGAAATGTCTGTGTTTTGAAGTAAGGAATTCTGCTGACACTACAGATTCTGAAAGCACAATGTGCTTAGTGAAAGTACTTGAACCTTGAAATAGAAATACAGACCTCTTAATTAATCTCTCTGTTATTCTGTAAAGTGCAAAGAAAACTAATACAGAGAATTTTCCTGTTAATTACAAACTGAATCTGTGTATGTTTGAGTGTGTGATGGGGAGGAGAATGTTGGACCAGGGCAACACAATATTACTCTTCCTACATAATTATGTAGGAGGAGTAAGTTTATTAGGCTGCAGTAAGCCACTGTTTATGCGGGTGGAATCTTTATTAGAAAACTACCTTTTAACATTGCTCTTATGCAAGTTACAGCAGAATACCTCATCTAAATCTGTTATTTCATGGATGTATATATAGGCTTGAATTATTTTCCTTTAGGAGAAATTGGCAATACAAAAAAAAAAAGTGTTATGCACTTTCTTTGATCTTTGCAGTTATGGATTTAGTTTTGCTAGATCATTTTTCACTTGCTCAAAACATTAAAATTGCTTCCTTTTAAGATGCTACTATTAAGGCTGGGAAAAGTGATTAAGGGCATCTCCTTTGTTTTGTTGGTCAACACATGGAGGCATTGTTCACTTTCTTTCTCTTCATGTTGCCTAGCTGAGTCTTGTAGCACAAAAGCAGAATTTTCTTGCTGCCCTCAAGGTGCCTCTCATCCAAGGTAAAAGTGGCAGGTCAGTGGAAAAGGTCCACTGGCTGTCTCTAGTTTTGTGAGTCATCATTTAGTCCTAATGGCCATGCTGATACTGACTGGGAGTCTCCACCAGTGATTGTTCCCTGAGCTGCAGCACCCTTGCAATTCATACTTTGAACTTTTAGAACAACTACTTACCTAAAGTCAATCCCACATATCTACATATCACATGGGTAGACAGACCTTTCAGTGGCTAAGTTCTTTAAGCTCCCTCAGTAAGGCCCTTCTAGGATTCACCTCTACTTCACTCATCTGCCCAGTACATGCTTTGTGACATCTAAAAGTCCCTGCCTATTTCTATCCTTCATTTTTCCATACTGATTTCTCCTCCCAAAAAGGGCACTCAAAAAAATGTTTTTCAGGAGCATATGGGTGCCCTGTGCCACTGCCACAATCTATTCTCTCCCTGCTTGATGACTTCCATGACCCTGCTGCAGTCAACCCAGACCTTCTTGGCAGTTTCTGAAAAGATGTGATTTACTGAAAAGATGTAACAATATAGTCATCAATTACCACGACAAAGGCTGCATCAAGTGAAAATGTTTTGCCCTGTGCCAAGAGTCTGAATGATGGATGATGCTGCAGTTTGGACCAAACACAGAGGTCCCTTACCCTACCCGTTTTTCTGTAACCAATATTTGGTTCAAAACCAAATCCCATTTCTAATCTTTCCCTTTCTGAGAGCAGAACAACCCAGAAAATCTACTGGCATCCTGCATTACTCCTTATTTGTTACTGAGGTTTTTCCAAGAAGATGGAAGGGGGTTTTCTACTGGGAGATACTAGTCAGAGAAGATACAGCATAGGAGCCGTAATCAAGACTCCCAGCTTACAGCAGCCAGCTGTCACTCAGGCACAAGGAAACATTGGCATGCTTTCTACAGGGGATGGCCTACTTCCACCTAAAGGAGTCACAGTCATTAAATGGACCAGAGACTGACTGATGAAGTGCCTATTGGCCAAAAATATAGTGCTAAATAGCAGCTCTTACTGGAGTGAGGTCTATGGTCATCCTTGGGAGGACAGACATACTACAGAGGCTCTATAAACTGAGCATGGGCCAGTCTATCAAAAGCTTTATTTGGGCTGGTGGCCATGCTTTGGTTGGAGGAGGCTCACAGCCACATCAGTATGCCAGATGTCTCAGTATTCTCTTTCCTGGAAATATCAGGGTCAAAATGCAGGATACTTGTCCTCCTTTTTTGGGATCATAAGCTCTACAGCACCTTCCCTGATAAGAATCTGCAGTGGTTGCTCATTCCTGAGGCAGGAATGCATCCAAATCTAAGTAGGAGTGACTATTCATAGATTATTGTCAGTTTTACTCTGTTTACAACTCTGATACAAAATGCTTTTCATCGAAGACTCTAAACGAGGTGTGTGAAAAGGATGTAAGTTCTGTCTATGCTACAGAGCCATTGAAAAGACGCTGTTTGGTTTGGAGTGGCAGGACATTTTATGAAGACCCAGTGATGAGGGCCATTCCACAAAATCCTGTGGGACATAAACTGGTGGATTCAGGCAACCCACACCAGCGTCACTCTGGGATATGGTTCATCCAACCTCTGGAGCATTGTTTAAAGGCCTTCAGTTACACTCCCTGGATTTCCAGCTAGAAAGCACACAAGAATCACAAGAATCTTGAAGATCATTCCACAGACTAGGTTTGGTTAGGGCATTTGGCCTTGAGGATACCATCACAGATGCTATAAAGGAGCATTTGGGACCCAGCCGGAGCCAAAGTTTCCGTTTCAGTTAAAGAGCTAAAGCTGGGCAGGGTCAGCACTCCCAAGTGACTAGCCAAATATCACAGAGGAAGATCACTATGACCAGGATTGTGGAAGCTGTAAGAGCTGTATAACAGCTTTAGAAGTATATACCCTGAACAGGACAATATTAATGGAGGGGGAGTTCAGCCCCTTTTTCTCTTCTGGCAAATCTGTCTGCCCTTCTTCCCCATCCTCTCAGTAGTGCTTTGTTCCAAATTATGTTCCATAATTTCACAGTACATCTGATTTTTCATCTTATCAGAATGTCTCACAGTCACAAATTCTATGATCTGTGTACATTCCTCAGGATAACAATATAAAACAATCAAGGAGGGAAAAACTGGGTAAATGTAATGTGCCTTGTGAATGAAATATTGGCAGAATGGGATGTATTGAATCTTGCTTTTCTTCTGCCCCACAGGGGAGAAACTGAATTAATTCATCATTTTGCTTAAGCATGGAAGAGGGCACCATTAAAGAAAGCTTAGAGGAAAGAGAATTAAAATGATAGGCTACGATCATTTTAATCACTTGGGCTCAGCTTCATAAAAAGAGGTGAAATTCCTTTTCATTGGTCTTCAGAGTGCATGGATTTCACGCATGATTCCTCATCAACTTGTCTGCTGTACATAATTAAAAACTTTGTGTTTTTTTTAATATGCCCTATATAACTCAGTGAGTGCTGTATTGAGAAAGATTTGCACTATTTTCATTTTTTTCTTCTAGCATTTGTTCACTGTTACCCTCCAAGAAAGTAACAATTATTTAAATAAGCACATACATACCGGAGTAAGGCAACCTCCTGTGCAGCAGTGCCAGCTGTTCCTGACCTGACAAGCAGATCTGCTAGAATAAAGAAACACATTCTTATTAAATAGAAAGGCAGTGAGAAGTGGAAGCAATAAAAAAGCAACGCTCAGAGTTCCACAGGAAAAAAACAAACAAACAAACAAACAGATTGTTTGTAACAGATGAACAGTAGTGGGAGGAGCAGACGCAGATTCCTTTAAACAGGCAATCTCTCAGCCCCATCAGAGGAGGTGGACTTTGTCCCTGCAGTAGAGCTCAACTATTTCTAGTCTTCTGGCCTTCTCTTGAAACAAAGTGACAGCTACTGCTTTGTGATATGGCTTTACCAGCCACTAAACTGGGACATGGAAATAAAAGGATTAGTTATGCAGATGACATAGTTACACAGAAGCTGGCACAGAGGATGCTCTTTATGTAGGATATAATGTTAGAATCAATATGTGAGCATCAGACCCTGAGCCTGGGTTAGTGCTGGCCTTTCTCTTTCATTATTTGCCATCATGAATCTTCCTCAGATACTACACTGTCCTAAGCAAGTCTCCGAAAATAGATTCTCAATAAGAGGGCTGGACTGTACATAGGAACCACAACTGGAAAAAGAAAGACTACTTTGGTGTCCCTCCAAAACAGGAGTGGGGAACAGCAAGCCACCAAACTCGTTATCAGCCTCACTGGCCTTCCTACAAGTCAAAAACGAGCCCGTAGCTGCTATTTGCATAAATGGTATGTTTATGAAAGTGTTAAGTATGACTAGCAAGTAGATCAGTTTATGTGAAGTCTAAGCATTATTGTTATAAACCAAAAAACCCACTCAGGGATTTGAAAGTGCAGTGAGAAGAGGGCCTGCTTAATCATGAAGGACCAAAAAATCAGTTTAAGGCTTAGTGAAGTGCCCAGCAATAATTGGGTGACACCTTTTGCTACGTTGGCAAGAGTTAACATCTAAGTGGCACTGAGTCAAACTAGGCAGGGACAGCCAGAGGGAGGAAGATTAAAATTCCTTCCCCTCTGTGTTCAGGTGGGTCAGAGAGGTAAGGGAAGCCTTGGATCTGGACGAGGCCCTGTGCAGACTGCAATCAAGCCCCACACAGCTGCTTACCCAAGGATCTCTCTTGTCTTTGTCCCCTGAAGCACAGGGAGCCAGTCCTGAAAGCACAATTTGGGTAAGAATGTCAGTCGGATACAAAGGTTGCCAGAAAGGTCTTCAGGATTTCATCTCAGTGTAGGGAGATCTGCGGTGGGTTTTTTGCTTTTCTGTAATGGTGTTGTCAACTAAGTAAATGTTTCGCTTATTTTAGGGTAAATAAAGACTTGTCTTTCTTTTTACTTTAATCTGATTCATAGCACTGCAAATGCAGGGTAAGAGGGGAAAAGCCAAGGCACTAAGGTCTTGATCCCCAAATCCATCTTTGTCAATAGAAGTGTTCCCAGTCATGTAGAACGGTTTCAGAATCAGGCCCTAAGCTGTTATGTCTCTGTATACAAACACATTTCTGTATCTGTGGGAGTACGTGTTAATGTGTAGATATGTATAATGCTTTGTGTATGTGTGCATATACGTGTGTATTTACATACACATTCTCACAAACACAAATATATATTTAAGATTTACAGTTCTGGAAAACCTCGTGAATAATGTAAATGATTAAAGCAGATGCCTCGCAGAAAATATTGTTCAGACCTCCTCATTTAAATTCAGCCTCTTATTCACACTTGGTAATACACTCTGCTGTATGAATTATGGATTCCTGTTTTTATCTCTCACACTACACATGAATGTTTGATAAAGATTGTTTCCAGTATTATATTATGTCAAAATGCTCATCTGAAATTCAGTCAGAAATGCTTTCTAGTAATTACGCATTGACTTAGCACTATAAAAAAATAAAGCAAAAAAAAAAGGAAATTCAACTGTTATTATCATTGTTTTTCCTGAATATTTGTGCTAAATAAGACTAAGAGACTGACAGGATTTGCAGCCAAAATTCCTTATTTATAGTCCATCCAAATGGAGCCAAGGCAGCTACAGTATGTTTTTCACACTGCTCTACAAATGCTTCAGCCTCAGTGCTTTGTCTTGTGAGGAAAAAGGCTGCTTTTATGCTAAATTATTCGTAATGACTTTGTGAAGTGGATTAATATCCAGAAGGGGTCTGGATTCACAATGGAGAAATATCAAATTTACCTCCTTAGGGAATCAGGATAGTCTTATTATAAGGTTCCTAGGAAAGAAAAAAAAAAAAAAAAAAGATGAGTTAGTGTCCACAATAATTTTTGCATTTATTTTCTTTCACTGTGTGTGAAATTGCAGCTCCTGAGGAAAGATCCAGCTAGAGAAAAACAAAATGTATTTTCCCGTTTTAGCTGGAAACCTATGTCATGACTTACAATGCTACCCAGTCTTCCCTTTCTTTTATGCAGAGTTCTCTTCGATTTTACCAGGCTGTGCAGGGGTCAGGTGTCCAGAAGGGAAGCTCTTTGGCTGTACCTGCATTCACAAGGAGGGCTGCATAGTACGCGTGTATCTGCAGCTTGAAACAGGTCTGCTAAGAGTTTGGTACCTGCAGCGTGTACGTTTGGGAAAGGAGGGTTACTTTAAATTAGTGCTAGTCTAGTTTCATGGACTGACCTCCTATCATGAACTGGCATGCATATGCTCCTGGAGTGCATATTCCATTTAGTTTCACTTTAAAGGAATCCAATGCTCTCTAAGAGCAAACCCAAGCACAGTAAATGGCACAAACTGGAAGATTTGTTTTAAAAGGACAAGCCTTATCTCATCCGACAGTTCTGGAAAACCTCGTGAATAATGTAAATGATTAAAGCAGATGCCTTGCAGAAAATATTGTAAAGGCACACATTGAATTCAGCAGGCTTTAGATCAGTCCTCAGATGAGGCCATCAGTCATCCTTTTCCTTTCAACAAAATTTAGTGAGGAGAGACTGAGGCACCAAGCAAGTGTGGTTACTGGTGTAACTTTCTGTGGAGGAAACATTATAATCAAGTGCACAGTAACTGGTCTGGATTGCATGTTACTCTCGGGGGAAACCTCCTGGTAAATTGTCCATACTGGCAACATAGTCATTTTAATTCTCTCTCTCATTCTGTGGTGCAACAAGTCCAAAAATGTTGTGTGTCTTTTAAAGAACTAGAACTATGGATTGGTAAAAGGAAGGTTTGGTTTCCCTTCTAAAAAAATAGCAGTAATAACGGATTCGTTTTTGCCTTTCTATCTGCCACGTTTAGCTGAGGAATAGCTGATGCTCCTCAGCATATGGTCAGCTGTGAGGAAATAAAAGCTGGTTTTCTTCACAGAAAGACCCCATTTCTTTTTCCAAGTGCAATTCCCATTCCTTCATTTTTGTTCACCTGCATATTCTCCTAGTGTTATTTGAAGTCCTTTCGTGTTGAAAGCCCAAAATGCAATGATAAGGAAAAGATTGATCCATAGTGGAGCAGTCCAATGTTGACAAATTTAAAACCTGTTTTATATAGTATATCACATAAAGCACATCATTATTAATCTGTGTTAGATACATATGTGCTCCATATTACCAGAGATACTAGCCCTTTTCCAATCTTTCTTCACAATCACTCCTCACAACATGCTAGTGCTGTAAAACCTTTACCCCTACGCAGCTGGTGGGAAAGTGCCATACAAAAAGTGGCTTCTCCAAGTTCACACATGTAGACCACCCCCAGAAAAGTGCTTTGTACCTGGAATGAAGTAATAAATAACGGAAAGCATTTACAGCTTAATATCACATATGAATTGTTCTGAAGAAGACAAAGTAAGAGAAGAGCACAAGTGCTCTATGTCTTCAGGAGTACTTTGCAGCATTCCTGTGAAACAAACAAACAAACAGGTTAAATTTGCATCAGATTGTGCAACTGCTATTCTGCAAAGTAGAATGAAAAATTTCAGCCACTCACTTCCATCTGATGTGTCGCGTTTCTTTTGCAACTGCTGCTACATTTTGCAGAAGTTTTTCAGGTTACATCATGATGTATTATCTACTCTTAAATTCAAATTTGTGAGCGGCTAATAGAGAGCAATCACCATTTGTTTTTCACAAGTTTAACTTGTCAATGATTATTTTCATGGGGATTTTTGTTGCTGTTTCTTGTTTTTCTTTTGAATTACTCTGTATAGTCAATAAAGCCCTGGATGTCTGCCTCAGTAAAGAAGGAATAATCTTTTACATTGTGATGAAGTGTGAAGGATTATCCTAAATGTACGAGGCATACATTTTGTACCTGATCAGGCCTGCTTCTTTAAGAACAGAAGACTGTAACTTCTAGCTGTAGATTTCTCAACTAGGGTATCTTTATCCTACCCACCAATACTTCTGCCACTTCTTTCCAAGGCCCTTACAAATCTCAGTTGAATCCAGCTGCTTAGACAGACTTTCCCTCTTGCTTTCCTTAACTTTACACCTGGGAAGCTCCTGCTGCATGGCTCCTTTGGGACAGGCAGAGTTCCAAAGATAGCACAATCGTTCTTCCTTCAGTGGCTGCTGAACAGGAAATTCAGACATTTCTAAGACAAGAACAAGTGATTAGGTGGTGCAAGAGCCCTATTGACTTTCTTGATGCAACTGCTGTACTATATGCTTAAGTCTTTTTGAATAGCATTTTATTAGAAGCTCTATTATGGAAGCTATTAGCACCTTTCTACATAACAATATGATGACAGGATTTCTGCCTGTGGTTTCCAGAGGCATGTCCTTCAGGGAGTGCCATAACTAACATAGTGTTAGCAGATCTGCGTGTGAGTGTACACGTGTCTATCCATCTGTTTAATAAATGCTACACATCAGTTACTCCAGCTAAGGGAATTATGCTGCCCCATATGGCCATCACTATGACATATTTCAAGACAAAATACTGCATATTTGAAGTGTCAAGTCCTTTAAAAAAGACACACTTTGTACTAGTTTTGGATATCCATGGATACAAGCACAGATGCTGTCAGTATCTCTTAGGAAATAATTAAAGCATGAAAATGCTTACTGAAGTCAGTACTTTCACCTTGCAACTAAGAGAAATCATCACCTCTATTTCTTAGGCTGGATCTGCCCTAGTGATCTTATGGGAAAGCTTCACATTAAATGGCTATTATGTTTGCTGAAGGCATTATTGGTGTTAATCAGATGTATGCCATCAAAGCGAAGCATCCCAGGGCATGACACATAATGCCTAGCATGACAACATTTTAAGGTCAATAAATACTTCAGTGACAGTGTAGTTGCATGTGGGTCTTTTGTATCTGAATAGATGACCTGAATATGCTCTGAAACAGAGTTCACCTACAGGAAAAAAAAGGCCACAACATTCTATCATCTCTTGCATCTTTTTTTTTTTGTGGCATTGCTCCGTATTTTCCTCTTTTATTTTGCAAATGAGTGAAATATTTCTTGTGTCAAGCTAGATCCTCAGCTGGAGTCCATCCACACCATTCCCAATAGAAGTAAAATAGAATTATGGAATATTACACCAAAAAGAATCTTGCCCTGCACACCAGTAATTTATCCGCTGTATTTTTTTGCATCAGTAATCATAAGAAATCATTATTGGTTCCTCTTCTACTGCGTATTTGTACTGTGGTTAAAGATGAGTTACTGCACAGTTTGGGTTAATGGAGGCGTGTTCCCCAGAGAGAGAGGTACACAGTAGCTTTAAGATGGGGATGGGTACTTTATTATGGTCTATGACTGATTTCAATGCTGCTTTATCATCTGCCAGCATGCACACACAAACTAATAAGCTATTCACTGCTTTTTGCCCCTGAGGGCACCTTTCAATAAGGCAAGTCATTGATTTTTACCGTCAGACACACAGACCATAAGCCATTCCCTGTATCGTTCTATCCCCAGTGGTGTATTCTGCAGGGGAAACCAGTCATTTTAGTCACACGCATGCACGTTCACACATACACGCACACTGTAATAATCTAGCTGGCAATAATCTAGCTCAGATGCCCAGATATTTACTTTGCCTCTATTAGAAGAACTATTGATATTAACCTTTTCTGCAATCTCGTCAGCATAATTTTTGTTAAAAATACTTGGATGTAATGCTGAGGCCTTATACAAAGGGCAGAATATACTTATTTTTCCCCCTGACAGCATGCTTTAATACATAAATCAGCAACTGACCATGACTGCCACTCTTTCAAGCATTCCTAGCAGGGAGCCCAAAGACTGGATTGCAATAATGTATATAATCATAGCCAGTGCCTTTTAGGTTACTTGTATTTCTCCTGCGTCTGCAAGGGTCTCTCTTACAGCATTCTATGGTGCCGCCTTAAAACTTTTTTCTGTTTTATAGACCAAGAGTACTTAAACTTTATGACCTAGCTCACCCTATATAAAATATAAAAGGTACAATGTGGATCATTGTGCTTTTAATCACTGCTACTGTCTTCTATTCTTGCTCTGATAATGTGCTTTAAATCTATCAATTTAGCTTCCTAAAGCTGACCAGACCAAAGGAACACAGATGCTTAGCTAGTATCACGCAGAATTATTCAAATTTCAGTGGGACCATACTGATGTCCTGCAGCTGAGGATCTGGCCATCTTGTAGGTATTTCTCACTTCATTTACCTCCCTCTTCAGCAAGCTGTCCTTGGGAGAATAGCTGACATACCAGTTAGCTGTCCTCCCCAGCTACAAAGATGTATGGAAGAGAGCCAGTGCAGCAGCCCATCTTTCCCTCTCATCCTTTCTCCAGCCATCTGGCCAAAACAGCAAAGCGAAGGCTTAGCTCAGTACCTGGTACCCCATAATGCTTGAGACGCTGAAAGCATCCTGGCCTGTCTAGAGAAGTGACCTCTAATGGCCTTAGCTATGTTAACTTCATCTGAAATCCTAGTGACAATTTCCTCTGGGCCACTTGGGCACAGAACACATGCTATCCCAGGGGCTTCACTTCCAGTGAAGTAAAGCAGTTTTTAACAGCTTTAGTGGTTCATGAAAAAAAGGCCTTAAAGCCATATGATGTGGATTATACTTTTTTCCTACTCTGTGTATGATACTTCACAGTATCTGTAGCATATCTAAACTTTAAATAATCAGAAGTATCACAGTTTAAAATATTCTAGGTAGAAAATTTTCCTAGCAGCAAATACAGATTCCATAGAAGAAACTTTTCCATAAGAAAAAGTCAATATTTCTGATGACAATATTGAAACTAGATTTTGCAATGAGGTACTTTGAAACTTCTCCTTCTGAGCTTTGTGGAATTTTCTTAAAAGATTTCTTTAACAGGCCCACAACAGAAAATAATTCTGAATGTCAGCATTACTGCGGGAAGTAAGCTAGTATTTATTTTTCAGCTATCTCTAAGCATTAATTAATTAGCTTGATACTATGTTTCCATCATATACACAGCCTGGTTTAAAATTCAAAAGATATATGTAGCCTATATTAAAATCTACAATATTCAACTGATAACTCTACTGTCAGCTTTTCCACAATAACACTATATGCATTGAAACAAAGCAACTTCCTCCAGTCTGTGGATACACTGCGAACTTTGATCCCTATCCTCCCACAGGGGAAGGGCTCTACTTGTTAAATTGAAGGGTTTGAAATATAAAGATTTTTGCATAATGAAAATTGTTTTCTACAACCAAGGAAAAGGCGCAGGTACATACATCTTTCAAAATGTGTTTGGAAATCTAGGCAGAAAAAATGCATGTGCAGTTAATTGGCCTGTGCAGTTGATCGTAAGCATCTAAGCAGCTCACTGCACGTCCTGGTGCTGTGAGGTTATAAAATATGGTTCTGGTTATTGCAGTGTAAGTTTTCAATGTAATTTTTATATACAGACCTGACTGTGAATGTCTCCTACAGTGTTGTATTACATGATGAAAGGGTCATCTCTGACCTTAAGAATGTATGATATCTGTTGTTTTATTAAGGAAAATTCAAAGTTCTGCTTATCCAAGGTTGAAAAGAAGGGATACCTGTTTGGAGTAGAACTAGAAAATGGAAATATTTATGATAGTGGTGTTGAGAATGAAAAAAAAAAAAAAATCAAAACTATCCTACCTCATAAAACATCAGTAGAAATTTGCTTCTCCAAACTTAATATCAAAGGATCACTGTTTCTTCTGACAGTGTCTCTGAGCAAAGCAGCTGAGCTTCTGATTGCTAATTAAACCTTTGCAAAAAGCCCTTAAACGAAGCACCCCCATGCCTGACTAACAACTCAAATCTCAAAGGCTTTCATAATTGAAAGTGGAAGAGATTAAATTAAGAAAATATTAGAGAGTTAATGAATGACAAAAAAAAATGTATTTTGTCTGTTTCTGATGGAACAAAAATCAAGAGGTTTTCTCCCCTAGCCATGGGAGGGCATACATTTAAATACCTGTCAGAACGTCCTGGCCTCAGACTCACAGTCCAGCCAGACAAGTACCCTGTATCCTGCAAGAACCTTATTTTATACCTTATTTATACTTTATTTTCTTCTTATTTTGTCTGGATTTATAAAAATGCCGTTTAGTTCTATTCCAAGCTGTCCCTTAAGATCTGTCTCAAGGACTCTAGGAAAAGAAGTATTTCAAATTCATACCGTTGGTCCCTCAGTCAGGACGCGTGTTCCAGTCCAGATCCCCTTTCTGCCTCTTGTGTGCAGCATCCCTCCAGTGGCTCTGCAGAAGGTGGCTCAAATGAAAGTGTTCCTCACCCCTCACAGGCCAGCCATGCACAGTTCCTGACTGACAGCAGCTCCACAGAGCTCAGTGCTGGGGAAAGTGAAGATTCATATGTCTCTTCTGAGGAAAATCTTTAATCAGCTGCTACAATGCAAGTGCTATTCTTTAGGAATATTTCTAGTTGAGGTGATAAATGAGTTGCAAGTAAAATAAATGTATCTGTTTTTCAGTTTGGTGAGGTCCCCGATGACTGGAAGAGAGGGAACATAACCCATATTTTTAAAAAGGGAAGCAAGAAAGACCTGGGCAACTACAGGCCGGTCAGCCTCACCTCTGTGCCTGGCAAGGTCATGGAGCAGATTCTCCTGGAAACCATGCTAAGGCACATGAAGAGCAAGGAGGTGGTTGGTGACAGCCAACATGGCTTCACCAAGGGCAGATCGTGCCTGACCAATTTGGTGGCCTTCTATGACGGGTAACAGCATCGGTGGACAAGGGATGAGCAACGGATATCATCTACCTGGACTTGTGCAAAGCTTTTGACACTGTCCCGCATGACATCCTTCTCTCTAAGCTAGAGACATGGGTTTGATGGACGGACCACTCGGTGGATAAGGAGTTGGCTGGATGGCCGCACTCAGAGAGTGGTGGTCAACGGCTCAATGTCCATGTAGAGACCGGTCACAAGTGGAGTCCCTCAGGGGTCCGTGTTGGGCCCAGCCCTGTTTAACATCTTTGTCAGCAACATGGACAGTGGGATAGAGTGCACCCTCAGCAAGTTCGCCGACGACACCAAGCTGTGTGGTGCCGTCGACTCGCTGGAAGGGAGGGATGCCATCCAGAGGGACCTTGACAGGCTGGAGAGGTGGGCCCATGCAAACCTCATGAAGTTCAACCAGGCCAAGTGCAAGGTCCTGCACCTGGGTCATGGCAATCCCAGGCACAAATACAGGCTGGGCGGAGCAGCCCTGAGGAGAAGGGAGTGCTGGTGGCAGCTCAACATGAGCCGGCAATGTGCTTTTGTGGCCCAGAAGGCCAACTGCATCCTGGGCTGCATCAAGAGGAGCATGGCCAGCAGGTTGAGGGAGGTGATTCTGCCCCTCTACTCTGCCCTGGTGAGACCCCACCTGGAGTACTGTGTCCAGTTCTGGAGCCCCCAACACAAGAAGGACATGGACCAGTTGGAAAGGGTCCAGAGGAGGGCCACGAAGATGATAAAAGGGCTGGAGCACCTCTCTTATGAGGACAGGCTGAGAGAGTTGGGGCTGTTCAGCCTGCAGAAGAGGAGGCTCCGGGGAGACCTGATAGTGGTCTTTCAGTACCTCAAGGAGGCCTACAAGAAAGATGGGGAGAGGCTGTTCAGTAGGGCCTGTTGTGATAGGACGAGGGGTAATGGTTTTAAAATAGAGGGAGGCAGATTTAGATTGGATATTAGGAAAATATTTTTTACAATGCAAGTTGTAGAACACTGGAACAGGTTGCCCAGAGAGGTGGTGGATGCCCCATCCCTGGAAACGTTCAAGGCCAGGTTGGATGAGGCTCTGAGCAACCTGATCTAGTCAGGAATATCCCTGCTTCTTGCAGGGGGGTTGGACTAGATGACCTTTGAAGGTCCCTTCCAACTCTAACCATTCTATGATTCTATGATTGCATATGTCCTGCTGTTAGAAAAGTACAATGCTAAGACTACAAATATCAGACTCCTTTCTTCCATAGTCAAGTGGAAACACAGTGGTGGAAAAACAATTTACCCAAATACATAAACATATTGTTATTCCCAAATAGAGGGTGATCCGTTTTTCCTTCTGTAGTATCACATAGTCTAATCATGATCTCCTCTTCTTACCTTGTCTTCCTTTACTGTCAATTTTGCCTCCTGTAAGTAAGCATCATCAGTTAGATCTTTCTAATGGAAAACATTTGTGTGGATTCATAAAGGCCTTTGCTGCTATGACAGCATGCTTCACAAAGTCAGCACACTGCTATTATTTACTAAACTATGGGTGCGTGTGTGTTGGTTTGGAATGGTGGGGCATGTGGAAGCTTTGATGAAACGCCACGGGTGAAACTCCTGGCTGAGCTGTTGAGCACGTGCCCAAGCAGGAAAATGGTGAGAGCTCCAGTCTCTTTTCTCACTTCTTACAGACTAGGTGAAGAGACGCTTTTTGATGATGGACCCTGCCCTTGCTGATAACTGACTGCAACATACTACTCCCTGCCATTCTGGAGAAAACCAAGCGAAGGAGAGAAGTGAGCCTCCCACTTGGATTTAATCTTCCTGAGGTTCATTTTGTACACAGCCCCTTGGTCAGAATACTTTGTGAGCAAAAGGTAGCCCCCATCAGATAAGCTCTTTTGACTGAAATTGCAATCAGTTTCTAAGGTCTGCAGAAAAGGCATGTGGATTGAGCTGGAGAAAGATTGCATTTTGTTCTTTTTTTTTTCTTTCTTCCCTTCCCCTTCAAACAGCAACTGAGTACTCAGTGCAGTGGGTTTAACTTCAGTGAGGTTAAAACTGCTGGAGAAAATGGTCTCACCTGAACCGTTTACCATCAGTGAGCTTTTGGATCTCAAAGAAGCCCTTTCCCTGCAGGTTGCAAAAGATGAAGGCAAACTCTTTAAGGATTACTCACTTATCAGGCTTCTGATGTCTGAGCCTGGAAAATGTGATCTATGACCAGTGGAAAAGTGGCAGAAGATTTTCATGGAAGTTCCAGAACTGCCTTTGCTGTAGAGTGTAATTGCCCTGTAATGAGTATCCTAATATTAACTCCTTTTGCACAGACCTGTCTTTTCTCTTAAAGGGAAAAGAATTCAGCTCACAGGTAAAATATTTTGAAATGGGAAACAATTTTTTTCTTAAATCTGCTTTGCAGATTTAAGAAAAGGAATGTTTCAACATTATTTTAAACATCCCTCATCCTCTTAACTCCGTTAAGGACTAGATTGTGTTCTGCCCTTCACTACTGACATGGAGTTTTCACAGGCATCAGGTCTCTTACGCTGTCATAGAGTTATCTTAGTAGGAAATAATCACTTATTCCTACAGTATGTTTGAGTTTTCTATTACTATTTTGGAAATTTTCATGTCATACAATTGCAGAGTGAAAATCCCTGTGAGACTTCAGTTGAGGTGCTTTGTAACTAGACATTAAGCCTCACAGAAACTCAATGTCAAGCTGTCAGATGCAAGGTAGGATTACTTCCCTGATTTCAGAGAAGAGATGCTGATATACAGCTGATAAGGAGCTGGCCCCAGATCTGGAAAAGAGCTGGTTTGTCCCATCCAACTGCTGGTGCAGAACTGTTTCAGAAAGTATACTTCTGAATGATGTGTCAAATTATTATTCATTTTTTCATGTGACAAAACTTCATCTGTTTTCCTGGATGATTATTACACAGTTGAACAAGTCTCACCAGTCCTGGTGACACTGATGAGAGTGTCACAATGTTAGACTGAAATTTCCCCTTTATCAATTCTATAAAATTATTTCTAGTGATATCTCCCTCAGCTGCTTGAAGAATTTTTCACTTGTCTTGCTGAACATCACCCTCCAAGAACCACAGCCTTTCTCTTCCAGTTTGGCCCAGTTAGGTGGCTTGGCTGGTTCAGAAGCACCCAGCACCTTTGCCTGCGTCTGTGAGGTGCTTGGACAGCACGCAGCACACGCCAAGTGCAAGTCGTGTCCCTGCAGCACAGCATGGCTATGCTTGTAGCAATTTCTCTCTATGTAGTGTTTGCTGCATGCCACAGCAGGTACCTGCAGGTCCTCTCTAGAAAAAGCCCCACATAAAAGGAACACATTAAATGATAGAAAACAACAAAAGCAAATCAGTTTAAAGGCACTTCTAATCTTGGCTTCAAAAACGTGACTTCACCCAAACACTGTAAGTGTGGGCTGTCTGCTAACAGAAATGAAGTTGAGAAGTCAAAAATGCTTGAAAATGCATTCATGAATCCAGGCTTTGCTGGGTAGGTGTTAGAAGTGTGTGTGCCTGACTGAGGATTAAAAACAGCTGCTTTGAGCAAACCAAGTTTTGTGTTTCATATTTAACAACACCATCAAAACATATTTCAGCCTGTGAAATGGTACATTCAGAAATGGTTGTGTGTCATATCCAAGCTGTGTTTTTTAGAGCAATGGTACACATTTCTGCTAGAAACTTTGTGTCAATGCAGGATTATACCTCGTAACAGTTTGGGTTTATGTGATGCGAAGTGCAGTGCCTGCTATTACTGAAGGATCCTACATTTAATATACGAGAAATCTGTGCATCAGCAAAAGGACGTTGTGATATATTGACTCTGAGGTAGCCGGTATGATCCAACTTATATACAATTCTGTATAATTGTACTGAAACCCCCCCTACAGTCCATGAAGAAGAGCTTATTTCTGCTCTGGCTAAGAATTTCCAACTAGTTTTCTAGTGTAACATCAAGTAAACAGCCCAGGAGCAAGATGAGATCCAAAAGCCTTCCCTTAAGTGGGACACTGGAAAGAAACTTGAACCTTTTTCAAGAATAGGAAAAAGTCCATCTCCTAAAAACTGATTGTTCTGATTATTTTGATTTTTTTTTTCCTGGCTTGTAATGTCTCCAGTGACTTTACTTTGACTTTTAGACGTGGTGCACTCACTGGTCTCTTTTTTTCTTTTTAAAAATAGGGCTGTTCATGAGGCAGGTTTTCCCGAAGACTTGCAGCTCTACTTAGTAATCTGTCACCCACAGATGAATATTTTTAATTATGAGCATCTGCCTAAATTACAGGCTTATGGAAAGGACATCTTAGGTCATCTTGTGCAACTCACTGGCAATGCAGGATTGTTTGCCACCAGACATCTTCTAGCGCTTTGTCCTATCGTCCTAAATTAATAAATCATAGTGTATTCCTTCACTTCTCTTAAGAGATTGTTTTAAAGGCTAGTAAATCCTGCTGTTGGAATTTTTTTCTAGTATTCATGAACTCAAACAGTATCTTAAGTAATTTGAAAATGTTGAAAATTGTTTTCCTACTACACTTCTGTGATGCTATAGAGATGCAGTGGTTCTTACTGGGATAGTAATTTTTATTGTGATATCACAATATTAAGGTATTATTTCTAACCCACCTGTTCTAACTTTTGGGTTGTTAGAACAAATTAATGCAGATTTCAAAAAACATTTAGTAATCCTAGAGCCCTCCATACTGCCCTCTGAGCTGGGTATTCCTTGTCATTTAGTTCAAGGAATTCTCTGTCTGGTATCCTAACCACTGTACTGGAGTCCTTTTTATCTTAGCCTCTGAGGTTTGTTGGATTTTTTTTTAATTCTCATAAGTATTTTTTTTCCTCATTCTCTTGTAATTGTATATTTCTTTTGTCTGTCAGCAGAGAGAAAGGGAGAGTTCAAAATAGTTTACTGGCTTGCTAAAAATACTGATAATTTTAATCAAAACCAAAGGGTCAAAAAGTTGTTTGTGAACGATGAAACCCAATTCAGAGTAACTTTTTTAAGCTAATGACCCTAGCTGCCATTGATTCCGTTTCATGAATGTTAAATTTTCAGTGCAACTGTATGGGCAGGGAAAAAAAAATCCAGCTAAAATTAAGTACCCATTTATGAGGAACTTGGGTTCTTAGGAAGGTGAAGCCTGCCCCAGAAGGAAGATAGGCTCGTTTTCCTATCCTGATGCCTCAGGCTATTTTTCACATTTTTACTGGATTAGTCTTATTTTCACTGATACACACTGATGCACACATTTTAGCTGATCTCCTGAACTGCAAAGCCCAAATGAGTTTGGAATGACACAAAAAAGTTAAACAGTTTCTAATCAACAGGAGGGAATAAATCATAGGTGCATGTAAATCTGTGTAGCTTCATTAAATGAAATGAAGTTGTTGTGCTTTCTGGTTTTAAAAATCTTTATTCTAATTTGAGGGTTGGTAGCAATGTTCACCATGAATTAATCCTTGAATTAAATCCTATGGATTGTATTAAGGGCAGATTTCAGCCTGTATGTTCTGAGGATAGATAGGTTTATCACTTTAGTCATGGAGAACACTATGTATTTCTTCATTTTCCCCTTTATTTTACCTGCTTTGAATTCTAGTGGAACAATTTGCTTGCCGTCACAATAACTGTTTGACAGAGCAAAATAAAGTTGTGCCAAGTTGCTGACCGTAGAGCACTGCGCCAGATCGTACACTGTTTCTATCAGTTGCCACATCTGGTACTTGCCCTTGATGGTTCTGCTAGTAGACTCGACAGCTCTGATTCATTTTCTATTATTATCTTTAAGGCAGGATATATCCTTTACTGCTCCCTCTTGAAAGGTTCGTGCCTGAAAATAATTGCAAAAAGGTTTCAAATTAGAGGTTCCTAAATAGGAGTTGATTTTCCAATAGCTTGAACTTTGATTGATTTTATCTTTGAGCTTATTAGATAGCCAGATCAAGGATTGTTCAGTCCTCATTTTTGACTTAATAGCTGTATCACAGATAGAGTCAGGTCACAGCAGGAAAAAAAATCTGACTAGCACCATTGAACATTGTACCAAAGCTTGACAGTTTTCTCTGTGATACAAATCTATGGGTACAAGTTTCAGTCTTTCCAATCAACAAGTGCCTGTGCTCTTTCTTCTGAAACTCAGTAACTCAAGTTCTGCAGGTGTCTTACTGACACCTAAGAGTACAGGAAATATATCCAATGCATTCAGAAAATATTGTGTGGTTTGGTTGGTTTTAATTGGAGGAATTGGGCTTGTAAAATATGGTCAGGATGAGGCCATTCATAGGCTGACAAACAAGCATTTCACTTTGTCTTCAAATTTCTTTTCTTTTCTTTTTCTTCCTCTTTGGAGCTTAATGATTACCTCTGTAGCCTGGCTTAGAGAACATCTATGTGTTCTTAACCCGCCTATTTCCTGAAAAGATTTAAGCATTAATTTCATACTGAATTCAACCCTGAAATTAAAGAGTCAATGCATCTTCACAAAATTAAGGGAGTCATTGCAGAGAAAGACCAAACAGATTTTATAAAATGCAAGTAATTTTTTTAATATATTAATATGGTTAAGAGGCACTGTTATTAAAAAGAAGCAGCTTTCATATAACTTAAAAGGATATTAATATTGTGTAGGTCTGAACCTCACATTAGTCTTTCATAGCTGAATAACTGGTTATAAATTGTAGTCCGTTTCTTTGTGCAATAGGGGTAGAATGGGGTCTGGTATCATAGGGTTTCCTGGGAATACAATCATGTATGTGCCTGCCATTTGCAGACATTGGTATAAATGTATTGATATAAATGACTACAAAAGGTGCAAGACAATGGGGAATGACATGCCAGATGTCACAAAGTATTCCAATCTTCTTGTGCTATTCAAGCAATTTCAGTCTGGTTGTGTCCCTTGTGACTTGGGGCCACATCTTCCTCCTGGATTAACTCTGCTGACTTTAAAAAAAAAAAAAAAAAAAAAAAGCTTCTCTAAAAAAAGGATGATGGTAAGTGAATACTGAATTTAATGTACAGTGTTTGAAGTGTTTCAGTAAAATGTAAAATATTAATAGGTTAATAATTTGCATTGACTTATGGTCAGATTACTTTGAAGAAGATCTTCTGAATTATGTCAGTCTGGGATTGATTAAAATCATACACAAAAGGGTGAACACAATAAATGCCAATAATATTAAGTAACCTCCTTACTGCTCCTCTCAAGTGGAAGAAGGATGAAAGCAAAAGCAATCTTAGTGGCATAGCTGCTTGATAAATTTCTTACAGAATATGGACCAGACGAGACTAACCCCAAATACTGCAAAAACTCATTTACAGTCTGTCACGACACTGGACAGCCGGATTCTAGAAATCATGAGGAAGTGTTAATTTAACATAAATCTGAGCTTTCAAAATAATTTAAGTATAATCAGGAGTCCATAATGTAGAATTCATTGAGGATCATCTATCATTATGTTAAAGGCAGACTCTGCAGAGATCAGAAGCGCTGGTTGTCCCAGTGCCCTCCCTTTCACCCCTAGCATCAAGCTCTATTGCACATTAAGCTTCTTACAAGTCTTCTGTATTTTTCAGCTGTTGGTCCTGTCACAAATATATCTCTGCTTTGCAACGTCACAACCAACTCGTCTCTACACAGAAAGCCTGTCAGGCCTTCTCAGCTTTTGTTCTTTGCACTGTGCTTACAGATGCAGGGAAGAGCAAGAAAAAGATGTGGTTAACGGCTGGGTGTGAAATGGACTGCAAGCACGTTAGTTGTAGTTATTAGTACTCTCGTTGTTTTTATATACAAGTAGATTTAGGAAATCCCCTGTAAATTTGAGTATCTCAGACACCTTGCCAGATAAAGAATATTTTTACCGTATAGTTAGTGTATGAAATGCTTGCTAGCATTAAAGTTTTGTGAATAAAATGAAAAAAGTTAGATTCCCTAAGATGGAATAGCTCAGTCATTCCTGCCACTGAAAAACACCTGCAGCATCCCTCACATAGCTGGTAAGGTAACAGGGGAACTGGAGCAGTGGTCACGAGCAATCTGGATTCATGTTTCTCTCTGTCCAGCCATGGAAAGATAAACAATATGAATCTTCAGACAGTTGTTTTTGTAAGAATGTTAAATGTAGACATTTGTGAAGAATTCACTATTAAATAAAGTGCCAGCAGATGGCATTGAAGAATATATGTCATTATTCCTGTTTCTTGTAGAACGAATAAGGCTTCGTGACACCATGTTCAGGAGATTGCTTCTGCCACACATCTCCTGAACACTATATGTAGTTCGCTAAAGCAGGCCAGTTTACAGCAGCTGGGGACTTTGTCTTAGATGTAAGAGAAGTTAAAAGGTTCTAAACTCTCTTTATATGCTAAAGTTTTTCTTTATCCTCTGGACACATCCATCAGATGGAAAAATCCTGCCTGGATTGCCATCAATAACTGAGAACCAGCACAATGGCACAGGTCTCCTGTTGTTTCTTAGTGTCTGCCATGGCTGTGTGCCATTGGTCCCACTGTCAGTTAATTAGTTAATAGCTCTTAGGTCCCTTTTAATGATGCTTACTCCAGATTATGTTTTTCCCATTTCTACTTTATGTTTGCAGGGTGAACATGAAGGAAGAAGAGCAAGGGAAAATAAGGATATAGAAAAAAGACCAACAGTAGATAGTGAGAAAAATAAATGGGGAAACAAAAGGCTGAAAGATAAATAGCAGAGCAAAAGATACTTAGATCATGAGGATTTAGTAAGAAATCTCATTTCAATTATGAAAAGTGGCTGAGTTTTAATTTGGATTGGTCTCAGTAAGCCTTAGCAAAGCCTGATCTCTGTTGATTCCCTTTTGCAATCAGTTCCAGTCCAGGGTGGAAGAGAGTACACAAGAAAATGGAAAATACAGAACATGATATGGTAACTTATTTAGGTGGGTGGAGAGTTGGGAAACACAGATGCTTCAAGAAAATAACACAGAAGATATTTCCTTTTGATTTGTCTTTCTAGACTTACATCTTGCCAATTCCCTAAATGTACCTTTTTTCTGTCTTGATTCTTTCAGTCTCAATTTTTCCACTTTTTTTTTTTTTTTATGGTTTGCATCCTTCTTTTTCTTTGAAGGTAAATAGATAGAATCTGTATTTTCTGTTAGGTATGTTTCTCCAAATTAAAAGGTTTGTACAGCTCCACTTTGAAATCAATAGTAAGAGCTTCAAATATTCATCGTTCAGTAAGTGAGGTCTTAACAAAATACTGCAGATGAACTGAAGGCTATGGTTGTGTTCACTGGCTGTAATAAAATTAAAATGTCTGCTGGTTGCTCTCCATGTTTAATGGTGATGGGTGATTTCTTCCTCCTTGTCTCTAGAATCAGAATGGTTTTCAAATGCCAAATCAAACGCCCATCCAGTGAATATGCAAAGATGTCTGTGTAGCAGGAGAAGCCACTTGCAGATCGCTTTAAAGTGCTTTGAGAGACGGGGTTGCCCAATGGGGAAACAGCTACAGACTAATTAAGAAATGGCATGTTTCTTCTTCCTTGACTTAAAATTCTCCATAGAATTTTTTCATTATTAAGCACTTCATAAGATCCCAAGTCTGATGAACTTTGAAAACTTGGAAAAGGCTTTCTTCTGGAAGTTTTAATTAGAATATTTCCCATTCCAGCTAATGACAAAAGGAGTATATGACCTCTAATTGGTCTTCATAACCATCTACCTAACTCAAAGATGTAAAATTAAAGTTGTGGGGTTTATTTTAAACCTGTACAAGGAGGTTCTACTTTTTTTTTCTTGTTTCATTTGGGATATTTTATAATAAAGTGAAGGAAATCCCAGTAGTTATACAGTACAGTCTAATTCAGCAAGCAAAGGTGTGAACTGTTGAATTTATTGTGGCTTTTCGTACTCACAGAAAACCAAGCTGGCATCTTTAATGCAGACACAGATGTCAGACATCTTGTGAAGAGAACCAACATGCTGTAGTATGATTTACTTGGCAACACAGTGCAGCAAAAAAAAAGGGAAAATTGTTTGGCTGTAGGATAGACAGTTGATATGAATCTACGTCCTAGCCAAACAGTTGCACTGAACTGATTATGTTATCACGAGTTCATCTTTCTCCCAGAGAGCGTGATGTCCCCCGTTCCATTTCACACTAACTCCTTGTTTTCAGCATTGTCACCCAGTGACCTTTCTGTCCCATCTTGTAGCTCCAATAGGGGTGAAATTTTAAGACGTATTTTCAGTGTTTAAGCAAAAGGTTAACTAGAACACACACAATATGTTTTTGACCACATATGGAAGAGTGGGGAGAATTAGAGAAACAAGGACCACGAGAGCTTAACTAACATTAGCTACTTTTTAACATATGGAAATATCAAGGAATATATATAAGTTTACTCACTTTTAAGTCCCTCGATAAGGAGAGGAGCAGAGCATAATCATCTGCCATGATCATCTTCTTTTATTCATTTTAATAAAATGTTTTTTACACAGACACTGGGGTCTGCAGCTTCACTGCTCATCCTTCTGACCCAAACCCCACTTCTGCGCACGGATAGCATTTCTATAAAATCTCAGAGCTTCTGTTTCAGTTTCACATTTGACTGGTCTTGTGTTCCTCTGTTGCTACATTCACATCTCAGGGCATTTGCCAGACAGCTTGTAGCATCTCTCCCTTCAGAGGTTCACGTGCTAGATGCAGCTCAACATCCTGACGGCAGACAAGTGGGATGGAGACCTGTGGAAGGACGGGCCACAGCATTGAACTGCAGCTGAAGGCAGAACTCTGTACTTGTGCCAAAGGCTTCCTCTCAAGTTAGCCACAAATATAACCCATCACCCCTGACTCTGTTGAAACCTCAGAAACTGAGACCTGAGAAGAGCCATGCTGAGCCAGGATACTAGACAGGACTAGATGGGATTTTCGGTTGTCACCCACGACACCATTAGCACCCACAAAAGTTCACAAGAACAGAACAAGCAAATACTGTCCACATACTCTCCCAGCCTTCAGCAATTTGCAGTTCAGTCTTTCTGAGATTAAATGTTTTACTTTCCTGTTCAATAGCGCTTTATAGATTTTTCTTCTATGAGTTTATCTTTTGTTGAACAAATGTAAATTTTAGCACCTATAGTGCCCTGTTGTTAGGGCTTCCACAGCTTAATTATGTTGCATGACAAAGCAGTATTTTTTCTTTCTTCTAAACCTTCTACCTGCTAGTTTCATTTGATGCACTGTAGTCCTTGTGTTGAAAAAACTATTAATATTGATTCTCTATTTACTGTCTCCATTCCACTCATGTTTTAAATGTCTCTATCGTGCACTCACTTGGCAGTCTTTCTTCCAGGTTGAAAAGCTGTTGTTATTGCTTGTATGAAAACCATTCCATCCCTTACATCATCTTTCTCTCTTTTTCAGTTCTACTCTGTGTCTGGTTTTGAGATGAGGACATGAGAATTTGAAAGATTAGAAAGAGTGACTTGGCGACTTGTTTTACATCCACAGTCGTATTACATACAAACCATAACAACCATAATACAAAATCAGGCATGAAGGTTGCAGAAGGCAAGAGTAATGTAGTGTTATGACTTGTGGAGTAAACCCACAGACCTTTACATTCTGGACTTGTTAAATTGGGTTTTTATGCTATGTTGTGTTATTTATGTAACTTTATGCTGTTTCAACTAAGCCTTTTTCTACTCCTTTAATAGCTCATCTCTCATTTTAATTGCTCTAGTACCTATTTTTTTTTTATTTCCATGTGTATTTTGTGCTCCATTTTACCCTACAGGCAAAGCTCCAGAGTGCCTTCAGCACTGACAGCTTTTTCTCCTTTGTTTCTGTCAGAAGTAGTAGAAATTCCATCAGCTGGTAAAGGCTCCACCACTCCCAGAGCATCTCACTGTTTTTCCTATCCTTACTGTCTTCTCTACAAAGAAATCTGTACATTTCAATTGACGGGACTTAGACAGTTGCGCCTGATGGATCACCTTTAGGGAATACTGTGACCGTAATTCTGGGAACCCTAATTCTGGGAACCCTAATTCTGATCTCACAGAAGACAGACTAGAGGCAACCTTCCTTCCACATATTCTAAAAAGAGTTAAAAATATAAAGCAAAGGGGTTTTTTCAAAGTATCTAGGGAATCTGGGAGCAGAAATCCCACTAAGACATCAAAGAGGTTTGTCCTTAACTCCCTTGGACGCTTCTGAAAGTCCCATTCTCAAAGCTTGTCCTAGCTGCCTGCCCTCTGAAGCAGGATTATAAGTACGCTCCAGCAGTGGGAGTGTGTTCTGTTTAGTAATCTTGCAGGAGAGAACTGTATTTGAACTGCATGTGAACAGATTCCCTTAAATCACTGCCTACATCAAAAGAGTGGCTCAAGCCACCTCTTCCTCCTCCCTGTTCCTTCCAAAACTGGCTACAGCACAAGGGAAAAGTGATGCTGCATACTTTGAGGGAGGATAGAGCTAAGGAAGGTTTTTACCAGGTGCTTCACATGCATAAAAGCAACTGGAATTATTTTACATTACCTAATTAAGCATTTCGACTGTACCTTCCCCACAAAAGGATCAAACCTGGTGAGACATAGTCTACAATCTAAGAGCCTTTTTTCCAGAGGGGAAATCGAGACACAGTGTGATTGAATTGGCTAACCCAAGGACAGAAAAAAGGAACAATAGCTAGAGCATTAGCTTGAGTCTTGCCAATTTAATATAGTGCCTTGTGGATGCTTCTGAAAGTCCCTGTGTGCTTTAAAGAGAAAATTATGTTTTTTCACAGTAACATGAGGTAATTAGATAAAAAGTTTTGAAGTGCTCTAGGCTGTTGTTCTGGGCATGCAGCTAAGAGGAGAACAAGAGAAGTCAGACAGGGAAGTTCCTGACTCATGGATGATTACCGTAGCTACTTAGTTATCCCTCTTCCCTCCCCTCACTGTAATTACTCTTTGTGACCCATCACATATGATGTAATTACTGTTTTATTGACACGGGGGCTTAAGCTCAGGCACTTTCTGAGGGTGAACCTGAATGTTTGAAAAGGCTTTTCTGTTATCTTCACCTTTTTGATAGGAAAATGAGAGTGTCAGGAATGGAAACACTGAGCTCCCATGTAGTGGGAAAATGTTGTCTCAAAAAGGTTGTGTTTATGAGCTGATAAAAAGACTTCAATAAGGAAAACGATACAAAGGATCTAATAGTTCTTGGCTATTTGAAGGAAAAGAAAGGGGTGGAGGCAAAGGAAAAATAATGCAACCTTCCATTTTCTAACACAGACAGTTGGCATCACTGTGTTTTTCCAATTAAGATGATAGCATCTGGACTACTGTAATCCTTAAGGTTGTAAACTGTGTCATGTTGCCCTCTCCAGAGTGGATTCATCAGTCAGCTGGCGATAATTTATCTGATTAAAAAGAAAGGCACTGCCTATAATTTTACTGTAGGATGGCTTTTTTTTTTTTTTTTTTTTAATCTCACATGCACTGTGGGAAATAATTTGTGTAAAGCACTGGAGTGGAAGAAAAAAAAACCTGCAACAAAATTAAGGAAACTTCTTCCTTTATCCTCCCCTCCCTGCTCAAAAAATACCTAATATAAAAGAGTTAAGCTAAGGGTTTAATGACTTTAAGCTGAATTTTGTCACCTGCTAGATTAGATTATTTGTTATTATTTGGTTTTATTTGTTATTTATTCCTGCAGTGCTGCTCAGGCTAGCTGCAGAGAGGAGAGGGAAGCATGCAGCTTTGGAAGAGAAGAGCAGTATGGCAGATGGAGCTGTGTGGCAGCTGCCCCGAGACAGGTAGGGCAGGGATAGCAGAGGGGAAAGAGAATCAGCAGCACTGATGTGATGGGAAATCCTCAGCAGCAGTGAGAAGAGATTTGTAAGGTGCAACTTAAAAGAAACGAAGGGGAACTGAAATGAGTTTCACTGAGTTGATTGCTTTAGTCCTTTCTCCAGCATCTCCAAGTAATGCTGTTATCCTGTGAAAGCGTAATAGTGGCTATAAAACAAGAACTGTGATTTTAGAAGAAGATAGTTTGGTAGTGGCTGTTCTCACCCTATCTGTTTGAAACACTTGCAGAATTCCTTATTTGAAAAATTAGAAGGAATCTATCAATAATTACAGCACCTCTGTAGGATTATGGAGTTTCTCTTTATTTCTTCTAAGTCATACGTGCCAGGAGTTCAGAGCTAGGCTTCTAGTTTGCACAACTTGTCTGCTGAGTCAGATTTTTGGAGATATATCTGAACTACATAAATCCAAAGAAAGACTGTCTCTAGAAAGGAATTCAGAGCTAACAAACTTGCCCCCAGATAAGCTCCTTGCTTGAGCCTTGTGTAAAAGTTCACACCTGTGCTGAAATGGGAACTCCTGACACCTGCTCTGAGCAGGTGCAAGGGGGAATCAAAACCATAAATAGCAAGGAGAAGTTCTCCATAACTTTTTTTTAGGATTCAGGTAAGCAGAGGCTTCTGAAATAATGAAGGAGAAACAACAGCTAAATTATTTCTAAACCTTTGGGTGTTTTTTTTATATTATGGGATAAAATTCAAAAAAGTTTTCATACTTTCTCCCAAGCAGCTGGCTTGCACCAATTCAGATTGTTCTTCTCTTTCCTTAGTAAGCCCTGGTATTTTTTCTTGGTTTCTGTAGTTCTCTCCTTACGTGGCTGAAAATAGGAGTAATCACACATGGTGCTGCTGTAGTTTAACATATTCCAAGAGGTGTCAGCTGTGGACATAGAATATTAACAATTATCAGATCATAAGCAAGAAGTTTGAATGGAAGTTAAGCTCTAATGTTTTGGAGAAGAAGAAAAGCTTTGATAGGAGGAAATATGATTATTTTCATGACAGGCTATAAGTGTCAGTTGGTGTATTGGTCAGAACTGCTGTGACAATTTCTGTCTGGCCTGTTCGTGCACTTCAAAGGAATGGCAATTTGAACCCAGCATTTTTTTTTTCATATCAGATGCATTACTGATGGCAAGCTGGTTGCATGTTATCTTTGACAAATTTTTAGAAAGACACTTTATGTATGCTTGTAAAGCAAAAGTGATGTGAATGCACAAAACACCTTTTTATCCTCACAAATGCTGTTCAGATGAATGGAGTTGCAAGTGCATAGCTTCTCTATAGCAGCAGCGAGAGGGAAAACTGGGATTTACTGGGCAGGTGAGAATCTGGGAAGAGAGCTTTGTGTCTTTAATTGTGAAAAGCACAGTTGTATCTGAACTTTGGCTTAGTTTGCAGAGGTGTACTGAGATCCTGTAACCTCATCTGAGCCCAAAATGCAGAATAAAAGGTCCTACTATCAAGAAAATTTAGTTGAAGCTTCCTAAGGAGTGACATAATTCACTTAACCCAATGGTTTTGAAAAATGCAGTAAACTGTTAGCTTAATCCTCAAAAGCAGCCTGAGAAAGTTAGATAAGACCAAGATTTAACATGCTTTAATGTAATGGACAAATGTAATGAAAGGGCATAGCAAGCGTTCTCTCCAGTAAGGCAATGCTAGATTTGGTGGATCAACCCTAGCCTTTATAACAATGTTTTTTTTTCTGATGGCAGAGGCTAATATTCTCCTCATCATGTTATACAGGCACAGTGGACTTACCATGAACTTCGCAGGAGATGTAGGTGATACTGCTGCTTCACTAGAATATAGGTGAAGCTCATCTTTCAGTCTGCGATTCCCACCTCGAAGAGCCACCACACAGAGACCTGTGCAGCATCCAGAAGCTTTTATGTTTGTGTTTTGGATGAGTGAACCGCAAGTGGCTCTAAGCCCTTGGTTCCATCATGGCTCTTTAAAAAGATGTGAATTGACAGCCTCAAACTGACTTACATTAATCTTTGTTACACATCGGTACTCCAGCTTCATTGCTAGTCTCGGTATGTTCGCTATCTGAATTAGTTTATTATTAAAAGATGAGCCAAGGCTCAGGCAAACCCCTATTAGTCTCTCCTCCCCCATCTCCCTGACACTGATAGCAACCTGTTTACCTTTTCTAGGTGATTTTTAGCTAACAGCCTGCTGAGTTTCCTTTTGTTGTAGCTGGAAATGTGTAAATAGATGAGGATTACATGAAAATGCTACTAATGAATTAGTATATGTAACACTCAAAAAAGTTCAGGCAGACAAGCAAACAGTTCCATAAAGGAAAAAACCACAGGTTGGTGAAGAGCAATCTGTGTTTATGGAATCATAATGTGCAGACTTACTGGCGGGAGTATTTACCTTGTCAGTAGTAAACCAGCAGTTTCCCAGGCAAGCCTATCTAGTGGCCCAGGTGTGGGGCACAGTCCTCCTGTGGGAAGTGTCTTCTGGGCACAAATAGCAATAAGCTATAGTTCCCTGAAGGACTGTGTTGCTCTGTAGAGCTAAGCCAGTGTATTACACATGCATGGTCTTGCAGGTGACCCCCTTGAACTCGAAAAAGAGAAACTGATGCCTGAATAGAGAAAATTCAGAGCCTAGTTGTCTCACTGCTGTGCAGCAGGGAAATGGAGGAAAGGAGCTTATAGTAATGCTTCATTGATGCGGGAGACATCCAAGTGCTGTTTCCAGCTGGAATAAATGGCCACAGCCACAATAACGTAGGTGTCGGATGGAGAGTCTGCCACTTCTGAGCATGGACAAGAGGTGGAAGCTGCAGAAAACTTCTGTCTAGCCTCTGCTTTGGAACGCAGACCTGTAAACTGCAGGGGCAAATTAGGTGAGAGGATAATGTCTTGCACCGAGCAATGATTCTTGTTCTTAATCAGTGATTAAATAACAGTTTAGCCTTATAACTTCCTTCCACTTTCAACGCACAACAGAGCTATGCTCATTTACCCCAGCCAGGAGTTTGATACAATAATTTTGGGAAGCTTCCTGGTTCTTTCATGTACACAGGAGTTCTGTATTATGTAAAGAGACTGTGGCAGGAATGTTACCTGGCCCAATTTCTGCATGTAATTAATTGACTTAGCTTTTTTTTCTCTGTGTGCAATTCCACACACAAAAGGATGTTTCAAATCACAGCCAGTTGTTGAGGATGCCTTCCAAGGAAACTTTCATTAAAAAAAAAAAATTCCTAAATGCTTCTATTTTCATTTATTTCCACATTATACAATTATAAAGTTTTTAAGCAAGCAATGTGGTATTTTTCTACCAACCTTTGAAATCACAAGTTTTCTGTTTATGGCAGAAATGTCAGAGATCCTATATCATTAGTTCTATTAGAGTCTAACCCTATATACTTGGCTAAAATTTCAACTTGGGATACTTTTGCCCAACAACTCTACCCCAAAGACATCTACATATGGATAGTTCATAAAAGAAGAAATAACACTTGGGGATGAAAGCTACTTTTTATGGAGTACATAAAGCTTTATGACTAGGGCTTCAAATGTTACTCGTCCGGGGCTTTGATACAATACCTAGAAAATACCCTTTTCCTGAAATGACAGTGTCATGAAGTCGTTTGAGTAGTAATTTGTTTGGAGCAATAACAGATTTCTGGCATGTGCTGGGAATTTTAATTCAGGCTAACATCTGTTGAGAATAAACACTTAAAATCACTACTCTGGTAAAATATATAAGCTATTTTTTTATGACCTTGAGTTGAGTGAAGTCGTAGTATCAGTGGGAGTGTATTTTGAGTTGCAATAAAAATGATCTCTTTAAAGAAAGTCTCAGTTTGTAGAGAGAGGAAATTTGCTGGGGTTTCTTTTTTTGAATGTTGGTTGATAGAACAAGAAGGGCCTTCATCAAATGGGAAAACTTGCAGATAAAAGAAAAACAAAAGGGGGGGGTAAAAAAAGAAGTGAAGTCTGAAGGCTAGACACTGGATCTGGGAGGAAAGAGAAGGTTAGAGGGAGGATACAAAAGTGATGCAAATTGCAAGGGGGGGGGCGGAAATGATACAGGAGAGAGCGTGTGAGAAATGGAGAATAAGATTAAGAAAAAGAGCAGAGCAAGCAAGAGAAAAAGTATAAGAAGCAGTGCTGGAATTAGGCCAGTGCTGAGCTGTGGCAGTTCACAAAAGCTGATAACTCTCGTAATGAGGGTCAGACTAATTGAAATTTGTCCCTCTCCAATTCCGATGGTTAGATTCCACTACTGATGAGGGAAACACATGAAGAAATGCAGAATGAGAAAGAGCTCTCCAGTATGACTAGGAAACCATTTATTTAAATATCAAATATACAAGGAGAAGAATATAATTTTTCCAAGCTGTAAGTTTCTTCTTTTTTTTTTTCCAGCACACAGTGAATTATCACTGAATTATCACTGACACTGAACATAAATGGAATTCAATCAGGTTCCAACTTTAAACAACAGGCCTGAGGAGACTTCTTAAATGTAAGTCATTTGGGTATGAATATACATTATTTAAAAATTCTTTCTGCATTCAAAAAATAAATGTTATGATTTGGGGAGAAATAAACTGGATTCCCTGTACGCAACTAAATAGCTGAACATACATTTTAAATACAAATCAGGGCTGATACTTCTTTAAGAAGTCACTTCTTAGAAGGTCTTCTGTAATTAACAATAATATAAAAGAGGAAGATATTTATGATGCAAGGTCTGCAGCTAACAATTTATACCAGGAGAAGATCTGATCCTTCTTGTCTATTTTATCCATCATTAAATCATTGCAGGAAGTAGATGAGATGAAGGATCCTTGACTTCTTCCAGAGCGGAGTCTACTTTTGTGTAAATTAAGTTAAAACACTTTTAATAGGAAAATAGAGTTTTAAATATTAAGCTAGAAGAAATTGTTTAAAGAACAATTTTTAACAATGACTACCTAGTATTATGGAAAACTAATTACATGGAGTATAATACATGCCAAGTGTTTTTCATTTAAGGTGGGAAAGACCTGTCAATACACCTAAAATTTATGGGATGTAATTCTTGCTTTTTACTCATACCAATTTAAAGGAGGCAACTCTGCTGAGGTAATGCTGATACAAAGTACACTGAAGGTCTACCCAGTGATGAGGGGCCTGATTCAGCCAAGCGTATAAACACACACTTAAATTCGTTCCCACTCATAGCATATGCTTACATGTTCTGTTGCTTCACTATCACACACAGTTTACATCAGCTGTAGCATAGTCTGAAAACTATAGTGTAAGTCATTGCAGAATGTATGCAGAGCTGTAGGCTGTGTAAGTAAATGTGTTCCCATCAACTTCTGGGCCCTGCAAATGGAGTGCAAATGTCGCTCCTGTCTAGCCTCTGTCCCAGAGAACTCCTCAGAGCTATCGTGAGAAGCCTCTCCCAGCACTGAGAAGGGCTTTCTGTGCCTGGCTCTGAATGTGTTTTGATCTTGAATTCTTTTGGAATCTCTTTTTATACTTAGTAAAAGCCAGCTACTCTGCTAATGCGTTTAGATAATACAGTGATTGACACCTTAGAAATACTTAAGACAGACAGATAAAAGGATTCCAAATGCATCCTTTGTGAATTTTTAATACAGAGATTTTGCGTTGTCCAGTGATGAAAACAAATCATCTGTGGAAAGACAAAACTATTTTTCCATTAGTATCACTCACTGAGGATGTTTGTATACATGCAGTGTCTGATAGCATCTTAAACTTAATCACTTTGCCATTTGTAGCAACAAGATATGTCACTTGACAAGCACTTTTACTTTGTATCTTCCTCTCCTTTTTTTTGCAAACTGCAAAAGTGCATGAATTGGAAATTGTTGTGCTCTATTTTCGACACAGTCATAGAAATCCTCGCCTCAGGACACTGTCTAAAATTTAGTGCCCTTCAGGCTAGTCTAATAGGGAGAGAGAATTGATGATCAGGTGAAGTTCTGTGATGCAAAATTGTTTATTTACAAACAATACACAAGTTCTGGATTTATTTTAAATTCCAGAGAAACCAAAGAAATTGGGAAGCTATTTTCTTGCTTCAAATAATCATGTTTCTCAACTAGTGCTGAACCAAAAAAAACTCAGTATCGCAGTTCTTTTGGGAATCCAACAATCACTCTGACTGGGCTTGGCCTTGCTTTTGTTTTCTGTTGGCTCATCAAAATGCCTCCTCTCCACAGCTCTTCCCAAAATTATGTATAACCAAACTATTCTATCCTGATAATTTTAATCAGTGGGCAGCTTCCTATTTACCCTTGATTTGGGACAGTGATCTAAGTTGTAATATCTCTGGTGAAAGAAAGTGGTCAAAGCTGTTAGCTTCAATAACGTATGATCTGGCCTGTAATACCATGTTGTTTCCCGATGAAACAAACCAACTCTCAGCATCTCATGGTCACTCTGTAAACTAAGGATAATTAAATAAAAGCTAACAAATTCAAACTCTGTCATCTCCCACTATCATGAATTTCCTGTCAGTTCTTGGGCACGGAGCAGCACTCTTACATGTCACTTAGCTGCTTCAATACATCCAAATTACAGTTAAAATTCTTTCTATAGATGTTTTTCTTCTCTTTTAGTTGGCCAAGTTAGTTGCTTTACTACACACCCTCAAACTCTCTTTTAAATTCCAGACTTTAATCAGCTTTGGACTACAATCTGTCTTGTACAAATGTTAGTAATGAAAAAGGATTCAGGTGTTTTCTGCAATAGATGATATTTTATTACTACTTAAATTGGCCCTCCTATTGTTTTTAAAGGAAAGGTCACTAAATAAATTATTACTAACATCTCTCACTCAATTTCCCAAATGTATTTATGAACTTTTAAAGTCTGTAGTCAATGTATTTTTTTTTAATGCAAGTTATCCTAATACTAATGACAATAAGGAATTTTATAAATGTTCAGTGTGTGGTGACAAATAGTATATTTTATAAATTAATTTGAAGTTAATGCTGAATTATTATGGAATTACATATTACATACACTTTACTACCAAAAGAGTTCATCATGATTAATGTTATTACAGTGAACACCAAAGGAATTAATAATGATTTGCACTTATTATAGAGTGGTACCAATGTAGAGAAAAGAAGGTTAGCCTAATTAAATTCCAGAAACCACTTTAGGGCTCTGCTGCATTGTGGAGGCTGGTTTTTATGTTAATTAATTCTGTATGAAAGGTTGCTGAAGTGTTTTAATATTGTTCAAAGAGGCACCAGGAAGTATTTCAGAATTTTACTTTTTTTGTTCATGATATCTTGACAAGCAAGATGGGGTCCTTTGCATGATGAGCTCCTGCATGCTGTGTAAATTACAGTAAATAATAATAAAGTGAAGATTCTAGCCTTTTGTTGAGGGATAGAGATGAAATTGGGTGAGGATATTGCTGTGTTCTGAGAGGATACAACTGAAAGGAGATCAAACCTCAGGCCTTAGAAATCCAGTTCATTTTCTTGCATTAAGCAGAGTTACTGGACAATACGTTATGGACTTAACTTCCCTTTTGAATTACTTACTGCCTTCTCACCAAGTCTTCCACACAAACAAACACTAGACCACATTTGGCTTGGATTTTAGTTTTCAGACATCTGATTTCATGATTATTTGGTGTTGTAGTTCAAGGGGTAAAAGGGTGTGGTTTTGCATGTTATTTGCTTTTTGGTTGTCTTTAATCTGTGATAAAGCAGAGAGGTAGAAGGCATTTTTTTGGTAGGATTTTGGTGACCTGCCCGGTTCATCTGCAGCTTCCCTTAACTGTTGTTGAGCAATACAAATATTTCAGGCTCGGATTCACACCAACAAAAATAGCTACGAAAAAACAAACTGGAAAATTTGCTTTGCCTCTGCTTCTGCTGAAATTCTTGGAAATGTTTTTACTTTTACCCTTCTAATAGACCTGTTTGGAAATCCTATGCAAGCTGAATTTTTCAAACCCCAATTCCCTTAAGTTCATGCTTCATGTGTTAGGCATGTGTTTAAATTCTCTTTATTTAGAGGCGTGTACTTAAGGGCATTGCTGAATAAAGAAGGGCATGAGCATGTACTTAAGTGCTTTGCTGATCAAAGGCACAAACCTTTTCATTTGATCTGCATTTAATGTGAGTTTGATCACCTTTACTTGTTATCCAGTAGTTAAGAATTTACCAAACTTTTCTTAGTAGAGACATAGTTCTTGATTAAGCTGCATACTTCTGACTATGGAAATAGGAACAGCTGCATAATACACCACATTTCTTTCTTTTTTTTTTTTTTTATGGCATTGGTTGTAATTACATTTTGAAGTACTATGGTCTCACTGCAAATAAAAGAAGGGATCGAGACAGTAAAAATGAAAGGAGAGAAGATGGGTTTGGTTGTTAAAGTCATATATTCAGTGTAACACCAGAATGATTCAACATAGTTTATGTTCTTAATATTTTTCTTTCTATATACAGTACAGTATGTAACACTCTATGTAATACATCTCTTCCTCCTTACACTAACAATTTATATTCAGGATACTCTAATGAAGTACATCTTGAGTCTCCTTTTCATGGCTAATGAGGAGACAACAAGAATTTGACTAATACTAGTACAATTACTGGAGCAGTGAAGCGTGCATCTCTGATTAGACGTGATAATTTGCAAGGCTGGGCCCTTCACATTAAGTTTGCAAACAGTTTAAAAATCACTTCCTCTATTTATCCAGCTAATCTCTGTTTAATGACTCCAGACCTGACAAAAGAAAGAGAAAATGTCTCTTAAAATCCTATACTTCATTTATGAAGCTTGTATATAGAGTAGAGGTGTAATTTATAGCAAATCTTTCCAAAGGACTTATGATGAAGCCGTGCAGCTGACTTTTTACAATTCAGTGGTATTTTTATTCATCCTGTAATACTCAATTTTCTTTATATAGAAGTTTGTTGTCTTTGTCCAAATTTAGATATTTTTCTACAGATTTTTGGCTCTCTTGTTTGATTTCTTTTTAATTCACCTTTTGGATTCAATACTTGATTATCCATAAAGGATGAATATTTTTATCCAATTTTTTTTTTTGCAGAAAAGCTTGGTAGAGTGACTGTTGATAGTGAGACTAGGGAATTCTTCATCAGTCAGCAGCATCATGGGCAGGTGGGTTTTAATGAGAGTCTGACATGTACCATTCCAGATTTTTGAAATGCTCCTTTCTTTGAGGCCTATTTTCACCCTTTGGACTTGAAGCAATGCTGCCTGAAACAGCAACTCAGGTTGGAATTGTTGATGAATTTAATTAAGCAAATAAAACCAGCTCTTGCTGTCAGTAGGAGGCACTTGTCCTGAATCAGGAGTGAGAAGATCTTGTTTAAAAAGGACAGCAGGCTGTTTCAGATGGGCCTAAAACTGGCTGTCTTCATGTAAAACACTGTCTCATATACATATCAGTGATAGAAATTGCCTGTCCTGCGTATGACTGCAGAGAAAGAATTTGCATTAGAGGGTTTAATCAAGCTGGCAAAGTTTACAAATTAATTGCCAGTTGTTACACTCGTGCCTGGACGAAGTGCCACAGCGTTGACTCCATATTGCACAGTGGCACCATAAGATTGTAGTTGTTTTTAGGATCCTCTAAAACTGAGTAAAAACAGATTCAAAATCAGGATACTGTCCTAGGAAGGTAGAAAACATTCAAGACTGTGACTCGCATAGTTCTTTTCTGGAGTTTTCTCTAAAATATATAAAAGCAGATGCACAGAGTGAGGATCAAATGCTCAGCTTGTTGTTCTGTGTACATTTACTTGTTTATATAGCTTTCAGAGAGCATGACTAACTGTGTCTAATGTATCTTGTTAAAGATTGGCTCTGGGATTTCCCTGTCTATCTTACTTAGAGATACCTAATAGCTTTTCGTTTCCACTGAAAACCAGCAGCTGTTGCAAGGCCTGTGTGGAAGAGACAGAAGATGTGCATCAGCTTCCTTCTTTACCTATGGAAGTTATTTGTGTCAGGAAGGAGTGAGTCCCTTGAGAAGTTTTGACAGACTGCATGGAAAAGACATCTTTAAATATAGAGGGCATCTGAATCGTCCTCCTCTTTCAGACACAAAGGAGAAAAAAATAGAAAATTGAGGTTTTCCACTCTTAGGACTGGCAGGTTTCTAAAACTGATCTTTGAATTCCCAGTAGCAGAGCATCCTCCCTGAAGACTGGGATAGAAGGGTGGAGGCAGTGCAAAATGACATTACTTCTTGCAGTTACTAATGTGATGGAAGCTGGCCAATGCAGCTTCAA
Source organism: Chlamydotis macqueenii (assembly GCF_036417535.1). Lineage (NCBI taxonomy): Eukaryota > Metazoa > Chordata > Aves > Otidiformes > Otididae > Chlamydotis > Chlamydotis macqueenii. The sequence goes on from NC_141562.1 coordinate 4,349,450, forward strand.
AAGTGGAAAAAACAGACAAAGGATTTTCTTCATTTCTGCTCTGCAGTCTCCACTGGTGGCCCTAATAGGGCCAACTGATTTAACTCTTACCCATTACAAAGTAACAGATTTAAGAACCAGAAGGTAGCATTTGAATATCTATTATCTCTTCATGTAATTTTTTTTTTTATTTGGGCTCATTCTGCATAAAACTGTAGGAAATAAGGAAGCCGTTTCTCACTGGAGAAAAAGAGAGAAGAAAGTGCACTATAATTAGGGCTAGGAGTAAGTGTGACTTTCTTGCATTTTCCTTCTTCCATATGAGAGCTATTGTTCTTAAATTCCTGCATGTGCTCTATATATATCTGATATTATTTTGTAAAAATACGTTTTCTGCTTCTAATCTCAACAGTGGTACTGGGAAGGAGAGAGCTGCTTTTATAGTCACTTGATAGTCTGGGAAGCACCTTAACCCCCATGGGTGAAGATGAGGGCACACTGCACTGGTGTTTTCAGGCCATTTGGATTGTGCTTGTGATTTTGGGGAAGTTTTCTCATCATCACCCAACGAGCAGTCCCAAGCTAATGTCCAGTAGTATCTGTAATCTCCAAAGCTGCCCATGAAGCTTTGAAGAGGAATACTGAGTTGCCTTTCCCTCTTCCCTGTGCCTTGTGTCAGGATATAGAGGACTGAAAGGCTGGAGCTACTCCCTCTCCAGGTGCCTGGTGGAATTGGGATGTACTGTGCTGGGATGGATCACTTAGAAGCCAAGATGAGATTTTTAGGAGATGTTTACTTAAAAACAGGTTAAAGTTAATGCAATTAAGTGATAAAAAGACAGAAGCAACAAAGTAAGTAATTAACCTTACATTTAGAGTCCCTACTAACTGATATTGGTTCCAGGTTATGGGGCTGGCTAAAGAGCTACTGTAGTTTTTTCTACAGCTCATACCTTGGAAAATTCCTAGGGCTACATCATTCCCACTCCTTCTGAAGCAGATAATTAGTGGAACCACCCTCAGTTAATTCTGCTTTTTTCCATTCAAAACGAAATAACACCTTTCTTTTTCTCTTCTGTTTATGCATCTGACTGTGTAAAAGGCAGGACAGGAAACTTTTTCATTCTTTTCTTCTGGTTAGTTATTTTTAGTTTGTATTCTCTAGTGTAAATAGCGAAGTACATTTTGCCTGGTAGTCAAACAGGATCTGGTTTGGATCCCTTTGAAATCAATGGGAATCTGTCTAGTAGACTTGATAGTTTCATAGGAAATTTATCACTTGTACTCATTTTAAAAGAAACAAAACCACTTATGAGCTAGGGAAAAAGAAAAAAACCTAAGCTTAGTGGAAATACTATGTAGCAAGGAACCTATACTAAAGAAAGTTTTTACTTGAAGACAATGGCAACATTTAGAAGGTTCACTCTCATTTTATCTCAGAGCTGAGACATTCTCTAAAACAGATCACAGTAGTTGTTGCACATATTAAAAAAAAACCACATTGATACTCTTCAATATGTCTATAATAAAACCTTAAGTTTATTCTGTTGACAGTTCCTTAAATTAAAAAGTGAATACAGCAAAATTTTCCTCCCAACAGTTTTTCTTTCTCATTTTCAGTGCAATGGAGCGCTGTTTCAAGCATGCAAAGAGTGACTGTGCCTTTGTCTTTGACCCAATATTCCCAATTTCTACGTAGCAGTATCTTCGCTTAGTCTCCCTATCTTGTTGCAGTTTGCAATGAGAAAAATCTGGAACCTAATCAGGCAGCCTAAGTTCTCTCTTGTAAATGTCATCCAGAATCCCCAGCGCTGGGTTTGCTGGCGGTCCGCCAGATACCATGTTCCACTGCACAGATGTATCGCCTTTCCCTACTGAGATTACTCACATGGAAGAGTTCACGTATCCCTGAGTATGTCCAGGAGGAAAAAAGGTTCTGTGCTTAAGGCATTAGCATGGAGATGGGGAAATCTGAGCTCAGAGACTAAGCCGCATGTCCCCAGACATGCAGAGCAATCTATATCGTAAATGGCAACAGTGTCAGAATTGTCTCTTTGTAAAATAGAAATAATATTTCCTCCTTTCTTTGTTTGCATGGGTCACAGACTCCTTAAGGAGTAGATCATGGTGTGGTAGTCACAGAAATAATATTTGGGTTTTCCCAGGACATTTGTTCTTCCACCGTGAGGAATGTTAAAATAAGATTCACTAATGAACTGGGAAACCACTGTGAATTCCAAGTTTACCCAGTGCCTCAGGTTATTTCCACCTCTCTGTATAGCTGAGTTATTTGAATCTCAATTTCCTAAGGAAATAAGGTTTATGTGAACATCTTTACCTGTCTTCCCATTTTGAACCAGACATGCTTGTGAATAGAGTTCTTAATCATATTAAATTCCTAGTAAGTCATGAAAAAAGCTGTCTTGGAAAGTAAATATCCTATGAGTATACATGCTGGAAGGAGTGAAAAAATAAGTATCACTTAAATTCTTACTAAAGTAAAAAAAAAAAATCTACACAGGATAGCAATTTATGAACGCGTAACTGCTTGGAAAAAAAGAAGCATCTTTTGGAGTTTTTGGTGGTTCAGACATTAGGGAATCCCCTTCTCAACTAAAGCTTCTTTCCTATGTGAATTACCTACTTTAAAACTACGAGCAATAGAACAAGATTTTTTCCAACCAACACCTCCTGGATGTTTAATTAGGGTGAGCTCACACATATTCAGTTATACGTCAACCAACTAGCAGATGAGAGTCCAGTGGAAACCAGAAGTAGTTAGCTCCTGTGTTCCTAGAACAACTTGCTCTCTGCAGATTCCATGTTGTTTCCTCCCCAGATGTGAGCTGTCCCCTCTGATTATTGTGCTGTTTTAAACAACTTGTTCACAGGCTCCACAGACTTCAGAGCAATCTTTGTACAAAGCTAGTCACCATCAAGTTTGGAATAAATAGGGATTGAGCTATTTCTTAGATTACTATTTAGAAAAAAAAAAGCCTTAAATTGTAGTGTCCCTTTCCTTTTAGGTGTTGTTAGTCTGAAGCTGGTGCAGTTTGTTAGAAGAATCTTTTCCTGACATTTATTTCAGTACCTTCATTTTTGCCACCTTTGAGAGAAATGTGTGCTATTTCACCACAAATGAGGCTCTGCCCCCAGGATATCTTGCCGTGGATTTTATCGTGCTCTTGTTTGTTGCATCTGAGAGCCTTTTACCTATGTAAGTACTTAGAAACCTCGATTTAGTCACCTTTACCAGTTTTCTGAGCTCCGTGTCTAAACCTGGAATTTCAAGCACTTTGGAATATCCACCTAGAAACTCCTTCTGAGCTGAAGCTTTAGATCATCTTTGGTATGGTCCATAAAATACACAATACTATTGTTACAAGACAAAATTAATAATCCTTCTATAGCTAATTACCAGGCTTGTTCCTCTTCATAAGCTCTTTAAATATATATCTGGTATAGGCAGATAGAACATGAATTTCACTGCACTACCAGTGAGCTCTTAGCCTAGGTGAGTCACTAACCCAAAAGTAGATTTTGTGCCTGAGGGCTGCTTTTGAGCTGCAAAGCCCCAGGTCATAGCTGTTGGCATTTCCTGTTGAAAATGTGCAAAATGTTTGGCAGTGGCAGAATGGGAAGTCCAGCTACAACAAAAACACTGGTTTAATGAGGGGGTGCACGTATGCAACAATGCACCAAGTATCTGTAGAAGGTCCATTTGTGAGTCTGCTGTCCTCCTGATGTGCGAGAGGAACTTATTTTTGTATGTATTTTCCATTAACACTGAAATAAGAGTTCCTTGCATAGAACTCTTAAGGCACAGGTTGGTTTTGCTGATCAGGAAAGTTAAAACAATTAACTCATTCATGAGGCAGGAATTTTAATTGAGATCACCAAGGTTGAAAAACAAGCGAGTTATTCATGAGTAAAATTATACCCTTTCTCAGCCCTTTCCTCTAAATATTTGGTCATAGAAGGGCTTGTTTTAGACCAACTACGGCAGAAGAAAACATTACGCTTAGATTTGATATTCTGTGAGTCAGTGGAAGTTGGTAAAACACATCTATATTTATCTTGTCCTATCTTTTCAAATGTACCTTACCCCACTTTATGCAGTCATTTCTTATAGATGCTAGGAGCAGTCCTTGCCATCTTATACTTGATTTTTTGTAAGCTAGACTTGTTTATTTTAGACAGGTTGCTTCATACCCTGTTCAGAAATGAAATGTTTTCTTTGCGTATAGACTTTGACAGAAATGAAGAAAAATCTCATCCATTTTCCTCGGTTGTCCTTACCTCATATGAAGGAAAACATTCATAGCTGTCTCTAGTGTCCTGCAATGCAATAATTTTTCTCAGAGGTAGACTAATACCCAAAAACCTACTGACCTGGCCACTTGCCTTCTGTGGTACTGTAATGTCTGGATGCCGAGAGTACAAGTATGATCTCTGTAAATTTCCATTAAGCCCAGTGCCCCTTTAAACAAACTCATAGCTTGCTATTTAGGCAATAGAAAATGTACAAAGATTTTTGTTGGCACTGAAATGAATAATTTTCAAAACACTCCAGGGAGCTATACACATAGATCTTACTGAAAATCAACAAGATCTGTACTCAGTAGAAAATTCTCTCCTTGGACAATTATTGCAGACACATATTAGCAATTATTCTAAAAGAAATCTCTGACATTGGATGGTTATTTTTGTTTGCTGCCTTTGTCACTGGGCTTGTCTTTCCTTCACTGGGGTATACTGGACAGGGCTATGCTATTGCAGCATGTGTTCTGCGTGAAGTTGGCTAGAATTGTTTTGAACATCAATTGCTGCTCTAATAACCATTTTAAAGGAGGCATCATGAAATGAATATGCTACAGTCTGCACAAAATGAAGACAAAACAAATGTAAACTTAGATCAGATAATTAACACATCTTTGTAAAGTACTTGTAACAAATCCCAAGAAACTATTCCATGGTTCTTTAAAGTAAGGAGGTTAAGCTTTGTAAACTTAATGAAGGTTCCTCTTTCACTCTTTAAAAGGATCTAAACTGGAAACAAGGTAGCGGTTTGTTTGTTGGTTTGGGGTTTTTTTGGGTTTTTTTAGGGTCAATAAAATGTAAATGATAATGGATTTGAAACATTTCAACCTCAAACCAATTCATTCTAACTTCGCAAACTGAAAAAAAAAATTAAAAAAAGATATGCACCTTTCCTGTGATATATATACACAGAAAGGTTTAGACACTTCTTTCAGAGATGCTAAACCATACAACGATGAATTCTAACAGTGCTGGTGAGGAATAGCATCTTGATGAACAGAAAAGAGGATAATTTATTTTCTGGGGGATATCAAAATTTTTTCTCTTTTTGGAAAGGGACTTTCCAAGTTTTACCATTGAATCAGATAATTGAGCTGAATATCAATCACTGCATGAACAGAAGAAAATGCCTGGCATACACAAGAGGAAAAAAAAATATGTTCTGAGTAACCTGCGGCAGAGAAAATGGGGATCCTAGTGCAGTTCCATAATCCATGCCTAACTTTATAGTAGCACCTACAGTATGTCACTGCAAACTCAGGCCATGTATAGACATACACAGAGCAAAACCAGTATAAAAGAAAAAATTGTTTTACAAGCCAAATACTATGGATTGAAGTCAATAGTGGCTACACCCTAAGCAGGTCAGGATTAGACTTCCAAGCGTTCATTCAATTTTGTTAAACTGAAGTGTATAACTGTTATCCTGATGGTAAAAATTTTATTCTTTCCTGTATATCCAGGGTTTTATCCTTGGATCCTATTACATGCTGACCTTGCTTATTTAATTGGCAAAAGGGTATTCCATTAAAAGTAAAAGCTTTTTTATTTCATTTTGTCTATATGGTTCAATTTTTAATGTCCATCCTCTTAGTGACCAAGCATTTACCAGGTTCACTAACTTTCTGTAGATGACTGTATATTATGGCTCCATTGCTCTGAAGTAAATCTACTGCTTTTTCTGTTTATTTACTTAAAGAAATGAACAGACCTTTCTTGTCTAGACTGGCCATGTTCTAAGATCGTACATCGATCAAATAAGCCACAGCTTTCAGGTGCCAGGACAAATGTTGCGTATAGGATATAAGGATACAGTTTTCGAACTGAAGCACATCATAACTTTTCGTATTCAGGCTCTTCTCTGACTTTTTTTTTTTTTTTGTAATTGGATAGAAACTGATGAGTGCACGATAGCCTATATGACAAAGCTGAATTTTAATCCCTTTTTCTGTGGACAACTGTGTACACCATGGAAATCTGTCAGATCACTAACTTGAATGACTAGTTGATAGTTTGGCCAGTTTGATGGTTGAAGAAAGGCAGAATTGGAAGTATTATCTCTCCTAGAGGTTTCAGATCAGTAGTAACAGGGCAATACTAACATATCTAGTCAAAATTATCAATTCAAGTGTAAAATTATGAGTGTTTAACTTTGGCAGAATAGCTACCAGTCTTTGCAGTGGAAAGACAATGGATCAGATTCTCTAGATCCTCTATACTAAAAAAAAACAGATTGAATCTTATCTCAGATATCCATTGCTATAAACAAATCCTCAGCTGTGTACTGTTAGGAGGCAGGCAGTAGTTTGAAGTATTACCAACAGTGGTGTTAAAGCAGCCTGTAAACTACTCTGAACTATGCCATAGGTGGGGAATGCAGTCGGCCGCAGAACTGGTGGTTTTTGTGTGTCTTCTCTGAGCTCTCCTCCCAGTTGCAGAGACTAAGAGCAGTAGCTGTGACTGCATGACGGATTTTGGTTTATGCAATTCTGAAAAAGTAATAGTAGCAAACAGAAAAGAATTGTTTGAAAATAAATGGAGAGGAACAGGCATGTTTTACTTTTGTGTTCTTTTAACTTTTAAAATAATTTTAAAATTTTGTTTTGAAAATAAAATAAGAAACTTGAGACAAACTCAGGCTTTTTGAGTGACAAGTGGAGCTTGTAGCCACGTAGTATCTATGAGTATCATTGAAAGTTGTACAAATTTTGCGGTGTACTTCAGAAAATCTCACTGCTACAATGGTGCAGTGCACTAGTCCCTGCAGCAGACCAGTGCTACTTCAAAGGCTACTACCAAATCTTTTTTTTTCCAGAATAAATTAAAACATTCCACATGAGCATTTTTTCCTCTATTTTCTTATTACTGAAAACTTTACTCCTGACTCCATTTTCTCATCTGTTCCTGGTAAAGCATTTCATTAATGTATAAACTTTCCTATGCCCTACTTTTATGCGTTTGCTACTAATACTCAAGGGTACTATCATATACTTGTGTGTGTAAAGTGGAGATCGGATCTGGTGGCGTATTTATTAACTGAGTTTCAGAGACCTGTTAGAAAGAACACATTTTAGTAGAAAGAGGCATTTATATTCATAAATTATTTTGCTGGTCAGTAGTTATATTTGTGTGGATGGTGCAACATGCTATCTGATCAAATTTTAATTAAATCTTGGCAGCAGTAGATGTCTCATGAATTCATTTCATGGACCGGAATAAATTTAATATAAATGCATTACAACACATACGTAAAAGAGCAAACAATTGTACTATAACTGATGAACTAGATCTTAAATTAGATGCATGTGGTTTTTGCACATCAGCTGACAAGGATGAGTAAAGCTTTAGCTTATTTATACCTGGTTTATGGAGGAAAGTAAGAATAAAGGTACAGGTGTTCCAGACACAAGGAGTTTTCTTAAACATACAAATGCCAAAAGACTATTTGTCAAAACCAAAATACTTGTAATGTTCACAAAGTTTGCCCAGTTGACGGCGAGTCTGATGAAACCTTTCTGAAGCTAGGTCCACAGAAGCTAGCAGTATCCCATCCAGGTTAACCCAGAACCAGCAGTCTTGAAAGGACTTGATACTTACCTTTGTAAGTCTTTGGCTGTCCTAAGATTTTGCCCCAAAAGTGAAGTCTTTGGAGTGTAGGCAGATTGTTCCACAGCTGGGCATAGGCCTGCAACATTTGTCTCTGACATGGCCATGGCAGAAACTCCACGCTCTGTGGCACAGTGTCTGGTGGCTGGCACACCTACCTGGAGCCCTGGCTCCACCACTATGCAGCTTCCCATTGCAAAGCATGGGTGAAGACTGGAAAATGTGGGAATAGTTGTCCAGCGCCTGTGACTTCAGGGCTGAGTTCCTGGCAGGTCTCTCTAGAATCCATCAGTCTTGACAATCACTAAGCTTAGAGAAAATGAGTCAATAAGTGCAGCTGCAGGGTCCTGAGAACATATTTTCTATGGAAACAATGTGGTTTTGAAAATGTCTTGCTGTCAACTCAAATTCATCCAAACCCGAACTCTAGAACAGGCATATTTCCTAGGAATTGGAAACTACTTTTTGACTAGTTCCCCTTATAGCTATAACTATGATATTTTTTTTAATCTCTCTGATTTTTGCTGTCCTCCTTCACTTTTCTAGCTCAGCATGTTGTTGGTTTTTTTTTCAGAACTAAAGTTTCTTCAGAACAGAGCCCCTTTGACCAAGTATAGAGAGAAGTAGTTCCAGGAGATACAAAGCCAGTAAGAGAGGAAAATACCTGTAAGAGCTTCCTAACATGCAGAGAATAAAACTCACATCTCTTAATGAACAACAACATCTGTTTTTTTCTTCTGGAGGAGGGACTTGGAAGATAGGGGGGAAAAAAACATTCATCTACCTCATTATAGACTTGCCTTCCACATGGGACATCTCTGTTTTAGCCAGCTGTGTTAGCAGATCTGTAACTTCAATGTACATAGCTGGGGTTTGTCTAAATGCTGTGATACACAGAAGTCATCACCACTTGAGCAGGAGGGGCTTAGTCCAATGCCTGTTGATAGAATCCTTCCCACTGATTCTAAAGAGCTTTAGATCATTCCTTTGGTAAGCACAAGCACCAGCTTTAATGGTTTTAAGAACGTACCAGCTCAGTTATGAAGAAAAAAGGCAATATGACTTGATACACAGAGTGCTTTCCCATTTGCTAAGTTACTGGCCAGCTTCTGAAATCTCTCACTCTTAATCTAACATGAAGTGTGCCTAAGCAAAGGAAGCTGTAAGCATTGAGAAAGGACTAAAGTCAAGATTTAAACACAGACGAGCTGCTTTGGAGTTACTAATGCTTTTTCCCTATTAAAATGATGTAGCTGCCAGCATTTTGTGTTTTTCTTGCATAAGCACTACCAAATGGGGGATGCCCCATGTACCTTCAGATAAACTGTGCACATTTGGAAGTAATTGAAATGGAGAGAAGGCGGGGTTTCTCTTGGCATTTACTGATATGGTCTGGTTTATATTAGGATGGAATTTCTGAGATTAGGAATGTATTACTCTAACAAACAGTGGTTGCTATAGGAAATATATGATCATCCATATTATTCTACATGTACAAAAAAGGCATGCATACTGACAATTTCCTGGGATTTGAGTGTGTTGGGGGAAGTTAATGGACTTGAGGAGTGTTATACTTGTAATTTCATATCTTGCATTTGTTGTCTTTACTTTTGTCACTGTAATAATTACGTATAGTCCTCAGGAATCTGTGTGGGCTGTAATCCATCACCAGTATACCATTTTGTGTTTTTCATCTTCAGTTCCACAAAGGACAAGATGATGATTGGCAGAATAGATTTACCAAGAGCAAACTGTGTTTGACCAATTTGGTAGCCTACCTATTAGGATAAAATAACTGGTTCTGTGGACGTCTTTTATCCTGACTCTAGTAAGGATATAAGGGAAAAAAATTCTGCAAAGAGGTCAAATTAACGTTACTGGATATTTGAAGTCTACAGACTTATTTTGTTCTGAAAACAGTATGGAAAACATCTCTAATGTAAATCTGTAGTCCCTATTAATGTCTGCAGTACCTATTAATAGTCTTAATTTCCTCAGCCTTTACCTGGATGTCAGGGTGTCAGAAGAGGCTGACTAGGGGAAGGCAATACCATGCAGCTTCCAGTTCTGTCTGCACCTTGAAGGTTCACCATAATCGTACATGTGATAGTTGCAGCCTTCTGATACATCAGGCAATGATTGCCGTCCACTTTCCCAAAGATCAGTGGGTTTGAGGGGTTTGGCTCCAGCATCAGGTACATTCAAGTCCCACTTCAAGTTCCCTATCTCAAAAGCTTGTGCTGCATGCCAAGTACGTTCACAAAATGCTATTATATATTTGATAATATTGTCTCTTGGAGGAATCTGTGTCACTGAGCCAGCATATAGTAACTGCGTACACTGAAATACCCTGTATTTTCCTAGCTCTATGGTATAGATGACAGAAGAAAAAATAATTTTTAAAAAGCCATGTGTAGAACTATAAAGAAACAGGAGAGCCTAGATTCAGTGCACTTGCCACTGATACTGTACAGAAAAACTGAAGATGTGTTAGTGCAGATAGAGTTTGAGAATATGCAGCATTTCAATTTTGATCAACTTTTCCAATATGCAGCTCTCAAAGTGGCAAGTGTATTTATGAGGTTCAGATTGGATTCACTGTCACAGACATTGTTTCATGGACACACTACATCCCTTCCCTACCCCTGTGCAAAATCAACTTATTGTAAGATTCAAAACAGGGCTCGAAGAGTATCTGAGGCCAGTTTTACCATGCTCCATGCACCCAAAGGCAACTGAAACTGTGACAAAAAAGGTGTAGGGCATGTGAAGTGGAGATGGTGATGCTGAGCTTCTGCTAACATCTGGTCATTAATTTCAGCTTTGGGGACTTCCACAATGTTGGCAAATACAGCTCCAGCTGGCCTGGGGACCATTGCTTTTCCATGAGCAGGTAAATAGGCCAGATGGTCTCTAATTTTACTACTGTTTCTGGTATGGATGATGAGTCTTGGTCCCCACAGAGCAATACACCTTCCAAACGCTGAACGTTTTTATTCACCTTTTGACCACATAGAAACAGTGTAATTATTAGAAGAGTAGTAAAATGATTAGAGCAGTGGCTAAAAGGAAAGTCTGAGAGTGAGAAGCAACGAGAAGGCAGCAACAATCAACTTACTTTCCTCTTTCTATTTCAGAATAGCAAAGTCTAGAAATCCATTTTGAACAGCTACACTTCCATTTGTGTTTGCTGTAAAACAAAACTGTTTCACTTGCAGGAAAAAACGGGGGGAAACTGTTTTGTCTTTGCCATTTCTGTTCCTTTGAACAAACAACAACAACAAAAAACCAAACAAAACCAACCACACAACCAAATATGAAAACCCCCAAAATCCCATCAAGCATCCTCTAGAGATCTAGTGCCAAGAGGAACATTGGAAAGGTGGGAGAATCCAAATTCAAATACTTTATCTTCAGTACTTTATGGAGGGAATTCTTGCCATAGCTGTGTGCAGGGTGGGAGGATGAGATTTGGAGACTCTAGAGCTGGAACTTAAGGCGATATTCAGGCAGTGGTTATGCAATTGTTGCATAATGCAAAGAGTGCTTGCATGAATAATCCCATTAACATTAGAGTTTCGCAATCAAGCAATTGAACACTGCAGTGTTCAAAATCATCTGCGTTTATGATGGAAAAATCGGCAAAATCACCATTAAAAAAAATTAGTAGTCTCATAGTCTTTCTCGGTGGGAGGTAAGTGTAAGAATGTCAGAGGAAAGAATAGAGGAAAACATTTTCTCAGCTTAGATATACTAGAGAGGATTGGTTTTAATGGTTTCCCATGAGAAATGGAAAAGGTATAGGTGACTATTATGGGTTGTCATTAATTTCTTTGTTGTGCCAGAGGAGGGCTGTGAACAGTGGGATAGACAAAATTGAAAGGAAAGGGAAAAAATTGTACTAGTCACCTGAATAATTTACAGGTTTTTATTTGTATCTAGAAAGTGCCAGAGCCAGCACAGGCAGAAGGATTCATTCCCGAACATTTGACTATTACTTGTGCTAATGAAGCAGTAACTGGAGCAGCAGGTGCAGCTTCATCTCCCTCCCGAGCTCTAAGGCCCCTGTGACAGAGGAGGCACCTACTCCTGGGGCTCTGGCATCCTACGTGGGATAAGGAGCCTGGGCTGACAAGGGGGCTGCTGTCCCCCCAGCTGAAGGTGAGGGCCAAGAGCTTCCTCCACAAAAAAAAAAGCAGGCAGCAGCGGCACACACAAGCAAACTGTAGCGTCTGTGCTGCAGCTGGAAAAACCACAGCATCTCTCTGAGCTGTTTCTCTGGGAGAACACACACGCTGAGCCCGTGTTCATGCCAAGGGCGAGCTCAGGCCGTGTGCGGGGTGGGAGCTGCATTCCCTCTGTAAGATTCACGTGCCACCTCCTGCAGCTTTGCCAGCTACAAAGCAGCTGTGCATTTCTAAGGAACCTCTGCACAAACACAGAGGTGGCAGCAGCAAGGCTGGTGCCAGCAATGCTGTGGAAAACAAGTCATTAAATATCTGATATATGAAGTTTAAGCTATGTGCCAAAGCAGAAATAAACCTCTGTTAGACTGCCTTTTTTTTTTTTTTTTCCCCCTCTCTAGAAGGTTTAAGGCTGTGGAACATGAGTGGATCTGTAAAGATTCATCTCTAGGCATCAGGGACAAGGCAGGGTGACAGCTGAAATTTAACCTGAGTTAATGTTGCCAGAAAGAATCTGGATGTTTAGGTGCTGATAGCTGAAGAATTGGTACAGTCGTCTGTGCAAGAAGACTAAGAAAATCTATAGCTGGTTGAGGAAAGTCATCTGCTTTTATCTCATGCTACAATATTTGAAAAAGCAAATCCAGTGCCCTGAACACCAATGGCTGTGGAACACTGGAGCCTTTCAAAGCTAGTTTGCTTCTAGCTGGATTTGTTCATTAGCTTTGTAAATGTTCCGACACGCCAGAACTTATGACCATTTCCAGACCAAATAGAACTAGTATAAGACAAAGAAAAATAACATTTTTGCTCTTGTTCCTATGTGATACTCCACGATGAATTTTAGTCTGGAGGATAACTGTGAGGCAATCTTCCCTGTTCTGGTTTCTCTTACCCTGTAGATAAGACTCATCATCTACTAGTCTTCCATGCTGGTTGATTTCTCGGATATATGTAATAGATTTGTATGTGGCAATAGTTTTGAAGTTTTATTTCTATGGGAAGATACATCTGGAGAACGTACTGAAGGCACAGCTCATTTCTTCTTTGTTAGCCAGCATGCTTTCTTTGTGCTTTCTAGAGTGCAAATGGAGTTCTCAATGAGTTCTGCGAAATAAATTGGAGAGAGCTACTGAAGACATATCCCTTTGCTGTAAAAAATGTATTTTAGGGTATAGCAGTTTGCATTTTCATTTTTAGGGAGATAATGAGTAATTGGTAAGAACAGTCAAATCTCCACTAACATCAGTGCAGCTGCGTTCATTTAAATCTGTTGAGGATCTGATTCACCGTATGACAAAATGTCTCAACTAATATAATTAGCTAAAGCTGCAATCAAAGCCCAGCAGGGATCTGTGTTGTTGCAGCAACATGAAATAGAAAAAAAGCAAAGCAGAAAGTTTCCAATGTATATGAATATGTTCAGCTACATCTACTGTTCCATTTTTTTTAATTTATTGATGTGATAAGTGGGGTACTGTGCCAGGATGAGATGAAGCAGCTAACTGAGTGGGAGAGTTTGCCTCATAATTATGAAAATTACTTTTTCCTTTCCCTTCATTCAAGTAACAGACATGTAAATGTAGACGTGTGGCTGCTGGATGAGCAGCAGAGAGAGCTGCTATCAGAGCCTGCGTTATCTGTTTTCTTATTTGCTGTTTGCAGGGCACTGTGTTTGGCTCACCTTAGGCAAATCGCTATCTTTTTATGTGCTTCAGCATTCTCATTCCCAGATCTGTCTGGCTAAATCTTCGAGGCAGAGCTTGCTCTCACTCTGTCCCTGTCATTGTGCCTCCTGCAATAACTGGCCCTCAGCTGCTGCTGCTTCCTGCCTCTCTCCAGCAGCACCAGTGAGAATTAATGCAGTAACCACCAGGAATAAATACTTACCAGTATAATCCAAATCCTCTAACTATTAAGAATGACAAGCTTGAGAAGGACAAAAATTTCCAAACCAGCCTTTGATTAGGTTTATTAAAGTGGACCTCTGCCTCCTATGGGAAGGCAGGAGACAAGACCATAAAATGTTTTGTCACTGCCATTGTAAATAGTGTATTTGCTGTGGGAATGTGGGGTCAGACTGTGATACTTTCTATCTGGTCTGCAGAAACAAGCTTCATTGCATCCTGCTCTCACTAACAGGGTGGTTCTTTCACATTCAGTTTTGGGTAAGAGAGAGTACAGTTCTCTTAGTTCTCAGTAGTATAGTGGGTACAAAGTTAGAAAGCTTCTCCTGGTAATATTTGTACATAAAAGACAAACCACCACTCAAAACAATGGCAAACTCTCACTAAACTCTTACCCCTTCTTCCTATTGCAACATGCCCTGCTAAAAAATTTGTCCCCATCTTTCTTACAGGATCCCTTTAAGTACTGGAAGGCTGTTATAAAGTCATCTTAGAGCCTTCTCTTCTCCAGGCTGAACAGCCCCAACTCTCTCAGCCTGTTCTCATCGGAGAGGTGCCCCAGCCCTCTGATCATCTTCGTGGCCCTCCTCTGGACCTGCACCAAGAGGTCTATGTCTTTCCTGTGCTGAGGCTTTCAGAACTGGACGCAGTACTCTGGGTGGGGTCTCACGACAGCAGAATAGAGGGGCAGAATCACCTCCCTCAACCTGCTGGCCCCACTTCTTTCGATGCAGCCCGGGATACAGCAGCCTATTGTCGGCTCATGTCCAGCTTTTCATCTAGCAGTACTCACAAGTCTTTCTCGGCAAGTCTGCACTCAATCCCTTCATCCTCCAGTCTGTATTGATACTGAGGGTTGCCCTAAGCCATGTGCAGGACCTTGCACTTGGCCTTGTTGAACCTTGTGAGGTTCACATGGGCCCACTTTTCAAGCTTTTCCAGATCCCTCTGGATGGCATCTTATCCCTCAGCCAAGTCAAATGCACCAATCAGCTTGATGTCATCTGCAAACTTGCTGAGGGTGCACTCTGTCCCACTGTCTGTGCCATTGATGAATATATTAAACAGAACTGGTACCAGTACGGACCTCTGAGGGACACCACTCATCACTGATCTCCATCTGGACGTTGAGCTGTTGACCATCCAGCCAATTCCTCATCCACCAAACAGTCCACCCATCAAATCCACATCTCTCCAATTTAGAGAGAAGGATGTTGTGGGAGACTGTGCTAAAGGCCTTAAAAAGTCCGGATAGATGACATCCATAGCTCCCCTCATCCACAGATGTAGTCACTCCAACATAGAAGGCCACTGGGTTGGTCAGGCAGGCCTTGCCCTTGGTGAAGCCATGTTGGCTGTCTTAAATCACCCCTCTGTCATCCATATGCCTTAATATAGCTTCTAGGAGAATCTGTTCCATGATCCATGATGGTTTCGGTTTCATAGTTTTAGTAGCAACTTAGTCCTAGTAAAATCACCAGAATAGACTGCACTTAACTGATGTGACAACACATTAGAGTCTAAGAAAAATTAGTTCTTTATGGCTGAGTTGTGTAAAGTGTAGATTTCTTCTAATTTACAAAATAAAATCCAATGGTTTTAGTTCTTTGCAGTGTCCCACTCCTTAAAAGGCATTATTCTTTCCTTCAAACTGCAGATACAGACACTTAACATCTTTATAACAAGATTTCTGTTCTTTAGGGTCCTGAAAGATAAATGTGGAGAACAAACTTCTGCACATGTATATCAGATTTTTCTCATTTATTTTAAAGCATTAAAAAAAAAAAACAAAAAACTTCATTCCTGCCTTTGTGCTCCTCAGAGGACTCTCTTGAGCATGCGTGTGTAGTCTGGAATCCAGAAAAAGAAGACTACTTGCATTAGGGATAAATTGAACACATGTATTTTTCTACCAAATATCTGAAGACATTAGCTAGGGCACTTGAAAATATTTTTTTTTAATTTCCAAATTAAAGGAAAAAAAGGATTATGGATTATTCAAATGTGTATATGGATTGAACATCAACTATCTGTTGGTCTGTCTAGCATTTTACCTTCACACCTATTAACTTGAATTTGAGAGAAGGCTAAATTTTCTTTGTTTGCACGTTGAAACTTTCTTGAGGTGTTGGCTGACAAAGAGCAACAAAGACAAATGGTAACAAAAGCAAAAGCTGAGAAACTAAGAGAAATTTTCCCAAATGCAATCTAAGTTGTATTGCTGAAGTAACTGAGCTGCAGGCTTCAAAGAAAAGCAAATACAGCCTCCAGTTTTATCCCTGTGGGATGGAATCCACTGTTGAGAAATTTTTACATTCCAGACATAATTTCTGGTTTTAAGTCTGAAAAAAATCTACAAAGAGCAGATGTCTTTAGGTGATGATACCTGTCTCATAGGGGAGAAGTTAAGAACCTTTTGAAAGAAAAAGAATTGTCTTGAGACATTTGTATACTCTTCAATGCAAATATATGTCTTGGAAGTCCTAGTGGATTTTAGCTTCTCTATCAACAAATTGAGAATAGGATTGAGAAGTGCTACACTGTGATTTACCAAATAACAGGGATTTTAACTGGCTTTTGACAACAGAAAATTAGAGAGGTAAAGTCTCTCTGAATGTTGATCACTCCTTTCCTGGTTTACCTTTGCACAGTATCTAGCGTAGGAATAGGGATCACAGAATGGTTGAGGTTAGCAAGGACTTTTTGTGATCATTGGTCCAATCTCCTTGTTGAAACAGCCACCTAGAGCAGGTTGCTCATGACTGTATCCAGGCAGGTTTGGAGTGTCTCCAACCCTCAGAGTGAAAGTGTGGTGGTTTGTTGGGTTTTTTTAATTCAGATGGAAATTCATGTGTTTCAGTTTGTGCCCATTGCTTCTTGTTCTCTCTGTGAGCACCACTGACTGTTGACTGGCAGTCAATAGTTTTTTGCTAACTTTATGCAAAAATATTGTTTGCCTCACTGGAAATTTATTTCCCATTGCAACTCCAATAGCTTTGAACTGGCTCAAGCAAGACAGGCAGCGAGTTCAGCTGTCCTGAGCAGCCCTGCTGACATTTGGTGAACCAGATATTGCAAGAAGTACACAAATCTAAAGCAGAAAATCTGTCTTTTCAAGGCTAACTTTTTGTCCAGAACTCAAAGTGTTTTTCAAATGAAGTGAGGTCATACAAAGCTGTGGTCATGCTTAAAGACAAGGAGCAGATGACTAGAGCTGAGAACAGCTTTTGTGTTTGATCTCCAACCCAAATGAGCCTAGGGTCAAAGGCCAATGTGTTTGTGTAGCTTCAGATATTCTGTTGGAAACATTGCAGACATAAGCCTGCACTTACCTGTTCTAGCTAGTCTTTTCTGCCCTTTCCTGCACAGGTTAGGAACTGTTTTCTTCAGTGGGTATAAATCTGTCTGAGCGTATGAGGTCTCTGCATGTATTTTAATCAGATCTCACACTCCACTGTGAATGCTCAGCTCTTTGTTCTCTGGTTTTATTTCTGTGGTGGAATACTAAAGGCCAGAGGCAGAAAACTCATGGCATTGAGTTGATGGCTACCCCTGAAATCAAGTCAAGTTGAAGACTTGTTGGAGTGAGTCCAGAGGAGGCCATGACGATGATCAGAGGGCTGGAGCATCTCTCCTATGAGGACAGGCTGAAAGAGCTGGGGCTGTTCAGCCCGGAGAAGAAAAGGCTCTGGGGACACCTGATAGTGGCCTCCCAACTCTGGAGGCCTATTTTACTATTTTGTGGTGGAGATATTCTAGAAGCCTCATAAACCAGGGTGTATCCCTTGTCTTTTTGAACACTGTCACACTCACTGGATATCTAAGAGAAAGATATGCGAGAGAGAAGTCTTGCATTCAAACTGCCTTTCTAAAGAATCTCTATTTTGAGGCATCTTCCTCTTTAGTTAAAAAGCAAATTGTCTGGTCAGAATACTGTGCAAAACGTGTGTGTGAAATAAGTGGCATCTATAATATGCTCCCAACTATCTGGGAAGATCCGTTGGCAGATAGCAGCAGTGTGTATTTCTATTAGAAAATTAAGATTTGACATGATCAAAGTATTAAACAATAATTGAACTATGGGTAAATAATAAAGTATATAACACTGCAACAGATCAAGAAGAAAAGAGATAAGTGCCTATGTGAGCTCTGAGATGAGTTTCCACTAGAGTAATAATTTTTAAAGGCATCTATTTTCCTTACAATTGTAAGTTGATCACGTAATATGCTTCTGACAGGTATTATAAACGTGGAAAATAGCTCTAGGTTTTCAGACTGTCAAACAAACTGATAAGCCATGCCAGTAAGTTCACCAAACCTGTCTTACTTAAAACACTGTTTCACTGACATATGCTACTTACTGTTACATGTATCTATATTGCTAAATAAAATCAATTATGTATGTATAATCACATATTATTAATTAATCACTGCAACAGTTTGCATATTCTGGTGGGCACATTGAGAATCTATTTGCTGTAGCATGTCTTTGTGAGCAATAGCTGGGGAACTGCTACTGTAGCTGTTTATTAGGGCAGCATTAAATGTGAAAATTTTGGGACCAGGAGGAGAGATAATATTTATGTTTGTTTAGGTTTGTTACCATGGTACTTAGAATAGTTTCTATGGGAATGGAAACAAAGTTACCATTACCCACTATATCAGTACTATGAGGGGGTTTGTTTTTAAAAGCCACTAACCTCAGCTTCATTGATTTGCCCAGAACTCTTTTTTCTTGTTTAACTTCTTTCTCTACACTGAAAGGAGAAAGGAAAAAATCACTGGTGAAAACCATTATTTGAAGTTATACTTGGATGAAAGCACCAAAGGTGACTAAAAGATAAAAGGGAAAAATGCTCACAACGATTGATCCAGGTAAAAGAAAATAGAAATTTAGACTTAATAGCATTTACCATCTAGGTTATTCAGGGCGAGGGGTGTGACTGACGTGATCCTTAAAGACAGGGTTTTTCTGCTGTTTCTTTGTCTTGGGGGAGTGCACGCATGCACACAAACATGTTCTATAGAGTATATTTCATACAGGACTAAGACTGTTCTAAGTCAGGTTTCCATATGCAGAATGGCTGTCTTGCACTTAATGCAGAATTGCAGTGAGATCATGAAAATTCAGATTTCAGAGAGAGATGACTAAAAATATTACAGATGCAGTACAAAAATATATCACATAAAGCACAATGAAATGCAGAATCATATAAAAGTTAAAGATAAGAGGTCTGTAATGTGTCTTATACTGTCTTAATATTTCTTGATTATTCTAAGGTACAAAAAGACATATTCTTTCTATTTATTTTTCTTCCCTGTGGTTTCAAATAAACTTATTGCTTGACCAATTTCCAACCTACTTAAAGGTGACCAGGGTGAGAGATATGCTTTTAAATTTGCAGCTCCTGAAAGCATATGACTACCTGAAAATCTCAATTTTTTTTCTTTAACACCACTCACCCACCCCCTGTCCCCTCAAGTAATTCTGGGAGTTAATATCTTCTAACAGTCTCAAGGAGGGCACAAAGAAAGAGGATTTTGTATTTATCTTACACATTATTTTTAAGGATTTCCTGTGAAAGTGTACGGTTGTTCTTTTTAAATCTCCAATTAAGTGCCACTTATGTGTCATTTTTTGCCTTTTAAACAAACCAACAACCAACCCAAAAATCTTCTTCACAAGACTGAGCAAGTAACAAGTGCCAAAGAAAGTCTGTGGCTGTCCTCCCACAGCACCATCCTAACACCTCTCCTGGTCTACATTAACTTGCTGCTTTTCTTCCTCAATCAACGATCTAAAACATACCACGAGAAATGCTTAGGAGAAATCAGACATTGGAGAATCCCAGGCAATGCAGTTCTTGTAACAACCCCAGTTTTAAGAGAGAAGATTCTTCCTAGACAGCATGCGGTTTAAATGGAGCTGTTATATATATAATACATACCATGTGTAGTGTTAGGTACTCTGTGATGTTCATATGCACGTTTTAAGCAGTAGTTGATTTTCTGTATCAACAGTGTGAAATGTGTGTGTCCATTTGCATTACATATCTCTCTGTCTCCAAATACTTGCATCTAGTTGGTCTTCCTCTTTTATTAGACATTCTTTCATCTCAAATTTTCAGGAAGAATTGCTAGCTTTGATTAATTTTTGGAGGCAGCCTCAACTGATTTGCAACGTTGTTTCTGAAATTACATGTAAGGAACATTTGGTAAATTTGAAAAGCAGGACTGGTGGAACTCGTCCTTTCCAAATGAGCTCTTCTTTGAGCTTTTGAAGTCATCTAAACCCATACAGACTGGAATGAAAGCAAATATTCACAGAAAGTGCATAATGAAGGTAGTGGGAAAAGGACAGTTGAATTTTACACAACTGGTTTTCTATTATGAGTTTTACAGCGGTCCAGATCCACGAATGCCCAGAGCTGTAAAGGGTCAAAAACAGATTAAACGGTGCTCAACCTGTTCAGATGTCTTCAGTAATTGGTATCTTTTTTTCCTGGATATTTTGTAATGCTTTGGTATGAACTTCAAATGTTTTCTTGTTAGTGCTCCATGTAGATTTGCAGAATTGCCAGCTTTTAGAGATTTTTATCAGCAGCCAGCAATGCTTGATGTAGAGCAGTGCCTTCCAGAGGGGCTCCTCCAGCACCAGCAGGCCTTGCTTTACAGTAGGACCTCACTTTTCAGACAGACCTGGCTACTAATTACACACATTCTGTGTCTAATTCTGGGGACAGGAGTCAAATTTTGTGCTGAGAGTCAGGCCCATGTTCTTAGCTGCCTCAACCAGAAAGAGAGAAACTCAGAAATGTGACATAATCTAAGCCTAAAATCATGTCAAAGAAAGAGTTTCAAATTCATTATTTGAGAATGACTGTGATTTATGTTTTATTTCTCCTTTTTAAGCCTCTTGATGTTTGTCATCTGACTTGAGATTTTTGACTGACTGCATGGGATCAACCATACACAGAAATTTTATTAATAAACCATTGTGGTTTTCCCCAGCCACACTCAGCAATAAAACAGTTAATTTTCCTCTGCTTAAAATGTACTTATTGAAGAGAGTTAATTGCTGCTTCACAGTTTTTATCTTTTCAAAGTAGAATTACGAGTCTGCCTGACATCAAAAAAGATTGAGCAAACATCTGAGCTTGTGCTGCAATGCAAATAGTCCCAGGGAGAGCACCGTTTCTGATCCTTGCGCTTGACTGCAGTGGTCTCCAGCAGTGTTTGGGAGGGTTACCTGGTGACCAGCTGCGCAAACCCTGCCTTTGCAAACCTGAAAGCCTTCTGTGTAAACAAACATCACAAATAAATACCAGAGTGAGGACTGTCCCAATTAAACAGCTGTAAAAATAGAAATTAAAAAGGTTTGCCTTATGGCCAAGCTGTGAAACCACAAAGTAAGCATCTGCTAGCAGCAGTTAGAACAAATAATATGTTCTATTGAGCTGTACAGGCAAAGTCACTTGCAGGCAAGCATCTAGAATGCTGATTTTTACATTTAGAAGTTACTTGCAGAACAGTAACATCAAGCTCTCCTCCAGGTTCACTTTCAAAAACAGGCCACCTTAGTCTGAAGCATCATTGAAAACACACTTTTTTGACAAAGAAGCCTGATTAATTAGTTTAGAACCATTACAAAGTGAAAGGTTTCATATTTAAGTAAGATTTTCTTGCTTAAAACATAAAAACCACATAAATTCAGAGTGATTCATCCCACAAAGAAGAAAACCGCATTCAAAACTACTCATTAAAGTTATCTTGCCCCTGGTAGGAAATATGGACTTTGGAGAAGAAATAATACTTGCTATAGAGTGTATTATATGACTAAGCTATAAAGATGTATAAATTTGCAGAATGTTGATTGTATCTTCTAAGTATAGTCTTAGGAATTGTTGTGTTTGTTTTTCTTTAGAAGTATTGATGTTCATTCTATAGTTCATATGGAAGAATATGAGAAGGTTAGGGTTGGTGTAAGGAAGGATGTCAGTGTGTAGATGATAACAGGATGTAATTTTTCTGACAGTAAAACACATTTCCAATTTTCTTTTTTTGTTAAATATTCCTTTCTTTAACTACTCATAATGCTACTAATTTTCCCTGTTGTAAACACATATCATCAGAGACAGTCCTGTTTTAGTTCTGAGCACCGCATCCTACTAGAGATAGGACTGCTGTTTTAATTAATGTGATCGGCGTACAAATAACACGCTAGAGGTGAATTTTAGGTAGCTCTACGACTTGCAGCTGTTTGACTAGCTTTAGATCTGGCAATAAGCTTTGAGAGATCTTGCCAATGAAGTTTCAGGTATATTGACCTCAGTTATGTAATCTGCTTCTCTACCTAATACTTCCCTTTACTTTCAGCAGAAGGAATTTAGTGCCCATATTTTAACTCTTCAGTAAGAAGTCCAGGGCCTTAGCTGAAATTGCTGGCTGAGGTGGGCTAATACTGAGCTGCTGGGCTTTGCAGTGGCACATACGCAGGAACATTTGTTGCTTTCTTTTCTCCTGTTGCAGCCGTACCTAGGAAATGACAGGAAAATGCACCGTACCGCTGCAGCGAGGTACAGGGGTTCCTCTGCCTGCGCCGTTGCTGGCCAGCCCAGCTGACTGGCATTTCAGGAGAAACTTCTGCACAGGATAAAACATTGACTAAGATGTTGTCTGCTCAAATCTGTCATCCTTTGGGTTTTTTCAGAAGTGTAAAGCAGCAAAATGTGTCTCTCCTCAGACAGTCAGCCCTTTACTCTACCTTTGCCTCAGCAAAACACTTGGTGGTATGAAACTAAGCTGTTGCCTACAGTTTTCAGTTATTTTATCCTAGTGTTTGCATGTCAAACACATGGTGTATTTCATATTCATTATTTCTCATTAGTTTCTCTCTTTTTATATGCAATTACATTATTTTCCCGTGAATGCCCTGGTTTTTGATTGTTCAGGCTGGACAGCATCATCCTCCCAAAAAGAGTGCATGATTTCTTGAAATCTAAACTTGAAAATCATTCTCCCTGGCATGTAGTATCCTGAGGCCCTTCCATGTTGCTTCAGTATTTGTCTGACAAGGGCTTTTTCTGAGCTCTGTTGCCCATGTAGGAGGTGATCTGAGGATGGCTTTTTTTTCCACTTGTACTGCAAAAGTACAAATTGATTTCAACCTGCTGGTTATTTTGGCATACCTTCTATTTTCTCATTTAGAAAACAGTAAGCCCCTAAAGGTTTTCTTTGCTAGCTGCAGCTCTGTATTTTAGATGAGGCTCTGAGCTAATTCTTAAACTGCCATCATGTTCAAGATTATTTGAGTTTTCTTACAGTAAAATTACTAAAAGATGAAGGATTTTGCAAGGCATCAGCCTCTGACTATCTGCAGAGCTCTGAGGACACTGACCCTCAGAGAGGAGCGTGGAGTCTGTGCGTGGAAGGAGGCACACCTCTCCCTTCTCCTGCCTCCAGGTATTGCCTCCAACAGGGGATCTGTCTACCCAAACTAACCTTCTGGTCAGTGATGGGTTTGAGGAACAGCCCAGGTCTCCAGAGCTGGAGTGAGACCAAATGAAATGACAGAGACATAACTTATGGGCTGCTGCTATCTCATTATTTCCAGTGTGTCCAAAGTATATGGGTACGTACACACATATGTCTCTAACATGACCCAAAAATGGATCACTTCTACACTGAGGAAACTGTGGTGGTTCTTTTTGCATTACCGCAGGCCAATTGGCCCACATGCTATCTGCACCAGTTACTGCAGTCCGGCCCAGTTACAGGGCTGTGTGCTGACAATTAGATCCACAGTTGCTTGCTCAGTTATAGACTGGGACACTGCAAAAGATAAACTTAGAGATGTGTCCTATGCAGTAAAAAAAAAAAAAAAAAAACAAAAAAACAAAACCCACCAAAAACTGCCTGAACCTCATTAAACTTTTTAAAGAGATCAGAATGAAAATGGAAGTGGTATAAATAACTTGTTAGAAAATGGAACCTGAGAGACTGTTCAGGAGGTTTAAACTTGGATACTTTAAAAACAACTAAAAATTCCAAGACACTTCAGCAGATTATACTCTAGGTAACAAACACACTTTGAAGTAATTTTCTCTGCCTAGGTTGCAGTTAAGAACATTCACTATAAAAGGAAATTACAGTCTAAGAAGGTGTGAGTAGAGCAAAAGACTGGAAAATATCCATTAGGAAATCAACTTTTCTCCTCCCTTGCAATCTCCTTTTAAGACCTGCAATGCCCTTTTCAGGCACAGATGAAATTATTTATATGAAATGGGGAAGCATTGTAACCATTGGAGGAAATTCAGACCTGTAACTGATGTATTTTTCCCATTTCTCCACATGCTGTGAAACTTTGTGTTCAGACCATCTTACCTACTCTATGCCATAGGATCACACTTGGCCAAACCATCTGAAAAACTGCAGTGGCTCTTTGATTCTAGTTCCCGTAAACAAAAAAAAAAAAGCCATTATTTATTTAATTGCAGTATTAGAATTTTTTTTTTTAATTTAAACATTAATGTTCCCAGTTTGGGTAGAGAATTTATGATGACTCCAGTAATTGCAAATATATAACAATAACTGCAGTTCTTGGGGTGGTTTTTTCACCTTACTGTGAATACATAAAGTGATCTAGGTTCTTAAAACTACTCCTGAAATCCAGGCTACAATGTTTGGTTTATGTTAGATCTGGGCTTATACATGTGTATAAATAGTGGCCCATGAAAATTAATTGTAGTACATCAAATGAAACATTTTCCATTAAAAATATTTTCATGTTCAAAACTGAGTATCTTTGCTAAAAAACATCAACCAAAAAAAAAAGTTTCCATAGGTGTTCTTTTGCCATCTTAGTTGAAATCATATGCAAATGCTAGCAAAATGATTGTTTTGTACTGACACAGATCTTTGGCCACAGCAAAGTATTGTAATTTCCAGGTGCTGTAACTGAATTGCAAAAATGTTTAAAAAGGAAATTAAAAAAGGCATTATTTTTTAATCTTCAGTTTAAAATATTGGCATTTGGAACTAAATGTCTTATCTTTTTTGATCATGTTACCTATTGCATCATTTTCATGCTTTTAAAATCTTGTTGAACTATGAGTACAGGCTACAGGTTCATACCCAGGAAAACTGAGTCTTTGCTTATTCCAGCCTTGCCCTCTTCCAGGAACAGCTCCCAAAGTCTTGGAACATGTTCCGTAAAGCTTGCTGAAGAAATTATTCTAAGAGCTACCTGAGAATCATGTTGGTGAACAGTTCAGCAACAGCTGGTCATATCTGGCAACAATATCCTAAAAATGAGGAGGTCCTCCTGTTAGTGGCATAAACTACCACTGTTCAGAAGTTTGGGCAAAAATTTGTATTTTCATAAGAAAAAATTGTTTTTGAAAAAGTATTTCAACAAGCCATTTAATATTAACTTTTTTCTTTTGACACTAATAAATAAGAAAATAGTGATTTGTCCATCTAAAGAGCAAATCTGCACACCTCTGAAGAGTCACTTTTACAAAAAAAAAAAAAGCTGGATATCTTTGGTGCCCAGATCTGGAGCCAATGTAAAAGATATCAAGAAAGGGCCAGAAACTCCTTTTAATGAAGGGAAGAAAAATGAATAACTGTAACACATTTTAGCAGCAATTTATTTGGTCTAGCATCAAGATCACACAAGAAAAGTGCTCTTGGGAACTTTGTATAGGAATATAGACTGAAGCTAGCATGGCCAAATACTTCAATGGAGTAGCCTCAGAACTGCTTTGGGAATCGGTTACGTGAGTGCTGATCTATGTAGTTTTGTTTGACTATCACTCTGTTCTACAGGAATATTCAGATTTTTTTTTCCTAAAGACTGGCAACAGAAAATTTAATATCACCATATTTGATTTAGCTTTTCTTTGTCACAATTATTAGCTTTTTAAGAGATTTTAAAATAAACTGCATTCTGTCATTTTTGCTATACATAATTTATATCTATTCTAACTCCTGAAAGTAACATTTTCTTTAATAAGCAGTTGAGTTTGCAATTTAGGTTCTATGAAGAGTCATGTCATAGGATAGTACTTTCACAGGAATTCTCATGTTGTTTGCAAAGTGTAAAGAGCCATGAAAACAGTTTGAAGAGCAAAGCCACATTACTCCTGATTTAAGCTAGGATCATATATGAAATTCTTGGACCTCTTAGAAATAAAGAGAGACAAAGCTTGATTAATCTGGTATGAAAGGCAGACAACAAATATCAGACTTCATCTTAATGCAGATAATGGTATTTCAAGATAGATGGCACTTACATACACAAATGTGCTACACAAGCTTTTGGATTCCCTCAGGATCTCTTTATTAGCAGGTATGCTAAAATTTCATATGTAGTGGGGTTATAAATATTGTACACAGCCTTGCTTAACCAAAATAAGTCGTCTTATTTACTAGTGAAAGTTGATGTGTTGTCTAATAGACAAGCTGTTGGGAATAACCTGCTTTTTTTTTCCCTCGTATAATTATATCTAATGCCTGGTTGTGCAATCTCAAGAAAATCAAGTTATGTTGATAGAGCGATAAAATGATAACAGTAAAAAATTATGACTACTTTTAAGTTTCAGGTGTGACAATAGAAAATTCTACAAGAATAAATATTCCAGCCTCTGTTCAGTAATTAACTACAAATAGCGACAAACATAATTTTCTGTACTACTAAACCTGGACTGCTGTCATAGTTCAGCCCCAATGGGGACCAGACTACGCAGTCTCTCTCTCACTCCCCCCCCACTCTCTGAGAGAATAGGAGGAGATTTGACAAACAAAAGAAAACCAGGAGAAAAAAAAAAAAACCAAACACGCGGGTTGAGATTGAACAAAAAGTAAATTTAACAGTAATGACAGAAGAAAACAAGACAGTGATGGAACACAAATACAGTATAATAGCTCACAACAGATCTCCACATCCAGTCTCTTCCAACTAGGAGGGCCTCCCTTCAGCACCCTCCTCACTTATATACTGAGCATGATGTCAGATGGGATGGAATAGCCCTTTGGCTAATTTGGGTAAATTAACCCCAGCTGTTAGCTAATTAGTTAACTATCCCAGCCATAGGGGCTACCAGCTTCAGTTCTCCACCCAGCTCAGGTAAATATTAACTCTATCCTGGCCAGAACTAGGACAACTGCTCATGAGCTTACATTAGAAACTAATTGTATGGATTAGGCTCTGTAACTTAAACATACCCATTAGTAATGTATTACAAAAACTTGCTAGCATTTGGAAATTTTGTCTTGATCCATTATAAGACCTGTATCTGCTACTAGTCAGAAGCAGAAAGGCTCTTCTCTGTGTCCTGAGTGTTGCCTAGGAGAATAACATAATTGGTTTATGTCTTTTGAACTGAAAGATATTTTGTTAGAATATAAGCAGTTCAGGAAAAAGTTATCAGATATTGGCCTGATGTTAGCACTGTGGGAATCTCTGGAGAGCAATTTTAAGAAATTTGGGAAGGCAGCAGAAACCAAGACTGCCTCTGATCCAAGAAAAAAAATAATGGAAATCTGTCCCTTTTTTCTTAAGGATTCCAGTCAGTCAGCTATTTCCTAAAGAAATATTTCTTTACACAGAACTTGCACTTAGACATCATTAGAAGCGCAAGGGCAAATCTCTCATTTCCTGTGCTCAGGCCTGCTAATACACATGGTCTTCATTAAGCACCATCAGTTGTTCCTTGGCACGTGGGCCTCTGTCCTATCAGCTATTTTACGTGGAAGTCCTGTTGTTGCATGAGCCTGATCACAGCAATGGTGGTGTGGTAGCTTTACTCTTCTGAACAGGTACATTGCATTCACTGGGATTGCTCTCCTGAGTGAAAATTCCCATGAGTTCATCCTGACAAGATTGAGTCCTTTATCTGTGCTAGCCTAGTAGACCTTAAACCCATATGTCTGTATCTTTATTTCGCAGCATCACTAAATACCCAGTCAGCAGACCCGTAGTTCCAAAAGTATAAAACAGAACAGAGAGCTTTGTTAATACCTCTGTGTGGCTTGCTTTTTTCCATCTTTCCTCCTTCTCATGCGCAATGTTCCTGTCTGCTCCCCAAAAGCCCATAAATATAGTAAGAAATAAAGACCTTTTCAGAATTGGAAGCAACTTTGGGCTACAAATGCAGTCCAAAACCTATGTCTTTGTTACATTCCTCAATTGCTCAGTAAGAGGATCCAATTTGGAGGAGATGCAGAGTGAAATAAAGAACAACTTTGGCTCAAGCTCTAGGCAGTGAGACTATTACTGATCCCTATGGACGTGGACTACTTGCAAAAGCTATGAACGATTTCCCAACTCTTTCTCGCTACTGTTGTGTGAAAAATATACATAAACATATGTTCTACCATTAAGCATTTCAGGATATGTCAGCTTTTCTTAATTGAAAATTGATCAGGTTTTAAGGGATAGTCCCAATGTTTATGCACAGAACATCTTGATAAGAACGTGGTGAATAGATTTTTCTCACTCTCTCTTTAACATTTTTCTCTCTGTGTCTCCTGTTTTCAGCTTGCTTAATTTAACCATAACATTGCCCATCATATGTATTTTAAGTGCTGTATGGCCAGAAAAGACATTCCATAGAAATGAAATTTGGGAGGATTTTCCTTCTCTGTTAGCTTTAATATGGAAACAAAAGTATTACTTTTTTCTCTGCTCTAGCTATGACCTGAGAACAGAATTCTTGTGTTTTGCACCACAGCTAGTAAAAATGATGGTGCAGACAAATCATTATTGGAAAGGTAGTGGGTGGTGCAATAAAGAGTAAAAGCAGGGCAACCTTTCATCACCACTGCAGTTCGGCTGCCAGAGCTGGATAGCATTTTCCATTCCATTCCACTGACAAATCAATGGCAGCAGAGACGAGAAGATATAAAATAAAAATCTGTGTTGTTTTCCAGATAAGTTAAATAAAGTTACGGAAAAAAATGGGAATCACACAACTCCTGATTGACATCAGTCAACTCTATAGACAGCAACGGCCTCAGATCATGCTCAGGAAGAAGCCTTTATGCTCATATATGCATGGTGCGGGACAGAGTTTGAACCAAGGATGGGAGGAAAAGGCTGGGTTTTATAAATATGAAAATTTAATAATAAGTATAATAAGATGATAAATTATTTCAACATTTTGGACATTTACTAAAATTGAGACTTTTTCAAAGAGCAGTCTTTATTCTTAGCTGTATTGTAAAGACAACTGGCTAGCAGGGGACAAGTTTTGTAGGCTGGCAAGAACAATCTCCACTGAACTCAGTAGGAAATCATTTGTTTTGCACTGAAAACTCACTGAACTTTTCCTAATTCATCAGTTTTTAGCATTAACTGGTTCAAGAATAAACCTGGTTTTGAGATACAAGTAAAAGAATACAATATAAAAATACACATTTTTAATTGGAATGGTGAAAGTACATGTCTGGAAACTTATTTAATGCTGAGTACAGCTTAGTAAAAATCTCTCTACGTTAAGTATTAGGTCCTTCCACACAAAATACTGAATCTACTGATTCACTAATTAATAAACAAGGTCACAAATCTGCCAGAGGTGATCAGGCCAATGTCAATGCAATGAAAAGCTCTATAGTGTTCTATAGTCGCCATGTCAGGAGCAAAAAAAGAACTAGTAGGAAGCCAGGGGAGAGTCCTCACTTATGCCAGGAGCTAGGACAATAGGCACATCGTAGACGGGGAAACACGGTACCTCCTCCTGCCCACTCCCTGTGCAGCCCAGAGACCTCCTCATGCCCACCTGTGGTGTGCATACTCTCCCTGCGGCTGGGGAGCAGGGAGGAAGGGTGCTGCTGCTGTGCTGGGGTATCTCAGCCCCCTCAATGGCGTTTCAAAAGGTTTGGCAAGGTTGTGCAGGTCTGGCCATCCTCTGGAGTGGAGCCTAGGTTTGCCCAAGCCTGCAAGACTGCGTTGGGGCACTGTTGGCTAAGGAGGTTATTTTAAGATGTACTCCAGCAGAAATTCAGTTTTAAAAGAATAATTGGAGCAGCATAATGGTATGGGAACAGATTAACGATGTTCTTTGTTTGAATTAAAGGATACAGGAATTGATCTGAGGTAATAGGAACATGTGGCTGGAAACAGTAAAGTGTGGTCCTGCTGTGATCAGGAAGTGGTTTAGCTTCCGTATATTTTTCCTTGTTCTTTTAAAATAACCTGTTTTCCATTGTAAAACATTCTAATTTCTAAATTGGATATTCATCTCAGTGGGTCTCATGCTAAAATGTCAAAGAAAGATAGTATTTTCTTCATTTTGTTTGACTTCCATAATTTTAAACTTTTAATTTAATTTGTTGCTCTGGAAATGCAGTGTCTACAGTCACTACCAGTATTAAATCTATTCGCTTTTTACTTGCTTATTTAAAGAATTTTTACTAGTTCGCTATTAATTTATCAAATGGGTTAACGAAAATGTTTATTGTCAGCATTCTTTACATTTTGTTTCAATTATAGCTTACGAATAAATTATTATATTAAAATAGCTCTCTCCACTTTTAACAAATATCTTAGATTCTATACTTCCATTATTTATATTTATTAAGCAGATCATAAAACTTCTTTTTATCTCTGGACTATTTATAAATTTCTCTTTTTGGTTGGTCTTGTAAGTCCAACAGTTTTGTGTTTCTAGCTTCCAATTTGATCACTCAGACATTTTGAACACTGTACTACTGATTAAGGAAAGATTAAGTAGCTCTTATGCCATTTTTAGGACCAATTTTTGAATGATTACTTACTTAGAATAAATTAAATTATATTCTGTATGTCCAAGATACCAAGATCATCTAAAATAAACCAGCAGTTAGTGGAATGTCTCACAAATGACAAATACTGAGATATATAGAAAAGTAGAAAATTATCTATTTTGATTTTTTGACTGGCTCCATTCAAGACATAAAATGTGAAACAATTCCTATAAAGGAGACTACTCCATACCCAAAAAAGGAGCTAGTTTATTTTGTTTCAGTTTTTTTGGCTCTACTGTGATAAGAAAGCAGCATTTCTCAGATGTTTCTCATTAGTCCCAGTGCTAGATACTTTCCAGATAAATGTGAACTCTCTCCTGAAAATGAGAAAAGCAGTATTATGACACTGAGGCTGCAGAAATAGATCTCCTGTTGGGGACCGAAAAAAAAAAAAAGAGAGAAATAAAAAATCCAAAAAGCAGCACTCATATTTGCCGAAAAAGGCAAGGACTCAGCAAAATATTTCAGTATCTGCTAAACTTTAA
This sequence comes from Chlamydotis macqueenii, assembly GCF_036417535.1. Classification (NCBI taxonomy): domain Eukaryota; kingdom Metazoa; phylum Chordata; class Aves; order Otidiformes; family Otididae; genus Chlamydotis; species Chlamydotis macqueenii. Next base: position 4,380,719 of record NC_141562.1, read on the forward strand.
GTATACTTCAAGATGAAACATTGTCCTTACTCAAGGAATGGCAAAACTCACACTGGCCTCAAGACAAGAGAGACATTTCACATGAATGCGTACTTCTGTGCTTAATTGCAGTGATGAACGTGGGGTAGGGGGGTAGTGATTTATTTTAGATCTCACTTGGATGCTTTTGAATATCTGGACTCCCATGTCTCTGATCAGTTGTCCCCAGCCAGAACAGCACTTTGTGGAGCACATGTAATCAATCCATCCTGTTGAATTTTGGAAGAGCCTGGCTGATTGCATGTTTTATTGGAGAGGTGACACTGCTTATTCAATGGTCATTTCTTTGGGCGAGAGGCTCCTGTCCAGGCAGTATCAGAAAGAAGGGACTGCATTTGAAGAAATGGCCTTATTGTTAAATTACATCGACATCTTAATAAAATGCTCATGTAAGAAGAACAACTACTCATAGTGCCTTATACGTAGGGCAATTGTTCATGCCCTGTTTCAAGGCAATCAATGTATAGACAAAGTAATGCATATCTAAAATGCATAAAGAACATCACTGGATTTTTCTGCTTTCCATTGTCTTATTTCTTTGCATGGAAATGTTTACTAACCAACTGATAGTTACATTGCGCTATCTTTTCTCTTTAAAACAGACATGGGCTAACGACCCTCTGTTGTTATAAAGTTTACTGTTCACATAGGATGCTATAAAAACAACCAGTAGATCTGACTGAAAAAATAATTTTAAAAAATAAGCTCCATTTACTATTTTGCTTTAGGAGGAGGGGAGACCTTTTTAATTGTATTTCTTTTCAGGTATTTTTGGACGACATCAACTCTTTCAATAAGATGGGTTTGATTTTTATAGTATCAGATTGAATGTACAGGAAGGGAGGCAGCAGTGCAATAAATCTAACTAAATGAGGCCACAAAGTGGTTTCATACCTAAACTCAAAAGCATTAGGTGTGCTTTTTGCTCAAGTCATGATATCTTAACTGCACATAAAATAGTTTCCTATCCATATCAAAGCACATCCAGAAACACCTGGATTTCAGTGCTGTTCAGCTTGAGAATTCTGAGCATAGTTTTGGACTAGGTCCTCATGTGGAATGAATTAGCACGGCTTTGTCAGCTTCAGTAAAGCTATAGCTATTTACACCAGCTGGAGATGTGACGCGTATTCCTTTCCCTCTCCTTTTTTGGATAGTCTCTTGCTTGAAATCAGTATAAATTACAACATGAATAAACAATACAGGAGCACTTTTTAATAAAAATAGTTGCATATTTAGGATAGTGGACAGTGAGAGCAAAGTGGAGTGAAGCAATACATACAAATCACTGAAGGGTTCTAACCTTTTCCAAGTCTCTCTCAGTCTAAAAGCGTTTCAGTATTAGCCCTTACACATGCTGCAGGGAATAAACGCGTATCACCAGCTAGGCTGCAGCTAAACTTTGAAGTCTTGATGTTTAACCTGTAAGAGCTGGTGAAAAGGTACAGCTAGCCAGACGAGGACAGCAAAAAAAAAAGAAATGCATACATTTATTTTATTTATAGATTAATTTTAAGTCAAAACCACATGAAAGTAGAAGAGATTGGATAGGCAGGAATAGGGAGTTGTATGCTTTAAGGCAGCTGTATGCTAAGAGGTTTTTGAAAATGAATAAGGACATACCTTTCCACATTTTTCCTTTTTGTCCTTTCCTAGAAAATAGCATGAGAATAGTCCATGTGTGTAAATCTGAAGGTGTTCATTACTGGAGAAACCAACTGCATCTATCTTTGTAGCCCTTTGCACGTGTTCTGATTTTTTGGAAGAGACTCTCCAGATTCCTTTTACTTGCAAGGTGTGTTCCTGCTTCATATTCCATATAGGATCTTACTACCTTTCCCTTGCTTTTTACCTTTTATCTGACCAACTTTGTAGGGGATAGAAATCTCTTTTTGTTTCACAGAATAAGAGAATGTATAAAACCACTTCTGCAAAGCTGGGTATGGCAAAGCTCAACTTTGCACAACTACAGAAACATCTCAAAAGAATCCTTGAGCCAAGGACAAGGAAAGCAAACTAACTTTTCAAATAGGAAAAATACAAGCAAGCAGGATTTTTGCAAGATAGTTCTAAAGGAAAGGGAAAGGAAAGACAAATAGAGTCAGTCAGTCAGTGGTTGAAGCAAACAGGAAAGTTTTATGTGAGAACTAGCTCAGTGGTCTGGAGTAGAAAGGTGAGATGTTTTGCAGATAAGTGGAAAAAACAGGATGAGAGCAAGCAATAACCACTAACTATGGGAGTCCTATAAAGGCAAAGAAATTATAGGTCAACATTAACATGTGGTTTTGAAGTGATACAAAGCTGGGAAGGAGATGTAGAGAGAGTTCAAGATGAGTATTGAAAACCAGAGAGACAATTGTAATGTGTTTTAGCACATAAGCAAACTGTGGATAAACTGTACCTTGAAGTACATTAGCTATTCAAGAGTAAATCTCCACGTCAGTGTTCTCAAAGGTATTTATTACCCATCCGCTTAGAGGGAGAGCTGGGAAGCTCAAATCAGCTCTATAAGCCCTTGGGTTAGAAGAGCAGGAGCGATGTAGGTTTCCTGCGGGGCTGTGTGTGGGGAATTTGCACATTCCCTGTCTGCTCTGTGCCTTGCTCAACTCGTCATTATTAGTCTATCTTCTCAAGAGCAATGTCTTTATACGGAGTACAGACTGTGTAAGAAAAAAAAAAGAAAGTGTTACCTGGGATCAAAAGCACATACATTTTTGCTAAGGTTCCTCTCTCCATGCCCCTCAGATGCTCTAACTGTGTCAGCCATCTAAGTCCATAGCCATTGCAGATTCCAGTCTAAATGAGTTTCAACAGTACCTGATGTTCCTTTTTTTCAGACGTTTTTCCCCCTCCCTCGTCTGCAGGGATACATTCAGACAAAGGAGACACAAGAGCAAAGATTAAACTGAAGTTCAAGCAGACACCTGCACTCAGATAGCTGTGTCCTTTGTTCACAATTCACTTACAGCCCTCCCCCTACACTAAGCTGTATTTTTCATTCTCAGCAAATCACAGGACCAGATGCTCCTTTTGACATGTGGAGACAAGTCACAGATTTGGAGGCTTTCTCAATTTGTGTTGGCTAATGTAACAGTTATTATAGCTACATTCTCAATACTGGAGAAACATGCTTCCCTGACTTGCTTTGATTTCTTGTCAAGTAGCTTACAGAAAACACAACGAGTACCTAATACTTGTTTTACTCTCTCTTCTGTTAAGTTTATTTTAAAAGTGGCATGAAATTAATTTTTCCATTTTGCGTTATTTCCTTTGTTTTAGTTTTCAGTGTGAAATGGTTGAATCTAACTTCTTTCTCTAAAAATGAGAACCTGACAATAATGAACATGTCACTGGGATGGAAAGTTGATGCACTGACAGTTTTGGAGGCCAGTGGTTATTATTAGTACCATAGTGCAGGTACAGGTTTTGCAGTACATTGTAGCCTCAGCTGCGGAGAAGGAGCCCAATGTGCCCTGTGTACCGACAAGATGCAAGAATAGACAGTGGCAAGGTAACCTTTGGTAAAGAAACTTGGTTAGACTCCGTGTTTGGCTGGTGGACAGCTCACCTTAACACACAAAGTCAGCGCAGAGCTGATGAACAGATGCTGTTTGGGTGTTTTCAGTCAAAGTATTCTCACTGAACATAGCAGTTCATGAAATGTATGGGCCTGGATGAACTTCAGATAAAACTTCATGCTATCAGGCCAGCTTCAGCTGAATCTCTGTGATGGCCATTATGGCACAGAGCTTATTGTAGGTTAATTTATTCTGATATTTGACTTGAACATTATACTGTTACTCTGAGTACTAGTAAGGAAGTAAGAGAGGGAGAGAATCTCGTGTGTATCAGGGCAGAGGTGAATTGCCAGTGGTCTAAAAATCTATTCACACACAGTGTAGAGAGCTAATTTTTAGCATGGGTATTACCAGTGTCCCTCATTTTTCAGTGCAAAGGACATGCTCATTCATATTGTAATATATATTTTATCTATATATTTTATCTATCTGTAATATATGTTACCAGCTAGATGTAGGTAAACATATAAATCTGTGTTGTGCAGGTTGCTACATAACACTAGAGGATATAAAAATGTGAGCACGTACCTCGGATTCTTTCAAATCCACATAGAACAAATAGGCCTTCAATTTTAAGGGCCTCAGTCAAAGGACCAAATGTGGTAACTGCATGGCACTTAATTTTTCTTCCTTCGAACGATGAAGGGCTGAGATGACCTTGTAGTTTCAAGGAGTCTACAGCAGTGATCTCAAACCTAACACTTAGATCAATCACTAAATCATTTCCCTTAGCTGAACTGACTCATTGCCTATTTGCCCACCATGAAAAAAAAGAAAAATGCCCCTCTTGTATTTCAAAGCCACTCCTGTGTAAAGCCTGTTCTACACAATATGCAATCCAGGCATATGCCAGCCAACCTTTCTAGTACAGAAGCTGCATGTAATTTAATAAAAGATTCCAGAAGCAGCAGGATTAATTAACCTACATCTCCACTCAGTAAGCCAGCCCATGACAGCTCTGACTACAGTATCTGCAGTTCTCACCCATGAACCCACTGCCCCATTTCCTCCCTTCTCCCCAAGATGCTTACCATTTCCCCCCATTTCCTGAATCTCTGACTGTGCCACCCCTCCCCAGTCTCCTGTTCCTAAAATCACCCCCTATCACAATGCCACATGTTCTTCCTTCGCTCCCTGCAGTCCTACGACCTCTCCCACCCTCTCCCTGTCCTACCCCTGTATGTGTTTTGGCTTTTTGCTGTGAGGATCCGGAGTACATACATTTGTGCTCACTGGCAAGCTGCGCTGATCAGTCAGTCCACACACACACATGTGACTATCCAGCAAGCCACTGCCAACAGAATGAAGAAAGCCTCCTTTCTCCATGTCTTTTCCTCAGAGAAAGGATTAACATGGTCATTTTCTCTCCTCTAGCAACTCCTGATTTTCATTAAACTCCTAGGAGAGTAAGATTTTTGAGACCTCTATCCCAAAGGCATTGTCAGATGTGGTCAAAATTGGCTGGCAGGTTCAAGGTCATTAGGGGCAGGACTGACAGACAGGCTGGTAGCTTGATTGCATTATTCTTTTCCTTGGAAACCAGGCTACAAAAAGTGGGTTTGGCAGTGCAACTGATAGAGGCGTTTGTGAGCAAAATAAGCAATACTGACAAAAGTACCTTTAATTTGTTACTGGTTTGTCTGCAGTAAGACTTTTGTCAGTATGTCTTAAATCTCTTAAAGGAGTGTGTCCTCAGTACTAGCAAAAATGCACTCTTGGCCTAATTTTGATTAACAGATAAAGATGGCTTCCCAGCAGCAACAGACCAGGCTGTAGAGAACAAATAAGGGCAACGACTTAATTAGAAACTCTGTGACAGTAAACTTAGTTGTAATTATTTTCAATCTGGTCCAGCACACAAAGCACTCAGTGTTCCTTGAAATTTCCTGTTTCCGTAACACTCGTCAGGAAATGCTGGATGTATGGTATATAGATAGACTCCTGTGCCGAGCACACTTGGTGACATTCATCCACTCGTCGTGGACGGCACACTCGCCCTGAGGTGGATGTGGGCAGGAGAGGGCATAGGAGAGAGTAGTGAAGAACTCAGGTTCATTCACGCAGGAAAAAAAAAACCAAACAGAGGATTGTGTGTGATTAAAACCTTTAACTGCAGAAATGCAATGCCGTGTCAAAACCGCAAAGACAGACCAAATGACTTCCTGAATAACTTTAATCCCAGGTCTGGCAACAGTTTAGAGTTTTCCCTTGGAAGCACTTTTCAACTCAGTATACCTTGGTTATCCTTTCATGAAGTGTCCATAGTCTTTACCTGCACCACACAGGTGTTGTGAAATTTCATTACTTAATACTTGAAGATCCTAAAGTAAGAAAGTGCCCCCTAACTGTGATGTATTCCTTTTACTAATTCCACATAAGCTATTTTGATCAGACTCTTCAGCTACAGAGCCATCAGGAGATCTCACAGCAGGCAACTGTGGAGGTAATTTTTCCCGTACTGAATTGAGTTCCTAGGAGTTAATGATTGACTGCTAATAGGTTTATCCTATTTAATAAGGGGAGAAGGAAGTTTTTGCCTGATGTGCAACAGACAAAGAAGGAAAATATCCAAGGCAAAGTGAGATCCATTGAATATGAGTGATCATCTTGTGGCACACGTTGGAACTAGATCCCAGGAATGGGAGAAGGTTTGTAATATTTCATACAGTCTGAAGGTTTGCAGTGAATTTTGGGCTACGTGACGCCTGCTTTCAATTCACTATTTAAGAAAGAAACCTCTATAAGAACAAGCAATGAAATCTATCCTATTGCTAGTAGAGAAGTTTTGCAAAGTAAATGTTTATAAACCTTTCATATGAAGTTAATGATGCTTATTAAAATGTTAAAAGCAGTCATTCACAACGGCTCCCATTTTTAAGAGCAGTTTTATTATCACACTCTGCTCTCTGAATTAATAGGCAGCTTAGTTACTTATTTGGTTTACAGTAAATGTTGGCCAGATTATACAACTTAGTTCATGAAATACTTAGAAGTTTTTGAAGTTTTAATCATTTATAAAGTCTTGCAGTGGCTACAATATCTGTGATACTGTGAGTTTAGACCTTGAAATAATTCCTAACAGTGATGTCCCTTTCTGTACTCCCAAGATCCCAACTTTCCTTACAGAATTACATTGATATTACTTTTTTGCTCTGAAATATAGCCACTTACAGGTTTGTGAAACTTGCCATTTTATGGCCAATCACACAGGAGTTCAGGGCTGGAAGCAGGGACATACCATTCATAACTTCAGGGAATATGTGGCTAGACACACTTCATGCTCACACAGACTTGATTTGGGCTAGGACAACAAGCTATTATATGGCTGAAATGACCATCTGAGTAGATGAGGAATTAGACCTTTAAACTCTGCATATTTATGGCTGTGGAAAATGCTAACAGTTAATATTAATGTCAAATGCTAACAGTTTCTGGTTACTTTGAAAAAGCATCCCTAATTACAGACATCTAGAAAAAAAATATTGTTTATGTAGTATAACTACAACTTTGCAAAAAGCATAAGCTCATTGATATCACTATGCCTTACATATGGGCTTAAATTTAAACATATGTTGTTTACTGTAGAAGAAGAGACTGTTGAATCAGATATGTAAAAAGTGAGCAGATAATTTTTGGGAAAAGTACTCAAAAACTGCTAGTAAACACTTCTGGCAGTGTTTCTTTGCCTCTGATTTCATTTTTACTTAGGGGTGGTTCTGAGAGGAAGAAGGGAGAAGTTTTCTTTCTTTTAATTCTGCACAACGCAGAGAGCGTGAGTCCATCCTCTAATCATCCCTACCTTTCCTTGTCCTTGCCCTCCACTTTCTAGAAATCTCTTTGTACAAAACAGTCCACTCGTTACTGATGCACACTTGTACTCTACCCATTGGGCAGAGAAATTCTCGGACTTTGTCTGTCTTTAAAGAAAGGGACATTTTAACACTTAGAAATACTTTAACATTTGGACTAAACTTTCACGTACCAAGGGTATATTTCCAGGAGACAAAGCATGAGGAATAAAGATAATTATAACTAAAAGCCCAGAAATTTCCATGGGAATTTTTGCAAGTGGGAATGGTACCAGAAATCCTGTTTTTCCAGATTTTAATGACATTTCTAGTTTGCTGTGTGCTGTTAAAAAAAAAAGATTCCTTACAATTGCTGCATGACAGATTTCCCCCCTGCTTTTTCCTCCATGTTCAGTACGTTGGTATACTTATTCCCTGTGGTCCAAGCAGGGCATGAAGGACAAGATTGTTTTTATATAGACAACAAAAATATGATTGCAGACCAAACATATCAAGGGATTCTAGGGCAGATGTATCAGCTGAAACTATTTTTATTACTACTAAATAATTAACTGGACTTAAAACTAGTAATATTTTAAAATTTCAATTGCACTTTTACTGCAGTGCAAAAGCAAGAACAATCTACACATTTTTTTTTTTTTTTTTGTTCTACACTGTCTGTCATCCTGGCTGCTGGTTTACCTTCCTTTTAACTCTCTCTCACCCCCAGACAAGTGATGTTCTATCACTACAGTAGTAATTGAAGAGTAATTTGTTTCCTGAGTTCTTACATCACTTCACACAAGCCATTAGTGTAAATATATATAATCATGTAAGTGTTGAAGAATTTGACATTTCATATTTATTTACACAGTGATTTTCTACAGAACCAGAGAGGGCAACACACCCGTGTTGAAACTGAACGCAAAAAGATGCTCTCATACTCACTAGCTTGCAGAATATATGGCTTCAAGACAAATGCTCTGTATTACACGGTGCGTGTAAAACTGCCAGTGCTTACAGTACTGCAACTGCACGGTGCAGAGCTGAGACCAGGGAGCCATGAGCTATGGAACAGTGTGAATGTTAGCGAAGCTGCTTTGGTTTAGTCAGTTAAAGCACATCACCAGAAATTGAGATCCTATAAAGTGACTTGATATAAACTGTAGGAAGGAGGAATCATTCAAACCTGTACAAGGAGAAAGTAAGATTAGCATTAAGAGAAGTTCTCCAATGCATGCAGAAGATAGCAAATGCTATTTATGAAGAACTCCCTTTGTTATTCATTAAGTTGTTAGCATTAATGTAAATTTTAAAAGATCTAAAAGGTAAAAAGAACATGGCCTACAAAGTATTAGGTAAAAGAAGAGAACAGAAAAAAAAAAAAAAAAAAAAAAAGGAAAGATACGTCTTTAACAGAGTAGGAAAGAAAATAACTAATGGCATAGGCAGATAAAACACTTCAGTGCCACCTTTTCCATCTTCTCTGAGGTCTATTCTGTCCTGATTTTCAAGAAAATAATTTTAACATGAGAAGCATGTTAAAGTATGAGAAGAGAGAGCAAGCACTTGAAAGAATATTTAGGCAAGACTTGAGTTGACAGAAGATGTTCATTCTAGAGTACTTAAGGGAACTAACCAAAATAATCTCTGAGTAATTTTGCAGACTTATGGAAAACTGGTAAAGAATGAACAAAGAACCTCCCTTTCAAAAATAAAAAGTGGGGAAATGAATATATGAGTAATTATAAGCTTTTCAATCTCCACAAATATTCAGAAACTATCTGTTTATAAGGAACTATTTTCTTCATGGAAGATAATAATACAATTAAAATATAGGTAGATACGTTCATGGGAAAGAAGTTGTGTCAAACCTATCTAATTCCCTTCTTTGTCAGACTGTGGTAAGTGATTCAGAGGATAGGATATCTCTTTGATAAAGAATCTGGTATTTTCTAGCATTGCTTTTTCAAAGGGTATTGGAAAAGTGTAATCCTGATATGATGAGTGTAATGGGAATGAACAGCTTGTTAAAAGATTCTCTCAAATACCAGGGAATTTGACGTGAATCTCCACAGGGACGTGTTCTACACTCAGCTCTCTTATTATTTTCACTAGTACCTTGGACAATGAAATATAGAATATAGTTACATCATTTGTGGATGACACTAAAACACAAGAGTTTGACTGCAAGCACTTTGAGAGATAGAATTGTAATTCAAACCCATCTTGATAAATAGGAGAAGTGGCTTGGTGTCAACAAGACTAAAATCAATAGGTGCAGCCAAAACCAGAGCAGTTACGAAGTTCAGAATACATGATAGGAGTTATAATGGATTGCAGTCTAAGTTACAAGCAAGGAATGTGATGCTGTTGCAAAAAAAAAAAGACAGCTCTTGTTTTGGGGTGTACTAGCAGTAGTGTCACATTAGAAATAAGAGGTATCTGTATTGCTCTCATAAGCATGGCTGAGGCTTCAGCTGGTATATAGTTCCAGACACCACACTCTACAAAAGTTACTTTTCTAATTTAGAAAAATTAGTAAGGGAAGCAGCAACAATGATAAGAGGTTTAGGAAGCACAGCATATGAGAAAAGTTTCAATAAATACTATTTCATTAGCACAGAAAGTAGAAGACTTACAGGAAATACAGATCTTCCAAATATTAGTCAGATAATTTTAAGTTGAGAATAATTATGCTCAATAGGTCGCAATGATGGCAAAAATAAATCTCCTTAACTTCTGAATTCTGGGTGTTCAGAAATTGCAATGGATTACATAGCAACATTCTGGCCAACTCCTTAACCAGCAATTTTAAGATCAGTTTAAATATGTTAGAGATTATTTAAGTATTCTTGATTCTTTCTTCTCACAGGGAGTTCGACTAAGTGCTCTCTTGAGATCCCTTCTAGTCCTGTGTTTCTGTGATTTTAATTTACATGGAACTCCCCCAAAAAATCTGGGTCATTCTATTAATTTTTTATACATCAAATGAAAATCTTAGAGACAGGAGTAAGTCCATATGCTAGGATACAAAAACTTTTTTAAAACTATCTTGCTATAATCATGAAGTGAAAGAAATACCATTTTCAAGATACACTATATACTTCAATTAAAATTAAAAAGAAACCAGGATGATAACAAAGTACTTACTGTTATTTCTTAAAGTCTAGGAGCTAAGAATTGTATTTCACTTGGATACTGGGAAATAATATGTTATTTCTTCCTCTTCAGTTTATCAAAATAGCTGGCAATTGTCATTGCTTGCTTTTTACAAGTGGTTTTGTCTACTAATGATTTTTGACTCAGCATTGTTTGCTCGAGGTTCACTAGATCATATTTGCTCCAAATAAGAAGGTAAAACAATGGCAACTACATCTTCACATCTAACAGGAAAGGCAAATTCTACTTTCTCGTTATACCTTTCACTCTCAAGAGTGAAAGTCTCTTGAGTCCTTGACCTGTTTTTTGAGGGTTTCCTGTAGTCGGAAACACTTGTCTTGTTTCTTCTTGTCATCCACATTTGTAGGACTCTCAGGCCTACAGCCTTCTAGATAAGTACTGACACTGGAGTGGTCTCTGCTGTTTGTACAAAACAACAGTGCTGTAAGGACACAGAATTTAGATTTTGGACACAGACAAGAAATCACGTCCACAGGGTGCAATTATTCAGTTTGGGAGAGCTTTCTTGGAAACTGCACACACAAATGAGCCTGCCTGTTGGCGCATGCATCTTTTTAAAATTATAGGCAAGGCTGTAATGTTTGATACTTCCATCCAGACTTTCTACTGGTAGAAATCAGCATGGATTTCACAAGAGGAAAGACAATTTATATTTAGTTGGGTCCAGGATCCTTGGGAAAATGTTGTTTACTTTATAGATGTGTAAATCAGAGGAAGAAAAACTGCATTTGAATCTTTAAAACCATACAGTGAAACAGTTAAATCTGTAGCTAGCCTTAGAATTCAGTTTAGAAATTACTACTTGAGCTGATTAAAACATGCTGAAAAGCAGCCGCTACTGGGCTTTTTCAAGTCTGTATACTTATTAAAACCAGAAAGCATGTAAAACAATTATATAGTTTCTTAACTAACAGTTTATCTTGCATGAAGGAAAATACCATTATATCAGTCTTGATGAAACCTAATTGCTATTTGACTGTGATTATATTAACTGCTTTGTGCTCCTAGAGTTCCACTTTAAAGGTGATTTCCTAGGTGCATGAGTAAGTCTAGTTTATATCAGAATCTTGTTGAGAAGCAGTATTTTGTGAGTTGTGTTGATCAAACATCATTTTCATCACTTATACTTGATATTAGACTCGATTAAATTGTACAGAAGTCAGCTTCCTGACAACAACCATTTCTTCTGCTCACACTCTCAAAACAGAAATCCCTGGATCCCAGCTGTGCCTGTAATGAAGGTGAATTGTGTTTAATGACTTAAAGAGTGCTATTTTGTGCTTAACAGTTCACGTATTGCCAATTACCCTATAAATACTCTGTTTCTAGATCAAATTAATTGTATAACAAGTTGTGCTGAGAGGTAGTGAGTTTTCTTTGCTATTTTAATTCCCAGAGGCTGGCGGCGTTAAATGGTTTTCTTAAAATCCTGCTCCTAAGCTTTACCTTACTGCCATATGAGCACTTGAACACAGACATGGAATCCATGATGGATGCAGATGTTGCCATTTGACGTTTAAAACAATAAGCTGTTATGACCTTTAGTGGACTTTGACTTGCTTGCCTTTGTTAATAAACCAGTGCACTGGAAATTGCATGGCTTCATAACTGATGCCCGTAACTCATTAAATTAAAGATAACTGGGCAGGTTAAGCTCACCTGTAATTACCATGGGCTTACATGGAGTTATCCCTGATTATACCTTCATAAATGCAGTTTAATCTCTAAGTGCTGGATCCAAAACATTTTCAACTGCATTAGAGTCCAGCATCAATTGACTTTGAAATTAACGGGACAAAGAAGAGATGTGAAAGGAGACAGCAGGAAAGGGGATGTGATATGCCTGTAGTTGGGAAGGGAGTAGCAAGGCAGAAGTTTTGCTTCCTGAGCCCTTGTCCTGTGCTTCATCTACCTACTATTCTTTCTATTTTAGTAATATGCTTGTGCATTATACTTCTTCTCATGGCTCAGTTGCTTCATTTAAAAAATAAATAAATAAATTGTATCATCATCAAGACGGGGCCTAGGTAAGCAAGCAAGGTCAAAAGTCAAAGCATCTTTTGGTTCCAAAGTATTGGATAAGCTACTTTATTTATCATTGACTTTTAAATTGTACCAATTTTATGAGATTCAACAAGGGTAAGTACTGGGTCCTGCACTTGGGTCACAACAAACCCATGCAACCCTATAGGCTTAGGGAAGAGTGGCTGGAAAGCTGCCCAGAAGAAAAGGACCTGGGGATTATTGATTGACAGCTGGCTGAATATGAGCAGGCAGTGTGCCCAGGTGGCCAGGAAGGCCAACAGCATCCTGGCTTGTATTAGAAATAGGGTGGCCAGAAGGAGTAGGGAAGTGATCATCCCCCCGTACTCAGCACTGGTGAGGCTGCACCTCGAATACTGTGTTCAGTTTTGGGCCCCTCACTACAAGAAAGACATTGAGGTGCTGGAGCATGTCCAGAGAAGGGCAATGAAGCTGGTGAAGGGTCTAGAGAACAAGTCTTATGAGGAGCAGCTGAGGGAACTGGGATTGTTTAGTCTGGAGAAAAGGAGACTGAGGGAGACCTTATCACTCTCTACAACTACGTGAAAGGAGGTTGTAGTGAGGTGAGTGTTGGTCTCTTTTCCCAGATGACAAATGATAGGACAAGAGGAAACAGCCTCAAGTTGTGCCAGGGCAAGTTTAGATTGGATATTAGGACAAATTTCTTCACCAAAAGGGTTGTCAGGCATTGGAACAGGCTGCCCAGGGAACTGGTTGAGTCACCGTCCCTGGAGGTATTTAAAAGGCATGTGGACGTGGTGCTTATGGACATGGTTTAGTGGTGAACTTGGCAGCGCTAGGTTAACAGTTGGATTTTATGATCTTAAAGGTCTTATCCAACCTAAATGATTCTATGATTATGTGATTCTATCTCTAATAACACAGGATATTTCCTCTTTTCCCCATTACCCAAAGAAGATTTTCCTGAAAGCTGTTACTGTCTGTTTGAGAAGAACCAAGACTGAAAGCAGAGATGAAAACATTGTTGTGGTACTTAAATGATCTTCAAGGAAAAGCTCCAGGCCACTGATTTTGGATCAATATAAAATCACGTAAGTCACTGATGACTAAATCCAGTCTTTAAGTTCAGCGATGGCGAGGTGAGCCAGGTTCATTGGGGACATGAAAATATTTCATTTGGAAAATATCCCCAGAAAACTCTGTGATCTCCTACCTTACTAGCAATTTCTGTGTTCAGCCAGTGTTCTGATTTCCACTGTGCTGTTTCTGGCAGCCACCCATTTATCAAGGGCTGTGTCAAATGCAAGTCTTAAACAGTCTGGCTGAACTGAAGTGTACTAGTCTGCAGGTGTATAATGCAATGCTGACCTGAGCTTCTGATCTCATGAGACTGGAACTTCCAATGACATCTTCTCCAAAAGCACTTGGAAAAGGAACACTGCGATAGATATATTGGCAACAGTCTCATATCAGAAACCACCTCTGAGAAGATAATAAAGAAACTACAAGCTCAGGTAGATTTGAGTAAGGCAGTAATAATCAAAACTAGAAGTGGAACAGCTTGCTTTGAGTTCTCTGTGGGAACCTAGTAACTGATCTAAATGGAGACTTCTGAAAGTAAATGACACAGAGTCACATCAATCTAGCTTAATTATGCAATATTTTTAAAAGTATATTTTAATCATAGAAATCTTTCCAGCAATTTGAAACTTCCTTATAGTGGTCTGAAATAAAAGCCAAGGTGTGAATGCCAAAGAACGTTACATTGCCTGTAGCAGAAGTCATGAAATACTGAAGGGCACCTTACCGCTGTGGTGGTGTCCACATAGGAGTTTGCACTACTTTACCTAAATTGGCATTTAACCTTGCTTCCCTGTTCACAAAATAAGAGTGATGGCAACAGTAACATCTGGCTCATTTGAAAATTCATTTTCAATATTTAGATGGTTAAATGGACTTCTGTGCTTACCACCTTCTGCTTTAATCTGTGTAAACAGTCACCAAGAGAAAAGAATGGGGAAAAAAAAGCAGAATATACACATCTTGAACCAGACACCAAAAAGTATGGGGTATTTTGTACTTTACCAATTCTTGTCCTGCTTTACCAGGGGCATGTTGTAAAACTGAAGTCCTCTTTGCCAGTGGGACAGCTGGATGCCCATGTAACAAACAGGACAGAGCAGCCCAGGAGAAAATTAATAATTCTGGCCTTGCGGCAGGGCTAAGCTATTATGCTGTGTGCAAGGCATGGGCCAGATATTGAGCAATACAGAAAAAAACCCAAAACATTAAATAGCTTCTTGTTAAGTGAAAATTGTCTATTTTATGCAGTGAAAGGTACAGTGGTCCAGGAGAAAAAATTCTATGTGATCATGTAATTAAGACTTTATGATACCATATATCCACAAGAGGACCCCCAAAAAGTTGCATAAGCAAATTTAATTTTAGTATTTTATAAATTTTAAAGTACTTGGCTTTACCACCTTGAGGATACCTTTCTAATCTATGCTTTGATATGTAATTTCAATTTTTCAGCCTCTGTGCTCATTTCACATGTTTCTGTTGCTATCTGAAACTGACCCAAGCTTTTCTCAAAAAATAGCTATAGTCATTGACTATAAAATGGATATTTACATTGAATAAATAAAAGCCACACAAAGAATACAAGCAAGAAAAGGTTATAACAGCTGGGCTGAGCTACAAGAGTATTGAGGTAAAACAGATTGGCTTAATTGCAAGAGCTTTGCATTATGAGATTCTGGTGTGAGAATATCTTATTGCTTAGCCAGATGTTGTGCGTTTGCCTTGCATGGGAGAGGGATGACACAGCTCATTTGCTCTTCAGAGCCTTGTAGTGTGTGGGAGGGAGTTGCAATACTTTAGTTACTGCAACTTTGAAGGTAGGGGTTAATCCTAAACAGATTTCTATTGGGAGTTTTTTGGGTGCTCTTTTTTAACAGAGACAACAAACTTAACTAAAATATATAGCTTTAACTGGAGACCACTCTGCTGTAGAAGATGGAAGGCTGCTAGGGCTGTAAGTAATTTGATTTTTTTCTATCTCATCAAACTGTTTGTATCAGTTGTTGTTTTATTTGGTGCCTTTCCAGTAGGACCAGTGATCTATTTGGCTGTGATACTTATTGTGGAATACTTTATGTTGTCATATGCCTTTTTTTTTTTTTTTTTTTTAATGTGAGAGGAATCAAGCTGAGTAAACTGGAAGGTGGTAGAAAGTGAGTCTCTGCAATTCTTATCTTAAACTGTCGCTTAGCCTTGAACAGTTGCTGTTTGCCCCCTGTGAGGTGAATGCATGTCAGTGGGAATAGATGAAAACTCTTTCTGTAAGAGACAGAGGTCTGATATATAGACTTCTATTGCATATGTTTTTGTCCTCTGTTGAGATTCTTACTAACATCAGTAGAAGCACCATGTGGTCTACCAGTGTAGGACATGTAAAGCAAGTGATACTACAAATGGTTGAAAAAAAAACCCACTTTGACCATAGATATAGCTAAAACTGGCTAAATTCTTAGTCATAAACAGATTAAACCTCTCTGTTCTTTTATCAGTGATCTCATACCTTTCATAATAATGTTAGAAGTTGAAATATAGATACATAGAAGTGTTTGCAGGTATATTGCTGAGTCATACAGTACTAATCCTGATGGGGAGCTAGTCTTAGGTCATTTCTTTGGGATATGTCTGTAGTAGCAGACACTGGGATAGTACTGCTTTCTGGACCTTGAACTGTAAGGGCTGATGGTGCAAAAGAGAGTCCAGAACACAGAGAACGAGGAGGCATTACTGCTATTGTGTCCTGTACTGATCTTCAGCCTTACAGTTGCTGTCTTTCAGATATACAGCTCTTTGCCAGAGCTAGCAAAATCAGTATTTAGCCTCACCTTTTGCAGACATCAGCCGGCAGTGCTGATGGAGCAGTTCTGCTGCCCCTGTGTGCAGCTGTGCATGTGTTAGCCTGGAGTCTGTGCTCACCAGTTCAAACAGCTCTGCTGTGACGCAAGCTGGATTTCACTTGTGCAAACTGCAATTTACAGAGACTTTGGGGCTGCATACAAGAGTAAAATTAAACTTGTATGCCTTTAGGATTTCAGTTATATTAGTGTCACTTTACTTCCTTATAATGAAATTTCTCCTTTCTAAACTTGTAAAGCCAGTGGGTTTAGCAATTGATGTTCTTATGGGTTGGGAGCTGTGGAACATCAGACTTGCAGCTTACAGCTGTCTATTTAGGGAGCAGAGCTCTCTGTGCTTTCTGTGCTGCCTGGACACTTGTCTGTTGCCTTAGTACCTTTTGCAGTTTGTGTAGGCATTGTCATATGGGTTGATACATCCATTTCTGAATCAATAATAACTTTCTCAATGACGAACAGCATCTATCTGCATAGTCAGGTAAATGAACAGTTGGCTGCATGTGCTGGAATTTCTGCAAAGAGAGCCACAAAGCAATCCAAACATAACTGCTGGTCACATCTAATGCAAATGTAGGCTACTGTTCAGCCAATGCACTGGGCTAAGATCAAGCACAAATACTACAGGAGCTGGAATTTAAGATACTTATACCATGATATTTTGCTGAGCGTAGCATCTCTGACTGAATAAAGCTCTCCAAAAGTAATTTTCATTACAGGCTGAAAAGTCTGTGTAAGAAATAATGTTTTCCTACCATAAGCTGACAAGGAAAGAGTTAACATGGTCTCTGTGAGCAGCACAAGGAGTGACTGGCCTGTGCTTCCTGACTAGGAGGGTGGTTGGGTCAGCTGCTGTGAGTTAACTGTCTCCTCTGCTCTCATCACGAAGTGACTGGACAGGACTGGGACCTAGAGTACCTCTGGGGTAAAATGCAGGTTGCTAAGGTTCACCTGTGGTGGGGGGCTTCCTTCCTTTTTTTCCTTTCTTTGCTTTCTGCACAGTTTGGTGGCATACAATTTTTTCAGTCTTTCCCTTTAAGTCCTGAGGAGATTTGTTTTTACTGGTGCTAGATGTCTAGAAGAAGGGAGTCTTCTGGCTGAGTGAGATGTGAGATCTGAAAAGCCAGACATGCGTGATTTGGCTGAGATTTTAGAGTCTGACCACTGCCTTGGAACCTGATACTTGCTTGTGTGTCTTTGTGCAAATCTGATCTGCTTTCACCTAAGGGTCTACAGTGTGCCCCATTGTTTAAGGGAATAAGGGCAGCATCGGTGATCCATCGAGGCCTTCTGAGTTTGTTACTGGTGGCTGATGCAAATGTTCTTTACGAAAGAATTTGGTTCCTTTTTGAAAGGAAAATAAAGTCAGTCGTGCTGCATCCTGTAATCACTGTGTGTGGTTTCACAATTTCATAATACAGTAATAACAGTTCATATTCTGTAGCCGAGCCTCACCCTCCGCTCCTCACCCTGCGTGATAATGAAGCATTGTTTCATTATTCCCTTTGCCCCTCAAGCAAGGAAACCGAGGTGCTGGGCTAGGTAAGGCCAGAAGGCTGTTGGTTTTTTCAGGAGCTTGCAATTCTGGGCGCTCAGGTTGAGGTTAGCTTCCTTGAGATCTGGCAGACCTGAACGCTTTTATTCCCTCATGGCTCTACTGCCCGGTAATAGTGGATAATGGAAAATCAGCTGCGTCCTTTCTGTGCCAGTACAAAATTTTTGCTTCTGAGCAATCCAGACTATCTCTGGGAGCAAATAAAACATTTGCGTCAAAACTCTTCTGTGTCTGAACTGCCAGGTCTTTTGTCTGTGTCCAGAAATCTCTGATCATGAAAATACTTAATTCTTTTTCTCTTCTCCCCAAAGACCTTCAGTGTCTTCTGTGCACTTTATAAAACAGAAAAGGAACTGTAATCAAAAGTAAGGGCTGTATTTCTAGGTATAGGACTTTATTTTACAGGATCATGCTAAAATAGCTTTTGGGGGTTTTCTGGGGAGTTTTGTTTGTGGGGTTTTTTGATTTTTTTTTTTGTGTGTGTTTTTCATGGGGTGTTTTTTTGGTTTTGGTTGTTTGTTTTGGGTTTTTTTGGTTTTGTTTTTTTTTTTAATAGTAGCTGTTGCTACTGTTAGTCAGTTTACACCCAAAATCAGAATTGCAATTGGAGAAATTCAACTTTTATTTAAACAGATGTAAAAACATCTTCAGAGAGTACTAATTAACTACAGGTTTACTGCACCTTAATGCTTTAGTTATCCATGTTCTTTCACTCTTTGTCCCATTTACAATTTTGACCTCTTCTGTCTTCACTGATTGCGTAATGATTTGTATTAGTTCTATAATGTCCTTTGTGTGCTTATGTTCTTCAACTATGAAATTACTACCTCGTTGTACCTTATGTTTAAAATTTTTAAAATGCGTCCATCTCTAACATCGTCTGCTATGATTGTCCCCCAAAGAGTACAAATTAGAGAAAGCAAATAGAAATAATCAGAGAGTTTTATACTTCTCCGTCTTCTTGTCTTCCTTCTGTATAACTATGGTCTGGGAGCAAGGCTAGTGTCTTATCTTCCCTCCTGCTCTGCAGCTTCTAAATTTCTCTTTCAGATTAGCTGTGCCTCAAAAGAAAATGTGATTTCTTCTATGTGGGATGTGCTTTTAATTAAAAAAAAAAAATACAGTTCCCATATGTTTACTGTTATAAGAATGGCCTATACTTGCAGGTGTTAGTCTTAAAGTGTGTTTAGTTTGTTCTAGCTATTACAACTTTGCTCAGATATGAGATGCGTTGTTCTTCTGCCTCTGAAGTAATTCAGTAGTATGTAAAAATCTGATATTTCTCAGGTTTTCAATTTCAGTGTTGCAAACAGGAGAGAACGTTACTCTGCAAAGCAAAAGACCTTGTGAACATAATATTTAACAGCTAGTAGAGTTTTGTCAGACAATGACAAATAAAATTTTTTTTTTCCCCCAAAGAATACACACAATATATGTTGAATACAAACATGGGTTAGGCTCTGTACTGACTATTCCTAACTGTTCACTCAGCTGGCCTTTTCATTACTCCCTTGATTTAAATGCACATTTTGCTCCCTTCAACTCTTCTGTCTTGCTCTTTTTTTTTTTTTTTTCATGGCTTCTCTGAACAGATGGCAACTCATTGTATGCACAACAATACTGAACTCTGGTTCAGAAGACACAAATGAAGGTTTTCTTGCATTGCTTGTTTTGTTTGGTAAGGGCAGAGTGAAGTGATAAAGCTTGCTGTGAAAACAAAAAAGCCATGGAGTTTTCATTGTCAGGTTGTGTATTGGCACAAGACCCTACAAGAGAGGCTTCAGAAAATTTTCCTGATTTACAAGGTGGGGAGGGAAATAAATTAAATGGTATGTAGGTTGGAAATATATGAGGGGACAGGACAACTTGTAGAGAGCAGTTGCGTGAATGGAAACCAGGGGCGTAAGCCTCCAGAGTAGAAAAAGAAATATAACTGACTCCTAGCTCCTGAGAAAACTAAGGATGGTAGGAGTTGAGAATAGCTGAAGGTTAGAAACTGGAGGAATGGTTGTTGCTCTTCATGATAACAGACACAAAATATTCATCAACTCTTTAATAAAACTGACATCATTAGGATGATTGAACTGTCATCAAATGTAAGAATTGCTAAGAGCTTGCGATTGCAACGGTGGTAGGTACTCTGGTAGAGTTTCTGGCATGCACCTGCTTATGATAGTTATGATTCACTCTGATGTATCTTTGCTGGCCACTGTCATTCCAACGACTACATGGACCTTGAGTCAGTTGGTTTCTACATTCCTAAGGAAAACTGTCATTATTGCCAGTCACCAATTACTACTCAGTTACTAGTAGGCACTGACTAACAAGTGAAGCAAGGTTTCTGGCCACACCAGCTTTCATCTAAAATTAGTGAATGAAAATGTCTTTGTATAAAGAGATGTAGAGGATGGTGTGGCACCTTCACATTTTGGCCAGAGTAGTAATATCAATAGGGAAAGGCCTAGGTTATCACTTAAAATTTCTGTGGCAACAACACTTATTTAAATGAAGAAAGGCTTGTGAGTCTTATGCTAGAATGAGAAGAAATTTTTTAAAAGCAACAGCCCTGCATAAATAATGTGACTACTGCAGCCATTCATCCCTAGCTATGTTTCTGGAAGCCTTTCACGTTTATGTTAGGGACTACAAAAACACAGCATGTGGGGAAAATTTTTCATTTGCGAGACTTTAGATTCACAGTTGCTGAAGCACTGATCAAAAACCTGTTGATCGTGACTCGGTGTTCTCCAGGCATGGACTGAGAGCATCTTTGGATCTGGAGCTCACAGTAAGCTGAGAGCAGCAGAGGTCTCCCACAGCAGGAGAGTGTAGATCTAGGAGAAAACTAGATGGAGATGTGCTGTGCATTGGGATGGTGTAGACTGCTATGTCTGAAATGGGGAGAAAGAATGAGGACTCATTCTGCTTTCTTGCCACCTTGCTCCAGACTCGTAGCCAAAGAGAAGCAGAAATTCTCAGAGGGGAGAGCAAAGCCTCTAGCTGCCTGTGCATAGTGGCATGAAAAAGGAGTTTCTTGCTTACTTGCCCAACCCTGGCAACCCATGCCAGGCTGTCTCCCTCAATGGCAGAAGGCTAACATACATGCCCACCAGGATGGGTGCTAGTAGATTTATTGGTGAGAGGATTCAGCTTGGGAATGCCAGGCACACTTGCTGAATAAGCCTGAGTGGTTTTGTTTCAGGGCTTAATGAAAGTAAATTGAAGAATTACAAGAGAGGAGAGAAATAAGTGTTCACAAAAAAAAAAAGAAACATGTTGAAAATGCATTATGTGCCTAGCTTCATTCCACTAATGGATTTGAATCCTTAATGAAAACAACATCACTCAAGAGAGGACGGATCAGGAGTGGAGCATGTGCAGCCCAGCGTAAAGGGGTCAGCTGGTGCACACAACACCCTCTTGTTGCCACGATGGAAACGGAAACAGCAACTGTGAGAACAAAGCAAGGGCAAATACTGGAAGTCACTATCAAATGCTACCAGAGACCTGTTGTCAGTGGTGAGGGGCAGCATGCAAGAGCTGATTTGGAGTAAAATGGATAAGGACACTGTACTCAAACATACTGGGAATTTGGGTGAGATCCAGATCTGAAATGAGTTGTCGGCAACTGACTTCTTCAAGTGGTCTGAATCCAAAACCAGTGAATCAACAACACTCTGAATACTAAGAGATTTTAAATCCAGGCCAGAATATTTTGATGTGTTATCTCATTTTTAAGCTCCAGTTATAACAAAGAGTAGCAGGAGAAGAGCAGGAAGACCTTTGGCTGCTCATACAGCTGCAGAGGATCAGCCACCGGTTAAACAGCAGGTGCTAAGCTGAGGCTGAAACTGGAAGGGGTAAGGTTATAAAAGAGCTTCCAATAGGAACATCAGCTTTAAAAGGAAGGTTTCCATGCACGCAGAGTGAAGAAAGTGCTGAGGATGTACTAGAATAAGTCTGATTCTGTGGAGCGTGCAAGTCCTTTAGAGATTCCTCACCTCATGAGCTGACCTGAATAAATGTTGCAAACAAAACCAGTTCCTGGGATTCTGTGTCCTTCCTCTGGCTGCCTATGACTTTCCATTCAGTTCACTCTTCTTCCCTTGTACAGATGATGGTGGCTTGGCTCCCAGGAGAAGGAGCTGATACTAGTTATCAATTTATCATTGAACACAGCTGCTCTGAATTTTAATAGGTAAGTCTTCTGCATCTGCAAGTAACATATGGGTAGCACAGAGCCGCAGCTTCGAGAGTCTCTTCCTGTTCACGTCTCTATCAGGTAGCTGTGGAATGGAAACCTGCCACTTCAGCAAAGTCATTTAAAGCAGGCAAGCTGTGGGAAGATATACCGTGTAAACATGCTGTAGTTAATGTCATGTATCCTAATGAGCGCTTAGTGTAATCTTTCTGACTTTGCATTTGTGTACAGTAGTATCCTCTAACACTCTGCTGTTAATAGGTGAAGTGCTTCCAGGGAGGTGCGATTGTTAACATGTATGTATATCTTTAGTTAGCAGGAAAGGTCTTCAGTCAAGCAGGAAAGCTCATCTAAGCCTGGAGCTTCCGCAGACGGGAAGCATTGTAACTAGAGGGTGCGTTTTAGCTGCAGTGACTGAGGTGTAGCAACCTCACAGTCTCAGGCAGGTGAAGATAATGCACCTGAAAATGTCATTGACATGGTCTTGCCACTCAGACCCCTGCCTCCTGGGGCTTCTGCCCAAATACTCATGCACCTCACCCTCCTAGGAAGTGGCCGGGTTTTTAGAGCATATTTGACATTTCAATCACATCTCTCCGCTATTGCGTAAAAACAGGTGTTGAATTTTCTTGTTGTCTCAGAACTGGAGATCGCAACATCCTATGCAGCTGAAAGCAGTACCTCAGATATTTGAAAACACTTAGCCATTGCCTTTAGCAGCATGTGTACGGCTCTGGCTCCAAGAGTCAGAGTCACAGGGGATGTAGGCAAGGAGGGAAAGATGATCATAGAATCATAGAATGGTTAGGGTTGGAAGGGACCTTCAAAGGTCATCTAGTCCAACCCCCCTGCAAGGAGCAGGGACATCCCCAACCAGATCAGGTTGCTCAGAGCCTCATCCAACCTGGCCTTGAACATTTCCAGGGATGGGGCATCCACCACCTCTCTGGGCAACCTGTTCCAGTGTTCTATAACTCACATTGTAAAAAATTTTTTCCTAATATCCAATCTAAATCTCGACCAGTTACAGTAAATGTTCCTTACCTCATTTATTACAAATTGCAAATGGGACACTTGTCTAAGTAAGCAAAATCTGCATGGATGTACTGAGTGTAGGTAGAATAAGATAATACTTGGGCTGACACACTGCATTGCACTGGCATAATGACAGATGGTTATGGCCAGTGCCTGTCCCTCTCCGCTGTGTGTGCTCTGAGGCATAAAGAGGATAAGTGACTTGTACAAGGCCATTCAGCAGATCAGTAATGGAACAAAAAACGCAGAGGCCTTAAAAGCTAATTATCAGTCAGGAGGCAAAATTGTTACTCTGAGAATGTGCATGTTTTGGGTTTTGTTTTTTTTTAATTACTTGTTGTGTTTGCATTCTAGTTTGGAATTATAAACTGTCTTTGAAAGGCATGATATCTTCTTTTTCCCACCTTCCCTCCCAAGATAGTTTATAATTTTTAGTTTTTATTGTATCAGACTTGAATAATTTCTAAATGACTGACAAATAAAAGATATCAAGACAAAACACTTCTAGAATCTAGGGGAAAATGAAAAATTCTTTGTTGGTTTTGGGATTTTTTGCCACTCCCAACCTTGAGTAAATATTTACTAACCCTGGGGAAAAAACCTTTCCATTTCAGCTAAAGAAGAGTTCCACACAGTAACTCTCTCTGCTACAGAATATTTCAACCAGTCCTACTAACTAGAAAAAGGCCAAAATGGATTTTTAAAATCCAGATAAATAGGGTACTAGTTAGTGGCTAACTACTTGCTGAAGAAACTTTCCAAAATGTTATGTTTAGCGTGATTGCCTGACAGTGTGTCACTGCATTTCCCCACAACAGCGTGGCAGGGGCACGTTACCTTGTCGTGTAGGTCCACAAAGTCCTTGCACAGTGTAGCAATATTAAACGCGCTATTGCCCAGGTATGAATATGACCTTTTCTGTACCGGAATTAAGTGACGTGGTTTGTAGTTAATGTTCTTCTGAACTTCTTTTTTTTAATTGGATTATTTGACACCCTCTATTTCTCTATTTTTTTTTTTTAACGTGCTTTGGTGCCTAACAACTGAGCAGTAGGAGTGGCGTATAGTAGGAGTTCTGAAAGGCAAACTGTAATTTCTAGAATACTGGGAAAGAAACCTACACCGCTGTCAACTGTGAGCTGTCGCATATTTAATCCAATGACTGCATCTAGAAGAGAGAGAGAGGGGAAATAAAAGCAAACCAGTTTTTGCTGTCCTAAACGAGTTAGAAATCCCAATGTGACTGTATCGAGTAAAATAATGAGAACTAACTGTGGCCACCTAGATCCTGTGGAAAAAGCTGCACCAACCAAATTAATACAAAATGAAGTTCAAACGCAGGCAATGATGTTACAGTCCTGCTGATATTTGCAGTAATGGGATAGCTGATCCAGGGAAGGATTCTTAGAGTGCCATGACCACACGCACTTAATATCAGTTGAACAACACAAATGAGCTTATTGTTTCCCCAAGATGCTATATCATGTGCCAAATGGCATCTGTGTAGGCCGCACTGTGTGCGTTCTGGGAAGGGGAAGATGAAGCTGGTAACAAGGTGTGCGTTCCGAAGGGAAGGGGCAGCAGACAGCTGATGAGAGGAGGGGCTGCTTCCACTTATTCTTTTCTTCCTGTGAGGGAAAATGCACTGCACCTCTTCAGCAGATGTAGAAATCTGCAGTCGCTCCACCCTGCACTGCTCACTCTACCAGTACTAATGAGCTCCAGAAGGCATTTTGCTGTCTGAGGAGCTGTGCCTTTGCCGCTGTTCCTGGGCGTGCATTTATACTCCCGCCATGAAGCAAGCAAATGCTACCCTGGCCTGTGTGACTCTTCTCTTGGAAAATTCTTAGGACTAGTGTGTTGGTGTAACCAGTGACTTCTTTACAATGTATCTTTCAAATCCAGTGCTTTGTTTTGGTTTTTTTTCTCTGTAGGTTTGGAAATGTCTGTGGTTTCCCCCCACCTCCTCCACCCCCTCAGTTAAATGCTGTTTCATCCCTTGCCTGTAAGCTGAGTGAGGTTCCTTACTGGAATAAGCTGTGTCTTTAAACAGGATGAATCTAGGCTCGTAGCTGGCATAAATCACTGCTGCTCTCTTTACTTTGGTGAAGCTACACTGATTTGCTGTGGCTGAGTTTCTTCCCCAATGTCTCTTCAGGACACAAACAGCAGTGAGCTCATCAGTTAGGAGTGGCCAGTTTTCAAGGATACAAAAAGCTACTGTAGTTCACACACACACAAACTCTCAGGGTGGAAAAGAGAGACCTTACAGGCAGGGGATTTCCTCCCCCCCCCCCCCCCCCCCCTTTTTTTTTTTTTCCTTCTTTCTTTCATGAAGAGAAAGAGCAGCTCTGTTTTAGTGCTGCTGCCATGCAAGAATTCAAAGATTAATGCAGTGTTTTGGCAAAGCTGTATTTGTGTCCGTGTCTTTTGCAGGCACTAGCACCAGATAACATGATACCAGTCAGGAACAGGACA
This sequence comes from Chlamydotis macqueenii, assembly GCF_036417535.1. Classification (NCBI taxonomy): domain Eukaryota; kingdom Metazoa; phylum Chordata; class Aves; order Otidiformes; family Otididae; genus Chlamydotis; species Chlamydotis macqueenii. Next base: position 4,406,512 of record NC_141562.1, read on the forward strand.
ACACAAGTTACAAACCAGTCCCACTGGTCACACTTTCCATTTGAAATAACGGCAGCTGGTTAGCACAAGATGCTTGCATCCAAAAAAAAATATGAAATGAGAGCCTTAACTTTCCTTGGATGGCAAGCAGAGGAAGGAGCAACTTTGGTTACTCTCTGCTGCAGTGTGACATTACCTTCTTGAAGATTCTGCCTATGAAATCTGTGCTGGTTGCAGACTGGGGAATGTGCAAAGTTACAAGAAATGGGAACAGTCTCCCTGACACCAGCGTTGCCATTTCAGGCTCATGCGATGAGCCCGGAGGCAGCTCTTGACCTAAGCATGCCTGTTAAATGGCAAAGGGGAGGATTCTGTGTGCACACTGGGTGTGTATCTCTTGTGTGGCTCTGTTTATTAAGACAATGTTTTGTGTCCCAAATGAGTAGTCTTGTGCTCTTAGCTTCCATGTGCACTTTGTCAGCCAGTTTTCATGCTGCAGAGCTCTCCCTCCCTGCCCTTCCCTGGGGTCACACCTATGCCTGTTGCTTTCTCCACATCTGTGTTTTCTGTTGTTTCTCTCAAAAGAAGGGGCACCAAAACAATCGTAAAAATTCCAAATTTGAAAGCTTTCCAAGATGTCCTTGCATCTGTTGTCTTGCATAAGCATCTCCTCTGTTACTAACCCTCTTACTTATTTAAGGATCTTGTTTTTCCCTCCTGCTTAGAAAGAGAGTATGGAGCTCATCTGCCAGCTTTAATCACCTCTGTAGGTGAAAGTCTTGTCAGGGCAGCTTTTTCTGTTGGAAGCCTTGGTCAAGAGTACCGCTCAATGTTGGTCAAGGCTATGTTTGTCCATCCCTTTGTTAGGGCTATGGCAGGCTATGAAGAATATTAGTTTCATCAGGATGCAGTTTCACACTGTAACAAAGGTGATGCGATGCCGAGTGCTATCGAAATGTGACTGAACTAACGACTAGTGCGTTGCTATCCTTGCCCCTTGACTGGCACTCAGCTGAAGTGGTAGAGGAAGGAAATCTGGCAGAAACTTGATCAAATTTTTGTTTGTTCATTTGGTAGAGTGAGTTTTCTGCCAGTGTAGCTCTCTGAGCAGGTTCACTGTGGGGTTAGAGAAGTGCAAGGTTTGGCTCAAGCTGAAATGACAGAAGTACGTGCCAAGGGTGGGGAGCAGGGTGAAGCACATTGTTAGTCTGGCTTAATTGCACGCTGGCACACTATGCTGCCCCACCGCTACCCCAGGCCATGGCAGCAGTTGCGATGATGCCCAGAGCCAAGGCCTTGCAGCATCAGCCTCTCCCAGCACAGCCAAGGCAGGAATGACTGGCAGGAGAATGGCAGCTTGGGTGCCCGCTTGCACCCATTGAGGCTGCACCACCATCTGAGATTGCTTATGATTTGTACGCACAACAGCCTGGAACCTGGCTCCACGTCTTGCAGCTGTGTTATAACACAGTACTAATGAGGAATCTTTTATGGCAACAGGAAAGCATTTTCTTCCTAACATGCAGAGTTTAAGGGAGTCCCACCCAGCAGGGAACTCCTTTTCATCAGGTGCTAGAAGGTTACTAGCAGAGGTGCAGGCATGCCTGTCTCTGGTGTAGGACCAGAGCACTCACTGCAACCAGTATACAGATACACCCAAAGTAAATGCACTGGAAAGTCAGTCTCTGACTCACCTTGTGTGGTGCCTTTGAACTCAACCACTTTATAATTTCTGGCAAATGGAGGAAAGATGACCAGACAAAACAAGTCAAGGGAAGCTGCTTTCCACTAACCCATTTCTCCCTCATCATCTGCCAAGAGCAAACTTTAATTTATAACAGAAAAATAAATCTAGATAGATTTTACATAGAGAATTGGTTTTAAAATTAATTTTAGTTGAAGGAAAACACTACTTTATTACAGCCATGTTTTTAAGTTATATTAGCAGAAGAAATTAGATCTTTAGAGTAGCTGCAAGGGATGAGGCACAGGCTAAGAGCAGAAAGGGCTTATTCTGCTATTGACGCCCCCCTGCACCCTGTCTCCCGAAGCGGAGGATGAATACATAGCTAACTGTAGCACACTGCTTTAGCCAATGCTCTCTAGCAAGTTAGCAATGCTAGCATATGAATTAGGCATTTTATCAAGTTTCACTGCTTATCTGGCCCTTCTAGAACTTGAGAAATCTCATGCAGCAGATGAAGTTAAAATCAATCCAGGATAAATCTTTCCCTTCCTTTATACTGAGCCAGATCCAGAACTGGTACAATCGGAGATCTCCCATCGCATTCTCCAAGCTGTCGTGCCACTGACTCTGCTGGGGCTGTGGTCTGCTCCTCCAAGGTGTGAGAGCTGTCACCAGTCACCTTATAACTGGTGGGATAACCATTACCACTTCAAATGGGCCTGCTCCAGGGGAAGTCTTGGGCACCTTTTGAAGGGAGTAGTGCTTCAGGAGCCTGCAAGCTGACTATCACTTGGAATTTGGAATATTCCCTACAGGAGAATACTAGAAAGGTCTTTCTATTCACAGTCAGGCAGAATTTAGGCATTCAGTAGCCCAGCACTTCCCTTTCCCCCCCACCCCCCCCCCTCCTCCCCCGCCCCATTTCTTTGCACATGCAGAGTGAACAGGGTCAGGAAGCTGGTTCATCCAAAAAACCCCGTTTTCTCTGGTTAACTTTCAGCTAGATTGCACAGTAAAGTGAACCGAGAAAATTGGCTACATGAGTGATTGTGCTGACATGATGGAGGGATAACACAGGGGCAGAAATGACCAGCTAAGGGCAGCAATTATATAAACTAGCACAACTATCAAAACACTACTGACTGAATAAAACCCCATAGTACAAATGGAGCAGAGTGGAAAACTGACCGAAGAAATAAGACTCACACAGTTTAGCTTTATGCTCTTGGCATAGCTAATGTGGATTGATGTGGATTGAGGCATTAGAAATTAACCCACATCATCTTCTCTCCAGTTTACTGCATCAGACCACCAGCTCTCCTGCTGCCCCGAAAACAAAGAAAATTCAGTTGATCTTGTCTAATCCAGAGAGTTGGTGTGATCATCCCAGAAGAATGTTGCTGGTAGCAGTTGCCTGCTGACACTTGGTTAGCAGGCTCCAACATCACCACTGTCCTAGACAGACCGCGAGATGTGACTTCGTCTCCTGTGAGCCAATGTGTTCCTTTGGAAATCATCTGAAACATTTGGCTAGTAGGGAGGCTGATGAAAGCAACACGGGCTTATGGTACAGTTATCACATATTCACACTGTAAAGGACAAAGTCTGTGCTGGCAGTTATCCATTATGATGATGATGATATGTCTGTGCTTCTTCTTTTAAAGCTGACTTTCTCTGCTTGTATCCTGTATTGGTATTCAAGGAGCTAATCATCCCTTACTGTTCAGTATAATATTTTCCTCACTTCAGCCAGATAAGCAACCTTTATTATTTTACATCTAATTACCTGCTAAGGAGTTGTACAGTTAGAATAAAATGCGTACAACTGATAGGAAGATGTTATTTTTCTTTTTAATCTGAAAGACAGAAGCTGCTGAGGAAACAAATACAGTTTTTGAATTCTCTTAATCAGCAGAAATTTCAGAGTAAAAACCAAACTACTCACCATGATGATATTGGCTTCACTGTGATAGGTAAATACTCTATATGTAACAAAATTCAGCCCCAGATTACTTGAGAAAATGACTGTGCTGTTCTCGAAGTAGAATGTCTTGGTTTATGCCATTCACATCCTCAACTGCATCAAAAGAAGCATGGCCAGCAGGTCAAGGGGTTCTCCCCCTCTATTCTGCTCTCATGAGACCCCACCTGGAGTACTGCGTCCAGCTCTGGAGCCTCCAATATAACAAGGACATGGACCAGTTAGAGTGAGTCCAGAGGAGGCCACAAAGATGATCAGAGGGCTGGAGCACCTCTCCTATGGGGACAGGCTGAGAGAGTCTAAGCTCTTCAGCCTGGAGAAGAGAAGGCTCCGGGGAGACCTTATAGCAGCCTTCCAGTACCTAAAGGGGGCCTACACGAAAGATGGGGAGAACCCCTTCAGCAGGGCCTCTTGTGACAGGACAAGGGGTAATGGTTTTAAAATAGAGCGATATAGATTCAGACTGGATATAAGGAAGATATTCTTTAGTGTGAGGATGGTGGAACACTGGGACAGGTTGCCCGGAGAGGTGGTGGATGCCCCATTCCTGGAGACATTCAAGGCCAGGTTGGATGAGGCTCTGAGCAACCTGATCTGGTTGAAGATGTCCCTGCTCACTGCAGGGGGCTTGGACTAGATGCCCTTTAAAGTCTCTTTTAACCCAAACTATTCTATGATTCTGCCTTCTCTGTCTACTTGATGACCTGTTTGTGTAAAATAATGTTACTAAGTTTTGCAGACAGTGATATATCTGTTTTGTTTTCTTTTGAAGACTTTGTCCATGTTTTTGTTGCTTAAGTGTTCAAGTTTGCATTGAGGACTCGTACTAAAAGCTTAACTGTGTTTGGAGGGGCAGACTCAAATACTCTTGTTCAGGAATATGTTGTAGAGCACAATTTCAGTGTAGTGTTCTCATACACAATGCTCTGTAACTTTTAGCTATTGAGTAGTGTTTTCTGGTATTTTATCAGAAACATAAGAAAACACAGAAGAGGGACTCAATTTGGTGGTGAGTGTTTATGTTTGTTTTAATGCTACTTGAAGAGGATTTTGTTTGGAAAATCCTTTGAAATACTGGAGATTTGTAAGTTTCTTTGCCTTTTCTGGTTCTTCTATATTAATCTTAATTTTTGTATCAACTGCAAGACTTCAGACATTGTTTTGTCACTTTCATATCCCTTGAAATCTGCTTTTGATTAAAACACTTTGCACCAAAAGTAACAATTTTATATGTTCCTCCTATAAATGCTGGGATCTTGCCAAGGTGAATTTCTACATTCCCCACACTCTTTCCTATTCTACTTAAACCAACTAGTCTTATTTTTAGAACTGTGCAGGGTAAGCGTGAAGGAAGGTTGCCATTTTTATCAATTATAAGAGCTGTGAGAAAGAAATGGAGTTGGGCTTCAAGCTGCTTCTGTAGATTCAAAGGCTTGAGTCTGAATCTCCTTAATTTCATTAATATACTCCTAATAGAAATGTTAGTTCTGAGTCAAGGTCTGATAGAAATTATTATAAAAGGTCTGAATCTGTGTATCTTGACTAAAGGCTTTCCTTTATGCACTGAATTGGGTTTCCTCTTTTGAAAGTTATAGTAACATTTACAAATTATAGAATATTACAATGGTAAGATTTCTTCAGGTATGTCGCATGGATGGTTAGAAGCATGCAGAATATGAGAGAGTGATTTTTCTGCTTTAGCAAATGAGTTTAGCTACATTCTCTATATTGCCTATATCACTGAGGACTGAAAAGCGCTGTCGTTTATTATATTCATTCGTTGGTGAAAATCTTGTTTGGAAGTTCATATTTGTAAAGGAAATGTAAGATCTGGATCTCACAACTCTTTTTTTTTTTTTTTTTTTTTAGCATACTAATTCAATTGAATAATGGATTATATCTAATTACTTTACTTGGAACATACACCAAAAACTTAATAAAAATGCTGTAGCTTCAGCTTCCCCAAAGCAGAAGAAATACACTGAGTTTTGCAGGTCAGATGACCACATGAGCAACCAAGCATAATGACTAATTATTTTGCAGTAACATTACATTATTAACTCATTTTCTGTTCAGAATCTCCTCTAATGCACACATACCTTTCCAAAGAACTCCCTCTATTCCTCAGCCTATTCAGGTGAGAGAAGGCAGACAAAAAGAACTAAGAAATCTTTTGGCAGCCTGTCTAGAAGTTGTGAACTGAAGGGTTTTAGTGGCTTAGAGGAAACCTCTGTTCTTTGACAAACCACTCCCCAGATAAGTAAAACTTTGGTCAGTCCTTTCTCATCAAATTTCCTTCAGATCTTGAAATTCTTGAATCCGATGTACTAGCTCTAGACCACTTCATGTTTTTATTAGACACTATTGATTCTAGCAGAGGCAAATTATCCCTAGACCTGACCTGCAGCACTCTGTCTGTTTAGCAGTGCTTTGCCTCCCCAGTGCAAGGAATTTGTTAATTCAATTAAAACGTGTCATACTTGTTAACATGTTTACCAGGCAAGGTAGTAATTTTAAGGCTGCTAAACCTATTCTATTTTGTGAAGCTATTTCTGAACTTTTCTCTCTTATGAGGAAAAGTTAGTTGATAATTTTAAATTTTGTGTAATGAAATGAAAATATCTACTAGGGCAACATTAATTGAGCAGCTTGGCTTGACTTGGCCATGAAGGGAAAAGCAAAGCTATTGCAGTTATAATGTTGATAAACAAGCACAGTAGCATGTCTGGGATACTGTGAAACTACTGAGACTAACCTAGCTTGTAGTACTAATGCTTCCCAACCTCAAAATCTGTGAACGTCTAGAACTACATTCCTTTCCTAGACCAGCAGCTCTAACTAGTATAAGAACAGGAGGCCAGTGATAATGGGTTAAAACTGGTTTGCACCTTAGCAAAATTGAATTCAGTTGCTTGACCTTGCTTTAACTTATTTGTGCTTCAGTACGTCCACTTCCCTGTTAGTAACATGAAGGAAATAATTCCTTTTCCCATAGTTGTGCCTGACTGCCCTACTTAGACTGTAAAGTCTTTGGAACAACGGCTGTCTGATCTAATGTGCATGTACGGAGCAGAGCACAATGAAGTCCTGATCTCAGCAGGAGCCCCATCTGCTACTGCTGAGATAAATGATCTTTTCAGTACTGGTTGTTTTTTAATCTCTTTAAATTACCATAAATACATTTTTAAAGCCATATGCTTTCATTCTATATCCCATTCCACTGAAGAAATCTGGGTTTCTGTGGAAATATAATTATGTAACCATATAATTAAAGACTGCATCACACCCCATACATGCGAGAGAGCTGAGTTGAGGTCAAGTGCCAGATTGATCTGCCACTTTGTAGGTTTCAAGTACCTAAACTTAGTGTAGAAAGGTTATTTTAAGTATATACTTATGTATGTAATTTCATGTTCTTTCAAGGAAAGAATATTCTGTTGAATTGGAGATAGTTCAATTAAACAGAAATTGGTTTACAGCAGAAGAAACTGATTCTGAAGAGACCCATTCTTTTCTGGGATTAGATTCTGGCATCGATGCTCATCAAGGACGCTTCTCATTTGGGGAGTGGGGCAGAGAGAACTTTGCCGTAGCGGGAGTATAGCCCACAGGACCAGATGTGACAGAGTGGACAGAGGTTAGAAGCTTTGGGGATGGGGGACATTTTAAATTTCTTTCTGCTGCATCAGTGTCCAAGTGTTCCTAGTTTAACATGTGGCACTGCTGCTAATTTGGCAGTGGTATAAGCCTAACATTAGAATGTTTGTTAGGGTTTTGACTTGAATACTCAAAATTCCTAGAGTATTGCAAATGCTTAAAAGGAAGAAGCAAAGTTCACAAGTTAATAACTGATTCGAACTGGAAGAGGAATATGTAGGCTGAGCAAAGAGCGTGCCTCTAATCATAGGTATTTTGTCACTGTCAACTTTTAGCATTTTGCCTTAAGTGGTGGAAGTGTTGCAGCCTTTCAAAAAAGACCATAAGTTTCTGTAACAACAGAAACTATTATTCAACCTGGATGTCAGGACTACTGCCATTTCCTGTGTAACTGCATCTAGGGATAAGGGTCATTATCTCTTGACAGACCTTTCTCTTTCATGCTTTGAACAACGATGGTAACTCTTGTATTACCTGAGCACTGAAAGTTGACTTGTTATAAACTGCTGCAGAAAAGTAGATAGAGACAGATTTCTTGAACTGGTTTGCATAAACCAGAGACTCAGAATACTTATATTTATTTCAGGTTTGGGTGTTTTGTTGGTTTGTTTTTTTTATTTTTTCTTTCTGAACAGAGAAGCTGTTCACCTAGAGCTCCTTTACTTCCATGCAATTAAAGTTAGCTCAGGATTTGTTTTGTCAAGATGGTGTTTTAAGAGTTGTTTGTGGTTTCCTGTAGTTCTTCTGCTGGGTTTTTTTGTTGTTGTTTGAGATTTTTTAACTTCAGGAGAGAGTAGATATTTACATACAGAAAATCTTTTCTTCCTCAAGAAATCCAACTAATGAATCCTTGTAAGCACCAGGTGCAAAAAAAAACCAAGGTAATTGTCTGTAATTGTGAGATTCTTGCTAACACAACGCTTTGCTCAGTTGGATATGTACACAGCATCCATTTCTGCTGATGGAAGTTACATATACAAATTGAGGGTACAATAGAGCCATTTATGTTTAGCTTCCTTTACATGAATCGTATTGATTTTTTTTTTTCTTTGGTAGGGGACTGTTTTTTAAACAAAATCAAACATTTACATGTAAAAAATATAACAGATTTTTTACAAGTTGTTAAACTCCAATTAGGCTTCTGAAATCTGTACTTACTTGGTAGTAAGATAATTTACTGTTATCAGAAGAAAATACATTTGATGTATTTCATATGTAAATTAATTTACTGAAGAAGAATAAAAAACTTTAGAACTTGATACTTTTGCTAACATCAACATTTGCTTATCTTTGAATGGCTTTTCATAATAGAATCTTTGGCATTCCCTTTTGGCCTTCCACCCAGTCTCAAGGTATCTCACAAATATCAAGTTGCACAGTTCAATGTCATCCTGATATTACAGATGGAGCATAGATAAATCTCTGCCTGTGGTCTGATTTGAATTGAGTGTTGGCTTCAGTTTACAGTGATGGTGGCCAGCCAGCTTTTTTTTTTTTTTTACACAACCAGTGTAAACTTCCCAAGAAGCTTTACCTTGCACTCACTGAGCTGCTCCTGCTTTCCAGCAAAAGGCAAGTTCTGCCAGCACATGCAAGGTGCTCCCCTGCCTGTGCTGAGGCTTCCCACCTGGTGGGTGACTTGCTTGCTGGCAGTTCAACCCTCATATGAAGCTCAACCACCTATGCAAACAAGATGCTCAGTGTTGTAAAGAGTGGAGGACAGAGCATCCTTTAGCTGAGCAGGATGTCTTATGCCTTGAACAGTCAGATAGGCCATACTGAAGTACCTGCTCCTCTGTGAAAACTGGTTATTCTTTCATCTTCACTCTTAGTTCCTCTTTGGAGGACAAAAATCTAGATTTTATTTTTTTTTTATTTTATTTTCAAGCACCCATTAGGAACAGAAAAAAATAAGATTTTTCATAATGGGTGATGAACCCTTTAAATCTGATCTCATTATTTTGAATAGTATCTCTGATGTGTTTAAAATTATCCTGCTGAAGCAGGTATGACATTTAATGAAGAAACAACAAACTGGATTTAGAACTACTTTTTATTGAGTCAGGTTCCCCTCTGAATATTTATTCCAAATTATAAATATTGGACTGTTTTGTTAATGTCTTTTATCTTGCAAAATGGCAAATTACTTTATTTGATGTGACTAAAACGTCTCTCACACAATTTCGTAGCTATAACTATGGAAAATGAATATTCACTTCTTTTATATGATCTTTTCTAGATGATATATGGAACAGGAGCATGGGCTGGAGTTACTGAGCTGACACACTATATCAAAACACTGAAATTCAAAAGAAACAAAATATTTTTTTTGTTGTTTGAAAAATCAAGTCACCAAAGTGTTTGTCAAAGTTAGCACACAAACATAATATCATCTAATTAAAATTCAGTTACATGCTTTCAGATGGTTTAGTAATAATCCTGTTCACACCTCTTGGTTATTGAGGATTAACAAATGAATGAAGGGATAAGAATTTGAATCTCCAATTTATCTGTCCTAAAAATTCCAAAGTCATCTTACTGACCATATTACTATTGTAAAGTGGTTCTTTTAACTCTTTGAAGACTTAATTAAAGCTTGGTGTGACCAACTTGCATTAACATTCATTGGTGACTGCTGTCTCTCTTTAATTTGGTTATTTGGTATAGTCACTTCATTTCAACATGTTCTAGGACAAAGAAAAGCTTATTCCTATTCTGACATATGGGATAGTTGCTGGAAGTTACCCAGGGAAGTCTTCCAGATTTGAGAGAGTGGGAGGGGGAAGCAAGAAGCTGTACCCCATATACCCCCTAAGGAATGTCCTGTCCTGCCTGGGGTAAGAGAGAAGGGAAGTCGGAGCAGAAGCTGTAACAGGTGATTTCTGGGGTCTGTCTGTTTGCGTCACTGCCTTGAAGGAAAGTATTCACAGCAAGAAGTGAAGGTGCAGGTGAGAAACAGAACAATTGCAGAAAAAAAAAATGCCTGTAGCCATATTAGATCAAACTGTAATTTTGCAAGGCCCCATGTACTGCATCAGGTCGGGAGATCAGTAGCTGGACTGGAGAGCTTCAGTGGCTGCCCAGGAGCTGGTGGGCGTGCTGCAGCCTGCAGCAGTTGTCTTGTTCTGCGTCTGTGTTGAATCAATGTCACAGTTGTATTACTGTGTCTGCGTGTGTGATGCAGCTTTCATGTTCCATGAACGTTTGTGGATTTGTACGCACTTGGGTAGCGTGTTGTCCTCTGAATACCACGAAGAGCAAGCATGTGAGACACTGAGGAAAAGGGAGGGAAATCACAGAGAACTTGTGCATTACCTCTTAATAACCTCATAAGGTACTGCAAGTGCCAGGAAGTACAACGGGAAATAGTTGTTACTGAGTCTGGGCTAAGGCTGCTTTTCTGACTACTAACGATTGTTTTGCATTGCAAAATGCTAGAGGAAGTGGCTATACACTGACAGCAATTGAATACAGGACTTCATTGAAACATGGCAGCCAGTTTTAGTTATGGTGTTGTTTTTAAGAGGAGGATAAAACATCTGGAAATGGTCAGAATACTAATTTTTGTTTCCTCCCATAAAAAAAAAAAGAAAAAAAGAAATTACTAATGGATTTAAATCACCCTGGTACAAACTCATTTCTAGATTGTGAACTGGCTAAGCAAGCTCAAGTCTGAAGCCTTGGTTTAATTGTTCTTTCATATACAGCTGAAGAAACACTGACACCTCCGTTGATGCCCCAAGTAGCATCCTTGCCATGCTGCACCAGTGAATAAACCCCTTTGTCCGTTCTTCCATGCACTTAAATACATTCAAGATGTCATCTGTGCAAATGTCCAGACTAGGCTTTCCTGATAAACTGATCAGAGGAGATGCTGGAAAGGAGTAGAGCGAAATGGAAGAGAAAACACAGTTCCCATGAGACAGATTGTAATTCTACAGCTTTCTTCATTAGACTGATCGCTGTGCCTATGCAGACTTCCATGAAGCCAGAGCTCAGAATGTGGATCAGCAGAGCATTCATCTAGCTCGAGCTGTGTGTGCCCAGTGACAGGACAGAGGCAGTGGGGACAAACTGACACACTCCATCTGAACACAAAAGGAGCACTTATTTACTGTGAGGGTGTTCAAACACTGGAAAAAGTTGAACAGGGAGGTGGTGGAGTCTCCAGCCAGGGAGATATTCAAAAACAGACAACAATGTACTGGGCAACCAATTCCAGTTGGCCCTGATTGAGCAGGGGGTCCAGACTACATGGTCTATTGAGGTTCCTACCAACACCAACCATTCTGTGTCTTCTCAAAGCTTAGGTTTCTTTCATTTTGCATACATGCACAACTTCACACAAGACCAAAACCACAACTCCAGCTCCCACCACTCACATCATTTCCTTTTCGCTGTATATTCTAGCAGCAGTGGCCTTTCTTTTTGCTGTTTTTTTACTGGTAGGCTAAGGATGCAGAAGGGCCTTGTTGCTCAGCGGTCTGTCAAGAACATGGGTAGAAACTGCGCTAAAATGCTGGTAAAAATTGACCCCAAGCCATGGGGCTGCGCTGTAGAGCAGTCTGTCCCAGTGGCCGATATGGCCCTGAACCTGGAGGCCCAGCACAAGACGGGACAATGGCTCCCCTGGCTTGGGAGCTTTTGCTGCCAGGGCCTCACTCTTGTTTTCTTGGGGCAGGGGGTACAGAGGCTTATTGTCTTCTAAATGGTGATTGGTTCAGTGCTCTGGTTTGTATTAGTTATTGCACTGGCCTAAGTAACGTATGGCAAATTGTAGAGCGCAGCAGATGTGACTGTCCAGAGGTGGGAGGGATGGCCCTGTAGCATTTAAAAAAGAAAAAAAAAAAAAAAAAAAGATAACCTTGAACAATATCTGAGATGTCACAGTCACCATTTCTTCAGCTGAGGGTAGAAATCTCAATGCAGTGCTGTAGTTTAAAGCCTCTTCCCAAACAGACAAAGCCTGGCATGCTTTCTGTTTTCCCTCTGGCAGAGTGCTCTGCCTCACCAGCTTTTTCGGTGCACAGCTGCATAAGGGTTATTTTCTCTGGGAGGCGGTTGCGTGTGGGTATGTACATGTACACACACACGCTTGCACAGAAGGATGTGTTCTCCTAAAGAAGAAAAACTTTGACAGCAAATTATCTCATCCTATTTCAGCTATCATAATCCCCTTCAAGCCTCAACAGAACAGCCATACATGTTTGATCAAGTCACTATTAAGGAGAAATATTGTGCTGTTCTTGCCAACTGGGCCACCTACACCTTGGTATCATTAGAATTATTGTCAAATATTATTGTTACAAGGGGGCACAAAGTGTGTAGATCTTTCTTTAATATGACAGTGGCCAATTTAATGGAACATTACTGATTAACACAGCCGACACAGAATATGCTAGCGTACCTTTAACAAAACTTTATGTTACAGTTGAATGGATTACAGAACACCTCTTGAATACCTGGTGGCTGGCGTTGTGCCAGAGCCTTTAAAAAAAGATTGAAAATGCAGCTTGCTTTCTCCTTTTTCATAAAGAAATCTGAAAGCAGAAGCACTGACCTTGGCAAGCTTCTCACACTAAGTTTTCCAGTAGGCAAAAGCACTATAAATCAAACCAGAATAATCCTGTGTGTGTTTTTGTTTTCATGCAGGCTGCTAGGATTGCACTTAAGGACTTGATTTTTATTGCTAAAAGAATGTTTTTAAATCATCAAGAGCATGTTGAGAGCTTAGCCCAAATTTCATCATCATCTTTTGCAATTTGCCTAACGCCCTGGCTCCGTGCTCCCGTGGAAATACAATTTATTTCTCTTGCAAAAGTCATTACAATCTACGAGCACAAAGAAAGAAACCTGCAGAACAGAAAATGAGCAATAAAATAATGACAAAATCTGCTACCTAGATTCTTTCCCCTAAAGCAGGGAAAAAAAAATATAAACAGTGCTTCTCTCTCTGAGTTATTATTAGTTCAGTATTATTTATCACACAGCTTGGAAATCTTAAAAGGTTACAGTTTATTCTTCATACATGGCTTTGGGGAGCCTTGTGACTGCTGAGAATTGTAACATGACGTTGTTTTGGAGATGAAAACTCTGAACAGATTATTTTCTGCATTATCTAGGTAATAGAGGTGATAGATGGGACCGAGTCTAGCTGGTCTAAGCAGTTGTAACTCATTTGAATTATGGAAATTTGCACCAGCAAAGAACCTGCCCCTAAGGAGGGAAGTCTGGAGGAAATGTTCTAATTCAAATTCATGTTGCTTTTTTTTTTTTTTTGTTTAATATGGACATAGTTTATAAACTTAAGTTTATCGTAAAGAATATTAAAACCGAACAGAAATTTAATTTCATCTCCATGTGTTCTTATATGCTAAACCATTAATAGATACATTCCCTAAGCCTGTTTGCAAGCTTCATCTTTGTGTACATCCAGATCAGCTAAACACATGCTTAGATCAGAAGCAATTGACCAAATCTCTGTTAACATCACTGGGACTTACTATGCATTAATGTAAGCTTTGCTAAATATTGATCACTATAGAAGTGTATTTAAAATAAAAAGCTATAGTGCTTTCCTGACTCTGGGCTTCCAAGCCCTCCTAAAATGCTATATCTTCAACTTGGACTAAATAGATCTCTCCCTGTACATATGTACATATTTATATGTGGTGGTTTTTTTTAATTAATGGCATTTAATAGAATTACTAAACTGTACTTGTGAGCAAGAAGTCTAGGGTATTGTTAGCATTTTCCTTTCTCTTTCTCCTTTTTCTCTGGTTTCTCAATCCAGATTTTTGACATGTTGTTTCTGAGTTCCAGCACCAGTTGGCAAGGGCAAGTCCTCAAACCCACCCACAGCTGTTTCTGTCAAAGTTTCGGATCCGTAGGGCTCAGAAGCGTGCAGCTGAACCATGAGACACGAGTTTGTAGGGAAATGGTCTTTTTCCCTACTAATTTTCTGAATGTACTTCTGAGGCACTTACAAAATTAACTAATAATTACAAGTGTATTGAGTGCGCCTAGTTTACAATAGGTGTAATTTACAATTACCATTTTTCTTTTTTTTTTTATGCTGTAAGTAAAACTTCCTTGTTTGTACAAGTGCCTAGGTGACAAACAAACATATGCTTAAATGTACTGGGGCAGCCACTCAACTTAATCTGCAGCCTAAACTTTTTCCTGAAATTCTTTTCTTTCCTTATGGATCTTCTTTAGCTGGCTTCTTTCCTTTTGTTTCCCACCACCAGAATAAAAGCTCCTACATCCTTACATATTCTGGGGCAAGAGTTACCCTGTGAGAAACCACCTGAACCAACACTGGAAGTCATGAAAATAACTGCACTACAGACTCTTGTCTACTGCTTCATCGGCTGCATGTTACGTTTTTCTATGGAATTGGTTCAACAGATGTAAATCCCCTGGATTGTACTATAAGAGTAGCATATTTTACCCTAGCCAAAACCAATTCCTAAGGTATTTGGCTTAAAATAAAAGTATCCATATGGACTTTTGCTGATTTAACTCTTCCTGTTTCAAAATGTAGTTTTACTTGCATCGCTAGAGAAATACGTTGTACTGATTTAAGACCTAGCACCTAGTTTAAGAGTGTCTATAATGGTGTAGGGAAAAGGAATGGAGAACAGTCCTACCATGAAATTGTCATATATCAAAAGCCAAGAGGATCATCTTAGCCAGCTATACTGTCTAGTTTGTATTCGCCAACATAACAATATGAGGAGGACCTGTTCAGGGGATTGGGGGATAAGAATATTTTCATATATGTGAGAATAGCAAAGTCAGGTTAAGCCTAGCTAATTTTGGCCAATTTAAAGCTGACAGGCACCCCATAACTTCCTAAGACGGTGGTGTAGTTGAGGACAGGGACATTCCTCTCTGTTTATGCGGCTTCCCGCATCTCTTGGGGTGGAGTGTGGGGAAGGGAGCTGGATATAAATGTACATTTTCCTGTAAGTATTTTTGCATGGTCAGGAAAATTATCTCATATACAGAACATCTATGAAGTGTCTTGCCCAAATGCATGCATTCAGCAAAAGTGCTCTATAGCTTCTCTGAATAACACTGGTCCACGAATGTCTCACCGGCTCACACATGCCTAAGCACTGCTTGCATACCAAGGTGATAGATGCCTTATAAATACTTAAGCTGGATAGAAATGGCCCTAGCTAGATGGCTGCCTCCCATATGCAGATTGGATAAGCTTTTTAGCACCCCTTTACATAGTGCTTAGTAATAACTAGATGGATGGTGTCTACATGTACATCTATATTGGTGGGTAGCAGCATCAGCACACAGAGTCTTTACTAGTAAAACATTGTTTAAGGGCTTTATTTACTAGCAGGTTTTGGAGACTGAAACAACAGCATCACATCTCTGTCTATGAATACCTGTGTGTGGTTATCGTCTATCAGGAAACAAGTGGTCTGGTTCAGCACACAACAGCAGCTCAGCTGGCAGCACTCTATTGTTATTAAAGAGACAAGTTCAGTTCCTACTCCCCGCACACCTTTTGCGATACCATTAATGGTGTTACAGTGGCAGCAGAGAAACATTGAGTAGGTCTCCTGTACCCTGTTTAATTTTTTACTGTGTTTATTTCTGTCCAGGGCAATTCATTAAATGAATGGTAATGACTGTGAAGGTTGTTTAGGGTGTTGGTTGAGTTGGTTTTTTTTAATAAATACACAAACTGTGGAAGAGTTCTTAGTAGAGAGCATTTTAATAAATTACACTTGATGCATGATATGATAGCTTGTTATGTCTCACCAGTATACCAATAATATCTTCTGCTTTACCACGTAGATATCTTGGGATGTGGAGTATGAAAGGTCTTACAACAAAAGTCTAATCTTTTCTACAGAGAATTGCACAGTTACTGACAGTTTCATTCAAACATATACATTTTAATCATTTTCCATAAGTCAGGAACCCTGGATTTGTTACACCCTTGTGGAGTAATTTCCTCATTCAACCCACTGTACTGGTAATAATTTAAAGACAATATAGTCTCAATAATTTGACAGGCTGCTAGCCTAACAAAGTTGTGCAAGGAGAGACAGGTATAGATGAAGGATTGAGGGCAGGGCGGGACGTAACCCTGCCAAGTCATTAAAGTTTTACACTAACGTTGTACCATTGGACATAAAACATTAAATTAACAATATTCAACATGCAGCTTTTAAACCTGTGCTTTCAATTTTCCTTGCTGAGTTTGTATAAATTGAAATGATTTCGCTTTTGTTTCAGACCTTCAGTGGAAACACTCTAGTACAAACAGGTAGCGACCCTACTTCTAAACACTTATTTAGATCAGAATCATCTGGTTTCTTTACTCTGCCCAGATGGTAATTTTATGATAATATCCTTGAAGCTTTCTGTATTCCTTCATCTGGAATTCTATTCCTTTCAATATTTATAGTACTTAGTTATATTAAATGTTAAATGTGTTCTTCTAAGACCCGTTTAACCACACTGGAAGTGTTCTTCTGGAAACAGTGCTTTTGAAAGGAAGAAAAGAACTTCTTAGATTGAGTAAAGGCTATCAAAATGGACCATTAAGACAAGGCAAAAATAGACCATTAACATCCAGAAGGTCAGTCTGGGGCAGAGACTGGAGCTATATCTGCATGGCATTGATGATGGGGAACAGCCTTGCAAAATTGTTATCAGATGAGCTTCTATTTTGACCAGAGAGTTTGTGCATGAGTCTTCTGAGCAATGCCTTTTTAAATCTACAGAAATATCATCTTCAATTCTGAGAAGATAACTAAAAAGGATCTAAAATGAATTGACTAATTGTTGAATATTTTTGGTTTTTTTAATAAGCATTGTAAAAAGCATAATATGGAAAAGGTCATCCTCTATGATTACCTGCAGCCAAATATGAAAGCTAGTGAGCTGGGATCCATGCAAAGAATCCTGTACACTTCAGCTAGTTTTCTAAAACATATGTTGAAGTTCTTAACATTGCTAATGCTTTGAAGTCAAGCTGAGAGTCTCACCAAAAATTCAGAAAAGATTTGGCTACAGATTGCTTCTAAAATTGGCTAAAAAAAGGCTTCACAGTAATACTGATTTCTTTCTACATCGTCATCTGAAACAGTCGTCACCTTCATGAGCCAATCATGCATGCCAGAGGGCACAAAAATAAAATTAATAGTATCTGCTAAGTATCCTGCGCTTTGGCAGCATGGAAGAGGATTATGACTTTGAAAATTTCAAAGTGACTTAAGAACCAATAACTTGAATAATCCTAACGCTTGTTGAATTCAACGCATGTTGAATGCTGGCTATCTCACCTTTTTCTTCAAGTCATTCTTGACAAATTCCATGAAAAATTCTTACTTACCCATCTGCGTAAAGCCCTATGAAAGCAAAGTTCAATTAACTTTTTATGGAGAATCTGTTATAAACCCACAAAAACAAAGGAACTAAAAACTCAATGTGAGGACTACATCTGATTCTCCATCCTTAACATGATGCGATGTTTCTAGAGATTACAGCACATATGGTCTGTAAAATCACCCGCCATTTCAATATGTCTCAAATATATCGCAGTACATGTAGGGTCACAAGTTACACATGAGGTAGAAGAATGGATGTTAGTGTTAAACCTGCAGAAATGCAGAATTATACAGTTCAGACTAAATATCTGTTCTGACATTGCACCCTTCATTCCTCTGAACGCTGAACTGGAAGGGTTCTCCAGGCAGTGGGTGCCTTCTGCACCAGATGTGCTGCACCACCAGAGCAGAGTCAAGGACAACGAGTGTGTTGGAGGAAATCTTCAGCAAGGAGACTGAAATGAGTCATAACCAATAGCACTAACTCTCTGAAGTACAATTTCTTGCTATTCTTAAAAGCTTCTGTAGTCTTTACCTTGAGGATCACTTCAGGTAGTTATCTGCGAGAGTAGTTTTGCAATACTTTCATGAAATATGATAGGGGCTATCATAACAGTTTAAAACAGTTATCAATATTTCAAGTACAGAAATGTAAGGAGCTTCTCAAAATAGGTACTGTTTACTGTACCTTCTCAAACAAATGCCCTTTAATGGGAATCACAGAAGCACAGCAATATAAAAACACTATCCTGACAGTAATACAGATCACGATCACACTGATGTAAATCTGAGGACATCTCCACAATCTTCTTTCCCATACTGCATATTTTACAAGATAGAAGGCATTTAATTCCTGATCAGAGGGAACTAAAAGAGACAAGTTTTGTCTCTCAACAGTTCAGCGAGGCTGCTGAAATTGTCTTTACCAACTTCTCTTTAACAACTCCTCAATTGTTCTTTAATATAAGTGGGAAAGGAATTCTGTTATTTGATTGAGCTCCTCGCTTTGATCTAGCCTACCTAAAGCTTGAAATAGATCTCTCTTGTCATAGAAATAATAATACAGCTTGTTCATAGTGGAGAAGGGGGTCCTAGGTGCTGTGAGAGTTTTTGTTGCTCACAAAATAAGTGAAATCTGTTTGGATAAGCGATGGCACTGATGCCAGCTTCCACGCAGTGGCAACTAGTGCTGAACAAATTGATGGGCCACCTTAATGCTACAGGATTGATTGATCATTTCCCTGCTGTTGTCTTTCCTCAAGAGATCAGTGTTCCTCGCATGACCCCTTTTTCTTTGCACGTCAAGTGAAGGAAAATAACCCCTTGCTGTACTTGTGGGGACAGATATTGATCTCAGAAATAGCAAAGCAAACCAAAAGTAACTCCGTGGGAGCTGGAGGAATTGCTCCAAACATTGGCCTGTAAAACTGGGGTCAGATTCCAGCCGCTGGCCTCTAAGCTTTATTTCTTGCCTAATGAGAAGCACTATGTGTAACGCACCAGTGCTGCAGAGTGCTGAGCCATTTGGCAGAAGTGAAAATTTGTTACTTATTATTGATGCTTATAATGCAAAACACTGATGTATGTCACATTCTCAATACATTTTCTTAATGGTCATATCTATGCCAAATGTATTGATATTTCTGCAACACATTATGAGCAGTAAAACCAACATTTAATTTTCATAAAAGGTTTGGGTTTTTTTTAAGGAAATCACATAAAGCCTCATCCCATAGCTCAGCTACCACTTCACTCCTCAATAGATGTTTTTTGCTCAGTTTGTGTCATTTCAACTCTTTTTAGAAAGTGGACAAAGTTAAACTCAGGATAAATACCTCCAGCCCTGCATGTAAATCTTTGTTTGGGTTGTATAATGTCCCCAAGGTGAAAAGGTGGATTAAACTTGAGCTGAAATAAACACCAAAAAGTTTGTGTATTTATAAAAATTAAAAACTGGGGAGATAGAGGGAGACTTCAGAAAATCTTATCAATTAATGATGATCTAGAGACAGATCATGTTGTGCAAAATATTAGGAAGCATTACCTCTAGAATTCAAGTAAAAAATGCAAGTTCTCATATTAGTGACTGGTGGCTGCCTTATTTGCAAAAAAATTAGAAAGTGCAATTCTTTATTAGTGAAATGCCTATGCACAGCAACTAGATGCCGCTGCACTGAATTAGACTATAAGTACACTTTCTGAAAATAGCTTGAAAAGAATTGCAAAATTTGTAACCAGACTTATGCAAAACCTGTAAAAACCTGAAACGTTGTCCTGACATCTACTGTCCTGTTAGGCTTTTTTCTCCCGTGAATAGGTCATACATAAAGGAAGATTTTTTTCCTCACTATAAAAACTACCGTGAACACACTTAAAATAAAACCACACAACCTGAAGAAAAATAAATATGTATTAGTACTTAGATCTGTTTTCTACAGATTCTTGCAGTCATTGAAGGTTTCATATTCATACGAAGCTTTGTAGGAATGCTTTTGTGGCAGAGAAGTGGGTTCCATTACTGCCAAGAAGACAAAATAGTGCTTCTTGTTAATGTGTGGGGTTAGCATTGTTTTTTATTTCAAATATAGCTCCCTTTGATTTTAAATTATCTTGCTGATAAGCAGTTTTTACAGCTTATCAATTGTGGTACACCATTGATCAACTAAGTTAGATGGTACTTTTCCTTCTTCCCGACCAGGAGACAGTTATTGTATTTTTTTAACAGAAAAAAAAATGATGAGTGGGGCTGGGTGAAAATGAGGAATAAATGGTAACCAGCCAGCATTTATAGTCATAAAAAATGAATATATGGTTTTGTGGCCAAGTGAGAGCATTCACAGAGCTAACAGCTATTCCAGACAGGAGTCGTACAAATACAATGCCATTTGTGAACATAAATTTAGAGAGGGACAGAATCCTGTACAAAGTGAACAACCGTTCACAGTTCAAACCATTTTTCTCATACGCTGTTAGTACAACATTTAACCAGGTTTGCACTTAAAAAGTAATTCAGTGCTGATGCTTTGCCTCTCAGACGGTAGAAAATATTTTTGCTGTCATTTGGCTGAGATGGTACTATTTCCTAGTGCTTTAAAGTAAATAATTTATTGTAGCTGGAGGCTTTCACTCTATGACTTTTCATATATGATACACTACTTACCTTAGCATTCCTGTTTTTATATTTACATTGCTCTCATCTCAGTGGTACTCAGGCTACTACATACCAACACATCTTCCACTCTCTGCAGAGGAAGAGTATGTCATTAATGCTTTCGTATCCCTGATGATTTTATTAAATGAAGTTTAATTACTTCCATTGCTTTTGTATAACATAATCTAGTGCTCATTTACTCTATTATTAGCATTCAGAGGAATTTCAATAGGGAGCATTTGCATCAGTACACATTGAGTATGATGTAAGGCCAGGTGTAATTAATTTCTCTCTTACAGCTATGGAGATTGTTAATTTGAAAGAAGAAGAAGAAGGAAAAAAAAAAAAAAAAAAAAGCCAGTATATAGGTGTGGTGGGTTGACCCTGGCTGGATGCCAGGTGCCCACCAAGCCACTCTGTAATTCCCCTTGTGGGTCGAGATAAGGACAGGGAGGTCACTTGCCCATTACTGTCACAGGCAAAACAGGCTTAACTTGGGGAAATCAGTTTAATTTATTACCAATCAAATCAGAGTAAGATAATGAGAAAAAAAAAAAATTCTTAAAAACACCTTACTGCCACACCTCCCTTCTTTCCAGGTTTAACTTTACTCCAGATTTTCTCTACCTCCTCCCTGCCAGCAGCACAGGGGGATGGGGAATGGGGGTTGGGGTCAGTTCATCGCACATTGTCTCTGCTGCTCCTTTCTCCTCAGTGGGAGGACTCTTCACACTCTTCCCCTGCTCCATTGTGAGTTCTGGAGATATGAGTCCTCCATGAACTGCTCCAGCGTGAGCCCTTCCCATGGGCTGCAGTCCTTCAGGAACAGACTGCTCCAGCATGTGTCCCTCACAGGGTCACAAGTCCTGCCAGCAACCCTCCTCCAGTACGGAGCACTGTTTACCATAGTGCTGTCAAGTGGTAAAAATGTAATAGCGTGGCTGCTTCTTTTTGCTGCAGGAGAAAAGAAATGAAACCACACATTCAAAGTTAAGTAACTGAACTACAGATCTGGCTCCTCTTATGAATGGTAAAATTTTCATCAGCTTCAAGGAGAGAAGGTGTGAGTCCCTCAGTTAGTGATTCCTAACTTTCTGGAGAAGATAATTTTTTTTTTTATGTTGGAACCCGGTCAGCTTCAGTCCTCTCCCCACTCCTGCACCATGGCTTTTACCACATCCACAGCTCCCAGCCTCGTTAGCCTCAAGTCTGTTATCTCTCAGCTCTGGACAGGAGGTCTGGGAGCTCCACAACCTGCCTGTAATGTGCTCACACCTCACTCATTGAGAACTGCTGCCCCAAATGCCATCATTTGCAGAACTGCCTGGTTTAGGGAGTTTAAAGCTCTGTTTCACTGCTCCCAGTCTGTCAGAAAGCCAGTGACCTACTTTTTTTACAGAAAGTGCTGAAAAAATTGTTCTTCTAAAAATGAATTTCTTTAAAAGCTTGCTAAAATTGGAACCCCAAAACTGAGGAATACCCAAATCTTCAAGCACTTTTAAAAAATATATTGCTTGTGTAAGAGGATTTTACTAACAGAAATTAGGCAGAATCTTTTTAAATCAACCATCCATGTTTGAAATGTATCACTCCAGTAGCCTTCCCTGACCCTTTGCAAAGGATGATCTGCATGTGTTTGCTAAAGAATTTTTTGGTAGATAAATATTGTAGCTGTTCTTATTTAATTCTTTACAGTTTCCACATGATAGGATGTTAAGATATTGCTTTTTCTGTCCCCTGTCAGTAAGTGACCTGCCTTAACCAGGCACTCAGAAGGGAGTCGTAACACTTGTCAGCACGTGCACCAACAATTGCTAAGGAGCTAACCACTCCAAGGCCATCTGTAGCAGCACTTGCTGTTCATTTCATAGTGCAAGGGTTGGTTTCGTTATTTCTTTGGAAGGGAATGTTATTCGTGACAAGTCAGAGATGGGGGAAGTGAAAGAGAAACACTCCATCAGCTGTGTCTGTTTTGTTACTGCTTCCTGATCATGAAATCAGAATGGGTATAGCGGTGCAGAACAGGGATGCAGCAGCCGAGATGGAGGTGG
Source organism: Chlamydotis macqueenii (assembly GCF_036417535.1). Taxonomy (NCBI): domain Eukaryota; kingdom Metazoa; phylum Chordata; class Aves; order Otidiformes; family Otididae; genus Chlamydotis; species Chlamydotis macqueenii. Next base: position 4,429,382 of record NC_141562.1, read on the forward strand.
TCTTGTGGGGGTGATGAAAGAGAATTGGGTAATTGCTTGGAAAGAGACTTTGGCAAGTATTTTGGGAGTATTTTGTCAGCACATAACAAAATCAAAAGACTGAGTAAAAGTAGTCAAAAGAATCCAGGAACTTCACCGCTCATGTAAAATGTTGCTGTGGACTACATTGCTAAGGAATTCAGATCTCAAAGTTGTAGGTATCATACATCAATCTCAAAGCTAGAGAAATTCTTCTCTAGTTAAGCTAGTTTTCAAACCCAAAGACAATGGTAATGGGGGAACAAGAAGTCTCTTCCCTTTTGTGATAAGGAATTCCAAGGAGAAGAGGAGGAAAGAAAAAGGACACAGGGAAAACCTTACACTAGACCAGTAAAAATACTTCTCACGTTTCTAGTGAAGGCCTAGTAAGCAAAGCACAAGACAGCAATTAAGATTTCTGCTGAAGAGGTACAGATTTCCTGTGTTTGAGTGCTGTGTTTAAATTCTTAATTTTCAGTCTTGTTTAACTGTGGGGGTATGCTGGTGTTCCTGAGTTTATGCATTGAATTCAGATTTTGGAAGGAGAAATAGTTACCATGCTTTAAACGTTTTGCTTTCTATACTAGAAATACAGAGTTTTGTTTAGTTTCTCTTCAGCTTTAGAAAATTGTGAGGTAATCCTATGGTTTTTGATGTAAAGGGGGAAAAAAAAATCAGGGGACCTTCCTGAAATGTGATCTGTTCAGATCTATTTTGTTAACAAAATTTAGCCCATGGGCCTCTTAAACTGGATTAGAGTGATATAAGTACGGGTGTACTGCGAGACTTAGCATGTGAGGGCTTTTGTAAGGGACTGTTTTTGAAGATACGGATAACTGAACAAAATGGAAAGTCCCACTTGAGAGAATCAGCAGTCTTGTTGTTTCAGTCAAAGAAATGTATTTTAAATTCCAAAGGATTAGTTATCCTCAAAAATAACTTGAGAACCAAGATAAACAGTCTAAGAAACTGTTTTTGGGAAAAGCTGGTAATAGATTGTATCAGTAGTACTCCTTTTATTTATGCTCCCAAACTTTGCTAGATGTCGTCTTCAGGCCAATAAGGAGTCTGTGTATTGTTAAAAATGGATTAGTGTTGTATTAATAGATCATTAATAGGGCAATAGTTTGAAGTTATTGATGGTGAGTTTTAATTTGAGGAAATTCAAAAGAATGAAACAGACTTGATAGTACCTGCATACCATAAAACACACAGAGCACACCCAAAGGAAACCTATTGAAAGTGAAGGGAATACAGTGGGTCTAGAGCCTGAGTCAAAGGCCACTGAAGTTTAAGGAAAGATTATTGGAGTTAATAATCCTTAGGTCACCTTTTCTCTCTCTGGCATGTTTATGTATGTTTGTGAGCATGTGTTTCAAATGATGATACCCATTGGTAACTTACTCCTCTCAAATCTTTTGTGGGAAGTTGCAGGAAAAAATACTGATGTCAAGAAGGAAAATTATAAATTTTTGTATCTTTTCATCACCTATACTTTTAAAAAAATCAAATGTTATTCAGGGTATGCACTTGTTGAAGACAAACGAGTGTTTATTGGACAATTGTAGTAGCAAGATGTTAAATAAGGCTATGGGAACATTAGAAAAATAATTCGAAGCAAGAAGTCATAAACACCTCTAGAAAAGGTAAAAAAAAAAAAACAACTTGTTTTTAGAGATGATAGTGAGGTCGTGATCTTTTGCTTTTCTCTCAAAAGAAGGCATGCTATAATTCCAGCTCTTCAAAGAGTTAGTCAATAGGACCCCCTGGGAAACTGCCCTCAGGGACAAGGGAGCAGAACAGAGCCGGCAGATCTTTAAGGACGCCTTCCATAGAGCGCAACAGCTCCCGATCCCCAGGTGTAAGAAAGCAGGCAAGGAAGGAAAGAGACTGACATGGCTGAGTCAAGACCCGTTGGTCCAACTAGAGGCCAAGAAGGAAATGCACAGGCAGTGGAAGCAGGGACAGATATCCTGGGAAGAGTATAGGGATCCTGCCCGGTTGTGTAGAGATGGAGTCAGGAAGGCCAAGGTACGACTGGAGCTGAGACACAAGGAACAGGCTTCTACAAGTATGTCAGCCAGAGAAGGAAGGTCAAAGAAAGTATACCCCCCCTGATGAGCAAGACGGGTGAACTGGTAACAACTGATGAGGAGAAGGCTGAGGTACTCAACAGCATTTTTGCCTCAGTCTTCACTGGTAACCCCTCTTCCCACACCTCTCGAGTGGATGGACCACAAGACGGGGACTAGGGGAGCTTAGTCCATCCCACTGTAAGAGAAGAACAGGTTCGTGACCACCTGAGGAACCCGAATATACAAAAGTCTACAGGACCTCATAAGATGCATCCCAGAGTGAATTGACTGATGTAGTTGCCAAGCCACTCTCCGTGATTTTTGAAAAGTTGTGGCAGTCAGGTGAAGTCCCTGCTGACTGGAAAAAGGGAAATGTTGCACCCATTTTTAAAACGGGTAAAAAGGAGGATCCTGGGAACTAACGACCTGTCAGCCTCACCTCTGTGCCTGGGAAGATTATGGAACAGATCCTTAAAGAAGCTATGCTGAAGCACATGAAGGGCGTGGAGGTGGTTCAAGACAGCCAGCGTGGCTTCACCGAGGGCAAGTGCTGCCTCACCAACCTTGTGGCCTTCTATGATGGAGTCACTATATCAGTGAACAAGGGAAGAGCTACGGATGTTGTCTACCTGGGCTTCTGTAAGGCCTTTGTTGTGGTGCTCCACAACATCCTTCCCTCTAAACTGGAGAGAGATGGATTTTCTGGGTGGGCTTTCTGGTGGAGACACTACAGAGCACCCTTGACAGACCCCTTCCTCTTAAGATGGAAGTATCACATCAGCTCCTCCCATTCTTCCTGCATTTTGCTTTTGAGTAGCATGCCACACAAATCCAGTGAAGTGACCTCATCAAAGCAATTTATTTTTACTGGGCTTTTAAAAACATTAATACAGCTGATTCGGTCTCAGCTTTGCCCAGACTTGTCCCATTTCTTCTCCAGCAATTCAAAGGAACACATTGGCTGCCAGGACATTCATGTTTATCCAGAAATACCTCTCTGACACCTTTCCCTGTAGCCTCCAACCTGTATTACCACCATGTTAAGTAAAGCTACTCAGTGTTGTTAGGAACTACCCTACATAAACTAGAACAGTCAAGAGCTGAAGTTCGTCAGCTGCTAAGTGGATCCTATTGATTTTGCCCTTCAGGGTTCAAATAAACATTTGGCTATCTGCCTTCTGTGAAGAGATAGTTTGACGTTTTGCTATGGGCAAGGGGAGGGAGGGGCAGATGTGTGAGCTTATGCAATTTCATGTACACATTGGAACGGCTGCTTGGATGCATATAGTTGTCTTTTGAAAGACTCTAGCCCTATCTCACAGCTTCAGCATCTCATCAGAGTGCTTACTATTTCCCTAGGTCTTGGGGGTCTCAGGTGACTACTAGCTCTACTTTTAGCAAAATCTTCTTCAGCAGTTGTGACCAATAACAGAAGTTTCACTAGCATTTCACAGACATAAATCTATTAGGAGGAAACATACATATCTTGCAATGGTGAGCAATACAAGGACTCAAAGCAGAAGCTATGCTAGCTGTGAAATCAGGAGCAGTTTAGCTATTGATTTTGACAGTAAGCTAATGGGGTGTTTTTACAGTGGTTTATTGTGCTGTGAAGATATGTTAGCCTGTGCATGTCTTTATTATTGTGCAAACTGAGTGCATGTTGCACACACCTTCATTCAGGATCATCTGAAACGTCTACTTTCTCTGCCAATTGAAGAGATAAAGAGAACATGCAATAGATCATTAGGAAGGCACTGAAAGCAGAGGTGACTACCAACCTATCACCTCTATCACAGAGCCAAACCCAGCAGAGAAATGCCATCAGTCAGCAGAGGCTCCACCAGTTCTCCCAACCCCAGGTCATAACGAACCTGAGTAAATTTTCATTTCTCTTTCCTTGTAGCCTGCTTAGAGTCCCTGTACCTGAGATTTGGATCTGAGGCAGGAGCTGATTTTTGCACTAGGATGCAAAAATGAGAGACTTCTAGAGGCACTAGAGAACACATTCATCTCTAACAAACTTATCTGTTGCAGTGTAAGACTTTGTCCCTTCTTCTCCAGGTTTTAGACAAAATCAAGTCTGAATCTCTGAAAGAAGGAAGCGGAAGACAAATTAACTGATTGTAATGTCAATGAGATAAAATCTTTGCATTCAAGGAGTGTATTTATTCAGAATCCCCTGAAAGACAGAGAACAGGCTGTAACACCTGATGGGGCAAAAAGGAGGTAGCAGATTACTAAGAATAACCTAGCTACGCACAGAAAAAAGTTACTCTGAGAGCAAGAATCCCTGGGAGAATTCCTACAAGTTAGAAAAGAGCTAATAGGCTGAGAGAGATATTTTGACTAGTGATTTATTAAATAAATTGTGAGTTTAAGGCAGGCATTCTTTTCAGCCATGTCTTTTTTTTTAAAAAGTAAATAATTTATTTTACTAATAACACATATTCAAGACACAACTGCTGTGTTTTATAAAATTTTTAAAAATTAGAACACATGATCAAAGCAGTCAAGATAAAAGCCTTTGTCTTACTATAATCCACTCTTCCATGATCTCAGAGAAGTAAAATTATTTTCTCCCTCTAGTTACTTTGATGAAAGATTGTATTACTCATATCTAACATTCATACACTTAAAGATTTCTAAAGAGACTGTGGATGCAGAAAGAGTTTGGAGGTCTTGAATTGAGTTTGACAGTGCTACCAAGTCTACATGGCTGATGTGACAAATGAACCTGGTTCTGGTCACCAGTTGGCAGTAAGAGGGAAATGGTAAAGGTGTATTGATTCTAAGAAGAATGGATAGGACTATGCAGAAGAGCCTCTCTGTATTTCAGTTCCAGGTTTGTTATTTACTTGGACTGGCTGTTTCAATCTCTACATAAGAGTAAGGTTTGTGCTTGTCTCTCTTTTAAAATACATGAGGATTTTCCAATGAAAGTGCATAAAGTATTTAGAGTCCTATGTTTCCCCACCTGGTACAACTAGCACCATGGGGAGAATAATCTGGGACACAGTTTATTTTGTTTGTAACATTAAAATTGTCATTAGCTCATAGTTCATAGCTCATAGTGTCATTCCTTGGCTCAATCATTAGTATTTATTCCAAAGAAAGGGGAGCCTTTCTTAAATCCTATGTTAGCCTCTCTTCATGTTTCTCTCAAGAAAGCTGCTGCTAAATACAGCTCCCTAATCAAGAGTCAGTTGGGTACCTGACCTGATGTGTCACTACCAAACCCATTAATCTCTGGCCTAGAACTGAATGTCAGATGTTTCTTGAAAATCAAAATATATAGTGTCCAGTATATGTTCCATGTTTACTGTAGCAGTTATAATTGGAAAGAAAATCTCCCTCTAAATTAGTTAAGCATGTCCTTCCATAGACAATAAACCAGCCATGACTGGTAAGTAGGTGGTGGCTTTCAAGGTGCTCTTGTATTCAGTCTTGTAAAATTGTCCCCAGTAATTTTCCTGTTCTGCTCAGCTTGCTTGCCTATGATGGATTTCATGTGCTCTTTGTTTTTCTTTCCTTTTTGAGTAGGTGTTTTGTGTTTGCCACTGAACAGTTTTCTAGGGTCTGTTCTGAAACTATCAAAGTTTATAGGACACATTTTCAAATTAACATTCTTAAATATGCGCACAAAATCTGTTGCTGCTCCCCAAATGCATCTTTCTACACTACTGATTTGCATTCACAGAGAATGTGCAAATAGATGCTCAACAAATTTTTCAAAGATGTTCCACAACAAGTTTGACAATTATTTAAGGCAAATGTTTTCTAGTCTAATAGCATATGTGTGACCCAATCCAATAAGATCTTGGTGTACTTTCTGGATTGTTATGATGCAAGTGACTCTTGAAGTTACTTGCTCAGCGAGGACTCGCTAAATTTAAATCTCCCTCTAACTTCAAATCTGGGTGTGGATTTCAGCACTCCAGTGGCATTCTTTTTTTTATTTTTAGATTTCAAGATCTGTTTATGTGCAAGGTCTAAAACCACAGCAAGAGGAAGCAGGGAGATTACTCAAACAACTTTTAAATTAATAGGTATAAAGGATCTTTTTAACACATGCTTATATTCAAGTGGCTTGACAGATCTCTATCCCAAATTCAAGGATTATGGTTTTTTTTCCATAGATTCTGGCTCTGCAGACTCCAAGAAGTATCTGAAAACAAATCTGCTTTCTTTCTGTACTGGCAATTTTTACCAAAAATATTTATCAGTTCTGATCTCCATTGATAACTCCTTCGATGTGAAAAGCAGAACAGATTCCAGTTTGCAAATCTATACTTGTGATTTTTACATGGCATTATTTATTATCATCCTAAGACTTTACTGTTAGTCTATTTGATTGAAAAACACCAAGAAAGAGACTTAGCATTTAAGGAATGTATAATTTTTGCATTGTCTCTTTTCAACTATTTTTCAATTTCATTTTCTTTGACATTCAACAAAAATGATGTGTAAGATGAGAGTGTATAATGTCTCACAGTACATTTAAAGTAGTTTTTTAATACTAAATATTATTGGTAATGTTATGAAAGGGAAATAAGTTGTTGGTCAATACATGCTTCAGACATTCTCAGCACTTTCACCTTCTGACAGTTTCAGAGTCATTGCTGGCAGCATTGATTTCCCCCTGAAGTAAAAAGCGCTGTATTTCAATGCTGAGACTGTTGATCACTTTGATAGCAACCTTTTCCAACATTAAAAAAATCCTGCCCAGTAGAAACCTCCATCCTGTATTCCATACTAAGAAAAATAAGTATGTACACAGAGTGAGAAGGACTATTACACATGCAGTTCTGAGCTTCTATCTGAACACTTCCCTTTTTCCATATTGCACCTGTATTATAATATGAAGTTTATTTGCAAAATCCTAAAGGTTGCCAGGAACCTCTGTCAAAGAAACATTTATGCTTATAAAGAATTTAGTGACTTCAATGATAAACACTTTTTTTTTTCCTTTTCTTTCATCTTTTTTTAGTTCTGTCAGCTTCCTTATCTTCTAGCTTTTGACTCCCTTAGGACAAAAGAGTCAGACAAACACAGTCTATCTTTGTCAGATAGACAAAGTCTGCACCTTTTTGAATGTCTGGAAGGTGCCTCATATTTCAAAGTGTGCCCACAAAAGAGCATTAAAAAATGCATAGCTGAATTTCTGACTTCAGTAGTGAGCCAGCAATAGGCCTGAATTCCACAACCTGAATGCACTTCCGACGTGCTGAGTTTAACTGTTTCATTTCAGCCCATTACAGAGAGACTGAGCTGTGAGTTCAAATCCCAAACTCTCGTCTGACTCTGAGCACCTGGAAAGTTCAGAGGAGAGTTTGGAGCAGACACTTCTGCTGTAGTCACACATTGCAGGAGCCCAAACCTTGAAGCAGGACCCCATCAAGGCGACCAGATGGACTGAACATACCTTGTGATGGCACAGAAGTTATTTAAGCTGGCTTCCCACCCCCTTCTCCTTTCTTTCCTTTTTTTTTCTTACCCCCCTTCCCTCTCTCCCTCAGGTTCTCAAAACTTAGCATGAACCTTCATAAAACAGAGTCCGAGTTTCTGGTTTGTCACAAAGCTTTGGAACCAGGCAAACTTCCCAGGGTTTGTGGTTTCTTTCCAAACACTTCATAGAGCTTTAAATCATACCCAGGAGCTCTCTTATATGTTTTACAGAGAACAAAAATCACAAATCTGGCTACTTATTGAAATTGTAACTATTTCATTCACCTATTGAGTACAGTATATTCGTAATTTGCAGGCAGCAAACGAATACCTTAACAGATGGGAATTTATATTGTTTCCATGGTTACGATAATAAATACAATACTGATCTGCCCAGAGTAGCTCTTGTTTTTCAGAAGGATCTTTAAATCACTTGCATTTTGCAGTGGATTTTAAACTTCTTTTTTATGATGATAATCTAGAAGCTATTTTTTTATTACAACAGTTTACACTAGACACTACAATTTTTGCAAGACAATGTGATCCCTTACTTTTTTAAAGCATATAATTAGTGGAGTGAGTTAAAATAATGCTGCATTCTTTGCTTATTCTAGCCATCAGTGTCCTGAAATACAGAAAAATTTTAAAACCAGCAGTAGAGATATGGCAGCAGTCTTGAATTTCACTTTTTTTTATTCTTACGTATGGGAATTGCAGAAGTGAGTTAGCTCCAAGAACTGGTTGAATATTGAGAATAGAACTGATGAAAAATCAAGAGGTTTGTTTGGAGGGAGGGGGAAAAAAGTTTGTTTGTAGGCTTTTTGAGACAATGACTTTGTTGTTGCATGCATTTGAACAGTACCTCAAGTAATGGCCATGTAACAGGTACTTTAGTCCATGAAGAAATATTGTCTGAAGCAGTAAAGGCATGTTTATTCACAAAATTATTGTTTCAAAATATATAGGAAAAAAATAGCTGAATAAACATTAGCCATTCTACAGACCATTTTAGGCATCAGCACTAAAATCTTTGCAATACATTTTGTTACCTAGTTGACCTAAAGGTAAATTTCTCTTGAATCTCTCTATAGTTCAATCAAACTCTTTGCAATAGCCATTTTAATGGAAATTATTTATTTCAGAATTGCTCTTACTAAAGAATTTAAAGATTCTCTCTTTCTGAAGCAAGCAGAGTTTCCTTGTATGTATTTCTTCCTCTTGGAATCAAAAGGAGATGCTGTTGACATATATTGCAACAGTCGATTCGAGCAGGAATTTTGCTTCCTAAAGTAAATAAATACCATATCCAGCTGAAATGAGAACAGAGAGCTTTGGAAGGGAGAATTTCATGAGCTGCACTGAAATACGGCAGATTTGGAAACCAATACTCCTGGGAACTGGGGCTTTTAATGACCGGAAGCAGTCGTCAAGAATGCTGAGCAAAACTCATATGTCCTAGTCAGGTTTTATTGTATCAAACCGAATCCTAGTTTTGGTTTGTAAATTCTGATTTTTTTAATCCTCTTTTTCGTTGCCTGTGAAAAGCCATTTGGGCTTTTTTTTTGTTGTTGTTGGAAAAACTAGCTAGATTTGGAGGCTAGGGGAAGGAGGGGCAGAGACTGGGAGCTGATACTAGACGCTGATTTTATTGAGACAGCCTGGCCTGATGCATCGCTTATGAAAGACTCTGTAATTATTCTATTGGGTTGCTTCCCCAGGCTCAGGATTCAAATTATGCATACTGAATATGTGGCAGAACAGGATTAAAAAATGCATTTAAGATGGGATGATGTCTGGGCTAAATGCAGACCCACTGAAACTTGCCAGTAAAACAGCCAGCCAGAGCAGAGAATTCTAGAGGGAGCCTGTCTGGCTTCAAGTCTTGACTAGGCTTTGGCCTCATATATCAGCTGAAGGGCTGCAGAGAGAAGCAGCACATCTCAGGGATCCTTTTTGTTTTGTAAAGATTAGTAACTCCCTAGCGTTCTCTTCAGTGTAAAGATAACTGTGCTTAAGAAATTACTTGGCTACACTTCTTTTCCTAGCCTGTCTTCCACATTGATTTTGAGTAATCTTTTCAAACAAGACACGAAATTCAGAAAGAATATATCTTAAGCAGCCGAGTGCTTGAAGAAATAAAGTGCTCACTGATGACCTGAGGCAGCAACAAGGCAGAGCACTGCTCCAGGAGAGCAGCGGGCATGGGCACTGCTGCGGCCACCTCTTGGCACATGCCTGCCAAGAGCCACATCCCACCCAGCCCAGCCCAGGTTTGCCTGGGTGTAGAAGCACTGGGATCCCAGTCAGAACAGTTAGTGTCTCCCTGAAATAGTCTTGCACCAAGTTTTGTTACCTGCTGCATGTGAATGATGCCCAGAACTACAATGGAAAACTCTCAGTAGCAGACTGTGATCCTGTGAAGCAACCACGAGCCACAGTCTCAAATGACAAAACTAAAAATTGCAGTAAAGGATTTGCTAATGCTGTGTGTGAAAGCATGCAAAATTCTTGGTTCTTTACACACAAGAATCCTATTAACAGTGTTAATACTAACACGATAACTGGTGTTTTCAAGCAGAGACTGAGAAAGAATCAGAACTCTTGGACGCACAAGGTTCAAATGCTACAATGAAAAGATAACTGCAGTGGCTCTCTTGGCAACATTTTACTAAGCCTTTGTGACTTCATAAAGGCCAGGGCAAAGATTCTTAATCATCCTTCTGAGAGTCTGTTGTTTTACACAGTGTTACGATGCTCAGTTCCTCAGACCTGGGAGCATTTCTGAATCTTATTCTTTAAAATGCACCGTTCATTGCCCTTGAGAGGCCATAACCTTCAAGGTAGCTTGCAGCATTCAGCCTGCCTCAGAGTCTGCTCCTGTAGTGCAGGCAGAAGTAACCAAATCTGAGTGACCCGACTTCTGGTAAACAACTGTGTACTTGCCTTCTTTGGTTTGGTTTTAACTCAAAGATGTAATCAAAAAAGAAGCCTCAGGGACTTCAGGAATTACTGAAGAAACCAAAATAGTCACTTATTAGCTGAAGAATTAACCCTGCATCACAAGGTTGTTGTTTTTTTTTTTTTTAGGAAGTCCATAACAAGATATTACTCTGAATGAATGTGTTCTTGATTAGCAGAATACTCCATAATCACAGGAAAGTTAGTAGGACACATGGTTTTAACCTTTCTCTGAGAGTCTCTTTTTAAGCACCTGATATTATTCTCTGAAAGCATGCAAGATAAGAAATAATTTTTAAAAAATTGAAAAATCTGTCTCAGGAGCACTGCTAACTTTTTGTATTGATTCCAGAAAGGTCATTACAATTTGGGGATTGAGGAGTGGAGGATCAGGGAGTAGGCAGGTAATTTTACTAGGAAACAGCTGTGTTATGTTGTGTTGTTTAGCATGAAAATATGTGCAAAACATGTTCATGTCTTGATCACAAGGCAAATTTCAAAGGTAACCAGTGCCAGTTAGCATTGATCATTTTAGTAATAGTGTTCTGAAATATAAGTGTAAATAGATGTTCTGAAGATTTGGTAAATTTGAAAGTCTTTTCAGTTGGTACATAGTTTTACATCATTGATTCCTAGAATTAATAAAGTCAAGTTTTCAGACTTGTTCTCTAATACACTTTGTAGCATATAGTTTGGAACACATAAATGTAAGACACTTACTTTTACACATTTATATATTTTCATGCTATTGAAAATGTAATTACTTTTTTTCCTATCTTTTTTATTATAATTTTTAAAATTATTTATATGTATCCTATTTAAACTGTCTGTGTTTTCCTAATGGCAAATTTGCAGTTCAGAAGAAAAGGAGTCAGGAGAACTAGAAAACTTTGCTAAAACAGATTTTTATCTAGCTCAATAAAAAACAGTTTTCAGTAGGGCTCAAGGTTCGTAGTAGGCTCAAAGCCCAGCCATCACAAGGGCTCAACAATCAATATTTTGTACTGCTAGTCTGTTCAGAGTCTTTGAGGGGCAAAAATCAAGTCTTATGTGACTAATCTTTATACTGCCTACATATGGAGGGGAAACCACTGAAAATGCATAAACATTAACCTAGCTGTACCACATGATGGGCTCGTGTCCTTTTTTTCCACTGAACATGGTCCAAGCATAAGTTATACAGCTCCCGATTTCATTTTCCCTTAACTTTTGTTAATGTTTCTTTGGCTGACTAAAATACTTTACAATACTAAATCTTCTTGACCTCTGTTATATACACTGGTGAAGGGAGATGACGTGGACAGTGGACTTCTGTGCTAAGGAACGTGAAGGATGCTGTTCCTTCACTCAGTGATCTTTGCTGAACTGTTGCTGTCTTCCAGAATTTAGTGTCAGCATCTCTAAAAATATTGCAAACTGATAATTGATGGGTGGGACAGGTGCTGATGAGCCAGTCCCAAGCTGCAAATTAACAGCCTGTTTCCTATAGCAAGAATCAAATAGAGTAAAACAGCACTTCATTTAGCTTTGATATGAATGCTTTCATTTCCAGCACCATCCAAGTAACATCCTTATTTGGTAAACTCTGGGTAAGCTCTAAGTCCAGAGTAACACAAAGTAGTTCTCATTTTTCCATTAAGGAATAATATATGCTTTGATGACTTGGAAGGAAAGCTAAACATTCTTTTTCTTAAGCTACTTATGTCTAAAATAATAATGCCTCTTCAATAGATATTTTCACCCTATGGTAGGTTTTGCTCCTTTGGCACTTCTTGTTTTGATTTTTCTATAGAATCTAGATCAGGGACAGGGAGGAGTAGTTTAAATGTGTTTCACAAGATAGGACATACCTAGGCTTAGATGCTTCAATCTGCATTTAAAAAAAAAAAAATAAAAATAAAAATAAGAAGCATTAAAAAAAAAAAAAAAGGAAAAAATAAGAAGCAAAACCCACTGGGAACACAGGAAGTCATGTTCTGATGACAGGTTGTTCTCCTTTCCTTTCTCCTGTGGATGTCTTATTCTTAGTAGGACACAGAGACTGTGTGATTTAACTAGTCATTTGTGTTTAACAGTGTGCAGCAAGCTGCAGTTTCAAATTAGATGATGTTTGCTTCATCAGGCCAATAACTACCACAGCAGTACCGACTGTCCACACTGCTGTTTCACCACAGCTCAGCTAACTTGGAAAGGGAAGAGAGTGGGAAGTAGCTGTGGGAGTAGCTGAGAGTGGGAAGTAGCTGTGGCCTCTGGGTTAACTCCGCTCTTATCTTTCTTCCATTCTGAGGATTTGCTTTGCAGAAAATATTTTGCTCTACTTAGTATTTTCTCCTCAATATACAAGAAAGACTTCTCAAAAGAAACATGACGATAGGGATGCAGAGGAGTTCAGTGCACTGTGCACAAAGATTAAATGCTTCCCACCAGGGATGGTGGGGTCAGCACTTCCTAGACAGTCCAGTGCATTTTACATTTGCAAAGTGAGAGCAATTTTTTCCCTGTAAACAAAGGAAGCTTTTTGTTTTGAATAAAAGCAGTCCTTTGAGTACAGTCCTATGTATGTTTCTGCAAGCACAGTGGGATGACCCATGGAAAGAGCCACATCTACTCTCCCTTAACAGGAACTCCTCTTGTTACCTAAATCACCATCTATTTGATCTCAGTGATGGAATGAAGTAACAAAAGTCCCATGTCATGGCACTTAAGATGGATTTTCTTTTTTTTCTCTCAGTGGCAAAGGCAGCTTGAAGTTCACCTACCAGACATGTGCTGTAAGGTTTTATCAGTCTCTGCTGTCACCAATGATGAGTTCCCTCTTGACTAATTCATCAAGGCAGGAAACTTGAATAAGTTCTCACACAACTGTTTCTTTAAGGTACCAATCTATGCCTAATATTAAGAAAAAAACAAATATATAATTTTCCAGTATATCCATGTTTTAATTTTGATGATCAAATAAATGCGATGGCTGCTGAAGTGGCACACAGAAGTAATTCTCATTTAATTTAGATAAGGCAGGGATGAGGGGTACTCCAGTAAGCAATCTGAGGTTCCCATGTGGGAAGTACATATTTTTGTTCAAACCTGTGATGTTTAACCGTACACGAGTCAACTTTCCATTAAGACACTCCAATTGTGCCATTTTGGTTGCAGTCCTGAAAGTGGGTGGTTGTGAGCCTACCTGTTCTGAGCAGAGTCTAGAGCAGTCATATCAGCATCAGGTAATGACACCCTAGAGCTGACAGGCTTCCAAAATCTTTTTTGTCTCACAACTGGTACAAATCTTCATAATTTATTTGGATTATGGGGCTGGTAATATAGCACTGAGTAGCAATTAAACATTTTAGTTTCATTTCATTCTGTCAAATACACCTGACACTTTTTATGTGCAAGATTGTCAGGTATAAAGCCGTGTGTCTCATTATATGCCTATTTGTCACCTCCCTTCAGATCACTGCCACAAGTGATGCAGGTAAAGTGTCCCCTACTCTTAATTCTTTTAACTCACTCATTTTGCAGGAAGAATTTATAAAAGATGTGCCTATAGATTCCTGTAAATCAGATCAAGTGCTGCTACTGCCTCATTAGAAGTAAACACATAGAAAAGAAAAATGTGCTTCCATTTAAAATATAATTTTTTTTTTAAGGCTGGAATAAAGACATTTCCTTTGTTATGGTGCCATTTGGAAATGGGAATATATTTAATTGTGAATTATGTATGCTTCTGCTGTTTCAAAACTCAACAGACAAAGATATGTCCATGCAAATCGAGGCTGGCATTGGTACCTGGAATCCCAGTGAAATCCAGTGAGCCGAGACTCCCGTAGCAGCAGTGCCATCAGATGTGCCACAGTACAGTTTACATTTTCCTTTACTCTTTTTAAGTTAGGCTGAGATTCTTTTGGCATCACATTAAATATATACATAGTGCATCAATTTAATAAAAAACTATCATAGAAATTTCTCATCTTTCAGCTATTCCTTTATTTAGTGAATGTATATCCTGTTTGATTACGATTTGCCCTTGGTGGCCCAGGAGGCACTGTAAGGCTTCAGTTTTAGCACTGCTGAATAGATACTGTAATCATTTGATCACTGTGGAACTCCTGGTTGTTTACTTACTGTGAAACTACTGATTCTCTAGCAAGTGTTTCTAATTTGTGGGGAAAAAAAAAAATTCACAGCCTATTCACTGTGTTAATGTTGTCTTTGCTCTTTTTGCCAGTGCTGAGAATTTTTATGCATATGGTTTAAAATGCTGCTCTTGCTATCTGCTCATCTTATACACATCAACTTGGGGATGTATCAGTGTCAAATAGGGCATGACAGTTTCAAAGAGTACTTAAAAGGTAAACCTGTGACATGACAAGTAATGTAAGAATGCCTGATCTGAAAGGGATCACAAAAACCTGTAACAAGTGTATGAATCCCTGCCATCCAGATTTCTGTTTCTGCATAATAAGGGCTGGCACGCAAGCTGGAAGGCAACTAACAGGATAAATCCCACCTCTGTTGATGACTTCATAGGTGCGGGTCTGTCGTAGTTCAGCCCCGATCGGGACCAGACTACGCAGTCTCTCTCCCGCTCCCCCCACCCTCCGAGAGAACAGGGGGAGATGATATAAGAAAAACGGCTCAAGGTTTGAGATAAGGACGGGGAGAAATCCTTAAAGTTACCGTCACGGGCTAAACAGACTCGACTTGGGGAAAACTATTCATTTATTTCTAAAATTAGCAGGAGAATGAGACAGAGAACAAGATAACCTCCCCCCACCCCTCCCTCTTCCCAAGCTTAACATTATCTCTACTACCTTCCCCTCCCGAGCGGCACAGGGGGGGAAAAGGGAATGGGGGTCGCGGTCAGTTCATCACGCGTTGTTTTACGCCGCTGTATCATCGTCGGGGGAAGAACTCCTCGCATTCCTCCTCTGCTCCAGCGTGGGGTCCCTCCCACGGGCCACAGTCCTTCATGAAACTGCTCCGGCGTGGGTTATCTCTTCCACGGGGTGCAGTCCCTCTAGAACAGCTGTCCCAGCGGGCCCTCCACGGGCCACAGCCTCCTTCAGGCCTCCACCTGCTCCGGCGTGGGGTCCTCCACGGGCTGCAGGTGGATCTCTGCCCCTCTGTGGACCTCCATGGGCTGCAGGGGGACAACCCGCTCCACCATGGTCTTCACCACGAGTTGCAGAGGAATCTTGGCCAGAAGCCGTATTACTCCTTCCTCCCCCTCCTTCTGAACTGACCTTGGCGTCTGCAGCCGTTCCTCACAACAGGCTGGCAGACGCCTCTGAGGATCCTTTTACATCTTATTCACTTCTCATCTCCTCTCCACTTCTTGCAGCCGGGCCGGGCCGAGTTGGGCCCAGTCGGCTGCCCGGCGGGAGGCCAGAGGGTGAGGCCTGCAAGGCCCATGAGGCTCGCGCCTCCCCCTCTCTGCCCCCCGCTCAGCTGCTTCACATCTTCTCTCCTCTCTTTTTCCTGTTTTCCCCTACTTAAATACGTTATCGCAGAGGCGTTATCACGGGACATTCTGCTACCAATTGGCTCGGCCTTGGCCAGCAGCGAGTCCGCCCTAGGCCCGGCCGAGTCCACTGAACAAAGGGGAGCGACTTCCAGCAGTTTCCTACAGAAGCTACCACCTTAGGCCCCCCCTCACTAACAAAACCAGAACAGGGTCCAACAGAAAGCAGTGCTAGTGCTTTAGTGAGGAGCAAATTCAGCCACAGAGGAGACTGGGGTACGGCTAGCAGAGACTCTTCTCATTTTTTTAATACTCTAGGCCCATTTTACTGAGGTTTCAAAGAAAAGGTGGGTATGAGAGGGGCCTGGGGCTGGGCAGCCTTTCCTCACACAGTACTTCTTCCTTTGAGCCAACATGCAGACTGGGCCAGCAGCATTCGTACCGCTTGTGAGCCTGGTGTTCAGGTGGCTTGTGCTTATTAAGCAAATAATTTAAGTAGAGGTGCCTGAACAATGGAGAAAATAGCTATGAAGATTTCCCAAGACGTTTCTATCTCAATTGTAAAAAGTTGAGCAAGTTTCAATAAATTTCATTATTTATTCAAGTGCAGTCAGGATTGAGAGTGAGCTTTGGAAATGCCTTATTCCCCTTTTTCGTCTGTCCACCCATCCATTTGTCCAAAAAGAAGTGATAAACTGAAAACCCAACATATAAAATTGGAAAATTGAAAATCTGGAAAAAGTATTGAAATTTAAGAACTAAAAGCCTCTTTTTTCTTTTTTTTAAAGCACAAAAGCTGTTCTTTGAAAAATGTTAGCTAGTGCTATTGTCTCGTGCACTTTAAAAGCCTTCAAACTGCAAAACCATTAAATATAAGTTAAAGAGTTAATTAAGTGTTAATCTTGACCTATTAACTAGGCAGTTTCAGTCTTTCAGTAATTAATAATTCTGTTTCGTTAGGATATGCCATTTCTCTCAGCTTTTCATCCTAGCCTGGTTTGTGCCATGTTGATTTGCACTGTCTTTAAAAAAAAAAAAAAAAAAAATTTCTTTCACTGTTACCAAATAACGGAATGTTAGTGGCAGGATCACTAAAGAAAGACCGTGAATGCTAGATTATTGCTTTGCAGATTTTTGTATTCTATATTTGCCAGGGTTGTCCGTGCAGTATCTTTGACAAGGTGATTGGTGTCACAGCTTTGTTATGACCTCTTAAAGTATGTCATGTGACATGAATGAGTCTTGCAATTGTACACAGGCTGGGGTGGGGGAATATGATTTAATGCATTATTACATAGTTTTTAAGTCTCTCTAATCTCTTTTTATACAAGTTTAGCAATTTTACAAAACCCCATTTGAGCTAAATCATGTTAGAAGGGGTCTAATAACAGGTATATTTCTTAGTATCACATCACATTTCATTTAAAAAGCAAAAACACCACAAAAGCATTACTAAATATCACTGTGATGCAACGGTTTGGAATTCACCATGCATTTTCTCTGAACCGTGCAATTGATATCTGCTTGCAGAGATACTACAAAACAAAACAGATAATAGATGCTCACAACATTAGTGTGTGTACATATCTATATGTGTGTATCTATAGATGTATACACACTGATGTCATAAGCATGTATACATATTGTGGTGTATTACTGCTATAGCTTAATCCTCTTAAAAGCAATATTCTTTTCCCAGATGATCTCCTGCTAGCATTTATCACTTTTATTCTTTTAATGATTGATACTTTTTTCTATGATGTGCTATTTGGTACATGGATTTAACAGTTTTATTAATTTGAGAGGTTTCATCTGCACAATAAAATGGCTCAGTATCACAAAGGAAGTATCATAAATGAATTGATTTGTCACCTATCAGAATGTAATCCAGCAGTGATTTCATTATTGTGGTTATTTCCCTTCAATTATCTGCAAACTTGAAATGCTGCATAACATGCCCGTATCGACAGAGGAAAAAAATGTAAATGTGACTGGGTTGCACAAATAACTTCCAGATTATTGGTGCTTCATGTTAATTTCTTTTCCTTAAGGCATAATCTTCCTTGAGATAAACTAAATATTTATCTGAGTGTTTTAAGTGAGGTTGGTCTCCTGAGCAAACAACAGATAAGATGTCTAAAATTTTCAGTATTTGAACGTGTAACACTGTTGTTATGGAGAGCTGTGTGCATCCAACATGATACAGTTTCTCTGTAAGACAGACTTCATCATACCTATCACTAATGGGATCATAAGAGAATTATATAAAATGCAAACTCTTCTTATCGCTGTGAGTATTTAGAACAATACAGGATGAGTGTTTCAACATACACAACTAGAGTTTTCAACAGAGCAAGTCTGCAGAAGTGACGTTGAATGGAGATACTAAATTCTCCCAGGTGTCTTTGAAAGTCCCAGCCTAAAACTCTATGGCTTTATTCACATATTTACCCCACAAGTTACTGTCTTTTCCCCTGTTGCGAAAAGGTAATTTAAGCAGTATTACTTTGTTCTGAGATGAACCTGGAACACTCCTGTGATGTGTTACCACAACCCAGCTACAGGGTGATGATTTCTTAAACAGTGAATTTTTAAACTTAGAGATCAAGCGAGTATTGTGAGATGCACTAAATTCTCTGGGATTCTGATTGCTTGAGAATCTGGTGGAAAGTATGAGAAATGCTATTGCTGAGTATGCTGCAGCTCATCTTCTTATCTAAAAGTAGCTGATTATACCCTATTAAATGAAATTTCTAGCTCTCTGTACCACCAACACTGAATGTTGTGCTTCACATAATACAACTGAGTGGCACTCTAGGACTCCTTGATTTTCTGGTGAAAACAAATCCCAGGAGTGGTCATCAGGATCTGTCACCTGTTCTGTATTGCAGTCATGCCTGGAGACTGGGGACTAGTTCTGCTGGGCACCTGCCTGATACTATTTAAAGAGTTTGTGGCTTCTCATATGAATATTGGAATAAACATTAGATGGACATAGCTTTCAGACAGTTAAAGAATAATATAAATTCATACCCAGAGGGACATCACAGTGCTACATTTTGAGTCCCTTTTATTAAATCTCACTCATTAGTGTATTAAGTTCCGTTTAACCTGTTAGAGATCTCTTAGCAAGACACCAAATATTGATTTATGGGCTTTGGATACTTGAACATCTACCACATTCCCAGGTAAATCAATCCAATTGCTAATTATCTTGTAACTTTACAAGCTTTACTTTATGTTAGTCAGAATTAGCCAGATTTCAGTTTCTAAATGCTACTTCTCTGTATACCTGTAATGCGCACTTATATACTTCAGTCATTCTAGTATCCCTTTGCTGAACAGTTTCCAATAGTTTTTGGCATCCTTTTTGAAATGCAGTTGCTGGGCCAAGACGTCCGGCAGGTTGCCGTACAGAGTATGCCAATATTTCAATAGCAGATAAATGGAAGTGGGTGGAGTTTACCCAATTCTAATCTGAGTGGTAGAGGAGGGTTTATCTTGGTCATTTCTAGACTTCTGTCTGTTTAGGACTTTCTTTAATCCAGAGACTTTAAGAAGCATATTTTCTTCATTTTTCGAATGATTTGTAAAATTAGTGTCAGGCTATGAGAAAATTATAAGATCGTGCCTCAGCAGAAGCCATGATTAAACAGACACAATTATGATTTTTAAGACTGAATAGACAGAAACTGAACTAACTGGTCCCAAGCCAGAGCACTCGGTGCAGGGAGGATATTCCTACTGGTATACAGATCTTGAAATGCTGCAGGGAACCAAGGGGAATGAAGAGGTGTGTTTGTTCCTTCTCCAGGGATGTAGCTTTGCTGCCTTTCGCCAGCTCTCTTACACTTGAGAGCGAAGGAGTGTAACAGAAAACAGTAAAGAAAAAAAATGTATCCCAAATTGCAGTAACAGTTTATTGATATCCCACATTTTAATCTTTAAAAGCACTGAAAATTACTAAAATTAAATTAATTATCTCAAGTAAAATAAAAGCGAGAAAGCATGAGCAGTTCCTTGCTTCAGCGTGTTCCTTCTGGTTAAGAAACTGGGTGGAATTAAACAGGAGCACATTGCTACAGAGTATCGCACTACAAATACAACATTTTACATGACATTTTCTGACATCTGAAGTCAGAAAGACAGGTGTATTCACATTATGTTATTCTTTCTTCCTGGGTGTTGCTTTCATACACTGTATGCGGGTACATCAAATTATTCGCATGCACTAATTCTAGGTTTCATTCATGGGTTTGCAAGATGAAGACAGTCAATGTCAAACATGGGAAAATTAATAAACCTGAAATAAATTCAAGGTGAACAAGTATCCCTGCTTTCTGTCTTGACTGTTTCATTACCACTCTGATTCATAATAACTAATAAAGTCTTACAATATGTCTAGCATTAAAATAAGCTAATATGTGTGAAGCATATCTTGCACGTTAATTCTGTGGCAAGAAACGAGTGTCTCCATTAGGCTGTGTTTGTATGAGAGGAGGTTACAAATGTACCTGCAGTAGGCTAACATGTCTAAAAACTCACAACTAGTGAAAAAATCAGGAAAATATGAAATTTTTTTAGTAACCTCAAAATGAGTTCATAACTAAACATTCAAAATTTTTGATGGTTACCTTCTGCTTATAATATTTCCATTTTTGCTAAAAAGACTTCTCTCTGGTCATTCATTTTGCTTCTAGTTACGTAATATGATAGTATGGATACCCAGTGGGACAGAAGATTAAGATATATGCTGTATCTAAGTGATCATAGCTGATCAAGTCAGAATCACCTAAGAATATACTCCTTTTTATATTTTTTTTTCTTCTGTATGTTGTTTGCATGTTTTTCTTTTATGTTATACAGCAAAGACTTAACTGTTTATGGAGAGAAAGAAAAAGGATCTTTTATTTCTTTGATCTTGTATCATTGAGTTTACTTCACTGTCGTGGTTTTGTTAGTGAGGGGGGGCCTAAGGTGGTAGCTTCTGTAGGAAACTGCTAGAAGTCGCTCCCCTTTGTTCAGTGGACTCGGCTGGTCCTAGGGCGGGCCCGCTGCTGGCCAAGGCCGAGCCGATTGGTAGCAGAATGTTCCATGATAACGCCTCTGCGATAACGTATTTAAGAAGGGGAAAACAGAAAAAAAAAAAGAGAGAAGAGAAGATGTGAAGAAGCTGAGCGGGGGCAGAGGCGCAGGCCTCATGGGCCTTGCAGGCCTCACCCTCTGGCCTCTTGCCAGGCAGCCGACTGGGCCCGACTCGGTCCAGCCCGGCTGCAAGAAGTGGAAAGGAGATGAGAAGTGAATAAGATGTAAAAAAAAGATCCTGAGACATCTATCAGCCTGTTGTGAGGAACGGCTGCAGACGCCAAAGTCAGTTCAGAAGGAGGGGGAGGAGTAATGCGACTCCTGGCCAAGATTCCCCTGCAGCCTGTGGTGCAGCCTATGGTGGAGCAGGTTGTCCCCCTGCAGCCCATGGAGGTCCACGGAGGAGCAGAGATCCACTTGGAGCCCGTGAAGGACCCCACACCGGGGGAGGTGGATGCCTGAAGGCAGCTGTGGCCCGTGGAGGGCCCGCTGGGACAGCTGTTCTGAAGGGACTGCACCCGTGGAAGAGATGACCCATGCCGGAGCAGTTCCACGAAGGACTGTGGCGTAGGGGTGGGACCCCACAACGGAGCAGGGGAGGAATGTGAGGAGTTCTTCCCCCAACCATGAAGCAGCGGCGTGAAACAACATGTGATGAACTGACCACAACCCCCATTCCCTCTTCCCCCCTGTGCCGCTCAGGAGGGGAAGGTAGTAGAGATAATGTTAAGCTCGGGAAGAGGGAGGGGTGGATGGAGGTTATCTTGTTCTCTGTCTCATTTTCCTGCTGTTTGTAGTAATAAATGAATAGTTTTCCCCAAGTCAAGTCTGTTTTGCCTGTGACGGTAACTTTAAGGATTTCTCCCTGTCCTTATCTCAAAACTCGAGCTGTTTTTCCTTATATTTTCTCTCCCTGTTTTCTCAGAAGGTGGGGGGAGTGAGAGAGAGACTGCATAGTCTGGTCCTGATCGGGGCTGAACTACGACATTCACTTTCAAAATAGGATCAAGCAATGTGAATTTCATTAAGGCAAAAGTGGGAAAAAAGATGAATTGCATGAGTTAGCTTTCTCAACATCTCAGCTAGAACAATACTTTATTGCTCCCCTTCAGTGTAACATTGGTATGCATATCTTTGCAGAGAAACTATCTGAAAATATCCAAAGGAAGATCTGAAATGTAAAATCCAAGCCCAGTTTTCATTATGAGGGATAACAGTAGCACGCTGGTGTGTCATTGTTACAGGCCATCAAAAAGCCACAAACATGAAACAAGCTTAATATTGATTCATCCTTTATCCACTCACAACAGCATCAAGATGCAGTTCTGACCTTGGTTATGTATCAATATAGCCAAATTAACTTGGCAAAATTACACCAATTTTAAGCCACAGTGGGACCAAAATCCCACCTTCAATGTTTGCAACAGTAGGTTCTAAGCAAAATCATTTTCAAGTACTTAATCATCATCAATGTATTCTTCTTCTCATTTGTTTGAACAGTCATCTAATGTGATCTTTTTTCAGTTTTAAAAAGTAAAATTGGCTTATTTTTTTTATTTATGGGCCACATTATCGATCATACAAACAGGTAAAAGCAATAAAGAAGAAAATAATGAAGAAAAATATCACTCCCTTTGAGATGACATGATCAGTTGTTGATATTCAAGATATCCAGTTTCTGCCTATTGAATGCAACAGCTACTCTAAAGAAACTGAAGGAAGCACTGACCAGCCCTTTGGTATGAGCTGCAAGTATCAAGAGAGCTGTTTGCCTATAAACATGTCACATTTCATTAGTACTTCTCCAGATCTTAAGGAAATCCTGGTTCATGTGATAGTAAGTGTCCATCTACCTTCCCTCCAATAAGACATAGAAGTGGGTAATTATTTTTTTTTCTTCTTAACCATATTATATTTGCTGAAACTATGATTTCCAAATAACTCATCCCATTTGGAGAATTTATTTTTTACTTGCCAAAAGAATTTTACTTTAAAAAAATTCTGTGAATGAGCACCAAAAAAACCAGAGATGGAAAGGATGACAGTGGTATTATTCTCTCACTTATGATGAATAAGTTATGCAATGGATTCCTGTCCCTGTTCTAGCTAGTGCTGAAGAAATACCCAGAATATTTTATAATGTATGTGTTTGCATCTTTTCTTTGTAGCTTGGTAGAATGTGATTCAGATGTTTGCTCTGGTTTATGTAGATGCTGGGTTTTTATGCAGGTCTCCTTAATCTTAAAGTGACTTGACTACCAGATTATAAGGGGAGTACCTGTTTTTCACTTCTTTTCTCATTAAATGAATATTTAAGAAATCTCCCTATAATGTTGGACATCTTGAAGAGAAAATGCTAACAGCAGTTAGAATATTTTATAATACATTCGTTAAAATAGTCTTTTTAAAATGGACTTGTCAACTCAAGTCCTATTTAGAACTTCAGCTAATTCGGGTTTCCAGCATCTTTGATTCATTTTCTACTTCACACACTTGAGGTACTGAGTCTAAGAAGAATTAAAATGCCTCATTCCACCTCTGCGTTGTGATTGCAGCGTAAAATTAGCCTTTCATTTTCATTTATATTAATTACATCAGGACGGTCTTTAAGAAAATAAAGCAAATTATTTCTTTCACACAAAATTATTTTATGTAAAATGAAAGCAAAGGCTTTTTTTTTTTTTTTGTGCAAAGAAAAAAGTTCCTTCATATTCAAAAGTAAATTTGGTGGGTTTTTTTACTGGTCCATCAGATCAAACTGCAAACCGAGATGCTTACACAGTGACAGGGAACCACACTCAGAGTAGCCGGCACGGTTCCCAGCGCAGGGGCCAAGTGGCCGTGTCGAGTCTGCAGGTGTGAGTGGGGATGTGCAGGGAAGGCCAGAGGTCAGCCAAAGTCATCATCACTGGGTGATAAATGTGCTCCTGAGCTGCAAGGCAGCCCATATTTGTCTATGATCCTTGTCACAATCTCATGGTAAATTTACCACTGGTATATTATAGTTTTTGGTGTCCTCCACTGTACAGTGAACAAGTGTCACTACCGGCTCTCCTGTGAGGTGAAGAAGATAAATGTCCATGATTAATGATGTGGACACTATCTAGCAGCAGGAGCCCATCAACCTGTGACAACTTTCTTTTCCATGGACATTAAACTCCTAAATGCTGTCACAGTCCTGCAATAGATTGTAACAGACAGCAGGGAACAAAGAACAGCAAGGCGTTTCATAAACCTTTTCTTTTTCCTTAAGTAGATTAATTTTACTAGTAGTTATTTTTGTCTCCGTTATTTTGTTAGACCCCTAAAAAAGTTTTGGAAAAGGTCAATTTCAGCTATCTCCCAATCCATTTGGCAAATGTTGATTCCCTTCTGGCTGTTCCTGCTGGAGTGTGATCATTACCGTGCTTTCTGTTTGCTACGTTATTTGTTCATGAACGTGACCGACAAAGACCAGCACTGTTCTGGCATCAGGGTATTTATTAACAGAGTGCTGCAGGAACACACAGCTTTGGTCCTGGCTAGGTCTGATAGAAACAGTGGGTAATTCTTTCTCTTCTAAAGTCTTAGAATTGACAGATGTTTTAAAAGGCAGAATACTTTTCTTTCTTTCTACAGGTGATCTTTTTAAATCAAACAGTGGCGGCAAAAAAAAAAAAAAAGAAAAGAAAAGAATGGAACCACTTACAAAAAATATTGAGGTGTTCGTGTACTCCAAACAAAATAATCAGAATTTGATCTGTAGTGATCACCCCCAAAACTACACAGCGTGAGAAATCTTAAGTAGAATAACCAAGTGACAATATTAAGAGTAGACTTCAAATGAAAGTGAGTTATCTCAGCCTTGTTGGAAATCAGGAGCTGCAAGAGGGCCGAGGCCTGGGGACCCTGTCCTCTCCGCTGGCCTGCTTCCAGCAGAGCTGCGGCTGCTCCAGTGCTGCTCGCGGTGCCCGGCTGTGCCGGGCCACGGACAGGGAAAAGGTTGAGTGCAGCCAAGTGAGCAGAGGGTCCTGTCTCTGAGCAGGGCCTGAGGACCAAGACCTGCTGGAGGAAGGTTTTAGCATTCGGCAGAAGTGGCTGATGGTGAAAGGGCACGTTTGCTGTGGGAAGGGTGGCTGTGACGGACACGGGTCTCGGCTCTTTGAGTTCCCCTAGAGCACTGCAGCTAGGTCTTGAAGACAGAAACTAGCCTCAGTAAAGTGCCAGACATGTGCAGCAAAATCTGCAGTCCCTTCCTTCTGGTCTGAAAAGCACCGAGGGAGAGGGATGCAGGCTGGCTCCTGGGAGCACTCCCTGCCCAGGGCAATGTTGTTTCTCCTCATGGTGCTCTTTCCCAGATGCCATCTTACACCTTTCATTTCGAATCACACAGTTCACAGTCAGCAGTGCAGTGTTCCCTGAGAAAGAGTTAATCTCTAAATAATAATTTCTCACAACTGTGCTTAACAGATTCTCGGCTTTCCTAACTAAGAATACAGCAACCTGCACTTAGAAAGCTGAATTTTCCTTTAAGTTGTTGTTTCTTTTTTTCCTCACACTCCACTTTTTTATTTATGTGGTACAGCTGTGAGTGAACACTGATAGAGAGCATTTTATTCTGTCTCAGGTGTGAAAACAGCTGCATGAGTTGTGAACATGACATCTTCACTTGAGTACATTAATACATCCCATATGTTATTGACTTATGAAATGAATACTGATTGTAAAGAAGAAACATAACAAAGGAAGGCTGAGAACTGTGGCCTGCCCACAACAGCTACCTTTATCAGCAAGAAAAGGGCTTTTTAGAACTTACCATGCCTATAACATGTTAATTGCACCAGCCACAGACCCTGGGTGACAGGGTTTTTTTTGGTACAGAGGGCACAGAGAGATGGGATGTGGAGACTTGTTCTCACAGCAAAGGCAGCCAGTATAAGAGAGGAAATTTGGAGGGAGAGACTGTGCGAGAGTGATACACCAGGAATTCCTTTGATTCTGTTAATCAGTTCCCAAAACAATGTCTTTAAATTTCTAAAAATGCAGGAATGACTTGGGTGCTTTTGGGGGAGGGGAGGAAGCAAAGATGAGTTATATTCCTTCTGCCACGATGTAATTCCAGCCTCCTTTCACAGCTGTAAATCTCCCTCAGAAAGCTTTGAGAGTCTTTTTGAGTGTTAAAAGCTTGGGTGGTCAAGGTCAGGTGAGTTCCTTCCTCCCTCTTTCCCCAGACAATGAATACTTTTAAGAGGCCTACCCTTCTAGTTAGGTTTCATTATCTGCACTTTTTATATTCCTCTCCCTACAGGAAACAAAGAGGCACATACAGCCAGCGAGGGGCTCCACTGGAGGACTGTATAATTCCGAACGTAGATTTAAAAGCGAAAAATCCTTCTTTTCTTTTCTTGCATGTTCCCAGAAGATATGATCAATATCTAATGAAGCCACGTAGACGTAGATCCATTCACTCCTACATGTTACAATGCTATCTTCTGAGCCATACCTAAGAATATTATGTTGCACAAAAAACAAGCACCAAAAAATAGCTTCCAAAAGAATAAAATGCTCTGATCTTAAAATACTGCAAATCTTTCCTGGGCTGTGTTCAGGTTCTGCTCCCTTCACATGCAGAAGATACTGCATGTGACAATTCTACTTTTTATTCGTATGTGTCCAGTTTTGAAAACCCGCTTTGATTTGTGGAAGAATAGCACATGCTCTTGCAGATAATAGGACATGTTAGGCATTTTAACAGAGAGCAGCTTGAAAACACTGGCTTGTTCCAACAGTGATTTTAAAAGTATAGGGTGATGTTCTGGAAGGAAGTTATACCTTCCTTTCCTGTTGGTTACCTTAAAAATCTGTCATCTTTCTCTGTAAAAATGCTGCAAGTAGCTGTGCTTCTCAAAGATTAAATTACAGTCTGCAGCATATATGTCACATAAATTCCTTAAATTTTTAAAATTGTTGTCTTCCTGTTATTGTCTTATATTGACAAAATTTCTGTACCTTTTAAAATGGAGGTCTGCTTATTAGGACCCTTCCAAGTCAGGTCTTGAGACACTTGTTTATATTGTGAAATAGGATAAAGGTTTAATCATAATCATCTGCCGTACTGAATATGATTTGCTGTGATTTACACTGACAGGTCAGTTACAGTCATCGTTATGCCAAGTCCAAATACAACAACATTCCATAATGAAGACAAGTGCACAGACAGTGAGTTTTAAGAAACAGAGTGGACTATTTGTTCTATGTGTAAGAAGAGGTATGTTGTGGAACTGTGTGTACTGGGCATGTAGAAGGAGCTAGTAAAAGCCGTGAATGTTCAAACCATTTCTGTATTTATAGCTAAATACTCATTTAAGACAGAGGCTTTATTTTCAGCAGACTGTTTTTCAGAGGTGCTGTTCTTTCAGTGGGGTCTAAGAAGCAGGTGCCTTTGTGGCTGCAGTAGGTATCTTCAAAAGGACGAATTTCCAGAAACTGCATGGGTTCCTGGGCCTCTCAGAAAAGATACCACAGTTTTAACAAGAGCTGGAAGAGTGCCAGAACTACCTGTCTGCAGGATTAATTCTCAGCTCTACAGAGAATCTTACCTTGTAAATCTAAACTGAATTAAAGACTGTATCCTAAATTCCTTTGGTTTCAGCAAGACTTTGGATCTGAATAGCCATATATATCAGGATTTTAGTGCTGGATAATCTAACTTATTGAAGAATCTTGTCATTTATGGCATCATGCCAGTAACTAATCAAATCAAAACCTTCAACTTCTTACACATATCTACGGGAGAGCTTTTTTTCCTTCTTGTTTCTCTTCAGGAAAGAATCCAGGATATTTACAATATAGACCGTGTTGTTTTTCCCAGTTCGTTCTTTCATTTTTCAGATGTCAGAATAGTTTTAACTGGGCCTTGATTTTTTCTTTATTTAAATCTATGAAGCCTCTCTTACCAAGACCTCAGTTTCTGTATGGGTTGTGTTAGTCAAAACAAACATATGTTTCTTAAAAAGCATTATAAACCAGGTTTATCATTTTGGAAGAATAAATCTGGATTTCTGAATGCATGATTCTGGCATGCACATATACCTCCTGGTTGCAGAACTCCTCACTTACTGTTTGTATTTGAACTGGTCTGTGTAATGAAGTTATAAGAATAGAGTCACCGTTTCCATAGCTGAAGTTCCCCATTGTATGGATGCCTGGCAGGAGATAGATCACTTTCAGCACCTTCTGAAAATTAAGTGCTTCCAGTGGAGAACAAAAACACAGCAGCACCCAAACTGACATTTTAGGATGGGAGCAGGATGCTGAGTGAGACAAAAGCATGGCAAATATAAACAAGTGGGCTAGAAAAACTTGCTGCATATTGTCTATGTTTGCTCTTGTCTAAATTTAGATCTTTCTTATAACCTGGCTGCACGAACACATCCAGACAGGCACAAAATTCCTGCTGTTCTGCTAGGTCTCATTATCTGCATATATTAAAATTGCTCTAAAATTACTCTGGCTTTAAGTAGGACTGCTCATGGTAAGTATTCGGTGTCCTAAACAGTATTTTAGTGGGATTTAGTCCCAGGCTTAAAGTCAAGCACACATTTTGGTGTTTGAGTGACTCAGACAAAAAACACTATCTTCCTAAATCGAAGTCAATACTACAATATGATCTCTTGGTATGGTAACCATTCTGACCTGCCCAAAGCCTAGCCAGCTTCCTGGATTTGTTTCATTTGACTCTGTGGACGATGGAACATGAAAAAGAAGTTACGTGGCAAACATCCACCTCATTTCCAGCATGATGATCATGGCTGAGGGCAGTATCTGTCACACGTGTAGGGCAGGGCCCAAGCTCCCACCTCTGAACTGGCTGAGCATCACCTTTCCCCCTCACTCTGCCTCGCCCTGCAATCAATGCTCTGCGGGTGTGCTCAGCCCAGTGTGCTCAGAGCATTCACCAGCTGGGTCCCCACCACAAACTCGGTGATTTCCATCTTTGATTTCACTGGAAAACTGCCAATAGCCTATTGTAATGTCAGTTCATTTCTAATTGCTGTAGAATATTTGCAAGGTAATAGAGACAGATATTTCTGCACTGGGTGCACAAACACTATAAAAACCTTAAACTGTAAAACAGGAAGGGAAATCCACGTGCTATCCTGATGGTAGGAGGAAATTCCAAATGCCAGCAAGGACGTTTGGGTGGGAGAAAATAATTACAGGGTTTGCTTGAGATTTTCCCTTTCTTTCCTGTAATTATTTTTTATTATTTATTCCTTTGAACTATTGAGATATTGAAGGCAAAACCTGAATAATGTCCTTTTCTGTCATACCCAGCAAGACAGTAGGAAAAGGCATCACATTTTTAGGATAAAGAAAAACCACAGCAGCTTTTAACGGCTGATGTCAGGCTAGTAAGTGAACCACATATTAAAAGCTCTGCTGCACAGCCAAAGACAGAACTCATCCATTTTCTGGTATGTCTCTTGCACGTAAGTCAGAGTGCAAATTCACCACTCATATGTATTGACAGTTGAAAAACAGGCTGGCATTTGCATAGAGTGAAGCAACTATAGAAATACTCAGTATGAACTCTGAGAACATGCTAAAAGCAAATGCCCAGTTGCAGTAAAAAGGCAGATGGCCTAGGTGACCCTGGCCCTAGTGTTGTTAAAACCGTGTTTAAACATATCAGGGAATACTTCTACCACTCCTTTTCTACCCCACGTTTCTGTCCCTAACTTCAAGTGGGAAATGTCACCAGCACCTCCAAGTATAAAAAAAACCCTGCCTGTTTCTACTGCTGGCAGTTTCTCTAGTCTGCACAGACGGGGTACTTCTTTCTGAAAAATCATGCCATAAATTGCACAGACAGCTGTTGTGATTCTGTCCTTGCACCCATTTCCCCGCTCCCTGTCTGCCAGAGAAGATTCACCTTTTCTGAAGCAGTGTGAAGAAACTCCTGTGCTTCTACTAGAAATAAGAAACAGTGAATTCTTTAACTGTCTTTTATGGCTATTAAACAACCAACCTCGTTTAGCCAAAGTTTACTAACCATCCAATCATTCAAAACTTTGGAAAGAGGCTGTTCCGGGCGATCTGTCCTGCTGCAGAGGAAGCTGTGTATTCAGCATCCCTTGGAGGAACTACAAACCCAAAAGATGCCTGCTTCGTCCAAGAACATGGCTGTCAGTTGAGTGTTTGGCATGTGCACCTGCAGACCTATGTTCTAAGACTCTTCAAGGGCTTAGGTTTTTCCCCTTGTAGCTGAAAGCCTCCTCCACGAGGTTTGTGTGTTGTTTGTTTCTCTTTCTGTGTGTTAGGCAGCATCTGATAACACACTGCACTGGTAACAAGGGGAAAAGAGTAGATCTTTGCATGCTTGCTCAGAAGTGACTAAGGTTTCCAGCGAGGGAGGGAATGGATCTGTGCCTCCTGGGAGAGACCATGGACCAGAAACACAGCCGGAGCCCACGTGGGTAGAGGCAGGAGTTACCTTCTCTGTGCCCAGACACAACTGCTGTCTGAGCACACTCCAAAGGAGCTCCAAGGTGCCAGGGCACGTGCCTGGCCCTTCCAAACGCAAGCTTAGGATTGATGAAATTTTCTGCTTCACTCCAATCTGGCCCCGGAGGCTCTGCTTTCTTCTTCATTTCTCTCATTTGAGTCTCTATATTTAGTGCAACTGAGACTTTCTGAATTATCTTTCCCCTAACCATGCATATTCCATAATTGTGCCTGCACTTCTGCGACCTTTTTATGACTTGTTACATTTATATGTGTTTTTAATCTCTCTTTCTTTGCTAGATTCCCAGGTTGATAAGTTAATTGTCTTTTTCAGAGTTATATTTAAAAGATATGTGCAACACTTGTTTGAAAAAAAAGTCTTCTGTAGTTTTGAAGTGAGATTCAATACCAGAAATAAGTGATACTACAATTTCCTTGTCCTTCAAAATGCAATTGGAAAATTATATGAAACTCCTGCCTTGCTCATACTTGGAAGCTCCCAAAGAGGTGGTTTCATTTTCATGTCAATGAACTTTAGGAATAATACTCTGACCAAACGTTAAGTAATGGAGATGCTCTGGGTTAAAGTTACTCAGTCAGTTGCCAAAATATTTTTTCCTTTCTGTTCCATATGACAGAAGCTTCTACTGCAACCATAATTTTAGATAGTTAACTTGTTGTCATGTTAAAAAAAAAAAAAAAAAAAAGCAGAACAGAAGAAAGAGCTCCATGAAGAATATCCACTGGATTTTTAATAAATGAGAGCCTGTTTTATCATTTTGTTTTGTTTTGATTATAGGTAATTTCAAAGGGATAGAACTTCCAGGTAGAAAATCCAGGCAAAACAGATGTATCTAATAAAGTCACTGAGTCTTTACCACTGAGTCTTTTTTTTAAGCTATTGATAAACCAAGGTCTACAACTTGTAAGTTTTTTAATTATTTCTCTGTGTGATTTTGTGTTTTCTGCTGGACTGATGTTTTGATTAAAGGGGTTTATGAAATTGGTTATGTTTCTTCATCTGAAAAAAAAAAACCTCATTCTCTATAATTCTTTTTTAAAACTACTACAAATATGCTAATCTAGAAAGGTCCTTTAGCCCTTAAAATGCCTATATTAAATACTAAAGACTAAAATTTTTAAGAATATTTCATCCAAGTTTCATCTCTGTACTGAAACCAAAAGTCAGGTGTGCTTAATATGCTTATAGATTTCATAGTAAATGGCTTGCAAAGCTCTACTCTCAAATTTGGGGGGTTCAGAGCATTTTTTTTCAACTTGAGATGGGTTTTCTTTAATCTGGTGCTAAGGTGAAGTATCATGCAATAGCATTAATGTTATGATTTACTGGATCCTGTTAAATCCAATTCATTGTCTTATATATTTCCATAGCAGATTGGGTGCCTAGTTTCCTTTATAGCTGAATTTTCAAGCATCTTGAAGTATTGACAAAGCTAAACTACTTGCATACTTTAAATACAGAAACCTTAGAAACTTGAAATATCATTTTTTATTTATTTTAATTATTATTTTGCACAGATTGAGGAATAAGCTTTAAAAATTAGTCTGGAAAAGAGCTACCCTTAAGACAATAGTAAAGTCTTTAGATCAGTTCCTTATGTGCATGAAGAAACTTGCACTGACTATGATTTTTAACCTACTCCTTCAGATTTGTCCATGAGACAATTCCAGCAAAGAGAGTTAAATAATCTGTGTGAAACTACAAAGCTAGTGAGAAGTGTTTTATTCAGTTTCATTTGCCTTGATTAAATTTAAGTTCAAATAAGATACAAGATGTGAAATGGATATGTGATATTAGAGATTTTTAAAATACACTTTTGGTGCATTTATTTATTAATAAAAACATTTATGTGTACTGCAAAACCCTTAATACAAAGTCTGCAAAGGTAACCATTTAAGTCACATCAGCATCTGTCCTCTTCATCTCATCTCAAAATATGTGGCCAGCGGAAGTTCAGTATCCCCAGAAATTCTTGTTACAGATTCATGAATGAAAGAACGATACAGCTAACAGACCAGTGGTGGAATTAACATCCGTGGTTTAGAACAAGTCAGACAGAGTCATCACTGGTGCCAATTTCTTTGTTGAACATTTCCATATGTTAATAATAGCAGTAATAGGAAGACTTAGGTTGTTATGTGTAAAAACTAAAATAAAAAATTAATGGAAAATAACACTGAATTTATGCTTTTTCTTCCCAAAGAATGATACTACTTCTTTGTATGGTTATAAAGTAAAAATGGTTTTTATCGAATGATTGCTTTCTCTTGTGACTCACAAAGAGAAAGTATGGGGGCTGTTACAAAAAAGCTGCAGGTCTATTAAATTTACATTCATACCAACATTAGCATTAAAGACTTTGAGACTGATTTCTCATTTGCTACAGTGCAAATGTATACCATATTTTACAAACACTTCAAGGCTGGTTTCTACTGCCAGAACTGTGAAAAGTGCCCAGAGGGTAAACAAGAATCGAGCATTAGCCTGTAGCCAAAGCCTCCAGCTCCAGTCTGAATTAGGACTGTCGAGAAAATGTCTGTAACAAGTCTTTAAGACCACAGTCTTTGCAATGTATTATTCAAAACGTATTACTCTCAATTTCACAGGGAAAGAATGGCTATTTGAGGGTTAGATGTGAAAGTGCTAGCACTCGCACCTCTTTTTTCATATTTGTAGGTAACTTTCTAAATTTTTGAAAGAGTCCTAGGGTAGCAGATTTCTTGAGTCTTCTTTTCCCGTGTGCCGCTTGGCTGTGTCCATCCATGATATTTGCAAGTCAGAATGAGCATAAATAGTTATTAGCATGTGCTGTGCTTCCCTCCTTGAGAGAATTATAAAGAACAAAGGCAGACACTGACTTACCAAATAATTTGCTCTTGACTCTGTACCCAAACAGCCTTTCTCATACTTCAGGAAACACTCAGATTCAAAATCTCTTGTTCCAAGGAAGAGTTGGGTTGGAGAAGAGATCTCTAATATCTATAGATCTGGCCACTGATGATGGCATTTCAGCACTTGTGGTTAGTAATATTTGATCATAACAAGGATTAAAAGATTTAGAAAAACTGCCCAATGCAAAAAGAAGCAAAAGGTTTAGGGGGATTGATTATTTATTCATTTATTGAGGGATGGGGAGGTAGTAGATTTTTATTTAGAAATCAAAGCAATTAAAGGAAACAAAAAAAATACAGTTAAAACATGCAGGTCTTACTTCAGCAAGTGCCTGAAGAAAACAAAACAATATCCCAGCACAAAAAGCACGTGTTCGTTTTGCAGTCAAACCTCCTGAATAACAAAAGCCATAGACTTGACCAAGTAATTTCAGTGAGATATTCTGTAAATTCTCTAGTTCCTGCAAAGTCCTGAATGCTGTGGAAGAAAGTAGCAGAAAACTGAGGATGACTCTCAGGCCCTCACGTCTCAAAACAAATTCAGTTCCCACCTACTCTCCTACTCATTTCATCTTTCCCATGTGAGAGATGGAAGCCCCATCAGATGAAAACCAAACCACGATTTAGTGAGTGAGATAGCAAATAAGGGAAAGGGACTACATTCCTGTCATTTTCTGTTGCTATGATCCTTCTCTTCCAGACTGCCGCAGATGTGATGCAGAATATACCAGATAGGGCCCTTGTGAGAATAAAGAAATTGAATATTGCGAAGTGGTGCAATGGGAGCCATATATAAATACTAAAATAAATATAGATTTGATAAATTACTAGCAAAGGCACTGGAGGGAACAATACAAGATGAGGCAGTCAGGCTTTTTCATCTCTAACTCTCATGACCCTTAGAGAAGACATGGCTTTCCAGAACTCTGCACCCGAGGCAAGATGTTTTAGTCATTTTGTAAATAATTACCCCTTGAGACCTCTCAGATTCTAGGATAATAAAATGTAGCTGTAGGTCTTCAAGTGTGCTGATATACAGATGTCCATTTCAGAATACAGAAAGATACAATAAGTCCACATTTCTCAGTTCTGATTGCCAGTGCTAATGTGTGTAAACGTACTGAGAAGGCACGATGTCTGTACAAGCTTACCTTCTTGGCTGCACCTCGTGCCCAGCACTGCGAGGCTTTTCTCCTAAGACTTCCAGCGTGATGGGCAGAGAGACATGCAAGTCTCAGACTTGCACTGGAGACAGCTCCTCTAGAACTGAGCATTTGTTCCAGCTGTCTGTGCTGAGCAGCCATTTATTTTAGCTCTACACATAACAGCACCTAAAAGCTAATTTAAAATAAAAGATTTCACGCAACCAGTGAAAGGATAATAGTCATTTTTGCTCCTGACATCCTTGTTTCTCAGAGCTGTTAAGCAAAGGGATCATTTGCTACAGAGGAAATATAGTAAATAGAACACATCTTTACAAGAATGTGTTTATTAAGGAATACCTCTACCAGGATGCATAACTGCATGCGCTCCCTGAGAAAATGCCGTCTTATATGAGTTCTCACTATGCTTCATATTCACATCTTGTTACTTAGCAGCTTCTTAAAGGTCTTTTTTGTATCTTCTACAAGATGTTTTGTCTTGCATCACTTTGCCTGACAGAAATATTACTTACACTAAAATCCTTAATGTGAGATGCCCTATAAAGAAGTCATTTCATTTAATAACATTCATTGTATTAGTTCCCCCTAAAGTAATCACTTTGATGAGAACACACTCTGTGTTCCTTTATTTGATCTGGGAATAAAATGATCTTGTCTTTACTTCAGTATCTCCTTCTTATTTTTTCTGGAATAAATAAACATGAAGCTGTCACTGCAGAGCAGGCACTGCCTCTCCCTGTTATAAACCTTTTGATTTCTGCATTGAGAGATTTTTTCTGCACAATGATCCTTTTAGAATATGCTTGAAGCACTACCTTTTATTGCTTTCTTGTTTCCCGTGCAGACACATGAGTAATGACAGAGAGTTCCTGCTGTCCCAGTAGATTATATGTCCTATCAAGTTTTCTGTCCTTCTCATAGAACTGATCAGATTATTTATCATGAAGAAATTATTTACTGTATCAAGCACTGATTTTAGTATAATTGTTATCATAGCAACCAAAGCCACCTGCTGTGAGATTTGGGCCCTTTTATACCAGTAAAACATACTGCAGCCCTTTGTTCCAGAAAGTCCTACTTAAAGTGCTTGACTTGGGCGCTATTCACCTATGTGGCCATCACTAGCTGCTAAAGCCTTGTTGGGTAGCCAGGCCTCTAGAGTCATCTCCTGTACTTTGGTGAGGCCACAACTTCAGCTCTTCTGTGAGTCTTTGTAAGACGGAGGCTTCACCGCAAAACCTTTATGGTATAACCTTGGTATGGTATGTCTATTTTCTCATTTTCCTTAAGTAAAGGTTTAGTTAATTAATCTTTACCCAAGCATTGGGATTAATCAAGTGCTGGGTGATGTTAACAATGATGATTGCACACTGTTTTATCAGGCCAAAGAAACAGCCGTTGTAATCAGCCTTAGGCCACACATAACTTCACTACTTCTTTCAGTGCAGAAGGAATGTAGGATGGAAAATAATGCTGATAACTTATATTACTACTTTTTTATTATTATTATTATTATTATTATTATTATTATTATTATTATTATTATTATTATTATTATTATTTGTAGGATCAAACCACAAAACTATTCACACTAAATCTTGTCACCTCCTCCAATCGGTTATGCTACTGCCTGCCACATTCACTAAGAGGCTGCACATCCATTGTGTAAATATTGGAGATCCTGGCCTGGAATGGATGGCAGTACTAGCCAAAAGACCACAAGTCAAAAAAAAAAAAAATCCAAAAACTGTGGAAGAAATGTGTCTGTCACAGACAGATTATTATCTATTCTAGAGTTTTGAATCCCAGCTCACCTCCATGTCTCTTTAACTGTGAACTTTCAAAAAAGCTGTAAACATGGATTACTGTTTGTGCACTATATACATTCAGTGTACTAAACATCAACAAAATTCTCTATTAGAAAAATAGAAATTCCTAGGTTTATTTACTACAAAAAACTCTATCAAATTGTGAGATGTAGATGTTGTATGCTTTTAATTCTTTGGGAACATCAGCAAGAAACACCAATTTGCATTGTTTCTGAAAGTCCAAACTGATAATCTATTTGAGACACCACCAGGGTTTCAGGGGATGTATTTAAATGACATGTTATTATTTGCAGGTTTCCTTCTAGCTTAGAAGACATCAAGCTCCTTTTTTCAACGTGCTATGTTAGTGACTGGATACTTCCAGGGGCTAATGAGGAGGTATAAAATGACAGTGAACCCAGTGACCATTTCAAATCTAATGCAAGTAAGTATTGTTCATTTAATCTTTAATCTAGTACCTAGTTGAAGTAGGTGTTGTTCATTTAGTCTTTAATCTGGTAGCTATCTGAAAAAGGCATATGAGAAATGAGTTGACTGTGTCACTGCAATTTGCCAGACAGTTGTAAGAAATCATCTTCCAAACTGATGTATTTATTTGGTAGTACCTGTGAAGAAGCTAGCAACTCAACAGGAACAGAAATCTTGTCATCATTAGTCAAGACACACTTGAAGGAGGAGAATAAATACACTGGGCTTTTTTCTGTTTTTCTTGCCTAAAGAACAGGACTTCTTTGTTCAAATAACATCTGAGAGCTCAGTTAACCAGTGGATAGGAGGTGGCTTTACAGAACAGAGAGAAATGCAGATGTTAGACATCTTCAGAGAAGATGGAAATGCATTTATCACCCCTGTACAGAGCACCTGAGGCCAATTTCAAGCCCTGGGAAAAACAAAATACTAGAGCCCCTAGGACCTCTGCCTCCCTCCTGGTTGTCAAGGAATACAATGCAACTGCAAGATTAAAAATGAGTGGGCCCTAAGATCATGTTTTTCATTTATCATAAAGAGAGGATTTGATTTTATTTATCTCTGATTTTCATCACTGTTGAGAGGATCACCGTCAGGAAACCATCAAGCACTCTTCACACTCTGTGAGACTTTGGTGTTTATTTCAGCTTGAATCTTTTGTTGCCATAATACAGAGACCTGTATTTCCATCCCCTTCTTAAAACTGGAAAAGGAAGACTCATGACTCAATATATTTCTTTGGTGCCTTAAGAGGCTTTCAGGACTCTGCCCTCTGCAATGCCAGGAGGGGTAGACCCTCTGCCCCGAGATTTGGTGCCCGAGCTCCATGTGCTGTCACTAGAGCTCCACCAAAGCCAGCCCCTCATGTCGCCAGCCCCTCATGTCACCAGCCCCCCACCGCTCCACACCACAATGCCCCACACTGTACTGCCCCACAGGGTGGCTTCATCCTGGCTGCAAACTTCCCAAGGGATGAAACTACAGCTGAGTATTGACAGCTCTCTTAGGCTTGTTAGCCCAAAATCATCCAAATTTGTTCGCAAATCATACAGATTCGGTGAGGGCAGGGCTTTCTTTTTATTTTTTTTTTCCCTCAATTCCCTTTGAGTTAGACAAACACTAAGTGGATTAATATAAACAAAGAGCGAGTAGTCTGTGTAGAATAAGAGTGAATATTATAGATTATGAGCTGAGGGACAGGGCTCAAAAGGCAGCAATTCAGCAGTCAGTCAGTATAAGCAACTAATTTTTTCTTTACTTACTTTAGGGTTTTTAGTGGCCTCTGGAAGGACATCAACAAGATTTAGACACAAGCATATCGCTACTGTAATGAACACTGACAAAAAAAAATGAGAAACTGGAACTAGAAATGCATTTGCAATACTTCTTTGGGAATTAGTACCATAATTACACAAGTTTAGAAAGCAATACCTTTGTAAGTGCTTTTACCCCATCATGTATCACACATGGGATTATAGCAGTTTAATGACCTTGGTAGCTAAATTGTACAATATCTTATAATAGCATGAAATCTAGGAGAATTTTTGGCCCCATTGAGGCCATAGAAAATCTCCTACTGACTTTGTGGGAGCCAGCAAAATCCATCCTAATTTTCCAGGTGTGACCAGCTCCAGCCACAAAAAGGGGCTTATATTTTACTCATACATATGAACGAACTGATACTTTTCATATACGTTTACTACAAGTGCTCTGAATTTTATTTCACAAAGGATGTTATGATATGGAATATGCTGTTTCTTCATGAAACATGCACCTTTTAACAGCAGTTACTGAAAGGGTGATATATACCTCCCTATTTCTCCTGTCACCAAATAAAATGAAATTCATAGACCTGCTCTTAGCTAACGTGATACACGTTTTATGGCTAAATAAGGTCTTGAAAATGAAAATCTTCTGCCCTTCTCATGAGGTATATAGATACAAATTAAATGAGCAAGTTACATTAAGGCACCTGCAAACCTTGAAAAGAGTGTATTGGCTTGTTCATTCTTCCTATGGATAATAAACTCACCTGTCAAACATCCTCCAGAGAACAAGCCAAGGAAAGTGAATGTCACCATGCCTTAGCTTCCTTAATATGTTTTCAGTTTTCTGAAATCGGGTATATCTTCTGGAGATTGGACTATAAGAGATTGATAGATACCTTAGGATCCGCTTGCACATGAAGAGGTAATAATTGATCTCTGGCCACTCTGTAAACCACCACTTAGTGTGTGTGCAATTTCAGAAGTAAATCAGAATAACTAGTTGAAAAATAAAAGGAGGTAAAAAAACCTCACTTTCCTTCAGCTTAAGAAAATATATGTTGTGTTAGAAAAGATGTTAACTGACAACATGTTTTAACTGACATGGTGATAAATCTGACCAAGCACCAACGTTTCTCCAGTGTGCAAACTGCCTTTGCAAGAGCCTGGAGAGATTCCCGCTGGTCTCTGCAGGATTTGGCTTGAGCTCCTCTGCAGGAATTAGTTCATGCCAGTGGAAGTAAATAGGCCCTTGGGGATGCTGCTGCTGCCGCCACTGAGGTATTTATTTTTATAATAACTTCTTGGCTCATGCAGAGATGGGAAGTCACAACCACAGCTCCTGCATAAAAAACTCCACACTATTCATCCTTATCAGTTAGAGCCCTTTGCAAGCACAGAAATAGTCAGGGCCATAAACTTGGGTGCCTGGCTATCAAACCCTTCCTGCACCGTGATGGCCACTTGCCATGCCTCTGGGAGCAGCTTCTGTCCCAGCACTCTGCAGTGTCTGCTGGTACCTCCCCGCAGGCAAAGCCAACCCCTTGGACCATAGGGTCACGTAGGCTGAGAGCATCAGAAAATCACGGCATTTTTCTGTCTCATAACAGAGCCAATAAAATGCACTTTTTATGAAGGAGCCTCCCTCACAGTTCACAGTTTCCAATGGTCACTCAAACTGTGTTACCATCCAACAACCCTTTCTCTAGCTTGGCTCCTCGTCACCTCCTGGCTAGCAGAACCCAGCACCATTTGAGAAGCACTTCTTCTAGCCTCCAAAATTGTCACCAAATTTCTCTGTTCTTACTTTCAAATCAAGTGGAAAGTAGGAGGGAAACACAGCTCTCTATCCACCACCTTGAAGGAAAAGAGGGCAAATTGGTCAGTGACCACATTTTATTAGTCAGAGAAGAAATGAGGTTATTCTCCTTCCTTTGCCAGACTCCAGCACTTCGGGGGGGGAAAAAAAAAAAAAAAAAAGTGAAATTAAAATAAGACTGAAAGGGCCTTTGATAATGACACAGCACTTTCTCATCACATGCGCTCTTTTATCAGCACTTACAGACACTTGAGCACAGAGTGAAGCCCTGTAGAATTGGCTGGTTTTCACATTTTTAAGAATTGTTTTCTCACTTATTTCCTGTTTTCTTACCAGCAGGCCCAACCACATCCAAAACCTAGATAATAGTTGTGTTGGTATCTCTGCCAGCTTTGTTCAAACTCCCTTTTCTATTCTTTAAACAAGCTTGGAGCTCCACTTATTCCCCTTCTGATACATAACTTAAGCAGAACTTGACTTGAGGCCAACAATATCTAAAAAAGGAGACAGAAAGCTTTGGCAAAATAGGAAACAGGTAATTCTGCTGCTGTTGTAAGTGCTGGAACATAGCCTTAGCATTTTCTAACAACTTTCTTCAGCTGCCAGTTACTTGTTCAAAATGAAACACATATACTTCAGGGGGAAGAAAGCTGATGTGTTCTTAAGTTAAAATAAATGTTGTCAAACATCTGTGTGCCACCTGGTAGCCTTAACCAAAATTTTTCACTCCTCCCAGCTGTTGCTTGCCTCGCTATGCATCCGTTGGTTGCCACCTCCACCCCAGCGGTGGTTGCGTTTCAGTGGTTTTGCACCTCTAGCGTGATGCCAGAATCTGTAGGCTTCACTTTGTTTTCACTGGGTTCAAACTCCCATTGGAGTTCACCTGAGGAAGCACTCAGAAAAGGTGACCGAGAGCCTCAAAACGTGGTTCGGAGCATCGGAGTCCTCTGGGATTCAGCAGGAACCAAACTCCTTCTCCATGGAAAATCATGAGCCCCCTAAATATCCACCCAGCCGAGCAGGAAAGCCCATGTTAGTGTT
Source organism: Chlamydotis macqueenii (assembly GCF_036417535.1). Taxonomy (NCBI): domain Eukaryota; kingdom Metazoa; phylum Chordata; class Aves; order Otidiformes; family Otididae; genus Chlamydotis; species Chlamydotis macqueenii. The sequence goes on from NC_141562.1 coordinate 4,470,411, forward strand.
GGACAGCTGTAACACCTTCATGGTTTGTGAACAGAAAACATCAAAGGCCCCTGAATCCCAGGGTCCTAGCTCCCTCTCCTGGCAGAGCACTGTAGTGGGAACAGAAACGGGGGCTGCGCGGGGTGCTCCCCCCGGCACCCGCCCGCCTGAGCTCCCAGCGGCAGCTCCCGAAGGGAGACAGAGGGCCCGCATATCCCCAGGGAGCAGCGACTCCTCTGCGCCTGCAGCCCGCTGGTAACAGTGCAGATAGGGCTCTACCAGCAGATTAATACAGGATTAGCACAGGCAAAAGCTATTCCCGTGAAGAACATCTGCGGCATAGCTTTAGCTGCATAAAAAAGTATGTACTTGAGCACAGATAAAACTTCACCGCTGCGCATTATCTGCAGTCCTTAAGACTGGGGGTAGTGCAATTTATTCTCTAATACCTTGATACCAGACTGACTCACGTGCAACTGTGCTGTGATTCCTCTTCAACACCACAGTCTCCGTTTGCTGTTTTCTGTAAACAGCGAGCCCAGATTGCTTCCCCAGACCGTAACGTCCTCCTTGAGAAACACACATCTGTCTGGCTAGACACGAACCCGTCACTGCAGCAGGTAATATGCAACCCAGGGACTCTCATTAGCAGTCTCCAGCCCTTCAGAAACATATGTTGCTTTCCATACGTGAAGGCACAGCTTACTGACTCTACATCCCGAGAAGCATCCGCAGCATCCCTGCTTAGTGAAATACCCACTGTCCTTGGCCATGACGTCTGGGGCAGCACAAGAGGTGGAAGCATGACACCTGCCATCTTGGCCCAGGGCTGAGCCAGGGTCCTCCTTGGCCAGCAGCAGGTGCCTGTGCCACTTCTGAGAAGAAGCTGGCTCTTACAGTGGCAAAAGACAGCGGGGGCTCGCCCCAGGCACACAAGCCACTGGGAGCAACCTGACCTGCAAGTGCTCGGCTGGCACAGCCCTTCGGCACTGCAGCACCCACCCCTCCCAGGCTTGGCACCGGCGTGACACAGCAGGAGCCCAGCTCAGCACCGCTGCTGAGGTCATGAACCTATAGAGGTTCATGCAGTTTGGCCGTCTCAGCCATTGGACATTAGCAGCTTGGGTTGGGTACATCAGCAGTTTCTTCATGCCTGCTATTTCTATGGAGAAAATGGAAACAAGGTTTCCTGTAAAAGTAAAACAACAGCTCTCTTAGCTGTCTACAGTGGTCTTTTTTTAGAGGATTATTTGAGGACTTTTTCATTTTGGGAATGAGCTCTTGTTTATGAGGAGTAGGAGGCAGCTCACAAATGTGCATGCTGGTTTCTGTTGTGGTTGTGTTTTCTTCTAGGTTTCACACCAGTGCAGTTTTCTCAAGGTGATGGTCTTTTGCAGGTCAGTGGCTTGTCTCAGGAGACCCCCTCACTCTCCAGCACCACCTACTGCTCCTGCTTAAACGGTAAGGCCTTAAGTATGTTCTCACAGGCCTGTAAAGCAAAACTAAAGCTGCACAGATGGCATTTCATGAAGCCAAGGCTGTGGCTCATAAAACGTCACATTATAAGTTAACCATCCTGGTTGTAGGAGACTTTATATTAATCAGAATTAAATTATTGTTTCTTCCTCAGGGATAAAAAAAAAAAGAAGCTATTGAAGAAGAAAAAGAAAAACAAAGGAGAAAGTATGCTTCTGGATGTGGTAAAGATCTCTCCACTTCACTACAAGATTATGCCAGCATACTCATTGATGTCATGTTAGATATCGTAAGCAACTTAACCTTGCATTACTTTAATGCAAAAATTTCTTAAGGAAACAAAGGTCCCTCTCCTGCAAACGCGCACACGTTTCCTTAGTCAGCCCTCATTCCTGCACTCATCATCAGGCTGTGGTTGTATGCTGCTCTGCAAAGTGTTAGGTTATCAGTTGCTGAAAACTGACTTCAGTTACAGATACTATAAGAAAACCTAAGATTCACTGTGACCTGAAAAACAGTGGTTTCATTTTCTTCCTTTACCTCTGTTCACTACTTTGTCCCTATCAGTTATTGTGTTCCTGTGATAAAACCAAAGCTTGATACTAGTGTACTATGTTCTGGAATATTTCTCACAACCAATCATTAAATATTGGCACTTACTCCCAGCTTACATAGCACTACTAATGTTAACTGATTATGTCGAGTTATGTTTGTTCAGTCTGAAGACATATTTTCAGATATCTGAATATGCTCATGATTTTTCTCATAATATTATTATCTTTTAATGCTATGCCTACTTTTCTCAGTATGTGCATGTTTTCTTAAAGTATAGAAAGAATATTTACACACTTCAAGTGCTGCCTCCCCACAGTTCAGGATTTGGCCCCTTGTCTGAGAGTCTGTCTTTTGACACAGCTAGCATTGAAAGTAGGGGATGTTGCACTTTTCATTTTTGTTTATTTATTTTCATCTGCTTTCCAACCAGAGTAGGTAAGCAGTTTTAAATTTGAGAAATAGCTTGTGGTCTCAGACGGAGAACGGGAAGATGAGTCAGTAAGGCCGAAAGTTTCCAGCACTGAAGAGTGCTGGGTGAAGCAGTGGTGTCGGTCCTTCTGACCACCCGTGATCCCAGGCTGAGCTCCTCCTCTGAACCTGAAAGTCTGCGTTTTCTGAGCCAACAGGCCCAGGGCAGGGTTTGCTTTCCCCACTGTTACTCTTGTAAGAAGCCCTGTTCACATCGCTGACTACACATGAGGTTTACGTCAATACATGAGGTAGCTGATACATGTTTTGTAGCCATGAGAACAGTGAGCAGTCAATTCACTAAACTTAGTAATTGATCACAAAGGGTTGTGGGAAAGTTCTCTGTCGGCCAGAGTCCTTAAATCAGAGCTGGTCGTCTCTCAGAAAGGGACAATCCAGTTCAGCTAGAAGAGGTTGGGGCTGATACAGAAATTATGGAGCAAAATAATTGCATGGCTGCTATTATGCAGTAGATCAGACTAAATTCTGGTGTCTTAACCTCACATTTTTTAAGCTGAGGAGAGTGGTATATATGCATGCCTATTGAAACACAAGGTAGACTGTAACTGGGTACTAAAATTTTTTTTTTTTTTTTTTTTTTTTTTGCATGTCGTGGTTTTGTTAGTGAGGGGGGGCCTAAGGTGGTAGCTTCTGTAGGAAACTGCTAGAAGTCGCTCCCCTTTGTTCAGTGGACTTGGCCGGGCCTAGGGCGGACCTGCTTCTGGCCAAGGCTGAGCCGATTGGTAGCAGAATGTTCCGTGATAATGCCTCTGCGATAACGTATTTAAGAATGGGAAAACAAGAAAAAAAAGGAGAAGAGAAGATGTGAAGAAGCTGAGCGGGGGCAGAGGCGCAGAGGGGGAGGCGCAGGCCTCATGGGCCTTGCAGGCCTCACCCTCTGGCCTCTCGCCAGGCAGTCAACTGGGCCCGACTCAGTCCAGCCCGGCTGCAAGAAGTGGAAAGGAGATGAGAAGTGAATAAGATGTAAAAAAAGATCCTGAGAGACATCTACCAGCCTGTTGTGAGGAACGGCTGCAGACGCCAAGGTCAGTTCAGAAGGAGGGGGAGGAGTAATGCGGCTCCTGGCCAAGATTCCCCTGCAGCCTGTGGTGACGACCATGGTGGAGCAGGTTGTCCCCCTGCAGCCCATGGAGGTCCACGGAGGAGCAGAGATCCATTTGGAGCCCGTGAAGGATCCCGTACTGGGGGAGGTGGATGCCTGAAGGCAGCTGTGGCCCGTGGAGGGCCCGCTGGGACAGCTGTTCTAGAGGGACTGCACCCGTGGAAGAGATGACCCACGCCGGAGCAGTTCCACGAAGGACTGTGGCCCATGGGAGGGACCCCACGATGGAGCAGGGGAGGAATGTGAGGAGTTCTTCCCCCGACCACGAAGCAGCGGCATAAAACAACGTATGATGAACTGACCACAACCCCCATTCCCTCTTCCCCCCTGTGCCGCTTGGGGGGGAAGGTAGTAGAGATAATGTTAAGCTTGGGAAGAGGGAGGGGTGGATGGAGGTTATCTTGTTCTCTGTCTCATTATCCTGCTATTTGTAGTAATAAATGAATAGTTTTCCCCAAGTCGAGTCTGTTTTGCCTGTGACGGTAACTTTAAGGATTTCTCCCTGTCCTTATCTCAAACCTCGAGCCGTTTTTCCTTATATTTTCTCTCCCTGTTCTCTTGGAAGGTGGGGGGAGTGAGAGAGAGACTGCGTAGTCTGGTCCGATCGGGGCTGAACTACGACAGCAGAGCTGTGCATCTGTGCGTAGAGCTGTCATTCTGCCTCCCAAGTACCTGTTCAGGAAGAGATCTTAAAATGCATTGTTTAATGTAAAAAACAATTCAATTTTTTGCTTCCAGCAGCAACTGATTTAGTAGCAGAGAGCTGCCCACCCTTAGTTTATGGACCAGTTTGGCCACAAAACTTGCTAGGTAAGGATAGGCCAGCACACTTCTACTGGTGCCAGGAATATTGCTACTGATTGTGCTCACTGAACTATGTTATATCAGCTGCATCCATGTCAGAGGAGCATGTCCAAGACTAGTTACAGCTGACAAGGCTCTGTTTGAGGGGAAAAAATGAGACCAGAGTGAGATTTATGACAATTTCAAGTACAGAATAAGCCATATGAACAGATGAGCCCCAAAGAACAATAAGGTGCTCTTTACATACAAATATTTTCTAGGGGAAAAAAAAATATATATATTAAAAAATTGAAAAGTAATGGAATGAACTATATCAAGCACTTTTTTCTAAGTAGAGTCTTTCTGCATTTCCCATGGGATTCAGTTGAATATGGGAAGATTAAAAAAAAGAAGAGCAGAAACTGCTTGCAACACAGAACAAACCTTGAGTGCCAAGAACATGCTCCAAATTTTTTAAAAGATGCCTGGCTCTTATCTCAGCCCTGATTCATCACAGTTTACTCCCAGAATTATTCAGAATTCAAGGACCTTGCTTTTCTGGGGTTAATGGGTTACATTCAGCATTGAAACCCATGACACAAGTAGCAGCTTAAATTCAGTCCAAACTGGTTTTAGTGGTTAATGGAAATAAAAATAGCAACAGCAACAATTACATTGTTTTACATTTCATAGGTGAACTGATTTTTCCTTTTAACTGCATAATCCAGGACCAATAGGGAGGACAGGGCCAATATAAAGGAGGGGTTGTGCTGCTTGTGACACAAAAGATTAGCATGCCCATGACTGAAGAGGAGGAAAAGGAAAACACTGCCATAAAAGTGACAGTAGAGGTGAAGAATTGTGGTGAATGTGTAATGCAGCACTGAAAAGACGCAGGAGAAAACATACCAAACTGAAAGTCCTATCGTATCTATCCTGCTCTTCCAAAGCAGGAATTAATTTGAAGGGAAGAAGCTGCTGTTCTCGTGGGCTCACATCGCTTCTTCATAAACACAGGCAAGAACAACACTAAAGTGATACGATTACCATAATTACCATCTTTGTTCAAAAAATGTAGCGATGGTTTTCCAGTCTGAATTTTGTTCAAGCAGCCGTTGTGGCTAGTACCAACCAGGAGCTAATGGCACCTACTGCAGCTGCTCTGGGAGCAAACGCAGTAAATCTCGCGCTTCAAATGCACCAGCCACGCACGATGTCAAAGCATATTACAGACACAGGAGTACCTAGAGGTATTAGCCACGGCTCCTGTTACAAGGAATTTGTGTGTCAAACCAATCCTGGCAAACGTATGCCACTCCCACAGCAGACAAAACCAATTTAGAATCAAGGGGTCTAAATGCAGGGTTTCTGCAGAGGGTCAGACTTAGCATTTAATTAATTGAGCCCTGTTTTGAAAGCATGCTGTGGCAGTAGGGTGGAAATAGGCAGCCTAAAGAAATAAACAGGATCATTTTAAGCCCAAATCATCACCAAATGGAACACTGCTGTGTAAAGGGGATATAAAACCAGGGTAATCAGTCTTGCTGCAGCTGCCCAGGGGATGGGCTACAGACAGGGCTGTCCTGCCTGGAGGAGACTATACAGCCCTGGTTAAACAGGTATCTGTTTGGGTTTGGATAAGATGTAGCTTTGGATAAAGCAAAGCACACAAAATGACTTGCTTGGTTGATGAAAATTAGCAGTTCTGGTGACTACTCCCTTGCCTTCTCACTCTGATTTGCTATGTTAACTGGCTTGCCTCAGTAGAATGGAGGGGGTTTAAGCCAAGACACTTTTTACCTTCTTTTTTTAACCTTTAAAATAATCTTTCACCTGTGAAGCATAAACCAGAGCTACTTAAAAAATTAAGTTTGGGTTCACCTCCAGTTTTCTGTTCCTTCCTCCTGTTCCCCCCTCATTATTGAAAAAGAGGGGAGCAAAAAGGAAAAAAATAGTAAAGTGAAAAAAATGCTAAAATAACAATACACTAGTTTTTGTCTTTTTGCTAAACATTTGAAAAAGTTGGGGTTACTTATTGAAATTTTTCAAAACAAGTATACCTGGACTGTATACCTTGCTTTTTTTACCATGGCATTTCATACTGTTCACTGATCAGATGAAGCTTAATATTTGAATAACTTGGGAATAAAAGGATGTCAGTGTGTTATTCGTAGAATTAACATAAAGGCTGCATTGTCACTCTTGTATTGAAGGAAAGCTAGAGTGTGATCATTTTGTCTTTGGCACAGAAGATAAACGGTTACTGCCTGTGTGCCACCAGAAGTAAGGGATTGTTCTGCAAGTGACAGTGGAGGAAAGGGAGTTTTGTGCTTGTGTCACAGAAGGAAAAGGATTACTGTGCAAATGATGCTCAAGGAAAAGGATTAGATGGTGTATGACACGAAGAAGAGAGGTCATTGTACATACGTCACAGGAGCAGGGTACTGTGGCACAGGGTGGAAAGGATTCTTTGAAAGAAAATGAAAAAGATAAGAGGGACCACAATTGTGCAAATGTGGCTGGAAGACAAGGTTTTTAGGGGCATAGGTAAGTAAAGAAAGAAAAAAAAAAAATGGGTGTAATCCTAAGTAAAGAAGTACAGACTATTCTACAACCAAGCACCTCAGTTTTTCAGACAAAACAGCACTGCGCCACTCATTAGTTTAAAGGAATGCACCATTTTCACAAATACTTTTAGTGATAACGGTATCTCAGAGACAGGCTTTGTCATCTTGACCTCAACTCCCCTACAGACAAGGAATTGGCTCCTTCTTAGATTCCCCACCCCCAACCCCCTTATCCCGCTAATGAAAGGTAAGTGCCTTACAAATCGCTGTATCATTGTCAAGAAATAAGAATGTTGTTCCCAGAGAAGCAGAGTAAACCACAGGTGAGACTGGGTGCAGCACGCAAGCATTGCAGGTCTTCTGGGCAGCCAGTGCTTTTCGTCTTAGTTAGGAATGGCAGTCTCTTATCTCTAAGATAGATGGTTCATATCTACATATGAATAGAGAAGCAGTGCAAGCCTAGGCAGAAGAATTTTTGTTTATGTTTACTTAAAAAAAAAAAATTAAAACATTCTGCTCCATAAGAAAAAATATGTATGAAACAAAATGTTTTCACTTTCCTTATGACACCAGGAAGAAACGTCTCACATTCTTTCTGTCCAAGTCGAGATTTACATTTCCACATCGCAGCAGCCACCGAACCCCCACTTTGGCTGTGGTTTTGTAAGATATTACAGGTAATGGCACGTGTTTGGGCTGAGGGCTATGCTGCACTGCATTGTTTTTGTATCACGAGAAAGGAGAAGTAACGTGAAAACAGCAATTATTTCTACCCTTCTTATGCCAGTTTCTGGTTCAAGACTTCCCAGTTATTTGGGGATTTGTTTGTTTTCACACAATGATCCTGACGTCCAGTTACTTATAACATGTCACTCTCAAACGCAGCGCAACACTTTGTACCAGGAACTGCATTTCAGAGAAGGTGAAGCCAGGGTCAAACGCATTCCTGCTAATTGTACCGATTGCAGGAGAGTTATTCCATGATTGAATTTGCTCTCTGATGTTAAAGGGGGAAGCTGCTAATTGCTTTTAAGGAGGACCCAGAAAAATGACTGGAGGCTGGACAGTAACTCCCTGCCTGAGTGCATCGGGCACAAGCACACACGCAAGATAAGTGCTGGTAATCTCTTGGGGGAGTGTGGTATGCAAGGAGGATGTGCAGGTCAAACTATGCAAAGGCTTGCAGGGGGATACGCAAACAACCAGTGATGGAAAATTGGTTTCTGTATTCGTTTTGTACTGTTGGTACTGACTGAGCAGAAGAATCTATGTTGATCTGATTACTTCAAAGCTGCCACCAGTGCAGAGGCATGGCCACCAGCTCATTTCTGCGGTGTTCTACAATGCTCTGACTGTCCTCAGGCTCCGCAAAGCCTACCTCTACTTATTACCATGATCCCACTGAGTAGCATTCAGGTTTTTTTCCTGATCTGACTTTTTCTTATGATTTTCCTGTTTATCAAATCTGTACTCTCTCTCTGAGTTGAAAATTTCACAGTTAGGACAAGGAGAGCCCCACAAGGTCTAGTTTGTGCAGACTATCACAGAGCAGTCCTGGTTCATTACTATGCAGTGTCACAAGGACAATCAAACTCTGCCCCTCCACAGTAGTTTATTATTTGATATGACAGAATAAGCCTGAACTCATGATCCTGTTCTAATTATTTCCTTTTTTCCACTTTCCCCAGAAATCCTTGCTCCTCAAGTAATTATTTCCTTTTTTCCACTTTCCCCAGAAATCCTTGCTGCCCAAACCTTCCCTACTCAGAGGTCCAGATTCTGAAAACTGCCCAGAATAGTATCTTGTTTTGTAAATATTTCTGTTGGCTGAGTCATCCTGCACCTTATCGCTGAGAAGAGTGCAGCCCTGCAGAGGAAGGGTGATCTCCTGGGGTTTGGGAAGGTTTGCCAGCTTCCTACAGGAGGAAGTGTACAAGGAAGATCTAGGAGGGTGTCTTTGAACTTCCTCAAGCTTGGGCTGAAATTCATTAACTAAGAAACAAGACAGCAATTTGCAACAACCTGGGATTGCTTGGTTTGCAGAGATCTTCGTAGTGGCCACCTTAGGAGATGGAGAAAGCTGTAGTCTATCTTGTTTTAAGAATTATTCTATCCTTGCAGGAAAAAAAAACCCAGATGCTGTAAGTAAGATTTCAGCTGATAAAAGTTTTGCTTTGAGTTCATTGGGAGGATGTAGCAAAGCCGTCAGATTGACTTTCTATATCCAGCTCCAGCTGTCATTTTCCTTTGCCTGCCCTTTCTTACTGCTGGGTGCAGGCTCTTGGCTTTTGAGAGAGTGCAACTCCTAATGCTCAGGTAGACCGCTCCAAGTACACTGCTTTCAATATGCCTTTGCTGAATGAAACCACGAAGGAGGGAGGAAAAATTGCCCTTGGCAAAGTCAATGGGAGACTTTCCATTGGCCTCAAAAGGAAGGAAACAGGGCAGAAGGACCAATGTGAGAAGTGTAATTCTGTTGTGTGCACAGGGAGAGAGTAACGCCAGCTAAGAATCGGATTCTGAATGATAGATATCAAATTTGAAACGTATTTGTAACAGTTAAAGGTTACCTGAAAGTGACTTAAGTAAGACTGGCTTCTAAAACAGTTTCTTACAAAGGCTCTGCAGAACATTCACAATGCCATTTGCAGCCATTCCCCGGTGCCAGTCTGAAGTCTCGGCTCAGGGCTCAGTATGGGTTTCCCAGGAGGAAGGCAGTGACTGTGGAGAAAGTTTTGCACTGGAATCAGGAGAAACTTGAAGTTTTCGCCTCAAGCTTGTCTAGTTTAGAATGAGTCAGTGTTGACTTGAACCTGATATCTATAAGCAAAATCAACATAATCCTCTTAAATGAAAAACGTGATCACCAACCACATGCAAACAGCATCAGCGCTGGGTTTCAAGCACAGTGACAAACTGTCCGAGGCGATGTTTCTGGTGCTACTGCTGGGCACCCACGACAGGGGAAAAGTGGTTCACACTGGCCCCATGGAAGCTGTGGTTTGAGGATAGGAATCATTTAGCTTATCGTTAGGTCCACCCTTTACCAACACTTCCTCCCCGGGGAGAAACAGCAAAGACAAGCAGGAGTATGGCTGCTTTTCTTTTAGGTAAATGCCTAATGAGCTGTGTTTGCTTGCAAAGGAACCGAGCATGAGCTAATTAAAGGTGACCTGGTGGCACAGAGCTCTTCCCTGATTTAGCTCTTCCCACAGGCTGGTATTTTGCAACTCGAGGTTTCAGTTCAGACCCACTGCTCAGAAAGACATTTGAAAGCAAGGCAGAGGGAAATAATTTTCTCATTAACTCACCTGTGTTGTGAGAGATTCTGTTTTCTCTGTTAAAGATGATGAAATTGCAAACCCCAACAGCTCCCTGCCCTTCATTTAGGGATTAGCGACTTCATCCACACAAGCAGAACAAACAGGGAGCGCTGAACTCAGATCTTGGCAAGTTCAAAGCCTCCCAGTCTGAGATGAGAAAGCAAGGAAACACTCAGAGCAGTGACAGTATTTGAGCCTTTTAACAAATGAAGGACCTACAAGCTAACAATAAAGGCTTGGGAGCCAATCAGCCAAGCCCATCTCTGGTGTAAACCTGGTATTCTTCCAATTCAAACAATGGAAAAGGGGCAAACAAGAAAAATCCTTGGTAGCAAATGTGATTAGATGAAGCAAACAGCGGACACTCTCCTGTAACTGCAGTTCATCACGCAATTAGTTTCTTAACAGCTTCGCCACTCAGACAGCCTCTTCCCTGGCACAGGGCCACGCCGGCCAAATAAATCAGCTTTACATAGACGACTGTCAATCAGAACTGCAGCTCCAGGCCTCCGAAGCTAAGCTGGAAGGCTCAGCTCAAAGGGAGAAGGAAGAGAGGCCTGAACGGGTAGGTGGAAACTGGGCAATGAGGAAAGGAGGAGGCAGCCCCAAACAGCACTGGACTAGCACTTGGAGGGAGGTATCCAAGAGCCTCTACAGAATAGAAGGGCTTGCCAAAAGTGTTTTGTAAGCAAGGGCCCTCATATCTCTGGCCCTGTGGTTGAGATTAAATGGGATCATTTGGAATAATGGTGAAGTGGAATGCATATTTAATTAGAGAAATCAATGAACCCAAATGATTGGGAGGGGGCATATCATTAAGATCCAGCTCCTGCTACCCCTACTTAGCTTAGTTATTTCAGACTTCTGGTATTGCAAGTGGGTCTGGTGCATGGTACCTCGCTAGTAAAGCAGAATTGACTTTGGTGATGGCTGTTCTGCACGTGGAAGTGCTGTGAAGTGAATAGCGAGCAGGCTGCTCTGCTCACCTGAAAGCTGCCATCTTCTGGAACAAGAGCAATCGCTTGGAAAGCGAGCGATCACTCTGCACTGGGGTGAACCCAAAACTATCAGGCTCTAGGGTTTGTCACAAATGGGCACAGTCACAACATGCAGCCATGTTGGGCTCTTCAATAAAGCGGGATAAAATAAAAATCTTGATGATTTTTTTTTTTTCACAGCAGTGTTGCTTTGGAAGCTGGCTGAACATTATTTTTCAGAATCCTTTTTGCCTCTAAACATTATTTTGTCAAAAATCTTACCACTGCATATGTCAATTACAGGGGGGAAAAAAAATTACAGTAGAGGTTTTTCTGAAGTGTTTTTGAGTTTATTTCAATATTGTCATCTTAGTGTTTATTTTCTGTCATATGATTTTAGAAAGTGTAGAGCAGCAAAATGAAAGTAAAAATCAGCACCTAACTTCTGATTGAATCAAAGCAAACAATGCCAAAATTTAACTGTATTAAGCATTTTCACTTAATTTTATTTTGGTTTTATTGTATATAGAAATAAAAATGTTTATTCCTGGACAACTCTGTTCCTTAGTGCTCGGGCAACTTTAGGAAAATTTCACCTGGCTTCATATAGGCAGATTTAAAATGAGGGCCAGATTATTTTATGTGCTTACAGACAGGGAAGCAGAGCTGACATTTTCTGTAACGTGTGCAAGAGCTCACTGACAAAACCATGAAGTTTTGTAGTAAGTAACCATGTAAGTCTGGGTGGTTTGTGGTCGTGATGGTTTTTTTTTTTTTTGCAGGGGGAGAGGGGATGAAGATTAACCAAGAAAATGATTCACAGAAATAGCATGTTGATCTAAAACAAGAAAATAAATTATTTAAATTCTTTGGAAAAGCTTGACTATCTAACATGCCTTATAGCTCCCTGAGAACACTGTGGAAAGGAAGGAATTTTCTTGCAACAACATTTTGGGATTAACCAAGCTATTTTGCCCAAGGCATGAGTTAAGGTACTTTCTTATTTAACACAATTCGTGTTACTGTTTGCATAAGAAATCCTACTCCACAACTATTTCTAGGGTAATACCACTGAACTCACTGAGTGTACACCAAGGATGAATTTGCCCTCATCCTGTTTTCTTCACTTCATTTGTCCTGGAAACCAGAATTACCCACAATTACTTATGTATCAAGTCTAAAAATTTGGCACCATTTTGAAAAAGCATTAAAAGCTGACTGCAAGAGTTCTTGCTCAAGTTGATACTTGTCAAGCCAAAGCAGTGCAACAGTCATGATCATTTCAGGTTGATACTTCTAGATGAAATTATCTGGCCTGCAATTATAAATAAAAAATAGCATTTGCATATTAATACCTAATTTCTCCACTTGAGTCCCTGCAGTCGAACTAGTATTGGCTCATAATCTAGATTGTGAAGTACTTCTGGGAGTACAAAAACTTTGTACCCTGAGTTTGGCTTCTGTGGGAATGGTTTGTGGCTTTCAGAAGATAAGACACTCACCCTATCTTGTGGCAATTTTTGTTTCATCGCCTGAAAAAAAGAGGTAGGGGTTTTTTAACAAGTGAAAGACAAAATATATTGGTCTAAAAAGAAATCTAAAGACTAATAAAGACTCTTTTCAGTATAGCTAAGATGCTGTCAAACTCATCTGTCATCAGATCTAAAGATCTTTTAGGATATGTTTAATTTACTCGAAGAAATAGACCTACCCTTTAAAATTGAGCCAGTGTTCTGTATAACTCTGATCATTTTCAAATTATAGCTGATAAAAATATAATTATAAATTATTTTTAAATACTTGGCTATATGTTCTTACTTTTAATGACAGATTTCCACATTTTGATATGTTCTGACCAGTGATACTGAAACTGAAGCCAAAGGGAGTTAGAACTCTTCACAAGAGTCTTGAGACAGAATCCATCAATTCTTTAGGGGTTTTATTTCTGCACATATGTACCTAGAAGGCAAAGATGTTCATCACAAGAACCAATCACACAGACTGAGATTTCAGTCTTATTTACAACAGTATAAATCAGAGTAACTTCACTGAGGCCAAGGGAGTTTCTCTGGATTTACACTCATCAGTGTAACAAATATAAAACATGAATTAGTGCCAGTTAGGACATAGTTTGATTATTTTTTCGCTGAAAACATGATGGAAGTTTTTTCATTTGCAATTTTAAAAATCTGCTCTTTCTGATGCATCTTCTGTGAGGTGTATATTAGATTTCAAACACAATTCCCATTTTCTATGGAAAAACAGAATTTTATATTTTTACAAAGAGTTCCATCTACCTGAAAGCCATTTTCTTTAGGAAAACTGTTCTGATGGAAATTTTCTGACCTGCTTTAAGCTGAACTCGTAATTCATACAAATAAGACACTGCTTAGCACATGTTCAGGAAAGAGCAAGCAGACAGGCATCCCCACGTGGTAACACTGGAGGGTCTTGGTGTAGGAAACAGGAAGGATGGGACAGTAGCTAAGGTGGTATGAGAGCTGTGAGAGTAATTGGGTTTTAATTCAGGAGTGCACCTAGTTTCCAGGAAAATAAAACTATTGCAAATTCAATTTCAATAAAACAGTACTATTTTGACTCCTAAGGAAATCTTCCTGACCATCCCTTACTCTGGTTGTTGTGACGTCTAGGTCTTTTTTAAATGGAAACTGAAAATTTGTAATGTTAGAAAATGTTGAACTGCATAGCTGTGACTATTTATGAAGCTTGAACTGAATTTTGTAGATCTGAAACTGCCTTCCACAGTGAATAAGCTGATTGCATGAGAAAAATCTGAATCTGAGCAAGACTCAGAAATCTTGGCTGAAGCTCAGGCTCAGTCTGTGGCTGAGGGTAAGTCACCCAGGCCAGACCTTCACAGGTATCTGGCTCCCAGAAAAGCAATATTTTGAAGACCTCAGCCAAAGTGTCTCCGTATTAATTCTGTAATTATATCATTGGATAAATATATGAAGGACTGGCTGAATTAAGGTATCTGCACAAATCTAAAGAGCAAGGCCCCAGCCGGATGCAATGCTTTCTTCACTGGAATCAGTGCAGGCAACACCTGACAGTATTTCCACATAGACAAACCTTGCTTGCTCTTTCTCCCAAAATGCAGGATTTCCTATAGAATATTAAACCTCCTTATTTTCCCATGTCATGTCTAATTCCTCTCCTGTTTTCTAGCTGCAAGGACCAACACCACACAGCGCTGGATCCTTCTCTCCTTTGCTGCTGAGGACAGAGGCTGGGCAGTGTTCCTGACACGGGGCCGCTGCCTGTCCAGGGAAATGGATGGGCTCTGCTCCCACTCCGCCCAGCTGCCTCTGAAGGCTCCTGGCTCACAGGGACTCCGGGAAATGGCCAGAGTTGCTGAATTTCAGCCATTGATCCCCTCCCTCTTCCCTTCTCTGTCTCCCTCTTTCTTTCCTGCCTGTCCCCCGGGTTCACCTGGCTGGCGGAGGGGGCTGCCTTGCTGTGGGCAGGCTTTGATCGCAGCCCCTGGTGCTGGGGGGAGAGGTGGACGCAGCCAGGGGTGCAGGCTGGTTTGGGTTTACAGCGCAGGCTTTCCATGAATGAAAGTCGTTAAAATAAACATAAATAAATAATTAAAAAAAAAAAAAAAGCTGCTTTTGGAGCCATTCCATAGTAGCTGAGTGCATCTGCTTTTTCTCACCTCCAAAGCGAATCAATACGGCTTTAAATGGTTTCCCTGATGCCTGGATTTCTTCCCTTGCGCTGCTGTTAGCCCAGCCATGCTGCTGCGTGGTCATTCCTACCTTGTCTTTTCAGTCTCCTTCCCCTGGCTGCCTCTCATTGCCTTCTCTTAAAAATACATACAAAATGCTCGCTGGAGCAGCTCGGCTTTGCTCATGTGTCATTTTCTCAGACACACGCCTTTGCCATCACTTGCAGCCACACAGACACTCACCGCAGTGCCTTAATGCACACACTGCCTGGCTGCATCTCCATCCCTCTCCCCCGAACGCGCACATGCTGCCTTGCTGATTGCTGCCTGAGCAACATCTGCTTATCAGGAGTTTTTCTTCTGATGCGGTGGTTAGTGAGAAAGCGCTCATGTTTACTTGCAGCTCTGTCTATCAAATACATTCATGCTAAAAAAAAAAAAAGAAAATTTAAAAAATTGTATAATCTCTTGAGTTCTGTATTTTTTTCTTTCTCATACATCCCACCCTGCCTTGGAGCAGGCATGTTTGAATGTAAACCTACCAGTAGTGCTAAAAATAAAAGACCTCCACCCAGGCTTTGGGGACTGCCCCATTTTCCTAGATCCTGCCTAATCTTGGATTTGGGTTGCTTAGAACGTGAGGTATCGCTGATGATATAAAAAGCCCTCAGAAATGCTTATGCATGGTCTGAGTGTATTGACGCACAAGCGATATGCTCAGAGAAACCCGCCATCCATCAGCACAGGCGGCTGATGCAGGAGCCCCCCGAATCCCCTTATCACTTCAGCGGTGCAGATAAACACATCAGCCGCTTAGTCCCGGCAGAACCCTCGGCTTACAAATCCAGATGGCTTTTGCCACCATCACTGCCCTTTTTTATTTATTTATTTTTACTGTGTAGTGCTCTCTCACTAATTTTGCATTTTGAGGTGCTTTTATATGCCTAGTCACCCGCTTCAAGTATCTAGGAGATCATTACTTGCTTCTGATTAGCACAGTACATTGAGTGGCGTGCTGGAGGCAAAGATTTAAAATGTATCAAAATGCAAATATGCCCCCATTGACCTCTGGAAAAATGTGCTATAAAGTACTTTCAAAGAAAGCTAGAAAGGAAGAGGAGAGAGAGTAGGAGTTTGCAGAGGTTTGTGATACTAAAAAATTAATCACAATGATTATTTAGAAGTTTGCACTCTGCATCATGCAAAGCTTCTTTGTTCTTTAAAGAGGGAGTGAAGGGACCAGATGATGATGATGATGCTCCTGCCCACTTTGTGTCTCACTCCACTTACTTTGCTAGAAGTGAATGGGGTTGCTTGTGGTGCATATTTTTTCAGTCTGCCAAGATTCAAATATGTAGTCTAATACATGGCAATGGCCCAGAATGAGAGACACAGAAATTATTCATGATCCTTCTTTCAGCATGAAAGACTCCTTCTATAACCTCAGCTTAATGACTCTGCATTTAAGAATTAAATGATTTTCACCAAGAAAAGCGAGAGGCAGCCAAATTTGCCTGGAGAAAATAAGGGTGGTATTAAGAGAAGTGACATCCCTGCAGCGAGGTATGCCTGAGAAGTGCATTGGGGAAAAAGATGCCGTGTTACCCAAGTTATTTGAGCTGGTTGCTCTTTATGCTCACTGGTAACACTGAATATACTCTTTCACTAGAGAAAACTGCAGCTAGATGTTGGGCTACTCTAACAGAAAAAAAAAATAGTCCCTCACCCCAAAAAGAAAGCCTATGGCCTGGCCTTATCCTTGGTCTCCATAATGCTTTTCTGCAAATACTCGTTTGCCTGGAGGCATGACATCTCATCCCCTGACGCAGAGTCAAAAATGTTGATGTCCTCTCAGAGCAAGCCAAATGCTTTAAAGTAACCTACCCCATCCAAGCAAGAGTTTGTATGAAAGTTGAGTATTATCTCAGTGTTCAACTTAGCACCGCTGCCGTCATGAGGGAAGTCGTTACAGCATCCTCTGACCAGTCCCCTCACTGCATTACGCACTGCTGGTGTTCAGTGTCTGGGGATGGAAAGAAAACCACATAGAGGAGCACAGCTGCTTCTGACTGCACTCAGTAGCACATATTTTTATTCTTCAGGCCTTACAAGTATCTAACATGACAAACACCACAGACCAGCAGAAGGAACGGAACAGCCATAGCTGCAATGATTACTAGCGTATAAAAATCATGCAGAAGAAGCAGCAGCATATGACTACCCCCAGTCTCCCAACAGTTGTTGTGCCATTGCTGAGCTAGTTTCTGTCTCTGGCTATTGCTTCATTGCACTGGGTCATAAATGAAAGCTATCCAATGCTAATGACCATGGTGCCCACCCTAATCATGCATTTGAAATATTAATAAAAATAATTTATGTCATGTGACTGCTTTTTAACTAGCTGCTTTCAGGACTTTAGATCAGGATTATAAAAGACGTGCATTTATAAATTATTAGCCTTGAGCACATAAGCACTGCATACTACGGGGAGCACTTTTGTAGCACTTTAAATTAATTTATTGTTATTCATTCCAGCTGTCTGTGATGTAAACCTTTGGCTATAAATTTGTACCATCATCCAACACACCATTAAACTAAAGTGGTGCCCGTGCTGGAGCATATAATAAAACATATGAATAAGATTTCTGGGGGAACACTTTTTTTAAACTCTCTCCTCAGTTAATAACACAAGAAAAGTGAGATAACATAGTCACCCTGTAACTATGCATTCAGTAAAATATGTCTGGTGGGAGGAGACTTTTAAATTTGCACTTCTATTGAATTCTGACTCAATGTTTTCCTTTACCAGATTGTTTCAATTCACCTCCTATCTCAAGCAAAAGGCTTTGTCTGAAGCCATCATGAAGTCACCAGCTGAGACTGCCAGAGGATTTTTGTTGGACCTCAACTTTTCAGTAGTGGAAATAGCTCCCGACCATGGAATCACAGCAGTACAAGAGCGGAGCAGTTTCAGTGTCTTATCTCCTCTGCAGGCAAACATTCTTTCTCCTACAGATCACCATTAGGGTAACAAAACCTTATCTGCGTGACTAACACCATAATGTCTTAATCCACTTAACGGTATAGATATATTTCATACCAGCCCATTGGGAGACAATTTCCTAAACTTTAAAGCACGTCATGATCATGCCATGGTCTACCAAGCGGAGTTAGAACCACTATATAGGTCTCATCTTGCTCTCTTTAATGTTAATAATTTTTGTCACTTTTGTGACAGATTACTTCCATCAAACTTGTTTGAAGGTAGTAGTCCTGCCCATCTCAGTCTTCTACTGATATCAGTAAGAGTTGGGCTGATAAATTTCTCAGATTTAGGCTCCTGATATCAAATATAGCTATATAAAAACAGAAACAAAAATCTGAACATCATATTCTCAGCTGACATAATACAGTACAACTCCTTTAATTTGTACCAGCTGCTCATATACCCCATGTTTTTCAGGTCTAAAGCTTTCTGAGTTATTCACCCAGCAGCAGGGCTTTTGGAAAATTGAGAGCAGAAAACAGTACCCATAACAAATTTTTGTTTATAACTAATCTCGTTAATAAAAAACTTGTTTGATGGAATAAAGATTTCTTTTCCTTTATTTCTAAATCTATCCAAAATTTCAAGGTTCAGAAATCAGAGTCTTTGATTTGGGACCATCTCT
The DNA here is from genome assembly GCF_036417535.1 of Chlamydotis macqueenii. Classification (NCBI taxonomy): domain Eukaryota; kingdom Metazoa; phylum Chordata; class Aves; order Otidiformes; family Otididae; genus Chlamydotis; species Chlamydotis macqueenii. Next base: position 4,489,024 of record NC_141562.1, read on the forward strand.
AAACAATCAACAAGCAGGGTGTCTGAACTACTTGAGAATATGTGTACACAAGTAAATACCCTTTATACATGAAAATTAACATCTGATGACAGAAAGACTATTTAGCAATACACTACCTTGCCAGGGAATTTTATTTTGGTACAAATATCTAGTTCAATTGTCAAAAATTCTTGAAACATATTTAATAAGAACTTCAAAAAGGAGCCTCCAGCATAGCCGAGAATAAAATTTTGCTCCAAACAGTTGAATCACACTGGTGCCCTTACTTACAAAAAGATCAGTACTTCTTGGATGAAATGGATCACAGCATAAACAACATATGGACAATCTTTTTGAGTCTGATTTGCATGCCACAGCAAGACCCTCACAAGGAGATCTGCATGAGAGGGAAAGATAGCAGTGGGGTGGAGTATACAGAAATAACCTGAGCTTTGTTTACACTTTTGGGAAAAGTAGGTGAGAGATCAGATTTACCTATTCACGTTATCCCTGCCTCTCTGACCGAAACATAAAGCATTACCAATTTGCACTTTTGTATCACTTCCAGTGAAAAGAAAACACAATTATGGCAATCTTCTGCCTGGTCACAAAATATCTTTCAGCTTCTGCCTAGATGTAGGGTCTCCATCTGATAACTAGCAAACAAGGAGTTAATAATAGTTTAAGCTTCCCTGGCACAGGAGGTTAGGACAAGAAATACTAACCAGGTGCCTGAGATGCAAAAGGGTGCTGATTCCTGGGGTTGGGAGTGAGCTTTAGCTGTTCTCGTAGCTGTGAGTCTGTAGACCTGGATGGTTAGAGATTTGGTTTGGGCTCTCCCTTCCTGCAAAGATGCTCTGTTCATACGGAGTTTCCTCTGAATGAAGATGTGCCCCGCTACTTCCAGCTGTGGGGTTAGTCTTCACCAGTGGGTTTTACATTCTGTCTGAGGGCACATGCAATCCAGCTCCTGTTTTTTACCCATGTACTAAGTTGGAGCCATTTTGCTAAGATAAAATGTTATTTATTTATTTAAAATGTTCTTTTTGACTTACTTAATACAAAAGAAGAAAAATTGGTTGTGTGCAAAAAAAAAAGGTATACAGAGCCTTCCTTTTTATTAATTGATATATCACTGTCACTTGATGTGCTTTAAATTATTTAAGGAGAGCTTCCTTTCTTGTAACACATAGCTTATAATTACTATGTAACTTAGATGGTCTCAGAAGAAGGGATTGTGGTATGTTTAAGTTGCAGCAGCTAACATGATAGTATTCATCTCCCAGCTGCTAATCAATCTTTCCAGTTATCTGTGCCTGCCTTTCCTTACTGATTACATAGAAAGAAGGTGCCTTTTTTCCTTCTTACTTAAACTGTAGTCTTTAGGAGCTGGCTGTATCAACTTCATTCTACCAAAGTTTGCTCAAGTCCTCCAAAGGTGCCTCACGGAGAAGAGGAGGGGCTTTTCTCCACTTTCTATGTTCCCACTGACATCAGCAATACCTGCTGTACGTGCTTTTTCATCTCCCCTTGTTTGGCAGGACCAAGCTCCTTGGTCCATTACAGAGCCCAGCAGCTCCAGCCAGGCGTGGGGACCTCTGTGTGTGCCAAGCCGTCAAGAAGCCCCCTTTTTACCTAAAGAAGGCAACTTGGATATGACAAAAGAAAATGGGTGGATGCCAAGAACTGAAGACAACAGAAAGGTGTAGTGGCTGTACCCCTGCAGTTTGATTAAAATAGTCTCCAAACTAGCTGGTACATGAATGGTACACTCTAGCTTTCACCCACACAGCTGCCCTCAGAGAGCTTTGGAAAGATTGTCTGAGGAGGGGTGGTAGCCTCTTCCTCCCCTCGCTGAGCTCACGGACATGGGGCCGTGTGTACCCAGGAGGGCATCTGCTTCTATCTGAGTCGTTAAAGCGATTGCCATGCCTGCCACATCACTGCCTCACAGACATATGCTAGCATTTGTGGTATTGTCAAAATAAGCTTTAGAGCCCATTTCAGCAGCAAGCTTGCTTAGATTCTTTGCCAGGAAATGTTAATTACTGTGGTGCAGTCTTCTGTTTTCTGTGGCGCAATAACAATTAATTTGCACCATTTGGAAAAACACTTACAATTTTTTATTAAAAATCAATAAAAGCAAATCAATACAGTGTAAAGTATACAATATCAAAATGAAAAGCTCTTGTTTTTATACTTGAGCATCCCTAATAAAATTTCATTGTGGATTCAAGCAGCTTATCTATTCTAATCTAATGAGAAGCTGTCAAGTTTCTTTTTAGCATTTCGGAAATGACTAAAAATGGCTGCCCCAGTATGTGGCAAAATAATGCAATAATTAACCCCCAAGTTGTAAGTCAATATGAAGATGCCAATGCTGCTGCATTCATCTCTCTGCATTGCATCACCTATGCACCTGACAGTACATGGAATCCATTTGGAATCAGGATGGAGGTTAACTTTTATTTATAGCTGTAATTAGAAAAACGCTAGCACTAATGGGGACTGCTCCATTGCTAGAATGTGTCACCACAGAGTAAATTCCAGAGCAATTTTTGCATTTTAACAGGTCAAAGAGTAACACAAATGAATTGCTTCTTCCTGGGACAACCTGTTTACTCTTCAGAAACTGATGATTTACTGCAACATCGACTTCAAAGATTCTTAGAGAATAATCCCACAGTTGTTTTTTCTGCCACTGCTCCAGCCACGGTAGATGCTGCAGAGCCTGGGCAGGCAGCTCAGTCTCGTGACTCCTAGGCTCCCCTGCAGCAACGGCCGGCAAGACCAAGGGTCTTGGGTGGCTTAAATCCCAGCTCCTGCCCCCTGCCTTTGAGGAGACAGAAGCTCTGGGACTGGTCCAGCAGTGGTCCAGCCCAGCAGGTAAGTGCTTCCTCAGCCCACGGTGGGATGTCCCCAGGCTCTGTGGGGAGGAACACTCGGCCCTTTCCAGCACAAGCTCCTGTTTCCATCACCATGACCTACTGCCGTGGCTCGCATGTTTCTGAGTGTGTTCACAGTGAGGGTAGCTGATTTTTAGGAGTTAACCAGAACAGAAAGATGTGGATGGGCACATCCTGTGGATGGGCAGATCACCATCTTTCTACAGAAAGAACTATCACAGGTTTGAGTTTGATGTGTGGGGTTTTTTTTAACAGTGAATTGATAGATGGTCCTTTTAAATGTGTGAAATGATCCAGATCTGACAGCAGGTTTTTCAAAGCCATTAGACAACTCTGGTACCTCATGGCAGCGGGCTGGGAGGACAAGTGTCACTGAGATAAAAATGCACTAACTAGACTAACATAAAAGGGATGGAGAACTTGCACAAAACCACCAGAAACTCCTGCTTGCTACAGTGGCACTGGGAATCTAGACATGATAAGTGAACCAAAAAAAAAAAAAAAAGACTTTTAAATAAAAGCAAAGTTTTGCAAATTAGGATATTTGGTGTGAATTGTCTTTAGAAACTCCAGTGTGGCAATATGTTACTGAGATACTGCAAAATGTTGTGATCTGTTGCCTGTACATGGCATCTGTGTATGCACCAGTGTTCCCCTCCGCAGCGGGAGCTGTAATATAACCACATTTTGTTACTGTGATGAATGAGTCTAAGGTTTCTCTCTACCACAAAAATTACATTAGTCTATCCTTTTTCATGCATGCGGTGTTATATGGCTTTTTAAGTTCTGTTCTCTGTGTGGTAAAACATAACTGCTCCTGACTGACTTTCTGATGCCTGCTCCAACTAAGCTAAGACAAGCCCTGCAAAGGTAGGAAGATTATTTACATTATATAAGTCTTTCAGACTCTCAAAGTACGGGTCTTGAGCATATTATTAACTTCAGGCATATTAGTAAGTCCCACTGAGGTAAAAAGGATGTGCTTTAGGGCACTGATGACTATCAGCTAAGAAAAAAGCTGAGAGACTTGTTTCCTTCACAAGGGTAATTGATTACTTGTGGAATAACTTCTCTCAGAAACTATCACTTGATCTGTATTTGAAGTGCACAGGAGTGAGCTTTATGTTAGTAATCTCCTCCTACTGCAGAATTGATGAGTTTCAATAACACTGCAGTGTTTTCAAATAGAAACAGATGTTCTCTTGGACATCCCACAACAGAAAATCAATAGTAGGTGAGCTGTAAGTAGACCTTCTCTCTGAGAGGGCTCCACTGTGGTGGCTGCACAGGAATGAACTCACCATTGGGCTGGACTAGCAGAGTGACGTTACAATCAGAAAGTTTTTGTGGCAGGCTTATCAAATTCTCCCTGTTTGAGAATAAGGTAAATTAGAGGCTTTGTACAATGCTCTTTAATTACCCTCCAGAGGAGCTGTGCACTGTTTTTCATCCAAAGCTGAAGCAGGCTGCTTTTCAGTCATTAGCATGTATTTGTACTGCATTTTGTACAGCTTAAACCAGGTAGAAATCTAAGGGGAGAGGGTCTGAAAACACACAACATAAGATGATACCTACCGCAAAGAGCTTACTGTTTATCTCAACCTAACAAAAGAGGGCTAAGGTAAGAGGCAGGGGTGAAGCAGTATTTTTGCTTTTATTCAGAAGTTTATGTAGAATGAAGAGTAGAAATTGGGTTTTACAAATGTCATAAACACATAAGCACATTCAAGGTTCGTTTGAAATAGAAGAAGCTTTCGAGGCTTTAAATATTTCACTGGTCTTCTCATTCAGGTAACACAGCATGGCAGCATGCAAATGTGTAAGAGGGATTTTCTGATGATACTGCTTTCTTTCTTTTAATGGATGTCATAACACAAGCAGAAATATTAGATGCAAAAAGCCCTATGGTTTTGATTGTGGTTAGTCTGACAGTTCTGGTTTGCTTTAAGTGGAAGCTGATGAGCAATGCTTTAAAAGGAGAAAAGGCAAACGGCCCCAGCACGGAGGTCAGCCAGCCACTTCCTACACCCAGCTGTTTCAGTTTATTTTTTTAATTAAGTTTGGCTTAAATTAATGATGACAGTTTAAAGAGAACTCTTTCACCTATTTAGCTTACTTTACATCTGAAACCAAGTCCCTTCTGTCCAATTGCATTTTGTTACAAGATTTGCAGTTAGGTCCCTAAAAGTCCCTCGTTTCTCCCCACTTTATTTTGTCATCTCTCTGCACTGCTGTTGCCCTCTGCCCTTTCGTGCTCTTTCAAGGGAGGGCTAAAGCTATTGCCGCTGCGGTATGGAAACAAAGTGCCTCCTAATTGATCGTTAATACTGCTGGAGTGTGAGGATGTTGGGAATTGCTAGATCAAGCCCATTTACTCCAGCTTCTGGGTCAGCTCTTCAGATGGTATAAATCAGTGTCCTTCCTGTCTTTCTTGCAGCTCTGGGTGGGTTTGCAGAGTGGACGAGCTGGTGCAGGAGCTCTGCTATGCAGCCCTGCACAAGCACCAGGTCTGACAGGGCTTTTGTGTAGCAAGCCAGAGTATTCTCTCTGCTTCAGAACAGTGGTGGTTTATTTGCAGAAGCCTGAGAATTAGCAGCTCTAGGTGTAACTGCTTTAATTGTCTGCAATTTAGGTGATGGGGGAGAGAAACAGAAGTATCAATTTTTCAGAATGAATATAGCTTTAAAAAAAAGAGTTTTCTGATCTCCTGTGATGCTGCACAGTTGCAGGTATGTGTTTGGTCCTGATGGCCTTTCTAAGGCAGTAGAGTCTCTGCTTTTTTTTAACAAACTTCACACTTGCTGCAGAGAAGGAAGATAGCATCTGCTCTAGGGGTTTTGGCTTCATTAACATGAGGAATACTTAAACCCCTCATAACTATCAATTTAAGCCTTCTCTCCAGGCTTGACTGCTTTTTTTTTTTCCTGATTAGAGGAATTTTTTTTCTTTGACAGGGATACCTTGCCTTAGTATTTGAGGTAGGAGCTGATGACTCATCACCAAAATAAGAAATGAAGTGCCATTCCTTGTAGCCCTCCCCATTTGCTAGGAAAGCAATAAGAATTGCATCTGTGCTCACTGCAGTTATAAATGTGATCGCTATGGGTGCAGTCCTCTGTAAACAGTAAAACCTTAAAGATTTCTTAAATTAAAATGAATTCCATGACCTCAGCACTACTAAGTCTGGTGAGCCATACAAGATTACATAGGGAAGGGTCCTTAACTGAAGTCCTGAGAAGGCTGTCAAAAACAAACAGGCTTGTGGTGGTCTGGTCCCTTTTGAGTTAGAACTAGGTTGTGTCTCACTCACTTCACTCTTCCCAGTAAAAGTGAGTAGAGTAGGGCTGCACTTAGTAATAACACGATGACAAATCAGTCCCACGCCTGATGCAAATCACTGACAGAAATCGGCATGAGCCGGGAAGAATGATGGAGGATGCGTTCCTTGGTGAGTCTTTTGCTTTTTTGCGATATGGTTATGAAGTTACAACTTGGTAATGGTTACAAATGTTTTATAGTGCCTAATTATAAGAGTGTAGTACATTTTTGCCATCACATGTTCTTACTGAAATGACTACGGGGCAGGTATGAGATCAAATGCAGTCTGCAGTAGGTGAAATCTCCTGTAGAAGTTTCTGGGCCAAATTTGGCTAAGATAATAAATAGCTGTCTATATATCATATAAAACTGTCATAAATTGAGATGAATGGCAAAGGGGCACAACTTGCAGCGGTTTGGTACTTTCTATATGTACAAGTCAGAGTCTAAAAACACAAGCAGTTTTTCAAAGGTCCCTATCTCTGTCTGCTCTCCTTCAAAAGTACCTAAATCATCTAGTTTATTTTGGATGTCTTTTTCTGCTTCATTATGAAGATATTTAACTTGAGTTTTACACAAAAATAGAAACATTTGAAGAATGTAATCACATGTTGTTTTCTTCCAAGCAAATCTGCAGAACCTACTTCACTGAACTTTGCACAAATTCACAATTAACTTTGACTGACATTGAACTGCACTTTTTCTAATGCTCCTCTGAGATTAAAGCCTCCTCTCCACTTGAAAAAATTCTCCAGCTGTATTTCTGGTCTTTGTCTAAGGTGTTAACAACCAGACACTAGCACCTTGTTTTCAATTTTGCCTCTGTTGGAGGTACTACTTAAATTTAGGCTTTTCTTTCACTGGCAGTAGCTACAGTGGTCTAGGCTTTAATCATCAGCTGTTGTAGAAATGAGAACAGGATTGCAAAAGCAAATGTCCCCTTGAAGATCAGCTGAATTCACATCTGCATGTGCACTTTTTTCCTAGTATTATCCTCCAATTTAGTAAGGTTTTGTATACCTTGGGAACTCATTCTTGGCTCTTCTCCTACCTCTGAGTCAAAATTATGCATAAAATACTTATTGTGCAGGGAATGGTGATGTGAGCTGGGAAGAGTGTCTTTTGCCTGGCTTATTTCAAAGTTAAATTATACAGAATTTAGCTTATTGTTCTGCAGAGCCATAAACCTCCACAAAACTCCTCAGACTAGTTCTGCTAGCCAAGCTTAGCAGATGCAGAAGTCCAACAAAAATCCAACCCAGTCTGACATTGAATATCCAGCTTTTCACACTGTAGCTAGATGGTAAGGCACAGAAGGGGATTTGCAGGCTCTGGACCATTGAAAGCTCTTGCTTCCTGACAGCCATCCCACCCCTCCGGCGGAAGTCACTGGAGCCGAGGGGGCAGAAGAGGTACTTTCTCTGCCCTTGGGCCATCACAGTCCACAGCACGGTGCGTGGACTCCAACAGGCATTGATCTCCGTTCATGTGAACGTGCTGGGCTGTGTGCTGTAGCAGGAGGGGTCTCCAGTTCCCGGCTCCTGTCAGTTTCAGAAGAGCTGAGGTTATCACCTCAGCAGTAACCTCTTTAGCCACCAAAGTTGAATCCAATTCAATCATGAATTAGTGCCCTTAATTAATTCTTCTTTATAAAAGCTGAAAGTAATCAGTTTGATGTCAAAGAAAAAAGTCCCAGATGAGAGTTTGATTGTTTCCTCAATAGGGATTTTTAAAAAGTAGTAAAAAAGCTAAAAACCAAATGGCTCCCTGGGGAAACAGATTGGGTCATTAATATACCACATGCATATTTCAAAAAACTTGTATGTTACCAATTTAACCCTCACAGCTTCTCAGGATAAAATAATTACTACTCTGAAAGAATGATTTATCTTCTCAGTATTCCTTTGAACCAAATTACATTAGTTGAAATGTAAGAATACATTTCTAGTGGAAAAAAATATGCCAGAGATAACTTCAGCTAGAATCTCATATTTTAATGCTTTGAGGTTATGCTTTTTTGTGTGTGTGAAAAAAAACAAACAACTGAAAAACCACCCCACAAGTTGGCCATAAATAGCTCATAAACAGCATGACAGCCTACCAGTGCTGCCCAATTCACATCTAAATGAAAAAAAAAAAATCAGTTTGAGTGATTTTCTGTAGATCTATGTATAGAATAATCTTTCTTAACATCTGGATAGATCTCTCCACTTTTGACATAGTCTTATGCTTGCTCCTGCGTATTTCAGAGCTGTGACGAGATAAGCTAGCTATAAAGGATTGTACAAAGTTTTGGCCAAGACAAAATTCTGAAGACTACCATAGTTAGGTCAACATTATTTTACTGTTCAGTACAGACGTAGTAAAAGAGATTGGAAAGGTGAAGTGCTGCTTCAGTAGAAATCTTTTTACTTTGGTCCTTGGACGTCCTCACATCCTCCTGCCCTCATTAGAATATGTCTGGAAACACTACTTCAGTGTGCAGGGGCTGGGTGCAGGAAAGGGCTTATGGAGGTCTAGGTTGGAAGAATCAATCACAATGAGCAGGAAAATACTCTCACCCCTCCAGCAAGTGACCACACCAGAGAGAGAGGCCAGGATCACAGGTCAGCTGGATTGCACTGAGTCGTACCCACAATGCTCTGGGCTTCAGTCCTTTGAAGTGGCTTGGCCATGTCAAAATACATTGTTGTGGGCCTCACCGGGCTGTTCGGTGACATCAATGGCTTCAGCACATGTATGTGAAAGAGATGTTTCGGTTCAAAGTGCCCACAATGACGAGAGGCTGCACAGGTGGCCACCAGCGCGGTACAAATACAGCCTGCTTCCATGCAGGTGTGTTGCGCGGTACAGGGAGATGTGGAGGCATTTGAGGGCACAAACCCTGCTGAGGTGTTGTTTGTCTGGCCTCAGGTTAGGGAACAAACTTTGATATAATCCAACTCCTTTTGTCTCCGGTGTGACACCTGGCAGCGAAGTGTGCTGTCCACTCCATATGGGCTTCATCTCCACCAAGGAGTGCAGTAGCAAACGGCTTGTGTCACCGTGGGGGTGACTGGAGAAACAGGGTCTAGGAACAAAAGCAAGTGCCTGGCGTGGGTGCACACCCATTCAGATGGAGCAGCTTCATTGTGATGGGTTGCCTCCCATAAAGATCTACAGGATCCCTGGCAATAAGCAAGCACAAGTGATGGTTAAGGATGTTAATTGCTGTTTGAAATCTGACTTGTGCCTCTTTTTTTTTGTTTTTCTTTCTTTTTTTTTTTTTTATAACTAAGCTTCACTATAGCACCCAGGAATATTTGTCCTGCTAACGATTAGGGAATAAAACGTCTGGCAGTAGGATTCTGCGGGAAGGAGATGGGAGCTATCTGATTCTCATGCAACAGCCTCACAAGCCTGGGTTTCATATAGCATAGCTGGATGTTTGAGTGAAATTCAAGTTCAGATTAGGGCATATTTAATCTTCTTTGGAAGTGACAACAAAAAATAAGCCGATGTGCTTTTAAAGAGCAATCTAATAGAAGTAGATAAGCACACCCTGGCCAGCCCTGCTGAACCGCGGCCACGGCTGTGCCCCGTGAGCGCATTTTGTCCTGGGAGAGCCGCCGGCAGCATGGCTGTGCGTGCTACTTGTGAGCAGGGCCCCTGCCGAGCCGTAACCGAGAGGTTGTGGCAAACAAAGCCAACCTGAAAAAGGCTTAACAATGCTTAAACTGGGAAGGGAAAAATCTCCTGTAAAACAACCTCAGCCTAGTCTATCTCTACCACAAGTGTGGGTTCATCAGCAGGTCTGTCCCACAGAGGCAGGGCACAGCTGGCTGTGCCACCACCATTTCACACTCTTCCCATTTATAGAACTAGAGAAAGATGAAATATTTTTGGCTATCAGCTTTGCATGAGCCTGGGACCTGCCAGGGACAGGGCTACCCTGAGCCTCGAGCAGGCCCTGCCCAGCTCCCGCTGCAGGGCAGCGATGGTCTGGGGGCATTGCCTCACAAGGCATGGGAAAGCCCCAGGGAGAGGAGGCAGGGCTGGTGATCAGCAAAAGAAAAAGCAGTGTTTTGGATTTTTCCCCAATTAAATACAAGCTGTTAGAATCTGGTGGGTTTTTTTACAGAATGTAGTTACATGCATCTAAGTTACAACTGCATTTTAAGCCTCCGCTTTTGTTGCAGTAAGCCACACCTGGAAACTTGAGTTTAGCACCAGTAGAGCAGGAGCTGCACCTTGGCCTGCTCATGGGGAGAGGGAATATGGGCCTTCCGCAGGGCAGCTGTCAAATCCCTCTGTGGCACCCCTCCAATGTCCCCATCCCAGCTGGCAGGAGTTTGGGGAGCAGCCACAGCTTTGACATGACTCTGCTGAGATGCTGAAGTCTGAGTTGCCAGTGTCGAGGTCTAGGGCACCTGGATGGAAGCGACACTAGGTTGGAGGGCAGGACCATGTCCCAGCCATCGCAGAGCCACGGGCTGTGCTGGGCTCCCACCGCTCTGGAGGTGCAGAGCCCAAACCATGTGCCACTTGCAAGGGGAGAACAGCCCCTGGCTCCAGCCACTTCCCAGTGATGTGTGAGTGAGTCCTGATGGGTGGGTTTGGACTCCTCAACCTCCGAGTGCCGCTCGCCACAAAAGCACAGGTGACAGCAGGGAGCATTTGTAAAGGATTTACAAAACAGGGAGGCACAGGCTGCGTAAGGCCTACATGAAATGTTTCCCCAGATAAACTTCTTTCTTAAGGGAAGAGTAGGGGAAGCCATTTGCAAACTGAGATTTGCTAAGCTCCAGCTAAGAGAAAAATCATAACGCGAGCTGGGCAATAAGACCCAGGCAGGATGCCGATTTTTTTTTTTTTTTAATGGGTTAAAATGGAGCCAGTTGCAGCAAACAACAGTGTAGATTTATTTGGCTATAGAAGAACTGGCACACAGCAGGTGCCTTGGAGGGACAGAGGGAAGGAGCAGAGGAAAAATGAAAAAGGCTGATGAGGGCGACCAGCCACGGAGAAACCTCTGGAAGGTTCGGGCATGCAGGCAGCTGCACTCATGCTTTATGTCACTGCAGAACATTAAATGAGCACTTAAAAAGGTAATTAGCACCTTTTCATTGGACCAGAAATCAAAGGTGTAATTTACCAGAAGTCAGTGAACAATGTAAAAGATCTAATTTAATCGCATTGCGTAGCTTAGCCAGGATGAGAAATCAGAAGCCGATCTTGGCTGAACGGCTCTGCTTACAGCAAAGTCATTTTCGTGCCCCCGACAGGACGGTGCCACCGCCACCAGAACCACGCTTGGGGCAGGCGGTGAAGCCATACAGGGTATTTGTGCTATGTGAGTTCTACTGCATCACTTTCATTATTTCACAGTAAAAGCAGAGGGTCTGCCATACAGAGAAGAAAATGCTCTTGTCTACAATTTGTAGCCAAGGTTTGGCACCGCGGTTCAAATGTTCTCTTTCACAGCCTCTACACAGGCTGACAGGGTCAGGCTGCTCCAAAGTTCAGGAAGATGGGGAGGAAACTGAGGTTTTGTCTTAGCCCATTGTAGATGAAAGGTGATCTTTCAATATTCAAATTTCAATTTTGACTTCAGACTGTCCAGGTCTGCCTTAAGGATTTGGAATGGGAGATCCAGCTTGTTTGTAGTTGTGGTATCAAATGAAGTGTCCAAAAGAGAAATAGAAGAAAAAAACACTATTTAAGTTTAAGTAAGTGCCATATAAAGAAACTAACCTTTAACTGAGTTATTTTTCAAGCCATAGCTACAGTGCAAGGTATATTACCTTTATTGGGATTTCTTAAATAAAAATGTGAACTGCATGCCAGCACAATTGTAAAATCAAGCTGTTAGCTAAAAAAAAAGTTGTAGTACAGCAAATCGTGTTCAACATTGCACGACCTAATGAAGATTAAACTTTGTCCCCTGAACACTACTGCCTTTCTGAGATTTCTGTCTTTCTTTTTTTTTCTTTTCTTTTTTTTTTCCCCCACTAAATCTTCATATGTGTTTCTGTGGCAGCTTGAAAAACCTGTAAGTCCTAACCACGGTAGCCAGAACTCTAGATTAAAAGGGTTAATCACACTGGCCACCTTTTGATAAACACAGGCAGACCCCCTGTCCTCATCCCTCCAAAGGGCTTCACAGTCGCATCTGTGCAAGGAGGCAGGACCTGAGTTGCAGAGCAGGGCTGTGTGTACCCATCTGCAGAGCCTCTGCTAGTGACCATGCTGCAGCCAGCACAAGATAACAGTCTTGGAGGTAATGTGGCCTCTACTAAACATGTCAAGAGAACAATTTCTACTGACTCCTACGTGATAGCCCTGGCACAAAGATCCAACTTCCTTTCTTAGATGCGTAACCTAAAAAAAAAAAAGTAATAACCATAATATAATGGGACTACAAAAACCGAAATTTCAAACTCTCAAATCCAACAGTCTAGTTATCTAAGGATTAGCTCCTGCAGAAGTGTAGGCAACAAAGATTTGGATAGAGCGGGGAATAGTTCAGACAAACAGTAATCAGTCCAATTCAAGAAAACCGAAAAAGCAGTAATCAAAGTAGGTGATCTGGCAGTCTCTAAGAAAGATGCAGTTTGCTTAAGGAAAATTCAAAAAGCAAGAAGTGTGTCTCTACTGCAAGACACTCGACTAAATAATATATTAATGTGCTCCTAATTATTATATGTAATTATAGATTGTTCTAAGCACATTGGCAAGGGAAATAAGTTGTAAAATATATGTTTAAATATTACTGTGCTATTGTTGAGTCGGCTCCTGGGACATGAGGCATTAAATACCTGAATCTCTGGCTGATTTCAGTGTTTTTATGTTGTTTAACCACACTGTTAAACTGTATTGTTGCAAACTTCTCCTTGCTGGTTAAATTTAGCTTCTCTGTTCTCCAGGTGCAATCTGACACCTCCTAAAGGACTGCCTTTCCCATTCTCACACTTTTCTGCCACCAGACATTTGTTTCCCTAACTGGCCTTATTTCTTTTATCTTTTTTTTTTTTTTTAAAGTCTATATATAAACATTGATCATTTCAAGTTTCACTGTAAAACTGTGCCATGTGTTGCTGCTTGCTTTGTATTGCAGCCTGGTATCACTCTCTTGCGAACCCTCCTATTCTTGTGTGTGCTTTGTACTCTTTGTCAGTGGATGTGATATGCTGTCACCTATATTCTATATTCATCACTAAATACTATCCTACAAACCACTTGAAAGATTTGGACCTTGAGGATGAGCCCACATTAAGTGAATTAGGATATTAAGCTACGGAGAAAAGATATTTGGCTGTAAAGCACGGAAGAGAGAGCCGTAGAATGGAAGAATTATTTTTCACTGTACCTGTCTATGAGTGGGTAACAGGAGAGAGTCTGACACAGGCACTGTGTTTCAGCACCCACATGAAATATATTATGGTCTTTCTTAAAAAAAAAAAAAAAAGAATAGCAGTGATTAAATGTTACAATGAATGGCTCCAGGTTTTTGTTAACAAGATGGGAAAAAGACCCCTAAATAATTGCATTTATTAATTTCTAACCATTAATCTTTTAAAGCTATCCCCTTAAAACACCTTTGAAATGCTTCAAAAATCTCTAAGAGAGTTTCAAGCAATTACACAACAAATGACTTAAAATAACCATTGTAGAATCATGTGGTGACTTACAATATAACTTTTGTTTCTTTGTCTCTTAATTATGATAATTTACTGCACTTGATTACTGTATTAATATGTACAGCAGGCCATGCTGACAGAACAGCCTTATACTGTGAATGGTAGGATAAGGATGAGCCAGCAGGCCAAAGATGTGATTGACAGGACTAGTTCTTCGGTATAAGCCTTTTTAGGTAATTAACAGATTGAATTTTTCTCAAACATCACGAGCACAGTTGCATATGGAAAGAAAACATAGATGGGACAAGCAAATTATAGTACTACTGATGTCCCCTGTCTTGGGACATCTGCAGAATAGAGATTAAAACTATTATTAGAAATGGAAGAAAACACCTTGATTTTGCTGTTTACACAAACTACACAGATCTTGCATGGCATGACTGCGGGTTTTAGTGAGAAGGAGAATGAAAAGCGAAAGAAAAATCTTGATTAACTTCAGATTGTTTAGTCTGAATCCTGTGCAAAAGTCTGCAGGAGTACCGTTCTGTCCTTGGAAAGGCTGCTTTTCTCTCTTTGTAAAACACTGGATCTTTCCATTGTGAAGGACCCTGATGGTGTTTTTTCCTGCCTCAGCTTCATGCTAAAATGTCTTGAAGTTCAAATGCTCCATGATGGACTTTAATTGATTTCCAGTCAAAACTTCTTAAATCAAGTTTCTGAAAAATCCACTTATCATTGGCATGCTATTTCCCCCATTTTGACTAGTCTGTGGTTCTTTAGCTTTTGGCACAGGGAGCAAAATACATTTACATGCAAAAGTTACCTGACGGGGGAAAAAAAAAAAGCAGAGGACAAAACGAATGCACCGGAGCCAGCACAGTACGGCTGTGCTCTGTGAAGCGCTGCAGCCAGAGAACAGCAGCTGCCTCTAAATATAGACACGGATATTAAAATGTTAAAAGTTCAATACACAGAAAACAAAGTGAGGAAAATTATACGTTTCAAACAGCCCCTTTCTCTTTTTCCCTTGTACATGCTGCAGCCACAGCAGTCTGACCACAGGTCTGATATTTATAAAGTTCAATTCAGTCACATACCACAGAAACACCGAAGACAAAGATCCCGTGCACAAAACCTGTTAAAATGGTCTGCTGCATGGTACCTAAGGCTGATGAGCATTGCATGTAATGATGGCTTTGGGTCCTCTCCCCTGGGCTCGGGTCAGACCTTTCCTTGTATTCAACAAGAACATTTTCACCCAGTCCATGTTCAGTGAATTGGACCCTCAGATGTTGGCAGAGGCATAACTTTCAAAGGGAAAGGACTCTGGGGAGAAGATCATTTATTAAACCTCTGCAGTTCTTCATACTGATAAAGAAAAAATACTTAATGTAATAAAAAATAGATCTTTTGAAAAGATTTACAGACATAATCTCACTCACTTAGAAGTTCAACATATTAGCTGTTAAAAAGGATTCCAGCAGCCCTCAGTACTCTTGTCCAAAATTTCCAAAACTCACCTGCCCAAGCGCAAAGTTAGGACCCATACAGAGGAAATGTAAATATGCTGTTACATTTTTTTCTAAGCTGCCAGCAAAAGTTTGTAAACCTAGTTTCCAGAGCACACCATTGAACAGAAAAAGCTGTGTCCTGTTCAGAAAAAAAAACCACACATTGCCTTCTCTTCAACAGAGAAAACTTGGAAAGGGGCATGACTTACAGCAAACTTCTTAGTGTTTTTAACCATAGTTCCTTTAATTTTCAGGAGTATTTCAAGGTTACAGCACACCTCCATCCCTGCCCGACAGCTAGGACTTTAGCAGTTGGAAAGCTTACAGCCCAGCTCTTGCATGTGAGGTGTCCGAGTGTGCGCGGCTGCCTCAGCACCAGGCGGTCGGGGGCCACCCTGTGCCCTGCAGGATAACGAGGAGATGTGGCCTTATCACACATCTGCTTGCCCGGTTTCTGGAATGGTGGAAAGCTCGCAGGGATGTGGGGTAGAGCAAACTGCTAGACTGCAGTTGGACAGGCAGTAGGAGGAAAAGAACTGTTAGAAATGATCATAAAGTGGGATGAGAATGAGCCTGTGGAAGTGGGTGCTGTTGTCAGAGCGTTGTAGCAACCTCAGCAACAGATTTGTGTGGGGCACTTCATTTCTATGTGGCTCTCCCTTGCAACCAAGTATAGCTTTGCACATTCATGTATTTCAGAGGTGTTTGACATTAGCGCAATTCTAGCACTGACGTGAGGAGTAAAACTTACATTGATTTCCAATTTATTTCATTAATGTTTTATCAGAACATGGCCAAGCATCACCTTGCAGCCTTACATGCTCACTGCACCCCTACTCCTTGGGAGACTTACTTTTCAAAAGCACAACCCTGCAGAGCAGAGAGCAACCACTGCTGTCTGAACAGAGAGCATCGCGCATATGAGGAGGGCTCCAGAACACGTTTAGTAAAGTTCAGGGAGGCACCACTTTGTGGTGTAGACATGCAGAAGACCTCATGCATGACTGGATGCTGAAGAATGCATTCAAGAATGCAAACTATGACAGCAGAACCAAGAGTTCTTCTGCAATAGTGTCTTACAGGGCATTGTAAGGTCATACTGCACTCACCTTGGTTAGATAAAAACTTAGATGAAAAATAGATACAGATAAAACAGAGGGGCATTGCCTGCAGCAGGTAACGCATGTATTACACCCTCATGGTTGTAACACACTACAGGAGTCTTAGATGTGCTTATCCAAAATAAACAATAAATAAAGAAAAAGAGAACAGGACCACCTCTGTTAAAGAGAAGGTAGAGCCTTTTCCTGAGCAGGAAATTATGTCCTTACATGAGCACTACACAGAATGAAACTGCAGAATGAAAGCCTCATTTTGGGGATTTTAATTTTTTCTTTAGCATCCCAAGGACACCAGATCTCCATGAAGGCAACCAAAATTTTCAAAACATTCTTCCTCCCTACCATTTCTCAACATTTCAACTAACTACAAAAATAACAGTGCTTCTGTGAAACCTGTATCATGTGATTTTTTTTTCTTCTCTGATGAAATATTTTTCAGTGAAAGAAAGTGAAACCTGAGAGAAATGCAGTAGTAATATGCACATATTTTATATTAAGTATTTTTATTTGATAATCCTAATTTCATTTAAAAATTAGCATTATAAGTTTTATTAGGTTAAAGAAATCAAGTAAACTGTTTCCCAAACTGTATTTGTTTCCTAAATATGCAGACAAATGCTGTGCAAGAACTCCTTAACACTGGCATGAAAACTGGCAGCGGAGGCAAACTATCTTGAAATCACAAAGTAACTTTTCTTATCTTATCAGACACCACCACACAGAGCCTGTCTGAATTTTACACTGCTGCAACGCTGACAGTTTCCACAACTGTAGATATTCTGAGTGATGACTGCAGAGTTAGGCCAAAATGATGAAGGTAGCTGGAGACTAACCTTGATGTCTGGCAGCATTTAAAGAAACAAATGGTTTTGGTTGCTAACTCCCAGTGAGCTGACTAGCTATTTAAAGGGCGTGTTAGAAGTTAGCAATCCACTAATCCTTCTGTGATGACAGAACTGAGTTGAGCAAACCATCATAAAAACATCAGAGGTGAAATAAAGTAGCTGGTGTGGCAGACCATCCTGGGCAACAGGGAGAGGGAGGTCCAGTTCTTGGTTGGATTGGAAAAGTTCCGGGTCACAGTGAACATGAAGTTTTGCCAGTTTTCCTGCTTTTAGTCTGGAGACTCTTCTCATGCAGCCTCCATTTCACATAGGTACCAATCTTGGTGTGAAGACAATCTAAAGGTGCACCTTAAAAGAATGTAAAAGGCTCATCCCAGCACCACAGCTCTTTCGGATATGATCAACTTTTGCTTGCACAGTCATGTACATTGGCATGCTAAAAGAAGATGACCCTACCCAAAGATATTTAAAATAAATCATGAGTATAGTGGTAAAGCGTGGCAGATTAATTCCTTGATTTTTATAGTTCATATATAAGCAGCTTATTCATCTATTATTTGAGGTTAAATTGTAGTCAATAGGTCAGATCCATACCTCTTTGTTTCCTTCCTGAATTTGGCCCGATTACTTTTAAATACTAAAAATGAAGGATTCTGATAGTTAATACTTTTATAAAACTTAACATTGTAACTGTGGGAAGAAGAATGAGAGAGGAAGAAATAATTCTGAACAGTACCAGCAACTTGATTCACTCAGCAGCTGAAAGGCAAAGTAATGGCAATCTAAACATCTGGGAAAACAACTAGAATGGAGAAAATTATCCAGAAGACCAAGACGATGCAGGGTTTTTTTTCTGGTGTACATTTCCTTTGCTCCATTTGGTCAAGATGGAGCAAAATTGGAAAGTGAATGTGGCATAGTGCCTGGGGACAGTGTATATCAGCATGGCTTTGTAAAGAGGGTAATATGCAGAGGACTAACCAGAAAGGCTATTTATTTCTTTATTTATCTACATGAAAGCTGAGTGGTTGAATATGGTTAAACGTACAGACCTTCAAAAGAGCCCTATCACCCCAAAGCTTTAAAATGAAACCTGCCCATTAATGATCATAGGCTCCATGACTGTGCAGGTAAAATAGCATGCTAAATGACTATTTGCCTGCCTACAAGTGCAATCACCATAATTTTAATCCTGGTAAGGTGCTGGAATAGTGCAGACCTCTTGCTTTCTTCTTAGAAAAGAGCTCTTAAAACCTGCATTGGTTGCACTTTCCTACTTGGTAAATAACAGTGGCTCCAAAGGCTTTGTAGCAGATGTACTTGAAATGTATTCAGAGAGGACCTGAAGTTGCAATTAACTTTGAATCAGAAAAAAAACTGCCCTCTTTCCTGCCCATAAGCGAGCAGGAGCTTTTCTCTGCACTTCCACTCCTCCATCCCCAAAGGTGGGTTACTGACCCTTGTCCTTCCTTACAAACCACGCTCAGCCACTGACACGGGGAGCTGGTGGTTGCTGCTCTTGATCAGGACAGTGGAAGGGAAAAAAATTGCTGAGCTATTTGATGTTTATGTGTATTATTTTCAATGGTTTAGAAAGGGAAACTAGAACATGCTGATTTCTAGCTATATATCTGTTGTGGAAGGCAGAAGCAGTCATAAGAAGAGATAGGAACTGTGATACTATGGATGAAAGAGTGTATCACGAATGGAGACTCTAAAATGTCTGGTAAGTGAGCTGTATAACTCGCCAAGTAAAGGCATTTTTTTGGGGTGTGGGAGGATTGGTAAATGAAGACTGAGAACGGATACCTTCCTCAAAGTACTCTACAAAACTCATTTTTCCCTCCAGCTTTGTAAAGAAAGAGAGGATTAGAACTGATTAGACAAGGATAATTTTGAAAAAAAAAAAACAAACAACATTTTAGATTAATTTTCTACACTAATTTTATCCTTCTATTCCTCAAATCATTAAGAGTATCAAAGGGTGTTGGAATCCTTCTATATTTTTAATACTCACATTCATGAAAATATTCTAAACTAATATTTTACGGTAAAAATCAGATAGCCAAGATCAGCTAAAAATGACCCGCAAGGTGGTCACTGGCTCCATTCCTCCCTTCAGTCATTCAAGTCTGCTCTGCATCTTCCTTGGCCAAAGAGTTACTCTCAATCTCCTCACGGTCTGCCCGTGACACAGCAAATGTGCCACCAAGAACAAATAACCGTGCCCAGTGCTGGCTGTTGCTGATGCACAGGGCAAGTTTGATACAAAAACATTTTTGTTACAGCATAAGATTCAGCATGCTAGCATAAACCTTGGTGTGGAGAACTTTATCTCTGCTTAGCGCGATCATGGTAAAGCAGATATTACCTGGCACAAGACAAATGTCAGTAAAGTTAGTTTAAGAAATTTAAGCCGATACAAAATGAAATGTACTCCCTTTGGACCTGTCTGCTGTAGGATATTTGTGTAGCAGATTTGCATCTTAATTTTAAAACGAAACTTAAATGTTACCTCCTATTTTATTTTCCCTTTGTTTTGCCACAGCCTTTGGCAGGCAGCAGAGGAACCCCAAGCAGCCCTGACTGTGCCTGGACCAGGCAGCCCAAGTTCGCCCGTGCCGGGAGGGCTTTGGCCAGCGTGCCGTCACTTCCACTGAATTGCCACCTACTATCTCTCGTGCACGTGGTGTTTTATCTGCTGGGAAATGGGGGAACCTCACAGTGGGTCACTCACATTGTGGTCCATAAGGATAGCAACAAAAGTTAGAAATCACATAAATTTTGTTTGACTTGCAAGAAAAGCGTCATAGTTTTGCTATAAAACTTTTTTCAAGCTGAGGCATTCTTGAGGCATTCTCTGCCATAAGCGGATTTACTTTATTTATGGCTCTATGCTGGGAGGCTAGAAATAAAGCTAAACAGTGGCTTTGCTCCACGGCCTCCATATGAGTGCTCAGCTGCAATAGAGTAGAAGTAAAACAGGGCACCTTTGGAAGCTCAGAGGAGAAGGATGTGGAAGAAGCAATCTTCTACAAGCTCATACCTGTAAACAAAGTCAGATGCCTCCTTCTCTCATCTTAATCATCTCACCTGCTCTGGCCAGGAAATTTGGGAAATACAATGACATTGCAAATTCTTCCCTTTAGCCAACCCACCTACTCAGGTCTTACTTCATCTTCTACTTCTTATAAACTCATATTCTAACAAACACTGGTGCACGCATCTGCATATCAGCTGCCCATGCACAGCAGCTGACGCCACAACACATCAGAGATGGTCTGTGGAGCAGTTAACTTACTGCAGTGGATTCACAGGGGTGGTTTCTCCTGCACAAGGCAGCATGTTCCAGCTCCCATGTTTGCTCACTGTATCCTGTATATTTCTGCTAGAATAAAGCTCCTCTTCATTCCAGGCAGCGGTACGAAATGCCTAGTGGTCAATAAAATCCTTCACGACCTGTGGGATGGCTGCCACCGTTACAAGGTGCCTGAGGGACTGACCTGTCAGTTTCAGTTAAAAAGGAAAAAAAAATGTAATGATGCTATAAAGGATCCTCCTTTGATGAAGGTGGTTTGATGAATTAAGAGTTTTCTCCTCAGAGTTAGGCTGTTTAATGAATGTTTTCCTGTTTATCAATAGCAGCAGTATTAGGTTAAGCGCTGTTAGCTGCCTTTACAGGTAAAGTAAGAGAATGACATAAAACTTGATGCACTACACCACAGACTTTCTTCTCTCCCAGCATGCAAACTATTGAACTATCAAAGACATGATGGGATGTATTGCTCCTGTTCTCTTATTAAATGTGATGTGCTGAAATAGGGCCGACATTAAGGTCTCTTTGCCAGTTACAGATCTGGTTTCTTCTGCTTGTCTTCCACCAAATAGGTTATTAAAGTTGTCAATGGTGTCTCAGAAGGACTGGTCTACTCCTTTCTTTCAGAAAGGACACTTGTTTATGACAGCTGCCCTCTAACTCTGTAAAAAAAGCAGAAAGTGAGAGAAGCCTCCAGAAGCCTTGGCCATGCACTGGCGACTTCTGGGCAATGGGAACAGGAGCGTTCTCTGTGCTGGCTGGTATTTCCTTCTTCAGGAGTTGCAGCTGGCACTCTGGGCCTCCCAAAGATGACTGCAATGAAGTCCTTTTTTCCAGACTAAATAATCATGCTAATGTAAGCAGCTCTCTCAGAGGCTTGAATATTTTTAACAAGATTCTTTTGATTCAAATCAAGCAGGTCTCTTACCTCTCGCTCTTCCAGAAGCACAAAAAGGCTTGTGGGACTTCCCGGAAAGCACTAAGAGGAGAGACTGCTATTTCTCTTTCTCCCTTGATCTCATTCATGAATGGCTTTACCTCTTTCTGTGGGTTTGGATGATCCTTCCTGCAACCTCATCAGTTTGAATGAAAGCCTCACCTGCCTTCATATGTGAAAGAGACTATCCTATGGCCTTGAGCAAGCTCTGGATCAAGCCTTAAGCATTTTAAGCAGCCAGGTCTTTACTGACAAGCTTCACAAGCTGTATGTAAAGTTTTTCCCAGTCTATCAAGACTTCTGTGCAAAACAGTGGCAAGCACAGGAGCCTCCCGAAGAACTTCAGTTCCACTAAAGGAAAGAGACTTGAGATAACATTAGTGGATGTTAGGTCTTAGTTTTGGCCTGAATGACATCATTTCAGGATCTTTCTCAGTAGCTATTTCATTTAAAAGTGCTCCACTAGCTGGTAAAGACTCAACGACACCCTTTCTAATCTATTTCTTCTAGGTGCATCTGTGGATGCAGCTCTCAGATTTCAGCAGAGGGACCTTTCTGACTGAGCCTGTGCATTACGCGAAGTAAAAGACATGGTGCAGCTAGATATGGCCTTCTTCAGGTGAGCTGTGAAGCAGAGCCACTGTAGGCACTAATTAAGCAAACTACTTCTCATTAGCAAAATATTTTAAAAGTCCTCAAAGTCTGGCAGCTGCTGCATTGCCCAGCACCCTAACAGGGATTGAGTATGAACAGTTAGGTTGGATACAAAAGAGGTATGTATCCATCTCAGTAGCTGATGACCTAAGTATTGCACAG
The DNA here is from genome assembly GCF_036417535.1 of Chlamydotis macqueenii. Lineage (NCBI taxonomy): Eukaryota > Metazoa > Chordata > Aves > Otidiformes > Otididae > Chlamydotis > Chlamydotis macqueenii. The sequence continues at coordinate 4,511,392 of NC_141562.1, forward strand.
AAATATTCATAAAACTAAAGCTTTTATTCTCAAATGTTAAAAGTATTAACTGGGTTCTTACCTTCTCAAATTCCTTAAGCATTGTCAAGCACTGATTTTTATTTTTTTTTTCACACCTCTAAGGATAATGTGGTTATGTATCCGCTGCGCTGCAGTAAAAGGTAAAGCAATTATCATATATTGTTTATCCTTCTGTTTTGGAGTACTATGAAGCTCAATTGAAGGGTAATCTAAATGCATGAAAGACACTACTGACATACAAAATCTTGTTATTACTTTCAGGACAGAGGAAGGACAAAAGACAGGATAGTACATCATTTGTTAAACACTCTGGCTTCCATGAAACCTCAAAAGCTTCTTTCCATATCTAGAATTTCTGCTAAGCCATTCTTTAAATCCATACCGTTTGGCAGTTTTGCTTGTATCCCTACACATTTGCTCCTGTAGTAACCAAAAGAGGCCAGTCTGCACTAACTATGGGAATTTCATCTTATGCCTTATCATCAGAACAAAAAAAATGAGAGCTCTTTCGATTTCCTATCCTCGTTAGATGTTAAGCAGCATTTCTACGTATTTTGAGTGATGTTAGTGCTGACACTTGGTTTCAGAAGATGAATACTCAACCACATGCAAGATTCAATGAACACTCTTTTATGACTGCATCCATATTATTCTTAACGAGCATACTCCTTGGTGAGAATGAATATTTACCTCATGGCATTAAATCCACAGTTTTCTGCCACAGTCATTAATGATCATATAGCAAATGATCACCTCAACTCTCTGGCTACATTCCAGTTCAAGTAATTATGTTCTGCCTCTCTTAATTTCCTTTTGAGAGTAATTGGACCTGATAACAGTCTTCCCTTGTTATCCTAAACTGTTCTACAGCCTGGCCACATCTCAAAGCTTCAAGGACTTAATCACAGCTCTCAATAGGGGAAATATTGATAGATGATCTCTCTGCTCACCCCATCTTTTCATCACATACAAATCCATTAATTATTGTAACGCCAAATTAAAGTGTCTACCAAGTTCAGCTCTGTAGGTACTGTAGACTATACCATCTATATATTGCTAGCTGCCTACAGGCATAAGTTACGAGCTTAAATGATCTCAGAAACTTATGAACTCATTGATTTTAGGAAGATGATGATATGAAACTGCTGTACCTTTTACAGGCCTCTGACTTTGTCGACATTAGCAAGCCGTTAGGCATAGCAAGAGCAGATCAGTGGGACAGCGCAACTGGTTGTGAGGGCTCTACATCTACAGTGTGTGTGGTCTGACATTTTACTTCAGATTATACTTAGTTTGATTTACTGGACTGGAGATCCTAAATCCATGTGGTTTAAAGGTATCCTAGGGATCTTTTTCATCCTTGCTAGGGGCTGAAGCACCACTGGTGTGCACCTGAACCAAAGCTTCTGGTTTAGTTTCCTCCAAAAGGAATGCAATTCATACGCACCAAAACAGCAAATTAAACCAGCGCAGGACAAATGGGGATGATGGAGAGATGTGCTGGGAAGCTGCTCTACTGTTCTGAATGTTAACATGGCTGGTGCTCCACTGTACACTGAAATGGATTGTCAAGGGCTGTTAAGAGACAATAGACCTTAACAGGGGACTGTTTTCTGAACAGACAATAATAAGGAAACATATAACTGACTCATAATGTTCAAAAGGAAGTTTTTGGGGAGGAGAGAGGAAGAGACAGACATGCTTCAGAGGCCTGGTGGGGGTGTGGTCTTCAGGAAAAAGACTCTTGAGCCCTAAGGAAACTGCTCCAGATGGTGAAGAATCTGAGACAGACAAAGCATGTAGGGTTTATCTGATACGTGCTGCTTTATTTTTGAGTTATTCCAGAGAGACCAAGCAAAGAAGCAGTGTTGTTGCCCATTTATACAGCAACTCGTTTAGAACGTGGAAGAGTTCTCAGTATGGCAGGAACTGCCACAGCTGTGACAGCGGATGGGGGGCTCCAGAGTCACTCTACAGGGTACCTCACAAACCCAAAATACTGCATCACAGTGACATGAGAAAATCTTCATCAGGGGGAAGCAATGAGAAAAGTCTTCTTGCATTTCTGATTTAGACAAATTCCAGATCCAGATCTACTTTTAAGTTATTTAAGCTTAAAATAATTGTAAAAATGTTTAATTTTAGCAAACTTCTACCAGTAAATAACAGAAAAGCAAAAAGAGGGTGTTACCATTTTGTTTTTTCTCTGTGTGAAGTTATTGTTGTTGGGAAAAAGCCTCAACAAAATTATCTAGAGCTTTTTTTTTGTTTGGCTTTTTTTCACAGGAAAGAAATATGTCTATGCAGGGAGATTGATCTAGTCTGTTTTTCAGTTTAAATGTACCCAGCAGCCCTCTGCATGCACTATATATCCCAGCAATTTATTACATGATGTGAAAGTCAGTCTCTCTGAAAATAAATAGCTTAGAGCCAGCAGTAGCCAAAGCTGGGGTGTCCTAAAATGAGCAGGAAACAGGCACCTAGCTGGAGACTTAAGAGCTGTGTTGCAGAGACGTGTGTGGTTCCTAGGTAAGCATAGGCTCAAGTTCTTGTGAAATATGCCATTTAGCACTCGTTGCTGTCCAGTCACATTTTTTCACTTCACTGTTTATATTTACTCACCTTTTTCTGCCTTCTGATCTTTGCTATAGCTTTATAATTTTCAGTTCACTTCACTAACACTAAGTGCAAACAGCGTGCGATCAAATAAGACATGGTCAGGAGAATGACAAAGAACGTGGTATCCTAGGCCAGGAGTTACCCTGAGGAACCAGGGAGGATTTAAGTTTTTTCAGTCATTGCCTCCTCGATATCCGTATGGTGCCCCACACTGAGGACCACGAGGGTGAGCTGAGGCCATTCCCTGTTACCATATTACCAGATTAGAAATATCTCCCCTACCTGGGGATGAGGGTCTGGAAGGGGATGCCCAAGGCATCCAGAGTAATCCCTGCAATGGTGCAAGAGATATCCAATGGCAGGAGGTTCCTCAGAACGATGGCTACACATCCTCAGCCAAGGGAATGCTTCCTAATGTTCCCCAGGAAAAATAAGACCTCAAGTTAGGATTTATGTTTTTTTTTTAAAAGCCTCTTTATGATGTATCACAGACAGACAAGAAGGAGATCAGAGCTACCATGAATACCCTGTGTCACCACAGAGGACTTACTGAAGAAAACCTCCCAACCATTACATGATTCCGTGATTATAGACAGCAACAGTGTTCCATGTTACAGCAAAAAGCAAAGGAAAAGCCAGTTCTAAATGGAAGAAAAAATTCTTGTCACCCAGAAAACTGATGATGAGTTTAATTCTGAGGATGTGAGCAGGACACATTGACCAGATACCTTAAAGAATATAATGCCAGCCATGTCTTGGCCAACCAACTTCTCCTCTGATCCAAACACATCTGCTATAAAAGAAGGGCAAGGGCAAAGTATCTCATGTGGTACGAAATAATCTATCCCTTGCCTCAAGAAAGGGAGGGTGAAATAGGGTAAATATATAATGAAATGGTGCTCTGTCTGGCAGTGCAAGGTCTGTTGCTATTGCCCCATCAAAATTAGAAAACAAAGGTCTAGGTGCCAGTGGCATTAACAATATGTTTCTCTCACAAATTATCGGTTGCAGATAACCATGGGAAGTGGGTGCAGTGCTTATTAAGGGTCTTTAGCTCTGTCAACGACACCTATGCTCAAGCAACTGTAGCCGCCGGTTACCCTGTAAGAGCTGTTGAAGTCCTGTTCGTATTTACAGGCTTTCAGCAACAAAACTGAGCCTTGTGGTTGGGGATCAGCTGTGCGTTGGAGTGGCGCATTCACGGCATGTAACCCTCTGCGGGGTGGTGGGGTTTGTGACCGGCTCTCTCCGTCACCCTTCTGAGCAGAGGTCAAGCTGTTGCCAAATTGCCACATTTCTTCCAAAAGATATGGATGAACAGACAAGGGTGAACATGCTGTTTTATAAATCCCACACTGATTATTTTAATGACTGTGGGCCCTTCCGAAAACCTCCTGGGGGGTACAGAACGTCACAGATGTGGCAGGAGCCCAGCGTCTGACTACAAACAGTCCTGGGGGACCCATTTATTCATGGACAGATGCATAAGCGAACAACAGACATCCATCCCATCATCCTCACGGCCACCACAAGTTGTAACTATAAGGACTCAAGGTAAACCCCTGCAGTATTCAGCCATAATTCCCAGTCAATGGGAATTGTCCAATTAAACTGAGAGTGTAGCTGATTTAGTATTTGAACCTCTACTTAAAAGTAAATATTGACATGGTATAAAGGGATTAACTAAGATGACTGGATTCTTGTTAAAAACTTTTTGAGATAAAAAGGAGCCTTTTACAAAGTCTTGATGGTGTTTTGAGACGTTATTTCCTGTGATAAAATGGAAAAAGGGGAAAACTTGCTCTAAAAGAATATGAAAATCTTATGTTCCTAAACACTTACCTTTAAAAGACCAACTCTTAAAATAATAGCTCTCATAAAACCGCACATCAAGTAGCTCTGTGTGTGACTTATTAATGGACAGTAGATGATGTCACACTGGCAGCAAAGAGGTAAATAGATTAAATTTCCCAAACCCATATTCTTTAGTGTTAGCAACATGAAGTTGTCAGTCCTGAATTGCTTGGCTACTTTTATGTCTGCTAAGTGCAGATTATGCATTTTGCTTCTCAGCATTGGTCACCCCATGTGTACAATGGGAATAATACCTATAACATCAGCCACAGGAGAGTTTTATAGGGATGGATGGATGGATGGATGGATGGATGGATTGATCAGGGCCTTGCTGCATGTTCCCACTTTCCAGCAGGAAGACCCAATTGCCACCCCAGAGCCTGTGACTCAGCCAAAACCAGGGGGTGGCTTTCCCCCAGCTGCGTGATGGGATAACCCCTTTGGCAGCTCTGTGCTGACCCCATGCTTATCTCCCGCTGGAGCCGGAGCCTGCTGCTTCCCCACAGCCATCTGTGCATGACAGCAAGTATCGGCTTCGCCCAGGCGATGCGATAGCCGTAGAAGGGCAGAAAGAGCATCCCTTGCACCGCCCCGCCTCGCCTCCCAGGCAGCCAGGCACAGCCGGGGAGAAGCCGGCCCCACCAGCCCCAGACGCATACGCAACAAACCGCAGCACGCTCTGGTTGTTGGGGCTGGGGAAGAAGCCTGGGCTATTAATGAAAGAAAGTGAAGATAATAATAGACATATCAATATTACGAAAGTCTTTGAAATCAAAACAACCTCAAAAAAAGCTCCCAGTTTTCTCTCAGCAAAAATCCTGGAATTAAATCTTTGGCTTAGTAAACTGTTTTTTTACGCAAAGCAAATTTTAAAATGCCATAGTGATGAACAATGTAATAAAAAAAAAAGCCATCATATTATTCTTGAATGAGGTTTAATAAAAATCAAATAAAAGCAATTATCTGAATTTTCAAGAGGATCACCTCTTCCTTCCCTGAGGTACGGAAGAGAATGAATTCAGGAAACCATTAGCGCCAGAAACCGGCGCTGCACAACAGAGCCAGTGTTTGCTGTACAAAGACAAACAGAAATCTCCTCCCAGGCTACTAGGCTGCATGCTGAAGCTGCTGGAGTGGAAATTCCACCTATAGGTGAAGAAGGGTAATTAAAGAGGCACAAGAATGTCTTTGTAGTAGAGCTGGCTTTTCTACTCCAGAGCAGGCTTCGGCTTTTCAAGTATTCATATTCTTCTTTACTCATATGGAAAGAAATTGGACATACTGCAATACTGAGAGCTGCCCATAGATCTCGGTAAGCGCGTACATGTGAATTAACACCCATTAACACACACCGTACAGCGCTTTCTGCTCCCGTGCAAATCCAGAGGCCCTGAGTTATCATCTCCTTCTACCTCCTGCAGCCGTTCAGGCTGATGGAGAGCATACAATTTTCAGCTGGAAAATGCACCTGAAGTGAAATCCAAATCTTTTGTGAGAATATGTTGATTTCAATGACATTTTCAAAGGCAGAGAGCAGAAGTGCTTTATTTCAACACTCTCATTTATTTTGATAAGAGGAAATCATTTCACGCTGACTCATGTCAATTGCCTTTGTTTCCAATGTTGTGATACACTAAGTATTGCAATATTGATATTACTGTTTAATATTTTGATGACAAGCACAGTTTTTCAAATTTTCACAGGAAATCTTGAACGTGCCAACTTTTTTTTTCTTCAGATTCTGAATGAAAACAAATTCAGAAGTAGAAATATTACCATCAAACTAAAATGCACAGCAAGATTAGACATACACCACTTGGTAGTCTCAGAGCAACTCCACTGACTCCAGAGGAGCAGCTTTATCTTGCAGCACTGTTCCAGGAGGGCAGGAGCACATCCTCTGCGTTATCAAGCACTTGTGGATGGTAACAGACCGGTTAAAAGGGGCAGATCTTATTCCGCATGACTGATATTCATAAATGCTCTGACCTCTGCAGAAGGAGGAGGGCTGAAGTTGGACGCCGCATTTTCACCGTGAATGTCTCATGGCTTTGTTGTAGTCTTGATCAAACCATTTAGGGCTTGGTTCAGTCTTGCAGAACTGGAGGCTTACATAGCTCATGCAATATGGTCACTTTTTCTGTGAGCCTGATTCTTGCTCTGGAGACACACTCGCCATGGCTGATCTTTGGCAGCCCAACAATTAGCAAAGCAGACACTGACTTAAAATGTACCCACAATTTTTACTTGACTTCAGCCTAAACAATTTAAAAAGAAAACCAGAACAACTTAAAAATAAGACCCAAGGAGGCAGACAGGGAGAAAAGAGCCTCTGATCCTAATCTTGCAACAAACTGTATGTAAATGGTGCCTCGGGGAAACCATTGAGTTTCCCTGTTGAGCATTTTGTAGAATTTGGGCCTTAACTTCATGTCACAAAAACGGAGAAAAAACACTGAAACCGAGAGAGATTTGACTCTGCTCCCACTGATGCCCTGTGGGATTCATTGTTCAGTTTCCCTGAAAAGAAAAGCAACAGCCTCTTGTTACATACGTTTCACAATACTTGGAATGTAAGTACTGCTGGGCCAGACTGCCAGGTTTTTTGGCATACATTTTCCCCAGAGAAATAGCTAAGTTCTTCAGTGCTCTCAACAGTAAAAAGACTGAGCAATGCAGGCTCTTCAAATTAAAACGGGAAAAATAATCTCACGACAGGTGTCTAAATATTACATGAATTACCTGAATTCAGCTCTGGCAAGATGTGTCTTCCACACACCTATAAAATAGCAAAAAAGATTGTTCATATATTTGAAAAGATCAGAATCACTTCTCTCTACTCTTTCCTCCAGATCAATTTAAAACAGGAGAGAGGAGAGATGTTTAACATCAGGCTAAGGGAAATTTTTTTTTGTTGCTCTTTTGTTTTTTTCCGTCTCCATTGTTTGAGTGGCCAGTTGTTCTGCTTGTCTCTTCCCCACTCTGTTGGGCCAGACAAAGTCTCCCTTCAGTCCTCAAGGACTGGTTCTAAAATATTGTACAAGGAGGCAACGCAGAGGGGAGGATGGGCTGCGTTAGCGCAGATCACCCATAACTGAGATTTCTTTCACCTGGGAAAATGACAGAGCAGTACACGTAGCATGACAATTCATACTTTCTCCTCACTAACATTTTTTTTGGAAAGCTGCCTTGTGATTTCAGGACTTTGACAGGGGTACTTTGTACTCCACTGATCCAATCTTCTTGTGCTACCAAACCAGTGTAGGCCGTAATGTTGGAGGTGTCACTCCCCATCACATGAGATTACTGAGTCTGAACAGAAATAATTTTAGTTGCTTCCCTCTACAGTATTTAAAGAGAACCCAACAGTAGTAGCCATACAACATGTGCCATACATGCTTACCTATGGGCTGTGGGATTTTCCAGGTTTTCTAATGTGAAATCTATGTAGTAATAAGTGCTCTTACAGTCACTTCTACATACTGGGGCTATTTTGGTTTTTACCTGCCAGATAGGGTCTAACTGCTGCATGTCAGCTGCCAAAAGAAAAGAAAAATCCCAGAAAGGAAATATGGAAAAGTAGTGTTGGTAAGAAGAATTTAATCAAAAGTCAGGAAGCCATTAATTCAAGTCAAACTTGAGGCATGAGCCTCTGTTTAAAACAAAACACTCACACAAAAAATGTAGAATCATTAACAATAACAGGAAATCAAATGGCCACTGTTTCCGCACATATACTGGAAAAATGTGTATGTATAGAGATTAAATAAAATAAAACTCCACAGCTAAAGAAATGTCTTCAATGATTACTTTTCTGCTTCTAAATTTTCAAGGGCAAGGGAAAGCGAAACAAGTGCAATTCTGCTTGGAACGATAGCATTATTATTCTTCTTTAGAAGAACAAGCACAGCAAACAAACAAACACTAGTATGCTTCCCTTTGCAGCCATATATTGTGATGCAGCAAGTAGGAAATAACTGCTGGGCTTTGGGTCACGCTGGGAATGAACTCACGGGGCTGCGCCTGCTCTGCAAAGCGGAAACTCCACGGCGCGTTCGTAGCAGGTTAGCAAGGATGGCACACTCAGGTGGTGTAAGTTCCATCTAAATGACGATGACTCAACACAGGGATTTCAAATATGCAGACACTGTTGCTGACTTGTTGGAAAAAGGCACTTGACAATGCAGTTTACCTGTCAGGAACAGGTTCAGGTACAGGCTCTGGTCACGCATCTGCCACTGATTTTTGAGTAAATTATGTCGCCCATATTTCCAAGAATGTCTTCTGCTGCTGGGTGTTTGGGTTTCAAATATCAAGTGAAGGACACCTTCAGCACGGACAGGCCTGAAACAGCCACAGTTCGTACATTCCAGCAGGCCCTACCGAATAACCTGCTGTGTCAGCGCTTCTCGTGCGGGGATCTCGGAGCAACCAGTTCATTTCACAATCACCACCTGTGATGTACACTGATATGCAAATATTTGTATTTATTTAGATCTACTTATATTTAACAATAGTTATTCACATTTTTCATGCAGGCCAAAAGAATCACACAGATGTTTAATTACGAAAAGAACCATTTACTAACTGCAGATGTTTTCATGCCCAAGCCATCAATTTGAGACACTGTGGCCATGATTTTCAGAAGAGTTAACAGTGCTAAGGAATGTGAATGTCAGCTGTACTAGCAAACTGCTTTTTCTAATCTGATTAACCAAAATTATTTTCATAGATAAGAAACCAGAACGATACTTCACAAAAGAAGGTGCTTGCACTAGAGAAGTAGGGAGCAGGACTAACACTAAAATATCTACAATGCCTTCTTCTATTGTTCCTTTCACCTTTTGATGATACAGTTTTCCCACCTGTGAAACAGAGATGATGGTACTGACCTCTCTGGTAAAAAGATCTTTGAAACATACAGGAGAAGCAACAGTGACATGAGGTAACACAAAGAGGACACCTCTGGGTTTGCACCAGGCCTGCTGTCATTAGCATCACAGCTCACCACTGGAATGTGAGACAGCAAAAGAACATACATGAATAGTATTAGTAGATATCATAAATGCCTTCAGTTTACTAGTCATTTAAAAAGTCCCCAGGGCCCAGATAAATGCCTTTTTCTTCTTGTGACCAGTAAATCTTCCCCAAACTAAGGTATTGGGTTTTTCCCACCTATGCAAATATATTTAGGCAGCGCGTGGAGGAGCATCAGGTCCAAGGGACCTTACTGGATTGCAGGCTTACTTGGCTTGGGAAGTCATGATGCTAGAAGCAAGTGTTTATCATACAAGTTGCAGCTAGACACAAACATCTGAAAGACCTTTGGTCCTGCATTAACAAAAGTTAAAGCTCTAACTTAGCCTCACAATGCTCCTGTACAGCAAAGACAAGCTGAAATAAAATCTCTACAGGCGGATAGAAAATGTGCTCCAGCTGTAACCTGTCTTGCCTGCTTTCCATTCATGCCCACAAACCCCATATTCCATGGTTTTAGATATCTACCATCCATTATCTGAAGAACAGATGAATTTAGCCCAAAAGGAAATGAAATTAATACAGTAAATTGCTGCTTTAGCAATATTTCTCTTTTCTCAGAAAGACTGCATTTGTGTGAAATCCTCTGTACTCCTACAAGATTTTCAATTAATTAAAAAACATGTTACTGCAAATTGAAAGTTTTGAAATGACACCTTACCATCTTTAATCTCTATCAAATATGAGTATAAGCACTCTTATTAACATAGGAAATAAAACCCTTGAAAATATGTCTATTGTTAGAAACAAAGTAGGAAATAATCTCTGTCCCAGACAGCTTCTCTTGTTTAATTGAACCCCACCAATTAGAAGCTGCTTTTAAAATATTTTTGTACTAGATTTGATCAATTTTTATCACATAGCTACATTTTTTTCTTTACTTTTAGCTTTAAAATTGAAAGAGTATCTTCAAAACCACTTTTTTTTTTTTAAAAAAAAAAAGCACCTGAGACATATGAAACTTGTTTAGAGCATCAGGAAAAATAGACTATTTCAATTCAACTGTAGTTCTAGTAATTTCTTTCTTTTATGTTTTAAGTAATTGCAGAAACATTTATCAGTCCTATTCTTGGAAGCAGGGGTTTGGACCTTTGGGAGGAGAACTGGTTGCTGGGTTTAGGCTGGGTTTTGTTTTGTTTTTCAAAGATAGAAAACAATTGGCAGATTGCACATTCAAAAATAAGTTCAAAAAACAAACAAACAAAAAATGAGTTCCTGACAACTACTCCAGCCCAGGAAGTATTAAAGAGAGAACTCGTTATTGCCCCAGCTGTGGCTGAGCAGCCAATTCAAAACAGCTGTACTCAGCCAGCAGTTGAGTTCTCTGCACTGAGCCTTAGGGAAGGATTTGGAGTGTAGCTCCATGAGTGCCTCAAGTTTGCAGGATATGGTTTTGCACCTTCTGTTATCCCGGAGTGGCCTGCCTTCAGTCCCACAGGTAAGCAGTGTGGCTGGAGTTGTGCTGAGATGTGGTAGAGGTAGGTGCTGTGAACATAGAGCTTTCTGACCTGTGTGTATAGGGCTAGGTTTAAATAACTGACACTGTATGGTTATGAGTCCTGGATGTCTGCTCAAAGTTTTGTTGCAAATCCTGAGGAAGCTTCCTTTTGTACTTTGGCTTAAACTGTGAGGTCTTGGTAGCTTAATGCTGTGACTTTCTGTGGAGGTGTCTGTGTGTGAAGGTGGGTGGCTGTGTACAAACATGTGAGGCTACAGCTCTGCTGTGAGGGCCAACGAGCACACCCAAAATCAAATGGGAGGTGGTGTAAAGAGTAGTTCTGTATTCAGTGCAAGCCAGGTTGGTACTTTCCAAGTGGCTTAAGGTTTACAAATGCAGATAACTTTCAGTGCCTAAAAAACCAGCACTTGACTTAAGTGATTAAAATTTCAAACAATGCGTTCTGAAACAGAAAGTTTTTTAGTGTGAAAGGTGTAGTAGCAGTCTGAATTCATAGCACCTTTTGTTACGTTGTTGAGCTTCTTGAACAGCCCCTTGTGCTCCTGGCATCAGGATAAAGGGATTGTTCAGGAGCTGCTCAGGTTGGCTGTTGGAGGTGGTTAAAAACGGCTGGATAATACGTCCTTGCTCATTGCCTTGGTGCAAGGAGATGTATGTATGCTGTGTTTTCTTCATATGCCTGAGGTCGTTAAGGAGTAGGGTATCCCTCAAGACTCTAAAGGCCCACGGAGCATAGCAGGTAAGGCTCTGGTGAGCAGCTGTGCGGTTGCTTGCTCAGCCCCGGGCTGCCGCGTGGTGTGGTGTGGTGGGGAGGACGGGCAGCTCCTGCCTAGCGTGCTGGGATGTGCTCAGAGTAAGGTCTGGGTGCTCCCCTGAGGAAACCTGCAAGTTTGCCTCTGGAGACAAGGGTGGATGGAACAGCTGAAGTCTTAGGGGAGGATGGAGAAGAGGGGAAAACCCCGAGGCAAAAACAACTTGAACCTCCAGTGCACGACTCCTGCGCTAAGGCAACAGGCTGTGCTGGGAGATCGATCCAAATCCAAGCAGCACTGGGATATTTCCACTGATGTAGGCAGCGGAGTGTGAGAAGGCCTCTGGGAGAGGGAGCAAGCGGGTGAAATTAGTGAGTGACCACAATGATAGCAAAAAGAAAGCACAAATTCACTAATTCTTCTGCCTTTTACTGGCTAAATGGGAAACAATGGGACATTAAGTGGACAAAGTGGGAGAATACTTGATCTTTAGTTTTAACCTACCATGAGAAACTCCATGTGTTTTGGCAGTGGTTTTCTAGATTTTTTTTTTTTTTTTTTTTTCCCAGTCTGACAAGAGACTCTGGAAAAAAAACTGTGCCCAGGCGTGACAGCTGTGTTTGATGATGAAGTGGTGTCCTCTATCCAGTTATTTATGTAAAAATCTCTGTATTTGAGAAGCCTGTTCCACTCAGCTTCCCCTCCTCCTCCCCTTTCCCACTAGGTTACATGACTGACACTTTTGCCATGACAAATCCATGAGTGTCTTAAAAATTTACCATGAAAACCCTGGAGCTTTAATTATTGTGCATTTACATAATTAGTGCAAATACATGCAATTACCATGTGTACCTACACAATTACCAGCTACAATGATGTACTAACAATCCTTATTAAACTTTAGTGGGGGAGGGACACACTGATTGTATGCACAAACAACATCTGTAGTTTCGTCTTTCTTTTCCTTACCCTTATTTGAAATAGCCGTGAGTGTTTGGGGATGGGGGGGGTTAACACGCTGAAAGCGGTGACATACTGAAAGTAGGTCAATAAGCTGTCCAAATTAGAGTTCTAGTGAGATGAAAATACAAGATAGATATTCCCAGCAACATTTCCAGGATGCAGTAGCTTCTCTGCAGTTAGTGCAATACTGTCAACTCTTGATTACCCATGGATTAATTATCTAAATTATGAGGTAACTGTGCTGCATCGGTATCTATCCTCTCTATCAAGTGGGTAGTTCACTGGAATAGAATTCCCAAGTATCTATCACATCTGAACCCTTCCTCCAGTTACAAGTGTCTGTGTGACTGGAGCCTCCATGATGTGCCCCTTGGCTGCCGCGTTTAGCTGAATGTCTACTACTGGGGGAAAAAAAAAAGTGTTTTGAAATTACTTAATTATATTATTTAATTAAACTTTGATTTAAGATTGGGAGGCTTCAGCTTATGAATGTTCTCTCTTTCAAAACATATGCTGCTTTTCTTATAGGAAGTATTTAATGTAAAAATCCCAAGCGTTGGGAAGCCTGCTAATTCAGTAGTTCTCTGGGCTCCTCTGTTCTCTAGGAATTTCAGTGGCCTTCTGCTTGTCTTGGCTCATAGACAATAAAATCCAGCAAATGGTGCATTAGGGACCACACCTCTTCCTGTTGTCTTCAGTTTTGCGCTTATTCTCCAATCCAGCTGTAAGGAATTTGTTGCCTGTGGTACTTCTGTGAGAGAGCTTTATTGCGAAATTCCTCACTGCTCCCTCTGCCCTATGCACTCCCCCAGAATAGGAAGGAAAATTGTCTGCTGCCTTTTTTTTCCCTGCTTTTGTTTCCTGCACTTCAGATCACAGTTCAAGCCTTGATGGTCTTTTGTGCCACTTGCACATACGCCTGTGGAGCGTACAGCCACAGTGGTTTATTTTTTACCTCTTTTTAGAGTGGAAAACCATAGTGTCTGTTAAAGCAGTGAAAAATTGAGAGGTTAATCGTTGCTGCTAAACGCAATAAAGTAATATTTTGGGCTCTCAGGCATGTTTTATGATCAATATGGCAATTACTGAATAAAATCCCATGCCCCAGAATGTTTATTTGTGTAAACAACTTATGGTTATTTATTCATATTTTATGAATTTATTTTTTCTTTTTCCAAAATTGTATTAGCCATCCGTTGTGATTTAAAAAAAAAAAAAAACAGTTGGTTAGGGGGCAAAAAATAAATTATGCTGCACGCTAAATGGGAGGACCCATTGAGAATCTAGTCCTAAGTGTGTTCAAGGCTAACACTTTATTTAGCATGATTAGCTGTGTTACGAAGCATTATAATGTTCTGGCAAGCTCCATCTGATATGAAGCAGTCCTCACTGTCCTTACAATAACATCTTGTTTTACTGTTGTTTGCTCTTCTTCCACGTTGTCAGGCTGGCTAGTTTAGACTAAAATCTTTCACAGAAACTCAGACTAGAGTTCAGCTGAGGAATTCTCTACTTGCTGCTGGTATTATTTGTCATCTCTGTCTGCTGACTGGGTTAGACAAGAGCTGAAGACAAGGGGAGAAACAGAAGTAGGAGCCGGACTTCAACATTCATGCTCTACAGATGGCTGCATTTGTTGTTCTTTAAATCTCATTACCTTTCTCCATTAAAATTCAGTGAGGCTAAAATAAAGACCTGCTTACTGTCAAAATCTGGCAATAGGTAGTCAAATGATAGAAAGACAGAGCAGTATTTCCTCTACCATCTGTGAAACGGGGATCCACATCATAGACACTTCTGCTAACATACCAAGTGAAACGCTCTCAAGGTAGTTACCTGCCTGTCTGGTTTTACGTAAGGTTACCCGATTGCATTATTTGGAGCGGATTAAAAATCAGGTCCTGACATTTGCGGTCAGTCCAAATCCTTGGGTATTTTTTTTGTAAGAGCATGATGTTACGCATAGCACTCTGGCCATCTTCCAGCTTTGCTAATTATATTCTGCCTGAATACATTCCCCTGAGTTTAAACTTGGACAAGGTTTTGTTTTCTTTTTCACTTTTTCCTCCTGAAGCTGTGTAGTGTAGCTAGAAAAGTGTTTAATAACAACAGAAGTGACTAAAGTCCCTGTTCACAAGCCTCGGTTGCAGTGCTTGGAAGTTATTTGCTTTATGGGCAAGGTTTGCATGAGTCAAGTGACTTCACCCCAGACCAAGTTTTGATTTGAGATGTCTCAAAGTTGAGATGTGCATGGTTCTTGAATTTAGACTTTGATTTGGTTCTGACAGGGCAGTGTCTTTATCTTCTTTAGAAGGAAAGATTGTATGCACTGGGGTGACTAATGTTTCTGTCCCCACAGAAGTATGCTTTTGGCACTATATAAATAGCATGTTTACAGTGCTGCATTTCCTCAACTCGCATACGTTAAGTTCCTTTTCAGTATGTTACAAGCACATGGCATGCCTTCTCTTCCTACCCTTTCAGCTCTTTCTTGTTTTTGTTTTTAAGCTGTATCCTTGACTCTTGAAGGCACACATCCTGGATTTCAGTGCTATTTTCCTACATCATATTTTTAAAGGCTTTATTCTCTTTGCCAAACTAATCAAATCCCCTTGCTTAATCTAGTATGGTGTGCACGTGAAGGCTGAGTACAATGCTGTAAACTACAGCTCTGATCCCTCTCAGAGTAGAGCCTATGCTGACCTGTGCCATGGGTGCGAAGTCGCTCAGTGGTTACTCAGGAGTTATAGGGGTCTTGTGTTTGCAAGACTAGAGAGTTAAGTGTATACATTGCTTTACCACAGCACCCTAGAACAGTTTTAGGCTTGTGAGTACATGGAACAATTTGCAGAAGACTGGCACAAATAGCAGCTTGGTTCAGAAGGAATGACTGTAAAAGGAGTTGTGAGTGTAAATTCCCATAAAAGACAAGATGTGTTTCCTCTGTGACTAAAAAAATGCCTTGACGGTGCTCCTTTCCTTCCCCGTCGCACTGAAGCTCCTTTGGAGGAATCCAGTCCCTCATTTTAGTCACGAGTGACTATGTGACCTAAGCATTACAGGTTGAGGAGGACCAAAGAGGGATCAAATTTAAGACAATATGCAAATGTTTTCAGGTCTCAAAAGGAAAAGAGAAGGGGAGGGGAAAAAAGAAAAAGCCCAAACCTCCAGCCACTTCCCTCTTAATGTCTTGTAATTGTTTTCCATTTGTTTTTCCCAGTAAAATTGTTTACTTTTTCCTCTAGGACTCCAGTTGCATAACTGCAAATTTCCTTAATGTCTTTGCATAGCAATTTCATCTCTAATTTAAGAATCTAAATAAACCCTGTTCTCTTTCCCATACTATTAAGGAAAAAACGGACACGGTTCTCAAATTGTACTGGAATTGTACTGGTTTCTCACTGGGCATAGCGCAACGTGTACAGCCCGACTGCAGCCTCACTTTAACTTAATCACTGGTGCAATTTAGCTGCATCCAGCAGTATCACTCCTGGCATTCTGTGCTCTTGCTAAGTCAGAAAAAGACCTGTTCTCCCTTGTTCAGAGCCAATATTAGCTAAACTTCAGCACAACTATTGATCGAGTGAGCATATTTGCATGAGATAAGCCCATGGGTTATGACAGAAGAGTAGAGCAGAGATCTGTGTTGATGGATGAGCAGTTCCGTGAGGGCTCAGAAGACTTCAAAACGTCTGTATCTGGGGAGCACCAGGTGCGGTGTGCCACGTGTGTGACTGTGACGTGACTCGCAAATAGCTACAAGAAAAGCAATGCTGATGTCAGACACTATTATGAAGTCGGCAGTGATCACAGGCAGTCTTTTGTGCATGTTGTATGCCTGCAGTCCATGCTGAGCTTACTTGAGCTGGCTCTTAAACCAGGCAGCTGTCTTGCCAAAGGCCATAGCACCCAATAGCTCAGCATGGACTTGTGACCTAAGCACTTACTCCCTTTGGTCTCTACAGTCTGCACTAAACCCTACGCTGTACTGATAGCAGTTACCTGACAAAACGTGTATACAAGTAACCTGGGTATGTCTAGACACGATGTCTACATGCCATCTCAATCAATTCCATTTTCATTACAGTACGGTATGAATTATGATAGCAGCAAAAGCTAATTTGAACTACAGCTGAAGAGGGTTAGGGGGAGGTGACACACTGCTTTAACATACAATCCTCTGGAGGAAAGAGTTCAGATCTGTCTGAGGTTATGTAACAGAAATGAGGTTAGCAGATTCGGTCTAATCCCTTGTGGACAGGCCCACCACAGAGCGTGGAATAATGTGGATAACTGTCTGTCTGCCTGCTCGCTGACGGCTTCACTACTGCAGCAGGAGAATGCCGTCGAGCCAGGGTCTGAGATCATGTGCTGAAGCTTGCGCAGCTTCTGTTTCACGGCTAGTTACAACAGCTCTCCATCCCGAAATGGTCAAGAGCGCTCACTTGCAAAAAGCAGCCTGGTCTCTTAAAACGAACGAAAAGGGCCTAATCCTTGATCATGCTGCAAATGCTCTGGCATTTGCTTGGCTCTGGCATTGCAACACAGCTGGAAAATTAGGCTGATCAGCCTAATTGAGCACTTTCTTTGCAGAGGTGTTCTTGGCACAACGCTGAATAACCTAAGCCAGCCCTGCCATACATCTAAATTCCTTACCCCTTTTTTCAGTCCAAGTGGGCAGTCCACCCCTTAGGCCCCAGCAGGCAACTGGCAGTGAACTGGAGCAGCTACTGAAGTTCTTTATTCTTTGTTGTGGATTAGCCCAGTCCCTAGCTGAAAGCGAGCACATCAGCACTGGTTAGAGGCACCTTTCTAATTTCGTGAATCATAGTGGTGCAGGTGAGAGAAAACAAAGCCCCCCCCTAATCTTTAGGGAGGTAATTTTAATTTACAAACCAACTGGTAAATATACTGGATATGCTGACTGCTGTAGCCACTTTTGGACCAAAACCTAGCCAGTGACTAATGCAGCCAATGGGTGAAACAGGGAATGTCTCCTGCGACTGAGAATATGAAGGGCTCTATACAGGCAGGTGCAGCAGTTGGGGCCTGGCAGTGACACCAGTTAACAGTCGTTGTCACTGCAAGTGCTGTCTGAGCTCTAACGACTGCAGGTGGCCAAGGCTGTCGCAGTTGCGCATCCCCTCTGGACAAGTATTGCCTTCGGCCCCGTTGGTGCCCCTGAGCAGTGGCAAACACCAGTTCAGCAGAGAGGCCCAGGGGGCAAGATGGTGCCTGCTAGGCCGCTAAACCTGCAAGTCCTCTGTTTTACTAGCTGTGTACTGATGAAGTGACTTAGTTTCTGAAAGACGGTGGGGTGATGCAGCTGGTAAGTCCTGCACGATACGGTGATGCAGGAAGTATTCTGCAGCAAAACTACAAAAAGCTTGGAAAAGTGCATGTGTTGTTACCAATCTATTTTCTGCCTGGATGACATCAGTGGAAGTTATGCTTAAATACAGTGGACAGGCTATGCCTTTGTAATTGCTTTTCGGCACAGAGATAGGTTTAATTTTCTAATCTTGAAATTCTATGAGATGGTTTGAAGCAATGAAACGTCAAACCTACTGCTTGACTTTGAGTGTGCCCAAGAAATTTTGAAACGTTAGCAAGGTGATGCCCTAAGAAGAAAAATGTATTAATTGCAGATTAATTCACTATTAAGGTAGGATACAACGCCATGGGTGTGAGAAGCAGGAAGTGACTCTGTTGCTGCAGTGCCACTGTGGGTTACCTAAAAGGCTGGGTTTATTTGGTGTCTGTTTCAGTATTGGACATCAAATGCTGTGCGGGAGTGAGATGACTTGGGGGCTGCACCGAGGGAACAGTACCGGCTGTTTTAACCGGGTTAGAGTCGCTGGGATGGCTACGGCCCTCGGAGGCCAGGGGGCCACGACTGGCGCAGCCGAGCATGGCGGCCGGGAGGGCTCGCAGCGCAGACCCTCGCCCGCGGGGCTCTGCCGCTTGGTCGGGACACAGCCTCCGAGGGCCCGGATCCGTGCAGAAAGCGCTGCCTTAGGGGGTAACCAGGCCGGCGGGTGCGGGGCCTGCCTGCCCCAGGGCCTCCTCAGGCTGAGGAGGCCGCGCCACCTCGATTGCTGCCGGGCAGCCCTGCCCACGGCCGCCGCCTGCCAGCCCCGCGGGGGACCGGAGGCTCGGGCGGTCCCCGCCTCGTTCGGGCGGTCGAGGGGATGAGCAGGGGCGGCAGGCGCCGGAGCCGTGACACAGAGCCCCCGGGTGGACAGCGTGGCGGAGGGACCCTCCGGCGGGGGGGGGGGAACGGAGGGGCAGTACCCAGTAGTGGCGCCCGCCGTTGCAGCGGCCGCGGGGGGCCCCTCGCAGCGCCCCGCGATGCGGCCGTGCGCCTTTAAGGGGCGGCGGGCGCGCGCGGGGCGGGCCGGCTGGCGGCGGCATTGTTCCCTGACGTCACTGGCAGCCTGTGCGGCGGCGGCGGCTCTCAAACTTGTCTTTGTTATTCGGCGCTCCCCGGCTGACACCGCGGCCGCACGCAAAACGCGGAGCCGGAGCCGAGCGGTGGAGCGGCGGGACGCGCCGGCCACCCCCGTGGGGGCCGGGGAGGGTGTGCGGCGGGGCGGGGGGGGGCGCGCCCGTGGGGTCCCCCCCTCGCACCCCCCGAGGCGGGCGGCGGAGGGAAGTGCGGCGGGAAGAGGGGGCATTTTTCTGGGGAAGCCGCGACGGCATAAATGAGCGGGGCGGGGGGGCGGTGCGGCCCCGCGCCCGAACCGCCCCGTGCAAATGGGTGCGTGAAGCGGCGGCGGCTGTCGGGGGGGAGCAGGGGGAGCCCCGCGGGGTTACCGTCGTGGAGAGCGGCATTAATGCGCGATTCCGTCTGCAGGCGGGGGGGGGGGGGGGGGGGATAAAAAAAGAAATTCTCCTTCCCCGCGTAACCCGCCATCCCTCCCGGCCCAGATCTTTCTCCTCCTCCCGCAGCCAGACGGATGTGACCAGCGAGGAGCCGCGCCGTGCTGTTTAAATTGCTTATCTTAATTGCATAATCTAACAAGCCCCGTTGGAGCAGGGATGAATATATTAGGCTTATTAACAACTCATCATAAAATATTGATTGTCCTGGAAGTGTTTTATCAAGGGGAAGAGAAGTCGAGGGAGTTGTTTTTTAGCAGATTGGTGCTCGTCAGACAAGGACGATTTCTTGTTATTTTCTCCCTGGAAATCGGGCTGGGTTTCCTGAGGAGGAGAGGGGGTGGAAGAAGGAGAGAAAAAAAAAAACCAAACAAAAAAAAAACAAACCCAAACCCACAACCCCACGCCCTATTGTTAGGGCGGCGGGGGGGCCCGGCCTCTGCCGCCCGCCCCGGTCGGGGCCGCCTCCCCGGCCCGCCCCCCCCCGCCCGCTGGGCACCGCCGTCCGCCCGCCCCCGGCGGAGCCCCGGGGGACCCCAACGCCGGGCTGGGTGCCGGGGGCTGCGGGCTGTGAAAATAACAGCGGTCCCGCAGGGCGGGGGACATAAATGGGAAGGGGAGGGCTGAAGTGAAATTCCCATGTGCCCCCCGCCCGGTAGTTTTTCCCATCCCCGTGAAAATTCCCCGGTGAAGGCGATACAGGCAGGGACAGCACATGGCTCGGCGTGCAGTGGGGCGGGCGGGGGGGTTCCCTCTCTTTAATAACACAAAAATAGAGCAGGGCAGGCAGGTACTCCCCTGCTCCCAGTTCCCAGAGTGGAAGGGTTTCCGAGTGCCTGCTATTCGGGAGGGCTAAAACGAGAATCCCCGCCTTAAAATACCCCGTAAGACAATATTTGCGTTTTAACTCGTATCTGCGGTTTTTAACTTTGTGTGATGGGGGGGGGGTGCGGGGGGAGAGGGAAAGGGAGAGGGCGAAGGGAAGAACATCCCTGTAGGAGGCAGCTCCCTTTCAGATAGGAATCTGGGACAGATTTTGCCAGCAGCCACAAAGCATGGCCCTTTGGTAATAGAATAGCCAATGTAATTTGACACTTCAACTTGCTGTGCTCTCTGCTAGTTGATTCACTTACTCACCCACTAACATTGAGCTCCTTTTCACTGTCTGTGGGCAAGGGGGGGAAAGAAAAAGGGGGGGGGGAGAAAAAAGAAAAGGGGGGGGAGAAGGAAGAAAGGGGGGGAAATAAAAACACAATTATATATTTAAAAATACGCGAGTAGAGCTGCAGATCAGTTGGGGAGAGAGGATTTTGCCTGCCTTCTTCCTTATTATTGTGCCGCTGCGAGGCTGCGTTGCGATCCGTAGGTAAGTTTCGCGTCTGCCTGCGCTCCCCGCTCGCACTCCCCGCTGGCGGCCGGGCAGGGGTTGCGCCTCGGCGGAGCAGAAACAATGGAGCGGCCACGCTGGGGAAATAGGTGTACGGAGGGGGGGGGGGGTGGAAAAAAAAATGAAAGAAAATACATATTTATTCTGCGAGGGGAGAAAATGTGCGGAGACTTCTTAAAGGGGCAGGCTGTCCGCGCCGAGGGCGGGCGGGGAGCGGCGGAGCCGGGCCCGGTGGCGGGGAGGCGGCTGTGCCCGGGGAATGCCCTTCCCAGGCCGGCGGCGGGTCCGTGGGGGACCCGGCCCGGCTCCAACTTGTAGCAGCCGCGACGCGGGGCGGGCGGGTGTCGGAGCCGCCGCAAAAACAAAGGGGGCGGCGGGGGCCGGGACGACGGCGGCGGCCCCCGGTCAGGAGGGAGCCCTGCGGCGGAGCCGGGGCCGCGGAGCGGCTCGGGACGTGCGTGGCCGGCCGGCTGCGTGTGCGTGCCCGGCCGCGCGTGTAGGGCTCGGGAGACGCGTGGGGGAGCTTGCGCCTGTGTTCCCGGCTCCGGGAAGCTTGCCGGAGTGTAAATTCCTTGTGTCTGGGTTTTGAGAGCCAGTCGGGACCGGGGCCTCTCTGGCCAGGCAGGGGGAAGGAGCAACCCCCCTCGCTCCCCCCCCCCCCCCCCCCCCCCCCCCCCCCTCCGGTGCATCTGTCCAGGAAGCCGCCGAGGCGGAGGGGAGGGGGGCGCGGGGGCAGAGGGCCACGGAGGGGCGGGGGGGGGGACCCGGCCCGGCCGCCGCTCGCCGCCCGCCTTTGTGCGGGGAAAGCGGTGCCAGGGGCGGCTGGCGGAGCCGCTCGCGGGGAGCGGAGGGGGTGGCAGTCAGTTAAAAGACACTTCAGGAATGTAAACATAAAAATAGGAGCCGTCCAGCCACGCTTGTATTCCCCCGCGCCGCGCGGGATAGCGCTGTGGGGCGGCTCGGTAGCGGGGAAGGAGTGCGGCAGCCTGGGGCAGGGGGAGGAAGTTGTGAGTATCGCCGGGTTTTTAGGCTGTAAACTTTGTTCTGCGCGTGTGAAGTTTCATTTCGGTGCTGCCTGGGAGGCTGCCTGTTAGGGGCACCGGAGTGGGGGGGCCGTCTCGGGTGCCCCCCGTTTCCCCAGTGTCTCGGGGGTGAGGTGCGGCCCCGGCGCCGCAAGCGTGACCCCGCATCGCGGCGGAACGGCTTTTGTCTGGGGCTGGCGGGGTCCCGCGGAACGGCCGCGGTTGCAGGCTGTGGTCGCGGAGGCGGCTTCCCGAGGCCAACTTAGGGCACGGCCCCGCGGTGCCGTCCGGTTGTGCGCGGCGGGTGTTCCTGCGCGCCCGTTAATAACCTGCGAACGGCTTAATGGCTCTGTAGTGCCGGAGGAATTGGTTTTCTCCATTTACTCCGGCAGGCCTGAGCGGGGCTGGTGCGCTGGCTGCTTTTTTTCAATGCGTTGACATGAGAGAAGAGGATTTAACTTGGCAGCCCGAACAAATGCTCTATCAAAGGTTTCCTAAGAGACAGTGGGAGAGCGGGGGGGGAGATGAATGACCTGGGGTAGTTTTAGGGTGCTACCTATGCAAGCTTTCTTTTAAATATGAAATGCTCATTTAGGATTCTGAATAAAACTGTGTGCATCAGAAAGGCGACAGGCTTATAAAATTTAAAAGGGCAAAAGCCCATTAATGCTGTGGCAAAGCCTTGGCTCCCAGCTCTGGTTGAGTAGTTCCAACTGCCGCCAAGTGCCAAAGCTTTTAAGGAATCTTTAGCGACAGCTCCTCTCTAGCTGCGGCACCGACCTTGGCCTTGCGCACTGGCAGGTTACTGGTGCGGCCTCTCCTCCCCGGGGCAGGGGAGCGAGGGCGTGAGGGCACAGGGGTAACTGAGAAGCAAAGCAAAACCAGGAGGGGGGAAAACAAAAACCAAAACCAAAGCAAAACAAAGAGCCTTACAGTGGGATGTACGGCTAAAACCTCATACTGCTGGGAACCTGTTCAGGTGGTCATGCTGGGGTGGCTGGTAATGTGGCAAGGTGGGAGAACTTGAACTCAAAAGTATTGCCAGCACCAGCAGAAAAGTTTCACAGAGGAATATAGCGAAACTGAAGACCACTGACAGTCTTTGGGAGAACTGGGATCCTTCTAACAGACATAGTTGGTCTCGGATTCAAACCTCCACTTCCTTCTCGCCGTTGGGGGAAATGTGCTATGGCATCAATCTTCTCTTGGCGGGGCCTGGTGCAGGTCTGTGAATGCCAGAAGACTCGCTTTGACCTTTTTCTGTTCAAGTTGAGGATGTCGAAACACCAGCCGTCAAACAAAAGGCACATTGAAAGCAAGATCTGCCATGGAGCACGTGTGACTTTGAGGCCAGTTGAGTGCCTTTGGTGACTGGTTTCCTCAGAGTTTGGGGTGGGGGGAGGAGAAAGAAAAGGCCACTTATTTTTAAAATGAAGCTATGGAAAACATGACTTGAAATCCTGAAAATATCCCACAGTTGAGTTTCTTTCTTTTTTTTTTTATCTTGACTTTTAAAATGTTGTCTTTAAGTGTCTCTATTTTCTATTTTCTTACATGTGTATCTGTAACTGCCGAATTAAAAGATTACTCTTTTTTTTTCCCCATGAGTGTGAGGAGGACCAGGAATTTTGTCAGATCTCCCACATTAAAAAAGAAAAACACCTTTTTTTTTTTTTTTTTTTTTTTTTTTTTAAAGGATTTTTTTTTAGGATTACATTTTAAAACAATGAAAATTTTCCTGGGATTTAATTGACAGATTGTGATTTTATCTACTCAGGATAAGGGTACCTCAAAAGATGACTGACTTAATTATTCTGTAAATTGTAATTTAAATTTCCTTTGGGCTTTCAGAATTAAAAGGAACACCTTCAGGACCAGTTGATACAGGTATCTAACCTGCCAGTGACACTCATGTCAACGTGGACAGATGCTTGTATTGTTTACATTGCTTATGGTCCACAGTACCTTAAATAAACGTTGATCATGATTAGAAACAATAATTGAGTCTGTGGCAAAGGATCAATGAAAACTTTGTTTCAGGAAAGAAGTGAGTTGCTGTGTATATATACAGAGAGTGTTTTGTGCTGTCTGAGATGAAATAAAACTGTGCTCTTAATGCGGCATACAACTCTGTTTTTAGAATATTTTAAGAAACCCACAAAAGATAATAGATCAGTTTCTGCGTCATCTGAAAGATTTGTCCTGATCAGCAGTGGTTACGAGGGGTGGAAAGGAGAGGAAACTTTGTAGCACACTTCCATTCATAACTTTTCCTGGGAGTTGCTTGCCCTTTACCCCAAATCTCTTCCACTTTTATAGGCTCCAAAGGTTTTGTGTTGACAAAAAAAAAAAAAAAACAAAAACCACCAGCCAACAAACACCAAACAGCAAACCCTCATGGGTGTCAGTTACATCACTGATACTATAGTTGGAGACAATGTTGGCTGGTTTTTAGTAACCTGATGTTTGTACTAGCAGCCTGGAAAGCCTGTTTTCTCTCCTGAAAAGGAAGAAAAATAGATCCCAGAAAAGAAACAAAGTTGGAATTCCTTTTGCGTTCCACAATGTTGTCAGTAGGCTTCAGGACAACGGGAATCCAGTCTTTCTCCAGTTGCGTGGGAGATTACGTGACTATGAGAAATGGGTGTCGTGGCTGGCCAGGAGCTCGCGGTGCCTGCCGTGCTGCTGTAACAACCAGGGATCAAATGCTGTGGAGGGAGTGAGCTGGGATTGTTAGGGCTTTACCTGGGAAGCCTGTTTCTCATAAATAAGTAGAAGTGCAGTTAATGCCTGCGGTAACAAATTTGACCACTGTGCAATTGGCTGATTTGTTCTCTCCTAGTTAGACCAATTTTTGTGAAATCCTATCCCGCATTACAGCAAAGCAGCAAGAATACTGCTGAAGAGTTTAGAGTTGGTTTATGCTTGTTCTTGTCAACTGACTGTTGTGGGATGAGGAACGTGAGCCGCCTTTATCTGTTTAGGCGTGTTTTATGGGAAAGCAGGGTGAACAGTGCATCAGTAGAGACCACCATGGATGGGCACTGTTACACCTCCTGCTCAGATGTTGTATGTGTCCCTTTCACTGAATTCAGGTGTACATAAGCTTTCCTGCTGCTGATGAGTTGAAGCTGTCAGTGGTATTAGAAATAATTTCTGCTTTAAGATGGTGTCTTATGCTTAAAGACAGAAGCCTTGTAAATTGAAATGATGCCATGTCATATTGATTATTTCTTCCCCCCACTTCTTTTTCTGAAAGCAGGAACTTTGTATGTAGCAATTCTCAATTTCTTTGTTTCCCTTGGGTTTCACATGATCATTAGCATTCACATTGGTTAACGCTAGAGTATTTTAAAGGTGATACAGGCTGCAAGAGAAATGTCCAGGCCATGGGTTGTAATGGATCTCCACAGCTCGACTGTTGGAGGCAGTAGTGTATTATGAGAGTTGGAGGTGGCCTGACACTTGTTACGTGTTATTTTTGGTTCTAATCGTTTAAGATGCACTGAAGTTTACATTGCCTGCAAAGGTGAGGTTTGCTGGCTGCAGTACGGTGGCATTACCCTTTCCTTTCTGGAACAGGGCAAACCTGTATGGGTATCATGTATCTTGTAGAAGAGAGGAAGTTGTTCTCAGGCAGGCAAAACCACTTTCCATCTAATTTCTCCTGTAAGTGTCAACAGAAGTTAAGTTACTCCACAGGGGATGACTCATTCTCAAAAGAACCTGCCCTTCTGAAGGCCCACAGAAGTGATCATTTGGTCTAGGCCACCTATAGTTTCCTTCAGTTGCCTATACTATTCAGACCTGTCACAGAGGATAGAAGAGGTAATTTGTAGTCATGTATTGAATCCTGGAACAGCCAGACTCATCCCTTCCAGTGGGGAAGGGGTGATGGTTGACACTTCTTAAAACAAGGTTTAGGATCTAGTGAAATATCTAAGCTTAAAAAGAGACTTCTGTCATTTCCATGGATAATTCAATAAATTGAGCTGTTTTGTATTATGTCTGGTGTGTTAATAGTGAGGTAGTAGTGTACAGGCTATCACGTTAGCATTCCATTAAGATAAATGTGGGAAGTGTTGGTTGGTTATCCAGCATTTGTTTTGACTCTACAGAGCAGCTTTGAATTACTCCCAGAATGAAGCAGGAAGGCTATTGGCTCAACATGGTGCCGGGGGGGGGAGGAAAAGAAATCGCTCAAAACCTATTAATATGTGCGGCGCTACAAACCTGTGGAAATGTGATAAAACTGTGGATTTGGATTGCCCTTACTGCTCATTGTTTGTAATTTGATTTTTTTTTTTTCCCCCTCCCCTTTTTCTTTTTCCTGACTGTAAGCATGTATCCTGTTGTATCCTCCTGTGCGTGTATCAGTGGATGTTGGAGAGCCGATTTATAAAACCATCATCCTCATGCTACCGTGTCCTTCTCCAGTCCTATGGAGCTTACCCGGGTGGTCCTCTGGCTGCCTGATCCATAGGTAGCGGTGTTGCCCTCTCCCCGTAGAGCCGTATTGCGGTTCCTTGGTAGTAGCTATTGGCTGCGAACACCAAGAGCCTCTGATTGCCATAAGCCCGCCCCCCAAAAAAAAAAAAAAAAGCAGCACTGCCATCAGTCTGATGTTGGAAATGGGAACAACTCAGGCCTATAGATAATATGTATGTGTCATCAAAGATAGCATGAGAATGAAAGCCACAGACTTTGTGCATCTGATAGTGTCACACAAAACCAGCATGGGGTTGTTTGTTGTCTTCAAGTCTTACTTGTACTGATGTTCTAAAATCTGTGTCTGGTAACCAGTAAACTGTTCTGGTGACTTATTTTAGAAGTCAGTCTGGTCGGGACAGTGTCAAGTAGAGAGTACGAACTGGTGATCTACAAATGTGGATAAACTCTGCCCTAGTCGTACTGCAGCTCTTTGTACCTGTAAAAGATCGTTTGCCATCCTGCTGATTTGGTAAAGACACATACACTTAAGGAATAAGAGAAAAAGAAATACATTGACAACAAGTTTGTGGTGTCTTTGGATTTTTTTATTATTATTATTCCTTTGAGACTGCAGAGCTGCAGTGACTGACGGGCTGGCAAAGCGAATGGTATCTGACTCTTGGAGATTTCTAGATAGTCTCATACCTAATCAGAAGGGTTTATTTATTGGGGTTGCAGTGACATAGATATATGACAGAATAGCAGGGGCTTCAGTTGGCCATTTAGTAGCAAAACCAGTTCCTTTGATGAATATCTGCCTGTTTCTTGGCTGTATTCCTGATTCCCTCTGAGAACAGCAGAGCCTTTTAGGCTGCCCTGAAATGCACACCTCCTGGATCTCCATCAGCAAATTCTGAAGTGCAGGTTTCTCTTCCTCTCTTGTTTTTGAACACCCATTCCAAAGCCAGATGTACTGATCGAATACAAGCTTCCTCTGTAAATCAGGGCATCGTGGGATGGGGGCAGCAGTGCGGGGCAATGCTGAGGCTAACTTGGTGTTGAGCACCTGGCGTGTGAGAGGGTTTGAAAATGGACTTCCCTGGAAACTGCCTTGCCTCATGCTGATCAGAAGGGGGTTTTCCCCAGTCTGATTGTGACTTCTATCTTGCCAAAGGTAGAAATCATAATAAGCTCATAAGGTTTCTTGGAGGGTTTTTTTTTTTTTTTTCTAGCATATCACTGAAGCTCACACCCTGCCCCTGCTCTGTTCTCTTGGGCACGGTCTGGGTTATTGTCCAGCACCCACCTAGTAGACGTGCATCCTCCAGCTCAAAGGTTACCATCTGCCTTTGGTTATTTTAGAGGTGTGAGACTGTGACTGGGGGGAGGAAAAAAATAACTTGCCACAAAAGAGTGGACTGACAGTGCGGAGGGGCTTGTGTCTTCATTTGCAGGACCCCCACCCCTCCAACTACAGCCGCTTTCTGAAGAAAGCGAGAGAAGCTTGCCAGCCCGCCGTCCTGCTGCCCCAGAGCCTGATGTGAGCAGGACTGCTGCTTGTGCAGCCACAAGCCTCACAGATGGTGTTAAAATGAGGAAGACCTTGCACATCGTTGCTTTAACGTAAACCTTAGTCTTCCTTAGCATTGCACATACCTCTAAGATTGTGGCTGTTGTAAGTGACAAAAAAGCCTTATCAATAGAGGAACACTTTTCTAGAGAATGTTTCTGCTTAAAATACATTGCAAAAATGCAGGTTCCTCAGCTAGAGTAGTTTGAAAACAAGCACTGTCACTCCTTCATTTTAAAACTGTGACATACTCAGAGGTCAACGGAAGTCCCAATTTCGTTATCTCCCTGGCCCCCCAAAAAAAGCAGGAGAAAAAGCTTTTAAAAGCAGGTTTAGAGACTTTGTTGACACTGAATTCTCGGAAGAGCAGTTTGTTTATATATCTATCTATATACGAAAGAGAGAAGGGTTTATTATCCTGCAGGTTTGCAGAGGGAAGAAGAATGATGTGGTTGTCAGGCAGTCTACCCAATCTCTTGGTGTCCTCCTTGTAAATTCTGTGTTTGTTTAATGCTCTTATAACCCTTTTCCCAGCAGTGGGATCACAGAAGTTAACTTGTTTACAGCTGGTATACAGCTTATGTTGGCCTTCCTTGCAGCGACCCGATGCTTCCCCCAAGCCTTTTCAAAGAAAGCTTTTCTTCCCTCCTACACTCGGCACAGGTTGATGCACTTTACATTTGATTAAACATTTTTTATTTTTGTTTTAAAGACTCCAGTCCAGTGAATTGTTGTCCTGCAAGTGCTCTTGGGATCTTGACTATCTGTATGTTCAGATAGCTATCCTTCGGTGCTGTACAAAGTCCCACTTTGCTGCCGAGATGTCAGTACTCTCTTTATTTCACAGAAAATCAAGACACTGCGTTGCCGTGGGTACACATGTGGAAATGCGAGTGACAACTCTGGGACTGAAAATGTGAACTCAACATGTGTTGAATTTGCAAGGTTGTTTATCTACAAACTAGGGTTTGCCTTCATCTGATTCACAAGTCTCTTCTTTCTTGTTTCTGAGACATCTGCTCTGATACATCTCTCCGGGCAAGACTTAAAGCAGCTATCAGTCCTCTTTTAAGAAACTAGTTTCAGCAGACTATACTTCCGTCTTTTCCTGTCCTCTTTTCAAATGAGTTTTCTTCCAAAATGTACATCACTGTTTTAAAAAGTATTGGGTTGCAGTCCAACTGGAGTTTGATACCAGTAGATGTGGGAGCCTGCTGGCTTTCCAGCTGAACGCGTAGCTTTGGCTTTTGGCACCGTTAAAACTCTGACGTCTCTTCCATTAAAGTCATAACAGTATTATGTAAGGAGAAGTTATTTTGGGTTACTAGTGGATCCTTCTAAGACTAGGTGAAAGCAGCCTTGCGAGTTCAAACGTTCAGGCTCACGTCCTCTTCCCACAGCTTTTGGACAGGGTAGGCGTGTGGGTGGTGTGTCCTTTCCTGGTCACCTGCCCTCGGCATTGCTCTGGCTGCGGCGCTGGCTCTGAACCTGCTTCTGCCACAGCCGTTCGCGCTGCTACAGGGACCCCTTGGGGGAAGGCTCAGCCTTGCTCAGAGCCTGGCTTTCACCCTCCCCGCTGCTTTGGGGAGGGACTGAAAGGAGAAACTGGGGGACTCTGTGACCCAGCTCCTCAGGGCTCTGCGACAGCAGGAAGACAGGAGTTAGTGCAAAGGTGGATACTCAGAAGGGCTTCAAAACCCAGACAAACCCAAGTTCAACCTCTGCATCGGGCACCCCGTTTTTTGTGTGTAATTCAGGAGTCGCAGTCTCAGTTGGCCTTGTTACTCTTTACCAAAGGACAAGTAAAACTATGACAGCAGCTGTTGGTGACCAGCAAGCAATAGAGCACAGAATAAATCTGGGGAACCTTTCAAATGTTTGTTAATAACAAATACTTAATCCTGGTGTTTAACAAAGATACAGCTTACACATCAAGGGTGCCATACTTGGACTTTTCTGAGTGGTACAAATGCTTAGACCTCCAAGAGCAAACCAGGCATACCAAGTGATCCTCGGGTGTGAGTTATGTTTAAAGGGAAGACCATCCAGACCTTGTTTGTACTTCAGAAGGAATTGGCAACAGGGCACAAGATAAATATTTTAAATTGTTCGCATGAAATTGCCACGTCCTCCAACGTCGGTGTGGTGGGGAGCGTGGAGGGGACGGGCACCACTGCTGGTGGTGCTGACTGGGGCCATATGGGGTGAGCGGAGCAGAACGGGCCCCCCTAAGGCGTTGACCAGATGGTGCTGGGCACTGCGCAGGGTGCAGTGGTGGATCCTTCCGCAAAGGCCTTGCAAAAGACAGTGCTGTGGATGGTTAGACGTTCAGACCCTTTTTGATTAAAACGGGTTCTGAAAATATTTGCAATCATTTCTGTTCTACGTGTACTCGTGGCAGATTGTTCTTTGTGAAGTAATCAGTTGACAGGTGTCTGGGAGGTGTGGGGTCTGCAGGGGAGAGGAGGAGGAGGAGGAGGTGGCTGTGAACATGAGGGTTCAGAGCCTGGGTTTGGGGAGTTGGCTGGGGGGAAGCAGATGGGCACCTTAAATTCAGGACTGTGCTTCTCTTATCTTTAAGTAAAATACCGATGTAATTTTGTCTCTAAATAAATACAAAAAAATATGTGAAATTTCAGATTCATCTGTTGAAGTTTCTTTTGTTACCTGGTTGATGTGTTGAGCATCCCTTCTGAAGAGCTTTCTCTTAGTGAACCCCGAGCACAACCGACCGCAGGCACTGAGGCAGTGGTTAGTATGTGGGATGTAACGCGCTGTTCCATAACCCTTGGATAGCTGGCTTCAGCGCCGCACTTGGCTGCGGTGGGTCCTTGCAAGCCCTGCGCGGTGCCGGACTGGGGCAGCCGATAAAGCTCTTGTGTCTGTTAGCCCGGTAGCTGGGAGCACTAGACATGTGTGGGTAAACACATTAACCCGCTGAAGCGAGGAGTAAGGTAGAGGATGGTCAGGCTGCTGCTGTGCGGCGCCCGGGCTCTGCCATGGTGACGGAAGCTGCATGGTGGTTTCCTTACTGGCCACCATCTGTCTGCTCCTGGCTGGCGCCCAGTGCTGGGGAGCAGGGACCAGCGCTGGCCCCGCACAGCACCCAGCCTGGGGAGCTGTGGGCCAAGAGGGAGGAGAGGGGCTGCCTAGAAGGTTTCCGGTCACCGTTGCGTGATAGTTCTGCATTAGATCTGTTTAATCACTTCAAAAAATAAAATTTCTGAGACAGCATTTTCACTGTATCCTAAAAGGTTTTGCATCCTAAATGCATGTATAAATTATTTATTCAGTGCATGAACTTTTTGCAAAATCTTTCTGTGAAAGAAAGTCTTGTACGGGTGCTTGTTATTAGAATATTTGTGTTTGGAAAATTTCAACGAAACCTCTAATGCTTTTGGCATTTTATGATTTGAAATTCAGATTTAAAACTTTGAATTTGGTCACCCAAAAAGAAACAGCGTGTCAGTGTAGAGTCTTAGTCCTTTGTCTGAAATTGCAGCTATGGCCCTCAATGCCTCTTTCTCAATAAAGAGAAATGTAAATCAAAAATACTTGTAATGTTGCCAGCATCTTGTCCTAGCAATATCCCAGAGTATTAAATCATACAATGAAGAAACATAGTACATATCTCCTGGCATATGAAGAATATGTTTTATGTATATCTTTGCTCTATTAATGCTCCTCAATGTTAATGAATTTATGCTTTATTTTGCTGCAGAAACTGGTAGCCAGCCTTACCTGGTAAACTGTTCATAGAAGAAACAAAAGACTGGGGAGTCAAGCTCCCCTTTTTGCTATGGCACGACTTAAGGGTAATTTGTATGAAATGAAAGATGAATGCGCGTAGGCTAACCTCTCTTAAAGATTGCTTGGCTTCTTTGTTTAATAAGGATAAAGCCCCCAAAATAAAGACTGAAGACGGAGGAATTCTCTGGCAGTTGATCTATTTGTGTTTTTAACGTAGAATATTTTTAGCCTGAGATACAAAAATACATACTTTTGTATCCAGAGAGACTGGCGTTTCCATTTATTTTAAAACCCTGGATGAGAAACAAGATACTAGACCTATTATAATGCAACCCAGTAATTAACATATGTTGGCCTGCCTCTGCCAAGGCTTTCCTATGAGTAATGCAAGTTGCACAAGCGGAAGAGTCGGGTTGTTTGTCAGCGAAGAGCTGTACCTATACGCGTGAGTGATCAGATCCTAAAGACAGCATCCGAGGATAGGATGTGAATCTGTGTTTGAATCTAAGAGCAGTTATAGTTTAAATGTCGTCTCAGCTGTGTTAGATTTGGAAAAAAATTCCCTCCCCTGTTGCCAGTAAAATATTGTCTTGTCCTATTCTCTTGTCCAGTATTAAGAAAAATGAGATAATGACTGATGGAGGAATGATATATTGTGGATTTAAATGATCGAAATGTATCCTCAGAATACAGGTCATATATCCTTGAACTCTGAAATATGCTCCAATTACTATCTTTTTAAAAGCAGATTTTGTTTCTTAACCTGAAAGTAGGCTGTTGCACACCAGGTAACGGCTTAATGTGGGCTCACAGTTAGTGACCACTCACTTCTGTGCGCTTCTCTCAATGGGACCCCATCATCTTGGTTGAAGGGACTGGGACATGGAGAGATCATAGGATTAATCAATATCTGTATACGTTGCAAGTATTAGCAACTTCCAGACACCAGAGGTTCTTTGATACTTTATCACAATAAAGAGTTATGTGTTTAATTTGTAGTTTATATTTTGACACTATCTGTTCAGCTATAAATAAAGTTGACTATGGCAGTGCTGGCCTTCAGGCTACCTTTTGATTGTAAATTCACCATTGTTTTTGCCTCAAGTGCCATTTTCAAGCTGTGCGGTGTGGGTGGTGTTGAAGAAAATAACTTGGAATACAGAAAGTGAGTTTCGGTGCTTAGCATACTCATTGGACTGACTTAAGATTGCTAGCCTTAAAATGTCTGGCCACCAGAAGCCAGGCCTATATAATAATTTCAAATAATAATGAACTTGCTCTCTCTTGCAAAATCTGCCTTTGGGGGCCTATTTAGGGTTTGTATTTTCAAGTTTCATCCTGAATGACAAATAAACAGAGATTAAATAAATAAAATAACTGATTAAAAGGCATCTCTGTTTTACTTAGAGTACTTTAGAGTTACTTTAGAGAACATGTGAAAATAGTATTAGGCTTGGCTCCAGGAGTCCTTTTTAACTTTCTGTTGTGCTTTTGTGCCGTGTTCGGTGGGGGTGGGTCCAGTTTGCACCCGGAGGCTGTTTTGCCACCCTCTCTTAAGGCAGGGTGGTGCAATTGGTAGTAATGCTTTGTAACGCTGCTTGCCTGTTTTTTCAAATCATCGAGCATCTTGTGGCTCCCCAAAAAGTTAAGTAAGGGCTGCGGTGGGTCAGAACTCCTTGGTTTGCCAATTTTTAATGTCTAGAAAACACACTAAGATCTTTTAAGAGTAAAACTGATGCATGTAAAAATCTGCTTCCCCCTCTGCTGCTGCTGTTCTAAAATGAGCAGATTTAGGAGATTTTTAGGAGATGCTGGAAAACCTAGCTTGTGAAAGGGGAAAATAGCTGGCTGGGGAAAATACGTAGTGAGAAAGGCACAGCTGGATTTACTGCCTTATCGACATTTTGGCCATAGAAAGTGGAATTCCTGTATTTGTGTTAATAAGTGCTGCGCATTCAAATACCTGTCAGAAGGCTTTGTGATCTCTTGGTACTATTTTTATCTCCATTTACACGTCAGCAGGCGTTCGCAGGTCTGTTGGACATCCGTCCTTTTGAGACGTTTATGAGTAAATGTTTCTGGCTGTCATAATTTTGGTGGGTCAAGTCCATGTTAATTGCCGCACTCTGTGCGGTTCTAACGTTTAAATACTGCCTGCAAGTAGGTTTGATTAAAATTACATCTCTAGGTGCACACTAAATACCTCTGATACCTCACCTACAAACAACTGTAGAATTGTTGGTGAGAATGACGGCTGCAGGCAATGAACGAGGACAGTAATAGAAGCCTCAGTGCCGGAGAGAGCATCATAAATCACGAGGCGAGAGCAGCGTGTGTGCTGACAAATCGGTGAGCAGCTGCACACAGCGTTTTCCAGGTAAGAATTATTGTGCCCGCTCCTGATAACTGCTCAGAAACTGCTTTTTCCTTGTATATGGGCGACTTTTCCCTGCATGGATAGACGCAGTGGTGTACACCATTGAGCTCTAGTATTTTGACTGGGAATGGTGTTTTGCCTGCTGTAAGCTACATATTGTACACTGAACCTTGGTGTATTCAAGTACGAGTTTTCTCTTTCTGGGAGGAAAATCCCCATGCTTTTTGCAGCTGATGAGTTATTTTATTTAGTTTCCTCAGAAGCTTTGGAGAGGTGTTCTTGCCAGGTGGAGAGAATGGGATGACTTGGCTTGTTTTAAACTAGCTTGCATTGTTAGCCTTTGCTGGGGGGAGTTGGGAGGAGGTGCGTATGCCTTTTAAAAAAAATAAAAAATAATAAAAAAAAAAAGCTGGAATGATGTTGTTTAAGTAAAGGAGATAAAAATCTAGTCACCCAGAAAACAATCTTACTGTTCTACTGTGAGAGAAATGAAAACTATTTTAATGAAATAATGATGGGAAACAGATGGCAAAGAGCTAGCAATTGAAATATTTTTTGAACACTAAAAAATAAGTGTCAAACACATGTTCCATATTGTAATTATAGCTAAAAGCATAACATGATAGAATATGTTTTAAAATGTTGAAGTCCTTTTTATATGTAATTCAACCTTACTCTCTTGTTTTTTGGTTAATTGACTTTAAATCTTTATAAATTAAAGGCTTAGAAGTTTTGACGACTAGAAGTTACTGCTGCTTTCCTTAGGGAAGTGAGTGTGAGACTGATGCCACGCTCCAGAAAGGTACTGCAGTTGGCAGACGTTCATGGTTTTAATGCACAGTCTTGTAAGACAACCTGTGTGAGTTTATATCCTCTCAGTTTGTCTATGATGGGAGAAAAGTTGCTATCACGCTTGAGCTGGCAGTGACTGCAGCGTGGGCCAGGCAGCTCCAGCTGTGGGGAGCTGGGTGGCCGGTGGAGGTGCCAGCTGCACCTGGCTCCCTGCCTTGGGGAGCACGCAGCCTTGCCGTGCGATGGTCTGGTATAGGCCCAGAGCTGTAACAGGCACTGCTGCCTCCGCTGTAGATGCGACGGCAGTGAAATGTGTGTGGCAGCGGTGTCCCGTCCCTGCTGTGGCAGCTGTGCTTGAGTGTCCATAAGGAGTGGAGATGCTGCTCTCTGTTTTGCTCTACTATGCTTATGGTTAGACTGCAGTTGTCTTCCTCTTGTACTTCATACTGTTTACTTAAGTCATACAAATAAAACATTCCTAAGAAATAGTCCTTTAAACAGAATCGTTTAAATGTGGGATAAATATGAATCCCAATTTACACACCATCCCTCCCACACACACTGGGCAGCAGGTTCAGGTCACTGACGAGAAAAGGTTTTTAGTTTTGAGGATGTTTTTAGTTTTCCTCTGTGTTGCTGGTTTGTTTTTTGTTGTTGTTGTTTTATTTGTTTGTTTTTTCTTGTTAGAGTTCGTTTTGAGCTGAATTAGCTACAATTGATACCAAGGTCTGCACGACTGCCTGGTCTCTGTATCACCAAAGGGTGCCGATGGGAGCACCTCCGCCAGGCTGGCGGGAGGGCCAGGACCTCCCCTTGTGCTCAGCTCCCCTGTGACGCTTCCCCCAGGGTCTCCAGCCACCTTGCATTTCCCCCAAACAGCAGCAAGCATTTGCACACACTCGGAAGAGTACACCAGCCTGGTTTTCCAGGAACACTTTTCTCTTTTTTTTTTCTTTTTTTTCCCTATAGAGTACTCTTCTGAAGCTGACAATTGTCTGAGAAGTTTTCTCTATGGTTTTATGTAACATCCATAATGTGTTCAAACACATGTTCATGTGCATTTTTGTCTGAGTCCTGTTGAACCGAATACCTCTTTCCCGCCTCACTTGATTTAATACTGAAGTTGCTGAAGGGTATCATTCATCGGCTGGTGGCATGGTGATTTTTAGAAAATAAGCTGGAGTACATGCAACTGCTCAAGCTCTGCTGCTAGCAGCACATGGTTTTGACTGCTTTGTCCCAGATGTGACCACCGTCCTGCCCTTTCCCCCATCCCCTCTGCCAACAGGAGCTGCAGAGGGAAGGTGTGTGGGTGTGCCAGATCCCGTCTGTGCCACGTGTCTCTTCCTTTAGAAGATGGTGGGAAGTTATGTGTTTTGGAGGTGGTGCTGGCCATGCCAGGGGTTTATGGGCACTGGGAAAGGTAGAGCGGACAACATGGGAGCAAGGGACCATCACTACATCACACAAGCCAGAGTGGGTGGCTTGAGTGTGGAGCAGCATCTTCTACGGTTTTCTTCATTCACTTCTCCTGACCAGGCATTAACAATACCGTTAGTACTGTGGGAGCTGTACCATGATGCCTAGTATAAACATGCTGGTCTGTGAGAAAGATGGACAATCCCTGTTTCCATCCTCAGGCTGTGGTTTTGTGCTGTCAGGACTACTTAAGCCTCTTGGTTCCCTACCACATGTTATTCTCACCCTTATGCTGTGTTAGCATCAATGTTTGTGCAGGTGCACGATGAATCAGACTGGTGAACTGATGAAGATGAAAACAAAAAAACCCTTTTGTGTTTCTGTATAGGTTCTTCCTTCTCACCCCCAGCCCCTTGGATCAGTTCCCCAGTCTACTTCCCTGTGTGGTCGCAGAAATTGGCATGGAAGCACCACGTGGGCAGCAGCGGAGGACTGGGAAGCTGAGCTGCATTGGCAGGGGTGGAGATGGGAAAGAGTGCTTTAACTAGCACTCCTACCTCAGAAAGTCAGATGGATCCAGAGCCTCACAATTAGCAGAAAATCATAAACCCAGTTCATAAATAGATTGGATCAAGTGATTAAAACCACAATTTTTTGATGTGCATGAACTGGTTTTCCTATTAGTACCAGAGCATCTGTTCCTGGGGGCAGGTAGATTCTCACTAAACTAAACCATACATTGCATGTAACCTTCTCCATGTAAGGCACCACTTGTCGTCTGTTAGTACAGCCCCTGGATCTGTTCAGGAGTCCTGAAAACAGGAACCAAGCAGAGCAGACTGTGCCCATGCCTGACTCCAGCTGGTTCCTGCCTAAAGCCTCCATCGAGTGTACGAGCTTGGGAGGCTGGAGGCCTCTGCTACCTCCAGCGACGCACCCTGGGGAAGTGAAGTGATACTGGAAGCGCTTAGTTTGCAGCTGTATTGGTGGTCTGTGGTTGAGGGCACCAGGGAAGGGTGGCAAAGCCAGGGCTACTCACCACAGAGTAGTCTCCCAGTAGCCTTGTAGCTCCCTGTGCCCAGTCGGGCCATGTGGGAGCATCCTTGTTTGGTGCTGCGTGGTGCTCTCCCAGGGTTGGGATGGGTAGTTTGGGATTGCTGGAGAACCTGAGCCTTTAAAAACTCTGTCGTACCTCCTGTGAGGTGGGAGTGTATGAGCTGGTGCTGAAACCAGCTGTGGTACATCCTGCTGGTTAGTTCCTCCAGTTTGGACAGTGTTCCCCATGCTGTGCAGCTCTCTGAAATGTTTACATAAGGTGACTCTGGTTTACACAGACTGGAAGCCCTAATGTGGATCTTATGGGACACATTGGTTTTTTTTTGTTTGTTTGTTTTACTTTGTGGTTGGTTTTTTTTTTTGTTGGTTGGTTGGGGTTTTTTTTTTTTGTTGTTTGTTTTTGGACAAACTGTTTCAATGGAAATTGATTATTTCCTTTTCTGTCCAACCATGCCATGGGAATGTTACAGTGTACAATCTGGCAGAAGGTAGCGCTAAGTTTGAAGCCCATCCTCCCCAATGCT
Source organism: Chlamydotis macqueenii (assembly GCF_036417535.1). Classification (NCBI taxonomy): domain Eukaryota; kingdom Metazoa; phylum Chordata; class Aves; order Otidiformes; family Otididae; genus Chlamydotis; species Chlamydotis macqueenii. The sequence goes on from NC_141562.1 coordinate 4,549,307, forward strand.
TAGTATGGCTAGAGGACACTTCTAGCACACACATCCATGATGGAAAAAGCTGCAATGTATTGTCACAAAGCACTCGGTAAAATGGAAAGCTACAAGCTGGGAGAGGTATTCCCGCTAGCGTCTACTCTTCCCATCCTTCCTGCGGGGAGCCAGCAGCCGGTGGGCGACCTCCTCTTGATGCCCACGTGGGGCAGGCAGCTCCTTTCTGGGAGCAGCGGCCTCTGCCGAGGCCACCTGGCACCTGCCCCTGGCTGCGTGCCTCTCCCGCTCCCTGCTCAATTTTTTGCAGTTTTAGAGCCTCGTTTGGGGGCTGAAGTGCTGCAGAAGGAGCTGTGCCAAAGCGGTGCCTTTTGCACATTGTGCAGTGCCTGGCGCAATGAGGGCCCTGGTTGGTGGCTGGAGGTCCTGGGCACGGTGATAATACAAATAACCCTTTCTATTAAAATAAGTGTGTTGTCTAAATGACAGTTGTGACTTCAAAGGACCATGGCATGCTGTGTTTCTCTGCTCTCTGTTTTCAGTGGTGTTCTGTGGCTCCGGGTGCAGAGGCTGGAGCTAACAGATCAGCACGCAAGTGGCCGTGTCGCCTTGGGGACCGTGGAGTAAGTCACTCTGGCTGGCTTGTGGGTGTAGATGAGTTATATATGCAGGGGCCTTACGGTCCTATGGAATTGGATGTTCTCCCTGATCATTTGGCACGTGTTAGTTACTAAAGGATGTTCTCTCTCTTTGTGCCGTATGCGAATGAAGTGCCACGGGCCTATTGAACAGAAATGCGTGAAACAGTCATCTTCAGCTTTTGGACAAAATTTCCCCAAATAAAAGCAAGTTAAATCCTTAAACTGGCTGGTATTTGCATGTATTTAACGGTGGACACTTTAGGCAATCTCAGTGGAGTATTCCTGAAACTTTGCTCATACCTGAGGTTAACAAGTACTTACCTACACGGGTGACCTGGGTCTAGGCTTTGTCCCCATGTTGGGAACAGATTTTGAGTGGATTGCTGCTTGGGGTACAACACAGCATAAAGATTTTGATGAAGAAAGTCATATTCAGATTGGAATACAGCTGATAACTTTGTATGCAGATGTTCTTTACTGCCAACCTTTATTTTAAAATAGCTTTTAATAGCTCCAATTACTGTTTTGAATTTGTTTAAAATCAAAATTCTTCTCAGACCTCAGCAAAAATTAAAATGACTTAAGGTTGAAAATAGAAATTGTGAGTATCCTCATGTCCTGCCTTCATTATCTGTCAAAATTTTGTTTTTATGTAAAAACTGAGTTGTTGGAAATTGCTTATTTTTATAAAGCAACTGATTCTTGAAAATGCCTGAAACAGACATATTCTGTGAAGTGCAGGGCCTACTATTTCTGAAAACTTTACATTTTGAAATATGAAGTGAGGCATCCAGACATTGCCAAATTCTTTCAAGTTTTTCAGGTTTATAGACCACTTCTAAAAATCAAGGGCACAGTTTAATTTTTTGCAGAGGTTTTGCTTTTTCTTTTCCTGATTGGTACTTTTAATTATATTCCAAACAAATCACCATGCTGAAATCTTTCTGTGTGTCAAGATATTAAGAGTAACATAGCATAAGCCTCTTCCATGAATATTCATTGTGATATTTTGTAACTGTATCCGTTGAGCAGCACTGATTGAATTTAGTGAAATTGTATTGTTCAAAATCCTTTTCATTAATATATTAAACTCTTAGCATATTATTGAAATCAGTTTGTATACAGCCATTTGATTTTCCTTCTCTAGCTTTATCCAAGGCAAGAGAGTGTTTGCAGCCATTAATGTCATGTTAGGGAAATTTGGGCTAGAATTTGATGAGATGTTGTATTCCGGTAGCTGCAAGAACTGTGCAGATTTCGGAAATTAATGGTGAGACTTCAGTTGCACTCCAAATTAATAAAAACGTATAGAAGACATTATTTATATTGAAACACAAAATAAATGTTCGGTTTTCTTTTGAAGAGAAAATTGTTTGGGCAATTTTGACTATTGGTGAATCACTCTGCCAGCCTTTGTGGTTTTAAAGCCAGAATGCATACACTTTAAAGCATTTAAATTTTTTTTTCTGTCCTATTTCACTATCAAAGGCTCTACAAAAACAGAGGAAACTGCCAGATGAGCTGGTCTATAGGAAGAAATAGTTAAAGTAGCTAAGCACAAGTGCTATCAAACACATAAACAAACCTCTAAAAGTGTGACATTCATATTAAAATAATTAACATACTGTTTTAAAATATTTCTTATGACTGATGCTGAAGAAGGAAAAAGCTAGAATGTATGATGTTTGAAATGACTGAGCCTTGTTTAATTTGTTCTTTTTTTTCCCTTCTGAATTGTACAAGTTGGTGGGGAAGGCAAAGAGCAGGCTGAGCCCTGCTTCCTGGGAGCGAAGTGCTGTGCCCTACCCTGGTGATCCGGGAAGGGAATGCTGCTGCTGCTTATGCTCCCAAAACTTCCTTTGTATCTTTCCAAGTTTTAATCATTGTGAATGAAACTTAGATTACACTATTAAAAAGTTCTAGGGTTGGGGTTTTTTTTTGGTTGGTTCGTGTTTGTTTTGGTTGGTTGGTTTATTTTTGTGTTTTTGTTTGTTTGTTATTTAAATCCTGAAACTCATTTAAACTCCCCCTGCCTGTAGAGGTCAAGGGTTTATCCATGCACACCAGGGAAATCACCACTGAGGCACATGAGCCTCCTTGTTGCTAACTCCCGTGTAAGTAACTCCTATGTAAGTGCTTGCAGGAAGAGAGTAAAATGGATTTACAGCATGCATTTAGTACCCTGCTCAAACTAATCTGTGTGAGATTTCAAAATATGTACAGTTATTCAAGTTTCAGTCTAGTTCTTTGACAATGTTTTTGCAAAATGCTAACCACTTAAAAGCAGCTTGGGGTTTTTGGTTTTGGATTTCCATGTTGCTGCTCCTCTGTTCGCGAGCCAGGCAAGGCAGGATAGGGATAACACGTGAAACTGAGAAAGCAACTCACTTTGTTGACTCCAGCCACTCAAGAACCAGGTGATGTACTGAGCACAAGGGAGGAAAATGACAGTCACAGTCCCATAAATATTTATGTACATAGCTAAGGTTAGACATAAAAATGGTTTTTTAAACTTAGTTGAACTCCTTGCATGTAAAGTCAAGAATGTGTGTAAATATTTGCAGTCTGGAACCTATTTCAGGTTTTAAAAATATTTAAAGTACTTTAAAAATGCTTTTTTGTTTTTAAATACTGCAAGGCCCTGTGCCACAACAAGATGTGTTCAGAGAATGCAAGACCGGCGGCATGGGTAATTCTTCCCGGCAGCAGCGGCCAAGGTAACAGCTGGCTCACCGACTTGCGGGATGCTTTTGTCTGCGCGTCGGGGCTCTCTCAGCAAGAGTTAAGTGTTCAGTTAGAGGGCAGGAGGCTTGGCTTTGGGTCACTGAACTCGGGGCTGCGGTTGTCTGATTCAGCTAATTCTTCCCATCCAGACTTCTCAAGTAACTTTGAACAGATTGCGTAGACTCCGAGTGCCTGCGCGTCCTAGTAATAAAATGGGGTTAATTATACAATCTTCTACCTCTTGTCTCGACTTCTCCAGTTTTTGTGCAAAAGCTAGTTGCAGAGTGCTACCGTAAGATAACTTGTGAGGTCCCTGCAAGTACAGGTGTCGAATTCAGAAGGGATTGTATTTTTGTAGGGTCTCAAAAGCTCAGGATATATTAGTCTTTGTCTTCAGAGCTGTGGTTTTTACTTAATTTACTAGCTCCTTGTGTGAAGGTAGCAACATTATCCTAGCAACCTGCTGTCTTCATTTGGGCTTTCAGAGTATTTTGTGTATATGTATATGTTTTCTTAGTAGTGAGCGACTGGAAACATGTGCAAGCCAGCCATGTGCTGATGTTGCGCCGACTCCAGCTCTCACCCACCCGCCCACTTTCCTTCCTTCCTTCCTTGGAGAGCTGGCAAACAAATTACAGCCTCAACGCGTGTGCAGCTCAGGCAACGGCCCGCTGGGGGAGAACATTTGGATGCCAGATCAGTGTCTCATTAGGCATTTCTTAGTGTATTTTACAAGTCTGCGGACAAACAGTAGTTAAGACTCAGATGGAGAAAAATTTATATGCTCCTGGCAGGAAAGAGGGGGCTGGGGATAGGCAGGGGTGTTGCTGCTGCACCCAGGGCGGTCCCGCACGGCCAAAGATCGGGTACTGTGCCCTAAAAGCTGGTGGGCAGGAGGGGGTGGGTGCCTCTCCTGATGGCAAGTTTTGAAATGCCAGATTAATTCATTCCTTTCTGCTTAGAGACGAGGTGTAACAACAGATCCTGCACAGAATGTTGGGGTACGTGTGTGGGGTGAATGTGAAATTGGGCTGTATCTGCTCAAAGCCTTCTCAATGAATGGTAATTTGCAAATTCATATGGTGGGATCAGATGACTTCAAATGTGTTTTTAAGAGAGGGTTAAAATAAACATTAAGCTTATGTTTCCTTGTTGGTGTCATTGCTGTTTTACCTATTAGAATCTTAATGGCAATGTTTTCCTTTCTTTTTCACAAACAAGATGACCTTGGCAGTTAATGACCTGCTTACAGGCTTTGGCATGGCCCTGGTGAGGAGGGGGTATTCGTCATGTTTATTCAGTAATTTTGCATTGTGTAAGGAGACGCTAGCCACTGGCTGTGAGGAGGCAGTGAGTGAAGCCGTATAAAGGGATTTCACAACCAGGAGGAGGGTGCCTCCATTTCAGGGGCATTCCCCCCTCAGTTCACACGATGCAGAAGCTGAGGAGGGGGCTGGAGGGCATGATGTGGGCTGATTTGGGGTGGGTCCATGTGTGGTGGCGGCAGTGTTGGCGCAGCTGCCTGGTGCTGTGGAGGCAGGGGAGAGCAGCTGGTCCCTCGCCAGCACGCTCGGGTGCTTTTTGCTGCACAGCTGGAAGCTGAATGGCTTCGCTTCAGCGGAGGGAAGCTCGCCCCTCGGCACCCGTGTAGCCACGCTGTGCAGACCACCGCACCACAAAGCAGGGCCTGATGTGGGGGGGACGCGAGCCAGCAGCCCTGCTGCTGCTTCGGCTGCCCTTCGGCAAAGAAACTGTTAAACGTGGCTGTGCGTCCTCTACATATCAAAAAAGCCATAAATAAGTAGTACCAGGCCTTCATGACCCACATCGCGCTTATGGCCAGAGAAATGTTCAGCGTGCTTGGTCTGCAGATACTTGGCGCCGTGCTCTGCCTCTGCGTACTGCAGCTGCCGTGCTGCAGTTGGGAGCTTAATGAATAAAACCGAAGCTCAAAACTCTTGAGTATAAGTTTTTTGTTGTTGTTTTTGTAGGGAGGGAGAGGCATAATGAGTTGTCGGTTTTTGTTTGTTTGTTTGTTTTTGTTTTTTTTTTTTTTAAATTCAGGATTACTGTACAAAGAGGTGTTATGTGTGAATTGCTGCCCTGGTAATCAATAAGCTGGTGCCTTGGAAAGAATTTCTGACTTTGGAGCAAGTAATTTGCTTTTTATGTTGCTTGGTCATTTTTTCCTCCGTGTTGGCTGTGAGGGAGGCCCAGTTAGGCAGGGGAAAAAAAAAAAAAAATCATGGGGCAGGTGGGTGGAGGGCTCCTGTTGTCTGTGCTGCCGAAGGGGCGGCGGGGAGACTGCGACCACGTGAGCAGTAATTTTATTTATGTTGGTCCCCTTTCAAACTGTCACACTAAATCTGTTTTCCATGTCACTTTGTAAATCATTATATAGGATTAGAGCTTTTACCAGCATTTAAGAATTCTGCAGTCATTTTAAGGACTTTCCCCCTCCCTGGCTCAGCCAAGCGGTTCCTATTCTTGCTGGTATTCCTCGCTATTTAAATAACGCCAGGCCTGATTAGGAGGAAATGGTCTCTGGAAGGCAACCGACATTTTCAAAAGCGCTGTTCCACAAAGGAGACTTTGAACTGTGCTAAGACTTTAAAAGTTGAATAATATTTTGAATGTTATAGTTCTAATGTTTTCCTATTGTCATGGGAGACTTGGATCGAGTCCCAGGATTGTGGTTAACTTTGCCTCCACACTTAGGCCTTATTTATTACCATTGAGGAGATGAACTTCAAGCTACTTCACCTCCTTTTTTTTTTTTTTTTTTTTTTCCCTCTTCTCCTCCTTTCCTGTTAACTCTTAAAATTAAGACCTCTTTTTTGAAAAGAGATTAAAGTTGGCTTATTTTTCAATGGAGAGATGATGAAGACGAGCTATCTCTGGGAGGCGACGGAGGCTGTGGCATGGCTGCTGGCACCCCGCACCCCTCCCAGCCATGTTGGCACCTCCAGAGCAGTGGAGGTTGTTAAAAAAAGTAATGTGGAAGGATCAGATGCTGTGTGTAGACATCAAAATTAGGCCCATAAACATCAAAACTGAGAAGGAGGGCTGTGCTATCCTGAGGCACAGGCAGCTGGGCTGCACTTGCCGTCCCGCCGGTAGCGGGGTTTCGGCACTGTTCTGGCCAAGGCCTTGATCTTGCGCGCAGCTGGCTGTGGTGAACTGGGCGGGTGATGTTTGGTGGGGCGTTCGGGGCTTGGACCCGCGTTCGCGGCTCAGCCCCGCGTTCACCGGGTGAAGTGAAACAGCAGAAACCTTTAAGCTTCATCGGGGAGGAAGCCCAAAAGGCCTTCAGAGAGGTACATGACAAGGGGTGCAACTCAGGTGTGTGGTTCTCACAAATGGGTCTGTTTTCATTCAGGGGTCTACTGGAGGTGCAGTTTAAGGAGCAGTTTCAATGGAACAGTATTTTTTGGGAAATAAAGGTAATAATTTAAGGACATTTATGCACTTATTAAGCTCTGAGAAAGCTGCATGAACTATGATAATAAAATTCACCATGCTGTTACATACTGGTCAAATCATGGCCTCTATTGTTAGGCATGGGTTTTTCCTGGCGTCATTCCCCCCTGAGGATTTATTTGGCATAAGGTATGATTTATTTGACATCACATAATCTGCGTGCAGTAGTCATGAACCCTTGCTTTGTGGACGCAGGGTCTAGGGTTGCCGTTGGTCGGTGCAGTCTCCCAGGGCCCATCTTCCGTTAGTATGTACTTCCTGCTCGTTCCCAGGAGCCTAATTATTAATGTAATAATATGTAATAATGGCTTATCGGACCAGATTATGTTAGCGTAACCTGCTTTTACCATAAGTCAATGTACGTTAAAAGGGTTTGTTGGTTTAAGTTGAAAGGTGGGTATGTTTCTCTGCTGAATAAATGTTCCTTTCCAGCTTCCGAAAGAACAGAAATCCCCTTCTATGTAACAATTTTAGTATCTGCTAAATGCAAAATAAAGGTAGTTTCATAGTTGCATTTTTGGCCCAGGTGAAAATGTGATAAACGAAGCATGCGGCAGAGGAAGGGGAATAACCTAATCAGATGCTAAAGAGACTTCATGAATATTAAGTACTTTCCACTGAAGCAGTCTTTTTAATAGTCTGAAACATTAATAGCGATATGTCTGCCTGCATCTACACCAGCTGTATAAGAGAGATAAAAGTCCCAGTTTAACGTGATTTTTATCAGCTTGCTCATGCTAGTGTTCGATTTACGGAAGTAGTCAATTTGCATGTTGGAAAACAGCTTTCTAACAAACAGGACTGGCTGTACGTGCAAATAAACAGTGTAGGTGTCACTTGGTTCTTCACCTAGGGAATAATGGAGTAACTGATGGTAGTTTAAATACTTGGAGTTCTTTGTTCCTCTGCCCCCCCCCCCCCCCCCCAAGGTGTTCAGCCTTACTGCTTAGAGTTGTACTTAGTGATTCAAGAGTAAACCTGTAAATGCATGTTGAATATTTTCTGGTAACTAATTATAGCAACTGTTTGTTCCCAACTTAATGAATTCCCTTTTAGTGTTGCCTGCATTCAGTCTGTTACATATATTGCAAAATAATGATTGTGATAGTTTGGTTTTTTTAACATGTGTGTTGTAAATGGAAGCTGTGCTGGTAAAATAAAGAGAGATTTGGTTGTGACTGTCCTCTGACTGTCTGTGGATATTTAAATTTATGCTCACTGCATATCAGGAAGGTACTTGGAAACTTTTGCTTCCTCAAACCAATTGTATTTTCCTGCTTAGTTTTCTTGTTCTTTTGGATACCCCAAAAGGGAATGCTAAGGAAGTACCTCTTACATTTGATGCTAGATGTAAGTTTTACGTATGTTTAAGTGGATAACTAGATAGTGTTTAAAAACAAAAAAAACCTCACAACAACAAAAAAAAAAACAACCCACACAAAATCTCCCACTTTGGGCTTGTCTGTTCGATTTCCTGCTCAGAAGGGCTGGTCTGCTCTGCCCCTTCCTCCGACATTTCTGCTCCTGTTCGGGAGCTGCTGAAGTGTTTGCTGTACTGAAGTGAACCAGGACCTGCTTCATGTGCCCTCTGCGTTTGCAGGCTGTGATTTATACGGGATTAACAGCAGCTGAACTGTCCCTCCAGAACGCATCAGGTGGGCAGTCTGGAGCAGGACTCCACCTCTAAACTTGTGAATCGGAGCACAATTAATACAGGTAACTCTTCTGTCCAGATGTGTTTGCTCTTTGCTCGGGGAGCAGAGCCTGAGAGTAGGATGCAAGCTAAGCCAGCTTCATATATGAACCTCAAAGGTGAATATGTTGCATGCCTCCAAAATAGCTGAGTGCAAGAAAACAAGAAAGAAAAACGGAGCAGCGTTTCCTACCGATTGTTTGTGTAAGGTCTGGGCTGCGTTACACATCTGGAAGCCGCTTGCTGCTCTCCGTGCATTTGCTAGTGATTAGGTGTTTTTCTCTGTGGTGCTCGTAATTTGAGATCTTGCTATGGAGTTAGGGGGGAGTTTCTATAGAAGTAGATACAGTACTTTCTTCTGTAGCAGGTTTTTAAAAGTGTTCGTATTGATCCATTTGAAAATCTATCTCCTCTAATAACTCAAATTCATTTCTTACAAAACTAGAAATGACTAAATTGCTGTTGTCAAGTAAAAAAAAAGAAAAAAGTAGATGGGAAAGGATCTCTCTCTACTTCTGCAGCAGCTCTTGTTTGTTCCATCTGATGTATTCCTCCTGTTACTATGTTGCAGACTTCGTTTATCAAAATAAGTGAGTTAAACCACTGTTAATACCAGTGCTTGAAAATATTTTGTTTATGGCCTTTGGAAAAGTTGAAGTTAAGAGATTAAAAACACAGAAGGAAAACTGTTGTTTTTTGTTTTTTTGTTTTTTTTTTTTTTTTTTTGCAGGGGAGATATGGAGCCTTAAAATTACTTTCCTTAAAACTGTAACAGTATTTATTTGTTCTCTCTCAAACCTAAAAAATTGACAGGAATAGTTCTCTGTTAGGTGTTGTTGCCAGGCTAGCTGAAAGACGAAGAAAGACATAGTGTCTTTGGGGATTTCTGGGAATAGATGCTGGATATTTCATGGAGATCCTTTCCCAACTGATATTGGAAATTTCAACTTGCCTATGTATTTAAAATCCTTGCTTATGATTCAAAGAAGCCTCTACAAGCTTTATTTGTGGTATCGCATTGTGGCATCTTTTTAGTAGCTGTGATAGTAGTTTGGGGTTTTTTTTAAGTGAAAAAAAAGCCTTCTAGGATGAAAACGACAGACTAAAGTAGGCTATTTGCTGCAATACAACGTATTTTTTAATTATAGTCTCTGCACTTCCCCCCTCCCCGATTTTTTTTTTTTTTTTTTTTTTTTTTTTTTTTTTTTTTCCCTAGTGTCAATAGCAGGGGTTTGTAAGACTTTGGGACAACTGCTTTTTTGGGGAGCTGAAGACCTTGTGTCTGTAGCTTTCTTGGCCAAATTAGTCAATATTAGTGGTGCACTGTTTATTGCACCATAATGTGTAAGCCCTTTTAGTTATGGACCAATAACTCATGAGTTACACAGTGGTGTCTGAGTGATTTGGAGCTCTCCTGGAGGGAGAACGGAGTGGCATGAAGCTGTGGTAACCATATTTTGCCCTAGCGTTTTGTGCATCAGCTGTGTAGCATTTTTAGTTATTGCTAAAATTTGTGGTAGGAAGCTGCCTGAAATGAAATGTGAGGAACTCTATAATAATAAAATCAATTGGACTGTTTCCCCAGTAATTCTAGAGCCTGATGCATCATTAATGTTGGTAATACAGTGGCTGTCAGATCACAAACTTCTCAATAAATGTGCAGCTGGCAGGCTTTGATGGAAATTGGAGGCAAGCAGAGAATGAGATTTAGGGCTTTGATATATGGGGTGTCAGCCATGTGATGAAGTTTTTATCAATTTCTGTCACTTCTGTCTCTTATGCTCACTACATATGTGGTCTTCCTTGCAGTTTCTGGTGGCGCCTGAAATAGCCGCACCTTCTAAATGTTTAGTAATAGATGTTAAAAGAAGAGCTAACTGAACTTTCAAATACTTTGTTCTGTATATGGTGGCGTTAAATTGGAAATGTAATGCAGTAATCGGCTATTACACAGTTAGTGATTTATTAGCCATGATAATACTTCTGATGGAAACTGGAAGCAGAACTAGTCATCAAGGAACTTGCATGAATACAACACTAAAGCGATTGTTTAGTATCCTAATTAGCAACCTGTACTGAGGAGGCATCAGGAGAACCAGTCGAGTGGCTTTTCCAGTCCTTCTGACTCCATTTTTTTCTTGTTTGTGTTTTAAACTGCTTAGTAAGTCAGGATTTCTCCATATCTTTAGACTAACCTGTTTGAAAGACTAGACCTAGAGCAGTTACTTGAAAAAATCAAATGGGTATGTTGCAAATCCCTGTCCACGTTCATTTAGGTCAGAATTACATAAACAGCTGGAAAGTGGCACAAATAACGGCAACACAAAGGAAAAATAAACAAACTGGTTTGCTAAGAGTAAATACTGATAAGGATGTTTGAATTTGAGCACCATCCACTTCTGCATTGTGAGGAGCACAAGCTTTCGTCATGGGCTGTGCTGATATACATGTTTATGAAGTTGGGGTGTGAATTTTTCTCTCTTCGCACTCTTACAACAAAATGAGATCTCCAGAAACACAAAGCAAGCCCTTGCCCATTATAAGGGGTAAGTTTGTGACTTTGTGTTGCATTAGTAATAGCTTTGGGTGGCTCTGGGCCAAGGTTTGCTGAAATAGTTTCCCAGTTGTAACTCCTTGCAAGCAGTGTAGGACAAGTGTGTGCACTTTGAGCTGCGCTGTTGCAGGAGGGGGCGTCCCTCCCTTGCAGAGTTGTCGTTCATTTTGATCTCAGCAAACTTCAGTGGAAAACGTTTTTCTTGTTTGGATTTTTGACGTGATAAAAGTGAGTGTGCAGATGGTTTGTACATAAACCTCTAAAGCATAATGATTTCTCCCTTGGCCTACACATTCTGCCAGGGAGGATGTAGCTGGTACTTTTCATGCCTGAAATCCCATGAAAATGATTAGTAATGTAATCCTGCATAAAATATATTACAGTAGGTTAGTTAAAAGAAATGCCCTTTAAAAAATTGATAGGCTGATTATCTGTGGGGAGGTATGAGACTGAAAGAGGAATTTTTTTTTCAGCATAACCTAACTCTTTTTTGGTAGTTCAGAGCTGGCTAATGCCTTATCCACGTTCCTGGATTTGCTGCCATTTTAGCTATGATTATTCTTTGAGCTGTGTTCAACTGGCAAAAGTTGAGCAAAAGTATTTGACCTTTTTTGCCCCCTTGGGATTGCTTGCATCTGTACAAAAGCAGTTTTTTAGTTCTGAACACGTGCAGAGAAGGCAAGGCACTATGCCTGCTGATTCACTGATGCCCAGCGTAGCTCAGTGGTGTTCCTGTAGGTTGTGAATACTTAAGATTGTTCGGGCACACTGGCAGTTTTGGGTAGGGCAAACAGAGGATTCGGTTCTAAGCACTGACAGGAGTTTCTCTATCTGTCAGCCATGGGTTAAATGCCTCAAATGATACTGTAATTTACCTGTCCCAGAATTTGCTGTACGTGTTGGTGCTGAGCATCTGTCCCACAGCAGCATAAAATGAAGAGTTGTGCTCCGTGGACAGGAAAAGGCTTCCCTTATCCACAATTTTTTTTTTCCTCTAGCTATTTCATGAAAGCAGTGATATTTCACTACTAAAGGTGTTTAATGTGAGTAGAATTGCCTAAATAGATCTCATTCCACAGTAGCCCTTTAGAGCTGCTCTGAGCTTGTACATGTGAGTTTCCAGGAATTAAATCTGGAGGGGTTGTTTTTTTGTGTGTGTGTTGAATGCCAAGCTTAGCTTTTGGGGGTTAAACTGTGGTGTTTGGGTACGAGTAGACAATATTCATTTTAGTAAAAAGGCTCTGCATCTAGTGCTTAGTGTCATAGGCAGATGAAATCATGAGGAATAGCTGGTAATGTCAAGTAGAATAGATGATAAAATTATTAAATTATGTAGTATTGTCTAATCTGCTCACATAGCTTTGCCTGTTACAAGTGACAAACTAATATGCCATCAAACTTGACAGCCCTCTTAGTTTATTGCAGAAACTTGACATAAACTGTCGTTCATGTGCTCCAGAAGTGATGTGTTTCGGATAACAGGAAATACATTCCTCCGGCACCTTATAAAACCAGACAGTTGGCTGAGTGTTACATGAAAGAAAGTGTGGAGTCCAGTTCATAATAACAAATTCAGCTTAGACTGAATATATGTGCTTGTCTTCTTGCTTTCCTTTCATAGAAATTTGCAGAGCTATTCTTTTAAAAAGAATGATATGATTAGAAGATATGCAGAAAGTCATTGTATGCAGTCTGTTGCGGAGGTGTAGACTCAGACGATGTGAAGTTATGCTTCAACATGGCATAATGACTTCAGTGGAGATAAAATCTGTCAGTCAAATCTCTGGCCTATACAGTACTTGAAGTGGATGTTTTCCTGGGGTTCAAGGCATGCCAGGGCAGATCAGCAAACAGGAGTCCAGGTTTCAACCCTCAGTTGTAATGGTTGCATTCGGGTTTCAGTTCCTCAGTGTGTGATGTGAAGGGTGGGATGAACATCATCCCTTTCAGGTAGGCCCAGTGAAGGGTGATGCAGAGGAGCATCTCCTTCCGCTGCCTTGGCCCGTGTTCCTTCATCTGGTTGCTTCTATCCATATTAATACATGTCTGGCTTCCTTCCTGGAAATAACTGCATGTGGTGCCAAGCCTGGTGGTGGTTTTGTAATGGGACTGATGAACATGTGGCTGTTCAGCTGGCTTCCACCAGTCACGTCTTGGACAGAAACTTTTCTTCAGAGGCAAAGTGGTTTGCCACTGCACTGACCCACTGCTACACTGAAATAATACCAGTCAGTTGAGAACATCCTTATGTCTTAAAATGTATCTAAGTCAAATTACTCAGACTGGAGTATATGTGAAGCTGCTTTTAGTGTAGTTGCTGATGACAGAAGATGAGAGTATATAATGTGAATACAAAATTTTGCATCTCGTTGGATTGAGTGTGTTCCCTACCAGTGAGACAGCCACAACAGCTAGACCAAGAAAACGAAAATTGCTCCAATAGAAGCTTTATTTCGTGCTCTTTTTATCTACCTGCGCTATTCTGTAAACTGCAATTGATTAGAAACCAGGTATAAGAGTAAATATGATCTCTGTTCTGTTTTATTTTGTGTAGTTCTTAAGTGCAGCATCTAAGAAAAGCTGTTAAGAGTTAACAGTTTTGTATTAATAGCTGTTTCTCTCCCTTTCTGAGTTTAAAAGCCGACCTATATGCAGAGTTCTGGAAGAACTGGAGGTTAGCTTCCCAAATTCTCTTTTGGGAAGAAGGCTTCTATCCCTTGCATAAACTCAGCTGCTTTATTTCCATCTGTTTGCTCTCTGGTGCATCGTCGGAAGATGATCTGATATTTGAAATTTCTTGCCTCTACACTACTCAGAATAAATTTTTGCCAAAAGTGCTGATCCAGATTAGCAAGAACATGACACATCCGTGAAGTATCAGACATGATAAAAATTAGTTTTAACACGTAGGATCAGGGCCATTAAGATTCCAACTAATTAGAGACTGAATTAGCCTTGAATTACAACCGATTTTCATATCTTTTTGAGATAGAAAGACAAAGTAGTAACAAGCAAAGAGATGGAGCTTTTAAAACTTTAGATTTCTCCAAGAAGGAGAATGGCTAGAATAAGATGAAGTTGCCTTTGTCTTGTTTCTCTTTTGAAAGTGTGTCGTTTAATCATTGTTCTTGGCACTTAGCTTTAGTTTTCTCTAGGTGTTTTAGGAATGAGAAACACTGCTAAATGATCATTCTTGATAAGCGGAAGATAACAGTTAAGTGTTTAAATTGTTTCACTGAGCTTGCTGGCGTCGCACGATGATGCTGATGCTGTTCAGCCACTGCACTCTCTCATCCGCTGTATTTTAAAAAGAGCATATATTTGTGTAAGTCTGTGCTGTATTTCCACAAGTCTTTGAAACAGCCTCAGTGCACTCCTCAGTTACAGGCATCAGAAGATATATTGGTCAAAAGCTTAAAATTTATTTATTCAGTAAGGTTTACTGCGATATTAAACCAGTTGAGCTTACCTAACTTCTCTTAAAACTGCATAGAATAATTTAGCTGGTTGATGGGGTGTTTCCTGTGGAAGAAATACCTCACAGATTGCAGCCTTTGTTTTGGGTGGGAAGAATGAAGTGAGTATTGTTGCCTGTGAGCCATTTGGTTGGAGATAAATCCCTCAATATCGGATCGTCTGCGGGGGTTGTGTGCTTGTCTTAAAAAAAAAATCTGTGCATTTAGTCAGTAGGGGCAATTGGTGAATGTTGATGGCTGCCTATAAAAAGGCAGGACAGAGTATGTAAGAGAAAAAAACTAAGTATGTAGAAAGAGCCAGAGTCCATTCAAGTCTGGTTTGTATGGCAATTAATTCAGCCAGTTTTGAGTCAAATTTTAAGTCTGTTTGAGCTTAAGTTCAGTCAAGCACATGCTAATTTTGTCCTTATTCAGAAAAGTGCTTACATTGACCATATGCTTAAATATCATCAGCTGCTGAATTAAACTCTGAAATCCCTCAGGTGTTCTGCTGGCTTGCTTTTATTGCAGCCTCTGTACCTCCTAACAGGAGGTTGGCATAAGAATATCTTTGGTGGCATAAGAATTTTGGGAGCTGAGCAGAAATTGGTGACTATATAATGTTGTCACATTTTGGGCTTAAGGGAAGCTCAAAATGCAGCTCTACGTTCTTCATCTAGTGACTTAATTAAGTCACTGGTGAAAATATCAGATCACTGTAGAATTAATATTGAAGTTTTAAAGAGCACTATAAAAATCTATTCTTCCTTTCTAAAGGTACTGCTTGCTATAGTTTTTCTCAAATATTTGTGCAGCTCTTCTTTGGAAGATCCGAAGGTTTAAATTGTAATTGAAAGCCCTTTCAAAATTTTTTGCCTTTTTTTTTTTTTTTTTTTTAACCTCCAGTGCATTTTACACTGCAAATGCTTTGTTTTCCTCTGATCTGTGCAAGTTCTATGTGTTAGTAATAAATGATTATTTACATTTTTCAACTTGACACAGTTTTGCCTTGGAGCTTAAGTGTGAGGAGAGGAAGCTAGAATATTAATTTTGTTAGCTTAGCCAAATATAAGATGAAGGTGCAGAAAGCTAAGTGCAAACGGCTGCTGACTATGACAAGGGGTACTTGGTGAATGCTGTTTTAATGATGTTAAAGTTAGAAAATATGTTGATGAGTATCTTGAGCAAGATTAATTTATATAACTTGTTATAACTTGCAAGAGGGCTTGAGATTTATATCTAATAAATATTGATGGTTTGTAGCTGAGTTTGCTGTGCAGATAAATGCCATCTGACTTATTGTCAAGCTTGTTTTAACCTTCAGAAATAACTTTTTAGGAGAGAAACATACTGCAAAAGCTATCTGGCAGAAAGTCAAGGATTGGAGTCTTGGTGTTCTTACCATTGCTATTTGTAGTGAGAAAGATTGACAGTGTGTGGGGTTTTTTTTTGTTTGTTTGGGGTTTTTTGTTTGTTTGTTTTTGTTTTTAAATTTAAAATATTTAATTCTTTAGCTCTTGTTCCACCCAGCAAAGCATTTCAGTGAATGATTAATTCTGCAGCTGTCCCTTTATTTCAGGGAATACTATTGAGGCAGAACACTTTTTTTGATTCTTCATCCAGAGTCATCTGAGATCATATGTAGTCCTTCTGTTTAGATAAGCTAGCTTTTCTTTGGGACCCACTGGTGCTAGAGTGCTGTATTCATAGAAGTTTCTGGGAGGGCTTAAAAAGTCTTTTGTATATTCTTTAATATGTTACAGTGCTTTCTTAAATGTATGCTGGGGACAAATGTTCGTTTTAAACAGGGTGCGGGGAATACACAGGTAATACAAAAGGAGTTTTACCTCAGAGCACCCCTCTTGCTTCTGCTCGGTGTGCTGCTGCTGTTTCCTGCCCTTCTCCCTGGCCTCGATTCAGTTACAGATAGCTGAGTATCTGCTTTCAGAAAAATCTGAAAAGCAGTGGAGGTTACCCGAGTTGGGGATTATGTGCATCAAAATGCAGTATTTACATCCAAGAGATAATTACATACTGTCTGGGAGAGTATAACATGTAGCAGTGGATTCCGCCGGAGCTGCTAATACGCGTTATGCCGTTAGCACAGCCCGGACGAGTGCGATGTGAAGGGAAGCGGTGTAGGCAGGACAATAAGGTAGATGCTTGGTTCTGCTACTGACTTCTGGGTTGACTGTTGCAAATCGTGCTGAGTAGATCTCTGCTTCTCTCCTGTGCCTCTTTCAATTGAAATCTCTTCAAGAAAGATGCAGTTGCTTGATAGGTTGTGAAATACTGTGAATTAAAGCCTTAATAATATTATGGTGTGACTTGCTTTCATCAATGGTAATTCACATGTTGTCCTGATGAGACTTTTTGAAAAGTGTTGCCTGATTTGACCATTAGAGTAACGTTTTCACTGTGTTAAAATGAGTAGTTTGTGTTTTCTCTTAAAGCTGTGAATGCCAGGGCATCTTTCTTGTGCTTTAAAAGAATGGTATAAGAAAAAAAGACATAGAGACTCTGAAAACTATGGATCTGGTGCAGCCAACACTTGCAATCTGGCTTCTAGTGAAGTCAATGCCAAAGATGTGATTGACTCAGTACAGCAGGGATTTTGTTTGTGATCTGATGTGTAAATTTAAGTGTCTGTGTATTCAACAATGTCAACAGTTTCCTTGAAAGAAAAGTAATGCTTGTTAACATCATCAGGTGTTAAACTGTATTTTTAATTAAAGTTTTTCTCAGGAACATAAAGTCATCATCATTTTGAAAGCAAAATGCTTTAGATTAACAGTGAGGAGATATTAGATTTGGGAAAGTGTAATAAAGGTTCCAAGTACTTATTTATTGCTAGACTCACATTTTCAATATTATATATTCTGAAATTATTTTTTAGGGTTGCTACTCCAGTTACTTTCTGGCTGGTGAGCAAAGCTTACTTTGTTCACCTTTCCGGATGCGTGGCTATGAATTTTAGCTTCCGTGTAGAATTTGTGCTTCGGCTTCAGCATTCTTGCAGTAAGATGCTGATAGAGTTGCGAACTTTGTTTTTCTTTATCATGTGTGAGGCTTTTAGGTCAGAAACATCTTGGAATAAATAGCTGATCTACAGATTTTTTAAAAATATTTATTTATTTATTTTAAAAAAACATGTCTGCAAAATCTACTTTTATATTTTGAGCATGAAATGGAAAGGAAGGACCTAGGAGTTGTAAGAAAGAATACAGTTCTCTATTTTAACCAACCTGATGTTTGCAGAACCTGGTTAGGAACTCTTAATTACTATAATTACATACAATAACAAAACTGAAGTCCTTTGGAGAAACCCAAGGCAATTTCCAGTGGTGTTTGTGGATGGACTAATTATTTTAATACATTTGGAGTAATGCCTCTTAGCTCTTTTTATTTTTTTTTTCTTCAGCATCACTATAAACAAAAACTTCCCTTGCAAAAGACTTATTAGTTGTAATTTGTTGGATAGATAGAAGCCATTGGGAAACAGACAACAGAGCTCTGTTGGGTACACGTTCTGTGTGGTTTTGATCTATTTAGGCTTTTGGGGATTTCTCCCAGAGTGTTGCTGAAGTTTCAACTTCTGACAATTTGATTGAGGAAATAGTCCATCCTGTATCTGACTTGAAAATAATATTAGGAATAAAAAGGGATGGGGAAAGACCAAAGCTCCTAGGAGCTTGAAAACAGTTTTAGAGGAGTGGATCCTTCAGAGAGATACCAATGCTTACTCTCTGTTTGCACAGCTAGAGTCGCAAGAGTAGAGGTGGCTTATGAAGCCTCAAGACTGATGGTTTAATGGACGGCTGTTAGCATTTGGGGTGCTGGGAGCTGACATAAAGGAAAAATGCTGTTGACTTTCTATTACTAAGTTATTATCTCTAGTAATTTCCATTGCAAGTTCCCCTTTCTCTTATTTCTGTGTACGCAAAAAAAAATTTAATTGCTGGTAACTCCTGTACTCAATACAGTGATTTTACAGATGGACATCGGTGGTGTTACAATGAGTGAAAAGATGTGACTTTTTTTTTTTTTTTTTTTTCTTAATTGGAACCAATGGAGTTCACGCACTGGGATGTGCATGCGCTCAGAATCACTGTATTCATAATGCTATAACACCGTACATCTTATTAAATTGGTACACTTCTGTGCTTTTCTTCACTGTTTGGGATCTTTGGCCTAGAGTCTTTGAACCTTGGGTTTTGTGCTAGGAGTCCTTAAGAAATGGCCAAATAAAAAGCTAAACCACAAAAAAATAGCAGCAATCTGATAGTGTAAATCCACTGGAGGTAATAGGAGTGAGGATGCCAGCTAGAAGTAGTGTGTCTTGTCAGCAATTTTACTCTTCTTCTAAATAAGGTCATTTAAGGTAGAAGTAAAAATACTCTGCTAGAACTAGAGATTCAGTACCTGTGGGAGATTTAAAAAAAAAAAAAGTCAAAGCTAGTTATCAGCAAAATTTGTCTTGGCTCTGTCAGCTTTTGTAAAAACAATCTTTTTAATGTCTTCATTAACTGTTGGATTAGTACACCACCATACAGCAGGCTGGCAATGTCATGTCAACTTCTGGAAGAAAAAATTGTCTGAGTTTAGTAGTCTACAGTTTAACTTCTTGTTCCTTTTAGTTATCTGCAAGTGTACTTGTTTGAACCCTCCAAGCAAAACTATGCCCACATCTGCCAGAAGCTTATTGTACCTACCATTCTGGCAAGTCCCTACAAGTGCTTTTTTGGCAGAGTTTTGGTTGAAGTTCAAGTATTTGCACAGTAAGCTCAAAAGGAAACTTCAGTGTGTGAATCCGTATGTACCTTAAATAAAAAAAAAATAGGGGAGGAGGAGAAAAAAAAAAAAAAGCTGTTGTAACCATGGTTTGACACAGGTCCAGTTGTTACCTACTGCTCGTCAGCTCTAATCTGTGCGTAGCAGCTTGTTTCCGCTCCTCTCTTGAGGTTAAACTTCTATCAGTGGGAGAATTTGAGATCAGAAGGCTTCCAGAAACTTACTCTGCAGAGCTGTTGGTGTGAAAAGGCTCAGTCTGAATCTAGAGGCCAGCCAGTTTAAATGTGGGTATAGAGATTGGAACTGCTTTGCGTTCTTTCCACCTTTGATCTAGAAATAATTTTATTTGGTGATTTGGGAAGAGAAAAGCTGATGGGCAAATGGGTTCTGTTGAATCAAGGTTTCTCCTCTTCTTGGCTCTGTGCAGACCTGGGTCAGGAAAGTGCTGAGGAAGTGTATGGATGGCTTTGGCAAAAGGTCCAAAGTGCAGACAGGCTGCTGTTGTGAAACAGCAGCAGTTCCACTTGTGGAAGGAAGCACAGCCCTCTGAGCACTGATGAGCGGTGAATATAGCTAAAAAGCTGGAGAGTGGGTCTGCCTTCCGAGAAATGATTGGCAGGGCTGGAACATAACTCATTACAGAAGCAGCAGAAGATTGGGAAACATTAGTTTATGCCGATTCAAATTGCTCTGATCCCTAGAGGCTTGGCAGTGTGATTCACCGCTATGAAATATTCAGGTTTTAATCATCATTGCCTAGTGCCAAAACTGTAACTTGGTTGTTTCTAAAATGTTGAGCTTCTATTCTGCATAAACAAGCGTGAATGTGTACAGAAAGTGCATGTAAATAGGTACAAAGTGTAGCTATACACTAAACTTTTAAAAACATGGATTTATCTAAAAATGTATACCCATTTATTTTCACTTGTCTGCAAACTTAAAAGGACTGTGGAAAAAATGACCTGTCTGCTGGGAATGATTTCTGTATGTTTTGGTGGTTGAAGAGTAGGGCACAGAACTGAGCAATCGGGTGTGCTAGCAGATTAGCAGTGGCTCAGCATAGAGGATTTAATGTCTGGTCATATACTTTTTTTCACAGTAGCTTAAATGTATGTCTGAATTGCTCTCAAGCTTTATTTAAAATATAAAATCCCAATTTTGTCAGTATGTCAAACTTTGCTGAGTCTGAAGTTGAATTTTTGTGAAAGCTGATATTTTTGTTTCAGATTTGCCCAGTGGTTCCTCACTACCAGACTTACTGCTTCAGAACAGTCCACATTTACAGATAGCCCTTTTCCTTCAGCTGTTTTCTAGGAACACCAAATCCTGGTAACTCTTCCTTATGAATCTGGCTGTTCATGTAGCCTGGAGTCGTTACGCTTCCTGTTACCCAAACGAGCTGTCCCCTGATAAATGCGGACAAGCCTTGCTGTTCTACCATATCGCTGCATTGTCCTGTTTCTACCCTATCGTGGAAGTGTGTGGTGCTCCTGGAAACACGATGTTCCCAGCTCTCCCCCTCCACCTAGTCAACACTGCTTGCCTGCCAATTTATTCTCTTTGAATGTGGGTTTGGTCACTCTCGTACAGCTATGCCAAGAATTACTTAGTAATTGCAGCGGGATTTGGAGTGACCATATAACGGAGGGGAAAACAGATTTGTATAATTTCTGCTTCTTGAAGATGCATTAGGGGGGACTCACAGGATTGTTAAAACACAACTCAAATGTGGACTCTTAACGGATTCCAGAGGCCCTCTGGTCTGCTTGATGATCTGAAGGTTTCTGTTTTGACATGATACTGAAGGAAATAAAAGTGCATGAGACATGGGCTTTGACTGAGCAAAAGGGACGTTTAAAAACCTAACCTTAATATCTTTTGTGGGGGTCATTTATCTATTTTGTTTTTTTGTTTTTTGTTTTTTTTTTCCTTCTAGAGAACCAAAAGGTACTCTTTTTTTTTTTCCTAAGTTCTTGTTAAAGTTCTGATACTCCACTTTCCTCATGTATACTGTCAGAGCAATGCCATTCAACTCTCTTAACAATCTCTGAACTCACCCCGAAAGATAAGATGATAGGAAAAAGTAAAATTCCTGGTGTTACTAATGCAGAAGCTGGGTGTGTGAGGATGGCTTGTGTTCTGCTCTAAAATGCATTGCTCTCATTTTGATCCCTGTGCTCATGTTAAGGTCTTTTCTGCACAGCTGAAGTGGGAAGTAGCTAATGGATTATATTAGACCCAAGATGTTTGTGTGTGTGGTTTTCTTCTCAGAATTTAACAGAAAAGGTGAGCTTTGTGTTTCGGCATTTGGAGAGAAGCATAAGGTGTGCTTTAAATCCCAGGTAAAATTGATTTTCCAGAGTTGCAGCATCTGAGGTGACTATGTTGGACCATAAGGCCTCAGAGGCCTGCTTGCTGCAGCAGGAAGGATTCCAGTGCTGTCTGATTTTTCTTACAAGGCTTTAGCTTGTTGATTAATATTGATTGCTAAAGGAATTGGCCACTTGAGTAGATGCTGAATCAAATAATCCCCTCAGTTCTTGCTTTGCAAATCCATTGTCATGGAACAAGCTGCTGAGAAGCTTTGCATACGTGCCACAGCGTGATGGGAAATTCTCTCACTGTCCAACTGGTAAAAAATTGCACCTTTTTTCTTTTTCTTCAGGTACTATTGACAAGGGATATTTGTGCATAAATTTTAGGGTAATAGTTTGTAGTTATCTAATAGAATAACAACAAAAGGCCAGGAGTAGCTTTTTGATATCTCTAAATGATTTAGACACAGTAAGTTTTGGCCTTCTAAACCGCATGGGTAGTGCTGGAAAATTTTTCCACATTTTTCTGTCTAAAAGCTCTATACCACTGATACAGCTCCTGACAGATAGACAGCATGAACAGAGCACCTGTAGCTAATGCAGCTATTAAGTTTTGTATTCTGAACTGGTCTCTGAGATGTTGGTGACAAACCATCAACTGTTCCCGCTCCACCTGCTTGAGACCTTTGCAGTGGTGTGAGGTGTATGACAGGTACATTGGGATGCTGGCTTGGGGGAGCAGGGAGCAGGTAATACCATAGAAAATTGCCAGGGATTTTGTATACAAGGTCCAGAGAAATGCTGTTGTTCTGCTCAGTGTTATTGGAATACTTGGAGTATAAACTCCAGCTGATATTTGTAAGAGATTACTGCCTATGTGTGAAAGTAAAGGTGATCCAAAGGGGAGATGCAGGATCAGCCACGTAAGCCTTGTTTCTGCTAATTCTCAGGGAAGTCAAGCGATTCCTGTTGTGGTGCTATTTACAGGCTTTGAGCCTCTGGCTGAAAGACTGTTGGTTACCTGTTACTCTCTTCAGGGTCCAACTGCTCTGTTGGTTACCTCTTTCTGTCCTTGATGCTGAATTTCCTCTCTACTACTGCATTTTTCATTGTTCACAGGAAAAGCTCAGCTAAAGTCTTCTTACTTAATTCTTAATTTCACATTAGCTATAGCTATAATTATTGTGAAAATACTTGTTTTATTTGATAACTTCAAATAACCAGTTACTAAATATTTCTCACTCAACTTACTTCTATGCTATTTCAAAGTATTTCAAATTATTTGATTACAGGAGGAAACTATTAACATAGGAAATAGGCGATATGGAAAAGCCTTTCAACTTTGAGGGGGCGGAAGTATATACTGCAAGTCATGAATTGCATCGTACTGTATCGGGCATCCGCATAGTGCAGCTGTACTTTTGTGTTAGGAGTAGCAGAATTGTCATTAATAAAGGGGTTCGTTCAGAAGATGATCCTTGTAAAAGGGCCTTTGGAGACAGACAGACAGTTTGCCCTCAGTTCGGTTTCTGATTAAATTCCTGAGGCTGAATTTCTTGTAACAAGAAATTAGCTCCTGGATGAATTTTGAGAGGAAAAGTATTGGCTAAGAGCTATTTGTGACCATCTGGGCTTCAGGACAAGCAAATGTGCTAGAGGTGGGAAACACAGCCACACAGATATGCATACCCAGGTTATGGTTCACTGGTTTTTCTTTCTCCTTTGGGAGGAGGTCTCAGCCATTGACCACTGAGAGCAGAAGCCTATCACAAAGGAAAGAAACATCAGAACTGGTGAACAGAAAAGAGAATCAATTTTTTTTTTTTTTAAGATGCAAAGAAAACATCAGAAGTAGTTAAAATGTAGCTTATTATTACAAAATAGTATGAAGCATTAAATGTAATGGAATATATATTGAACCTTCAAGGCCAGGTTGGTCGGGGCTCTGAGCAACCTGATCCAGTTGAAGATGTCCCTGTTTGTTGCAGGGGGGTTGGAGTAGATGGCCTTTAAAGGTCCCTTCCAACACAAACCGTTCTATGATTCCATAATAAATACCTGAAAGCACATGTAGCGCAAAAAATAATAATGATGTTCCTAGCACTGTCTTTGAACATGGTGCATGAAGAAGTTTCAACTAATAGATTAATGTCTTCCGTTTTTGAGGTCTCTGAACTTGCCTAGACCCTTAGGATCACTAGGAAGTCTTCTGAAAATGATTGAAATTACTTTCCTAGCAAAAGAAACGAGTTAGTATTCAGCACTAATGCTCTATTTTCCTCCTCACTCCCACCATGCGCTGGTTCAGGGGGAGGTGGATGACCGAACACCTGAGGCAGAACTGGTTCTTTTGCTGATTTTGCAAACCTAGAGCTAATCCATTGGTTTTAAACAGCTTTTCTGTAGTGCGTATGAAATACACTGAAGTCATGGTGCCACTGCACAAGTCTTTACTAGTAGTGATATTGTTGCCAAATGATCTCTGCATATTGATAATGAACTTTCTCTGTTATGCATGTAACTTTCCCTGGGGTGGTGTGAAACTAGATCACCACAATGATTTTTGAAATGGAAACCTGTTTGAAAGCTCGTATTAGTGGTGATTTGACAGTTGTTTGGCTTTGTTATTTTAAGTGACTTCTTATAATGGAGTCAGTTTATAAAAATAAAGGGGGGTGAGTGGTGTGTATGGACAGATGCTGCTGTATAAGACCCAGACATCCAATACAGAAAGGTCCTGTCTCTGAAACTAATAGAAGTCAAATAGTTAAGCTGCAAGGGTGGATCTGTGATAACTCAGTTAAACGTGTGATGCTGTACTAGCAGATGCATCCCTCTTCTCTGCTAACTTATCCCTTGCAAACACTGATGAGAATTTGAAAGACTTGAACTATTAATTCAGAGTTGCATTCCGTTAGACTTAGCTGCAGTTGTCACGAGACATCTTTGGGGATCTGAGAAAGTTTGTTTTGCAGCCTTTTCTTATATCGTTGCATACAAGCCTTGCTTTTGGTTAGGAAGGCGAAGTGCTAGGGACTTGTACACTCCCACTGCATCTTTTAGCTAGGGATCCAGATTGTGTTGTCAAAATAAAAATTCCAGGTAATTTGTTGGAAAGCTTATGTGTTTTACAGGCTAGGCAAAATTTAATAGCAATTGTAGCTTCTTGAAATGTGTGTTCTTGGTGGGGGGGGTGGGGAAGAGATGTGAACTTGAGTGGTTTAAAAAAAAAAAAAGGGATTAAGGTTTTTTGTTTGTTGGTTTCGGGTTTTTTTCCCTAAAAAAAAAAAGGTTTGACAAGATTTGATTACTTGCATTACAAGTAATCAATATTTTTGAATAGAAAAAAGACATTTCCAACACATTCTACAGAGAGGTGCTTAAAACCAGCGTCAGAACTCCCTGGACTTTCCATGCATATATATTGAGGAAAGAAGAGCACAAACCAAAGCAGACTCTTTTCCTTGTCTCACCACAGCGGCCGATGGCGCTGAGGAGGGGGTGTCAGCCCTGGGGTAGCTGGCTGCTCAGGCTGTGGTTTGTTCGGCTGCGGCAGCAGCTTTGTGCAGGGAGCCGTGGAGCTGGTCCGAGTGCCTCATGCCAGTACCCTGATTTCCATTCCCCTTACCTTCGCAGTTAGTTCACGCAGTGATACGCTGCGCACGGCCTGAAGGACAGGCGAGCTATCTTGTCCCTGGGGTTGGTGCTGGTTCCTGGACCAGTGCGAAAGCTGGTAGTGGTTGTGTGTTACTTAATAATACAGACTATTACTCTTACAGTTCTGTGTATAGATAATGATTAATATACTGAAATTGATTGTGAATTACTTTGTTGCTATGTCATGAAATCAATTCAGTGATGTAATAACTTTTGTATTATTACTGTAAATACTATATTACCTTTCTTGGGACTCAGTATAACGAGACATAAGCATGTTCTTAAATGAATTTTGGTCGTGGCTTTTTTTTTTCCTACATGATGTAGATTTGCACTAATGATGGTTGGAAATAAATATATTTGTATTTTATAACAGTGGTCTGTAAACAAACAGGCTAGAAAATATTTTCCAGTGACAGCAGCTTTTCCTGGCTACTTTGATATCAACATTTGGCATTATCTAGTTACTCGGCTCAGTGCATTCTTGAATCACTTACAGGAAAAAAAAAAAATAAAGCCTCCATAGGACTCTAGATTTTTTTTTTTTTTTTTTTTTTTTTTAAGCAGCAGACGAAGATTCTTTATGTACTTGTTAAAAAAATCTTTACCGTTCATTTTTTTTTTTCCTATATAAACAGAAATGTTCTTTGAAGAAATTTATGCCATCATGGGGAGTGGAACACTTGGTTGAGTTTTTCCTGTTAATACTTTCTAAGTGGACTCTGGGTGTAGACATGCTTCTTTTGAGCAGTCTTTGGCACCGTGTTTAGCTTTGTATGTGTCCGTATTGTGCTCCAGAGATATTATTACAACTCATTTAAACAGATGCGGGGTAGTTTAAAACAAATTAATTTGGGTTCCACTAGCAGGGCTGCTGTGGGGCTGAGGTTTCACTGGCAGAGTATCTAGCTAGAGCTGGTGTTTCTGTGTGTTTCATGTTGATGTTTTTATGGCTGAGGCTCACCTAGAGTAGCTGCTTTAGAGGCAAGTCAGCTAGGTCTTTGCATGCTTGCAGTTGTGCCTGGCTTGTCACTGAAGGTTGTGTTCCCCCTTTGCTGCATTTTAAACCAGTGAGTTTCAATAAAGTTACAGAGGATGAAAGTTGAGAGTAGCTTTGTAAGATGGGTCTGCAGTCTGTGCATAAAATGGACAGAAATGGGATTTTACTTCCCTTCACTGGCAGTTGGCATATCACAGCCAGGCAAGGTGCCAGCAGCTGGCATCTGTCTCCAGATTTCCCATATTGACAAGAGTCATTCAGAGCTGATAAAAACATTAGGTCTAGTCATAACTTGCCCCAGTGAAGGTTCACAATAGCTTTAAGATACTATCTCGGTCTCCATCATTTTCCTGAGCTGAGGCTGTCAGATTGACAGTTTCTGCACATGATCTGTTTTACTGGCTCGCTAGCTGGTGAGCAGCTTGTGTTTAAATCTTTGTCTTGCCGAAGCTGCTGGATGCTTTGCTATTGACCTCAATGCTCCTTTTTCCCCACCCCATATGCCATTGAACTAACATATTTCAAATAGAGATCAAATTTGTAAACACTGTCGGGGCGGCCAGAGCTCCTTTAGGCTGCTGGGTGGTGAGGTGATTGACGATGGCGTTACTGGTCCTTACAGGAGATGAGGGGAAGTGGATGGGCTTCAGTCCCTGAAATTGCTGCTCCCTCATATTGCTACCTGTTTACTGCAAAAGACAGAAACCTCCTTTCAACCATTCTCCCTCATGTTTTAGCCTCTCTCCTGCTGCCAAGAATATTTTTAGTCTGCGTCAAGAGAAAATGAATTCATGCCTTCAGGATTTGTACTCTTTGCTCTGTGCTATATGATAGCAACCCAGTGAGATGCGCGAGTGGAAACTGCATTAATGATTGATAAAAGCTGAGAGCTGTTTAAATTTTTTTCCTGTTTAATGACTATCAATAATTTAATGCATTTACTGTACGTTTTTAAGAAATAACAGCCATATTACAGGCTTGGGTTTAATAGGCTAAATGATTCAAGCTTCAAAAAACACAGATTTCTGACATGAAGTGTATCCTCTTTTTAATTAAGAATAAGACAGAAAAATATGAAATCAGGCTTGCAAGATGGAGATAGAGCTTGCAGAACAAATATATCTTCATGCCCCCTCCCCACCCCCTATATCCTTCGGGCTGTTACGTTAGAGCCGGGTGCCGCTCTTGCCCTGCAGAGAGTGGTGGCCAAGCTGGGTGAGAAGGTGTCTGTAGTCACATCAGCACGTGGCCCGCAGACAGTGGCACGCAGGAGGCCACACTGCCACCCTGGCAGGGAGCCCCAGGAGGATGCTGTTCTCCAGGACGTGGCCATGCGTCTGACTTCCCTGTCCCTTGCATCCTAGGTCCTGAGTCTCACAACAGCGCTGTTACTTCAGCTGGTTTGTCAGCATGCCGTCACCTAAGCCACTTGAGAAAGGATGAGGAGCATGGCTTTTAGAGAAATAATTGTTCCTTCTAGATCTAGTTTAAAAGGGAGAAATACATGCTTTTAAAAATTATCCCCTCACTATTTCTTTGGAAGAGACCAAATTTTTTAAGTGATGAGCATCTTCCATTGTGCTTGGGTGCACTGGGTTTGGTCCTCAAGGCTTTGCATATATAAAATTTGGGGTATAAAATCTTACTTGTGCTAGGTATGTACCTTTTTTTTTAGTGCTTAAGAGAAAATTAAATCTTGTTTTCATTATTGATGGTCATGGTAGTTAGACTGGTAAGTAAACGTCATGCATATGTTGGTATGTTTTAATAACCGTGTTATCTAAATGCATGTGAATAGTGCGTCTGTAAACTTAGATTTTCACATGGACAAATGTCATTTTGAGAAGAAAGCTGTTTTTTTTTTTTTCAGGATCCAAAGAAAGCAGATGGGGAAATAGAGATAGGTATAACATTTAAGCTGCAGAAAATAATTGTGTAAACACTTCTAAATAAAGATATGGAAACATAATATACTTGGCATCTGATAAAAGTGGTTCCGATTAATAAAAATTATGCTTGTTGTTTAGCAATTGTACTTCATATAAGTAAAGCACAGAGTCTTATATTTAGAGATCTATTGATGGGTAGATCCCATGAGTTCACTAAGACCTGGGCAAATCAAAGGAAAATGTATTTAGGTCTTTATTTTGATTCACTCTTACTGTGCTGTTTATCCTTTGTCTGTGCTTCTGCAACAATATTATGACAACTTTTTCTTGGCTCTTTGTAATAGATACTTGAGAAGAGCTTCCTGTCTTTGTGCAGGTACAGTTCTGGGAAAATAGTATTTATGTTTGACAAAGCTTGTTTCTTTACAAATATCTCCAGTACAGGTGTTTGTGGTGGAAGAGCTTACGCTCTTCTGTGTACACAGTTCTATGTGCTTGCACGCACACATACATGCATGGATAACAGAGATAGACTTTTAATTCATCCTAAACTAAATGAGAACTTGTTAATTTCTAGCTTGTTCTCTTTATGTTGGTGTAGGTAAGTGCTATGTTATATGCAAGTTTCATTTCATGCTGACTCTGCCCAAACTGTAGATACTAGAAAATAGTTTGGAGAAGAAACCTGCCGCAGGAGGAGGTGAGATTCCTGGCTTCAAAATGTGGAGTTTAGAGTCCTGCCCTGAGAGTTAAGGCCTAAAATACCTGCGAGATGCCACTGCCATTAGTGACAGAGAGACTACAGGCTAATATGTTTCAGTAAGGTTTCTGAGAGAAACTTATGGTACTGTTCTAAGAAACATTTTAACTACAGGTTTTACAAGAATGTATCTGGGAAAAGGTCTTTTCCTGTTTCATCATAATGGTTAAGAATAGGTTTGGTTTTTTTTTAACTTCCTTGTTTGTTTATTACAGTGAGAAATTGAGATTACTTTTTCCCCTCAATAGATATATTAATGGAATTGTTACTTTACTACATCTTCTAGATAGGTTGAAAAATAAATAGAAAGAAAATGAAAAAACCTTTTTACTATGATATAAACGTGACGTATTTCTATTAGTACACGCTGAGTGCAGATTTAGTTCACCTAAAGACAAGCACCTGTTTGTTAAATGTAAATTGAAGAACCTGGAGAATGCTTCCCCCCCGCCCCCCATAAATTGTGTGAGGTGGTTATGATGGACTTCCCCCTCTGCCTCCCTTTTAAACCCTGCTTTGTCTTGTGTTGTGAACACGGTTTGGGGAGGGGACTGATACATACAGCAGCACTCTAATCTAATTATTTTCTCTAGTTCTTGTTGTAATGGAAGTAATAAACATCACAGAGCTAGGAAATCTAAACTACAAAATCTTCCAGCTAGGTTGTGTGTGATGGAGGCTCCCTTTAACAGAGTAGATCCCCAAAGGGCTGATGGGGTCCCCAGGGAAGGGTCAGACAGGAGAAGGTGAGCAAGCTCTTCACTAGTTGTGTGGTACAGACTGCAAGTGAAGGGAGTTACTTTGCCAAAACTCCTTATTTTCTGATCTTAAGAAGTCTCTTAAGTTACAAACTAGATCCTGGCAAATGTCATGCAGAATCTTTGGGTTTAGCTGTGGGAAGTAGGTTAGCTTTGGGTAACACCTGGAAAAAACATTGTATTTTCATTATGCAGCTGGAGGAGTAACTCTGGCACTAATCCTCCAGAAAGAAGTCAAGATCACATTTCAGAATCCCTGGTCCAGGTTTCAATCGTCAGCTTAGGTACTGTCCAGAATAAGCGTGTATAGTGTGAGATACAACAAAAACCCAGCTCTAGCTGGAGGAATCGAGGATTAATTTTATTAAGCTTGATACAGGAAAGCAACTCGGCTAAATCCACTGCAGAAGTTGACTCACACACCATCTGAGGGTGTTTGTCTTAACATATGCCTCTTCATTTAGCTAATGTTGATGTCAATGATACAGTTTCCCAGTTTTCTGTTTGTTTCCTTTCTGTAGTGGCTGTATACCCAAAACAATTTGACATTTTTCTTATACAAATTATCTCTGGCCCTGCCAGAATTTAGTCAAGTCTTTTGGTAATGTAAGTAATCTTGCTAGGTTTCTCCACTTTGAATTTGACTTCTGGGAAATGCATTATTTGTTTGGGGTTTTTCTTTGTTTTGTTTGTATTTTTTTTTCTCCCTTGCATGAGTATTTGAGAGCCGAGCAATTTCACTTTCTTTGGGGCAAGTGATGTTGAGCCAAAGCTACATCCCTAAGTGGTACTTACGACAGATTTCTGTCTCCCTGAGAATGTTGTTAATAAACTAGGTTTTTTTGCACTTAGCCGTCTTTCTTGCCACTTCTTAATTTTATGTTTGATGAAAAATACGCTTTCTCCAAATCTTGTATGTCTGCTTAAATTACTTACCCTACCAGTAAAGAGGATGCAAGTGTAAAATTTTTTAAGCACTTAAAACGTAACCGGTATATCAATTCTTAGCAGACTTCACCTGACATATGGGGGGATTTCACTTAGCAGGAGGAAAAATGCTATCTAAAGCATCCTTTTGATTTAGTAATGAAAAAGAAAAACAAAATATGCATTTGAATTAGAGATACAAAACTAGTGTGTTGTCGAGACAGGGATACAATTTTTTTTTTTTTCTTGTATTTTGCAACCTGGTCTATGCTGAGCTGCTCAGTAAGTATTGATTAGTGCATAGCCTCGGGATGTACACATGTCAGGAGCGATTCACTGAGGGTCATTTCTTCTCCAGTCCCCACAATGAGGGCTGTAGTACTGTTTCCCTCTCTCTGATAAGTATAAGTTTGAGTACTCCAGGTGTTGGCTTAAGTTGCTTTGCATCAATTAGTACAAGAAGGCTGAAATCTGAGAGAAAGCAGAAATGCGATCGAGGGGTGTAAGACACTGAGAAAGTGGAAATAAACAGTGTGGGAAGGTCTGCCTTTAGGGAGCAGGTTGGGGAGGCAGGTTTTTGAGCAGCTATGTTTTTGTATTAGGATGCATTACTCTGCATTGTCAGATTATTGCTATGCCTATTTATGGGTGAAAGTAACAAGGCAGAAGAGGTTTTGAGTCAGTGATCTTGTTCTTTCTCTCCTTAGTGCACGTTTTTCTGTGTGTCATCTTCTGTGATCTTTATTTAGCTTTTCATTGTTTATTTACAGTGCCACTGTTACTTCATGAATTCTTTAAATCATTGCCTATCTGGAGGAAAATCTGGACAGAATTATTCTTGCAGCTTTAAGTCTTGCTGACAGGAGGAGAGAAGAAGAGAGCTTTTCATCCCTAGAGAAATGCAGGAACTGTGGCCATTTAGAATTGGACAGACATGGTTGGCTTTGAGAGATGCTGTGATGGGAGTGCTGCCTTTTATGTTCTCTCCTATCTGTTGGGGCCCCTTGTGTATAATCTTTTCCGGGAGACTAGGATCTGTATGCAGTTGCATGCTGTTAGCAGAAGGAGTAATTATCTTTTTGAGGGATGATAGAGGTGTGTGGGGAGATGTAAGGTAGCATAGACCTTTTTCCTTATTTTGATAACTTGCATTCAGATTTTCCATGGGACGGAAAGTGGTAGTGTTCTGTGTGAATATAAGCCGACAAAATGTGATGGAGAGCAGAGTGAACGTGTTTCCCTTTCCTCATTCCCCATGGAAAACACTGATTGTCATTTCCTCAAATATGTTAATGTCTTGCATGCACCCTTTAAAATAATTTTCCACTTGATTTTCCTGCCTTTCATCAGAGGTACTGGAGGTAGGGAGGGGCACATAAAATCTGGGTGTAAGTCTCCTAAAATTCATGTTAGGAGTAGGGCAGAGAGAGATGGTCTGAGGTGAGGGATTACAGTTCTATGGGAGTGAAGCTGGATTTCTAAATGGTATCTTTAGTCACAGAAAGGCTTTTTGGTTCCCTTTGCCTTCATTTTGGTACTTAATTTTTTTTTTCTGGCATTGTTACTGAAAGATCCAACATAGCTGGAATAGGTTATCTTAAGAAAATAGATTGTCTTAAGAAAAAGAGTAGTTGTCTAAAAAAGAAATAGAAGTTTTGATTAGTTGCACATACCTCATAATTCTAGGTATGATCATTGCAGGGAAGAGTACATAAGCACTTGAATGTCAGAATATTCCTGTATGTTCAGTATGCATGTTAGAATTTGCCTTTTGCCAACTATTTTCATAGTAAATGTGGCTCATTTGAATTTTTACAGAAGTGGGTGTGAGCTTGGCTGGAGCATATTTACTTACTAGAACGAGTGCTCAAGAATATTTTTGAATGGGACTCTATCCCATTCTAGTACGAGACTTTATCCCATTCTGATGTTGAATCCATCTTTGTTTTTCATAGGAGTAGGTGACTTGACCTTCATATTCCGTATTTTGATAAGGTGCCGATAGAAGAAGAAAATACAGGACAGCTTAAGCTGGTATTTCCGAACTGGAGAAGGAGAGGCACAGTAGCTCTTCCAAGGAGTTGTTGTAATCTGTAGTCTCTTCAAAAAACATGAAATCTAGTACTTACTTGTTTCTTTTTTTCTTCTTTTTTTTTTTTTTTTCCACCACTTAGGAAATGCTGTTGTGCTGAGGAAGAGAACGGCTCCCTGCTCTTTTTTTTCTTTTTTTTTTTTTTTTTTTTTCCTTCCCTCCCTTCCCATCCCCTCTCCTTTCTTCTTGCCTGAATTAGAAGCTCCAGGAATGTGCTAATTGGCGGCGGCCTCTTCAGAAAGGTAAGAGGTAATTGTTATCTGCTTTTCGAGGTGTCTTGCCTGCTCAGCTCCTTCTGGAAAGGAGGGTGATGTTAGAAGAAGCTTGTCTACATGGAGTTTAGACAAGTCTTCTGGTTAATGTGGATTGCCCTTCTAACTGTGTGAAGCAAACAGAAGAGAAGCTTTGTGAGCTTTTTGCTCTACCTTCTATATGGTAGAAGTAGAAGACTGCTTGAACTAGAAGACAAGATGTATTTTAAATGCTTGCAGAGAAAAAAAAATTGTGTAACTGTTGTACTGTAGACGGATTAACTAAATCTTTGTCTGAATATCAGCTTACGTGAAAAGACAGTGAGCTAGGTCTGGAGAAGCGAAGTTGAAGAATTGTGCCTAAAAAAAAATGCTTCTTTTGTTATTATAATATGTATATATCTAATCAGACATTGGTTGTTTTGTTGTTTTGTTTTAAACTTGATTTTATTCTCTGGGATCCTTCATGGTTTCATGGCTGGTTGTACCACTGACAGATAAGACAGGAACCAGCTGGATTCCCAGCTCTAGCTCTGAATGGTGTGTTTTGTGAAGAGTTGGAAACAGATGGCAATTCTTCACCTCTCCAGACTTTTTTTTAGTTTGGGGCAGAAGTGCAAAATGTGGTGGATGAGAGTTCAAGTGCAGTGCCTTTTTGGTGATATGTCTAAGCAATTAAATTTTGTAGTTACCTGGTGGTGTGATCCACATGTGATCCATGTCTGTCTTTCCACTTCAAGACGTTCAATTTATGTGTCAGGATATATAAAGTACAAAAAATTAGTGCTGTGATTCATAGAGCATCCTGAGCTGCATAAGTAGATTCAAGTCAGTTGCTAGACAAATTGCTTATACATGTTAGTACCAAACATGGGTGTTTAGATTTGTATTTGCTTGAGACCTGGCTGCAGTGTTTTGAGATGTTATTTCCCATTCCATCTTTGTGACAGACATTAATGCTCCGTGTAGTGAAGGCAATATCTTCTGTCTAGACCTCAGCCATTCCAGTTCACAGTTGATGTTTTAACTTAAACCAGTTCTGAGAAGGGGTTTATGCTAAGTTGCTAGGCTCTGAGTTGGGGAGGTCAATGCATGATACAAATATTTCTGCCAGATTTGCTCTGTGGTGCTAAACTTTGTGAAGAGTTTGGGAAGATAGTGTGGTGCAACGGTGTCTCAAATTGCCCCAGTGAGATTTATCAGAGTTCATTTGTCAGACCCCTGAGACTGACTGAGTACTCTAACTTATCAAGGATAAGCTGCAGACAGGTAATGTGCCTTGGGATGTTCTCTTTCTCATTCTCCTCGTTCTTGATGGTGCAGAAGCAAGCTAATTCTCTGTTGAATGGCCGCTACCAGCTGCCTGGCTACCTTCTGCGATAAAGCTAATGACCTAGTGGGCAAATGTTTCTTGGAGACTTTTCAGCTGAAGCAGAGACAAGGAGAAACATACAGACCAGCTAAAGGGTTCTCAAGGAGTTTGCAATTTCCCCAGGGCTCCTTCTGTGTAATTACCTGTCTATCGCTTTGTCTCCTATCTTTTAATGCGGGAGGAGTGTCAGACTCCAGGCTTCTAATCTTTGTTACTGTGGAAAGGCTGGTTACACTCCTCTTCTTGCACTTCAAAAATGGCAATCGCTTGGTCCCCAGCTGGTTCCCTGAATCTAACTTAAAAGTGTGTGATAGCTTTTCTCCGTGGTGCCAGACTAAATAATGCAGCTGCCTGTGCCGTTGCAGGCAGGCATTGCCTCCGCCACTGACACTGCGGCATGCAGAGAGGAGGAGCCCGCAGAGCCTCTGAGCCTGTTTGCTCCCAGACAAGTGAAGGCTCTGTAAAACTCCTTTGAAACGAAGAATTTTGGGGCACACTGAGGCGTGGGAGGCTTGCCTGAGCTGCAGGTGTGGAGGAAAGCCGCTATTAAGATTCATAGCTCCAACTGAGTTTTTGTGTAGTTTCTGAATGCCTTCCAATTCCCTGGGTTGGAGGCTGAGGGAAGCACAAGCTTTGCAAGCTGTTTTGCAGGATCGTAGGCATCAGTTGTTGTTACTGCCTCCCTCCCAGCACGTGTCTTACACAGTGACATGCAGCACAGACAAGTGGCTCTGCTCAATCCATAGGGTCAACTGAGAGGGTGTGTACAGCTCGCAGCCACTTTTTTTTTCCTGGCTGGATGCATCTGTTTGTCCCTCTCGTGCAGCACTGGAAATTTGGAAGGGATTCCCTGCTTGCTGCTTCCGTCCTCCTTCCCCTGCAAGCGCTTCCCGAGCTGCAACACGTCAGACGGATTGTCCCTCCAAAGCCATGCTTTGGGAATGACTCCAGCACAAACACCTTGTCTGTGTGCTCTTTTCTGTCCTTATGAGAAGGAAATTGTCCCCATGTGGGACAGGGTCCTTTTCCAGCTGCTGCAGTAACTTGCGTGCCCAGGAAATGTATGTTGCTGAACTCCTTTATGGTACCTTTGTAAAACGTGCTTTAACTGTCTGCAAATGTATGATATTTAAGCAGCAGAGTCTGTATTATGAAATGCAGTCATGCAGACTGTATTGCTCGGGGTGAAAAGCTTGGGGAGGAGAGGCTGGATGTGATAGTGAAATTTGAGAACCAAAGCAAAAGGAAATTCTTGCCCATGTGTTGGACTAGAGCAGGGCCAGGAAAGGTGGAGGATGGGGAACTGCAGACCCTTTCCCAGACTGTGAATGTAGAAGGGGGGATAGAAAGGAGGGGAGAGGCAGGGCAGGAACGGGACAACAAAAAGACTAGGCTGAGTAGTGGCCCACAGTGTTTTGTTTGCTGCCTTTAATGCTATACTTTCTCCCTTGATTTCCTGTAACTAAACTTGGACAAAGATAATTTAAAAATTTTTTTTTTGTGTATTGAAAAAGCAACTATACCTCTGTTCAGATTGTTTCAGAAGTTGTGTTTCTTATCGATGCATCTAGAGTGATGATTTTGCAATGATTTTTTGAAAGAACTTTCATTTCCCTCTTTATTTCCCCCTGTTTTCCTCTCTCTCGTTTGTACCAACGTGAACCATCTCCAAAGGAAAGGTGATACTGCTGCTAGCTAACACTTCAGGTGGGTCACACTGTCTACATTAAGCAACATGCCTGTAATAACTTACTTGTCATTGGGAAGCTTACCCTGTTTGTTTGCATTTCTCTTTTCATATATAAATCAAGTTCATAGCTCTTGAGCTTTTGTAGAGCATTTCAACAAAATGTTTGTTTCAAGTCAGGGATTATTTTTTTGTTTTCCCCCCAAATCCTTTGAGATAAGTTTGAGGTTAGGATTTTTCATTCAACGACTGTATTCAGTAAAATGAAGTGTCTGTCAAAGTTGTATTGCACCTTACAAGAGGATGACGGGTTCTTCCAGAGTCCTCAGTTTGCAAAGCCTTAACCGGTCTCCTAGTTTAAATCAGGACTTTACCACTGCTTAAGGCTTTTAAGTACTTAATTTCATGTTAACAATGAGCCTGTACTCTCTTGTTTTTTAATGAAACCTTTGATATCTTTCTGATTTTCATTACATAAAGGTTACAGGTTTTAATTTTTTATTCTGATGCGGAGGTGATTTAAATCTCAATTTTATTGGAGGAGAAAAACAATCTCCATCCCAGCAGTGCGATTTTCAGGTCATTTGTATGTTTAGAATCTGTTTATGATGTAGTATGTTTAAAAAAAAAAAAAAACCCAGAAAGCTGGATGCTTATTTTTTACTTCCAAAAAGATTGTTTTAAACATCTTCGATGGTTTTAAACACAAAGAAAGTGAGGAGTTTAAATTAACTTGTTCTTAAATTGTTTTTTTCATATAAAAGGTCTAACAAATACTAGGAAGCACAGTAAAAATCTGGCATATCTAGGCACAAGAAGCTAGGTTAAAATGGTAGTAAGAGCCATGATTTTGAATTTTCTTATCTTTTCAGTAGTTTGGGTTAGCTTGTTTCTGAGGGCAGACCTCACAGGTCCCGGGAAGTGAGTAAGGGAATAGGGTTGGAGGGAGAGGTGGTGAAAAGACTGCAAGGGATTGCCTCAGGGCACCTTATCTGTATGGAGGGCTTGAAGGTATTGTCTTCCCCTTGTAGTGTAGCTATGGCAATGACCATTTATTGTCACTGGTTAAAACTCTTCAGTTCTTTGGTGTTAGCAGAGCTAGCTCCCAGTCGCTTGGCTTTGCCCCAGTTGCAGCAGTTATGGCCTGCCTGCCTCAGTTGTCCTTAATGCAGTGGGGTTTTCGGTACTCCTTGCGGTCATCGTATTTGAGGTGTACAGACCTACTTGTGAACATAAAACTGACTTAACTTGCTTAGGAGTAAGTCCTACATGGAGTGACATGTTTCCTGGTGCTGGGGCCTCCTCTCCTTCCCCGCTCCACTATCCTGATGAGCTGCAAGTTTGGTCATTGCTCGACTTCTCTTCGCATCCACTCCCAAGGGTCGGAGGGACAATTCTGGAGGCTAGATGTCTGCCCACCATCACCCCAGGTGTGTAAGTAATTGCCCTGAGCATTCAGATGCCTTCTTATGCTTTCTGGAGCTTTGCAGGCCTGCTAGGAGGAGCTCTGGCTTGAGAGACTCGCAGTGACCGCTGCAGAGCGATGGGAGTGCAAGTCGACAGTCTGCGGGAAGGAGTTTTTGGAAAGAGCCTGTAGTGTTAATCCATAATTAGTGTCTGAGAGGAACAAAGTGTCATGCATGGTGTAGGTGGCAGGTTTTGGTATTTTGCTTTTGCTTATGTTACCTGTTAGTCCCTCAAAGAAAGCTGGAAGGCCCAAACTAGATTTGAATGTTGTTGAAGTTAGCAATGAAAAAAAGATCTCATCTGTTGCCTCATTTCCTTACAAGTGATGACTGTTCTCTTCTGCTAGGGAATGACCCATCTGGCTGAATACTTCATCTATGCCAAGATGCTTGTGAATTCCTTATGTATTTCAATAATTTACCTGTTTTAAAAAAAAAGCCAAAAAACAAACCAGCAGAATTTTTCTTCCTAAAACAAGTGTTTTGAAGTATGAACCGAAATAATGAATTGGTGTTTCAAAACCACGTTTCCCAGCTCTGTTTGTCTCTTTTCTACTGTGTCTGGTATACATCTGGTTAAAGTCTAGATGTGGCGCTGCCTGGGGCGTTGGGAGGACTGGGTGCTACTTACAGCTCAGGTGGTGGTGCCAGGATTGTTCATCCTGCTTCATCCCTTTTGGGCGTACCCCATGGGAAGACTCCTGTTCAGTCAGCCCAAGCACTATAGTAGAGTGGGGTTCTAACATCTTGTCAGCTGCAGGGCAGAGCAGATTTGATCCTGCTTGAAGCCTTGTGTTATAAAGAAATTTTGTCTAGAAAATTCTGTGCAGGTTTGAATTGGCTGGGTAAATTTATATTGGGAAGTGCTTTGTAACGTGTGGTCTGAAACATTTTTTGATCCGGTGCTGATGGCCTTAAAAGTCAGATGAAGTGCATCAGTGACTCATGGTCCCTTACAGCCCCGCTGTGTGATGTAAACCAGATCTTCCTTTGGTGCCTTCCCACATACAGCCTCGTCTGGCGGGACCCTGAATTTCAGGCTTGTGCTTATACTCAAAGGTTCATAACCTAAATACGTTCTTCTCCTGAAAGAGACCTCTTGGATGGCTTGTAATGTATGTACAAAGTTTCCAGTTGCTTTGGTGATATTCCATTTATGTTTACTATGATTGAACAGGAATTTAGACCTGAATGTTAGTGTGACTCAGGAACTTTTATTTCCACTTCCCCTCAACAACTCCTTCTTTCCTTCCTCAAATGATGAATTTATTAGAATTTTAGGCCTAATGATCTTTTTGTACTCTCTGTGGGCATTGTTGCAAAAGAATGGATGCTTAACTTGACAAGGAAGAAAAAGTAAGAAAAAGGGAAGATGGATGTGGTTTTGGGGTTTTGGTTGGGTGTGGTGGGTTTTTCTTATTTATTTTTTGGGTTTTTTTTCTTTATTTTTTTTACTTCCCAAACACCTTTGGGTATTTGTGATGTTCATAAAATCAGTTGAGTAGAGCTGCAAATCCGGTATATGAAGGCAAGCACTGTTTGCCAGCAAAATGAGCAGCTATGATATATTTCAATCTTCAGATACTTGGCTAAAGAATGGCAACATAAGTTTTTTGCTGGTAGAAATTGAGATTTTGGCGGTAATATGCAACTGTGAAATCTGTGGGCATATACTGTAGCAGAAGCTGTCTTTATTCATATACAGCACATGGTATTTGGCTTGGGAGAAAGTTCTTTGCTCTCTAAGAAAGTCAGGTTTAACTGACTGGTGTTTGTGCTTCGTATTTAAAATTATTTTATTCTGGAAAGACAAATGAGTTGTATGTATTAATGGTACTGTTGTTTTTTTTCCTCTGTTCCCAGCAACCCAGTATATTTCCCTGGCTCTTTCTTCTTTCCATGCTGTTTCTTTCCAAGCTTGTGATTGTAATTACAGTGAGAAGTAGATGATCTCCGTCTGTATATTCCAGCAGGGAAACTGAGTCTTGGATGAGTTTTGGACTGTGGAACCTTTCTTTCCTCACCTTTTTCTATAAAAGTGTTTGTAGTGTGCTTGAAGGGTACTGGGAGTGTCAATCCAAGTGGCCTAATAAAGCACTGTTGGTATGGGGAGAACAGAGAATAAAAGGGAAAGGATGGAAGTACGCAAGTGGTGGTTCACTGGTGTCACATTAATAGAATCCTCAAATCAAGTGCTCATTCATTTTAACCAGAGGTTAATTAATCAGAGTGAGTAGATAAAATGATAAGCTGCTTTTAATGAAGTGAAGCAGCTTTATTAGCAGTCAGCAAAATGCAAAATATTTGGTCTCTGGCACATGTGGTTTTCATGGGGACTGTGGCTTGCCACCAGCGTGCGCTGGCTTTTTCTTGCTGCACTCTGCAGACTGTGCGCTGTGTTTCAGCATGTGGCCAGTTCAGAATGCAGATCTGATCAAATCAAATCAGAAGCAGGTAGAACATTTTAAAAACAGAAGAAGAACTGTTCCTTGCAGATGTTTCTCTATGCCAGAGACTAGTATTTGCTAACTTTCATACTTGGGATGCTATTATTTTTCTTGGGAGATTGCAGGCTTTATGCATACACAGCAAACAAGCAACAAAAACCCTATATGGATTGAAGAGTGATGTTGTTTCTAAGGCAGCAATATAATACTGCCTGGTGTCTGCTACCATAGCCTAAAACCGATCAGTAGTTATTTACCAATTTGCAATTTAGGAGTAGAAATGCACTGGGGGGGTACTTGCTTGTGTATGTGTTTAGGTGGAGGGCCAAAGCCAGCATGTCACTGCCTGTTAAACTGAAGCAAACTTGCTTACTCTTGTTCGAATGATCTCCTGTCCTCAACGATGCATCTGTGCTGTTGTGGTGTTCTCCAGTGTCTCTCTTGAAAAGCCGTAGAAGCCATCAGATGTCTTCTGATGTGCATGGCCGTAAAAGGAAATACGGAATAAGTCATGGATCAAGTGAATGACAAAAAGAATGCATGTGTATAAAGAGAGCAGCTTTGTGGAATGATGAAATCACTTACTCTGGGCTAAATCAAATTAGTGTAAACATCCACATTTAGGCTTGAAATTAATTAACTTATGACTATGTGTAAAGATCCTTTTTGAAGTAAACTCAAATTAGCAAGTCATTCATGAAAGTCACCTCACAGCAAACTCCTTACAAACGAGTGATGCAGTAAGGTGGCTGTAGTTCTGTGAACTGGAGAAGTTGGGCTGCTAGATAACCTGATTTGAGAATAGGATGCTGGCAAGTAAATTGCCTTCCCCCCAGCAGCCTTTCCTTAAAAGACTGGCTTCCCACCGCCATTCAAGTGTAAATCCCCCTGCAACAAAGAGGAGGCTGGCAGCTCCGCAGGTCCCAGAGTGTAAGTGATGGCGCATGCTTCACTTGAAGGGTTGGATCCCTGAAATGGAGAACGCTGCTATAGAGGGAAACTCTCAAAAGGCTGGTGAGAATGGCAGGGGGAAAAGCTGTTGAGATCCTTGAAAGTGCACTAGCAATTTTTGACCTTACTATAAAATGACCTAGAGATGAGCTTGACAAAGGGAAATTTGCTGTTAGGTGAGATTGCAATCACGAGCTCCAGGAGTTGGATTTGACTCGCTGTCCACCTTAGGAACACAGCACGCTGCTCTACTTGCCAGCACTGTATGTGGTGCCAATATTTTGTCTACTGTATGCATTGAGTACCTCTTAGTTTTCCTGTTTGGATTTTTCTTTCTAACGACTTTGTTGCGAGTCTTAAAGCTTCAGAATTTTACCTTTTGGGTATGCAAAATAGAGTATGAAATCTTGGACCTTGGCTGTGTACTGAAAGGATGAGGTTAATCTAGCACCTTCTGAAAACCTTGTAAATATTTGACTGGCTACTTGGCAACACAACTGAACTGGTTGAGTTAATGCTTAATGTGAGAGCGGTCCTGAAGTGCATGACTTAGGTGATGGGCTGAGGGTCACAGTGTGAGTAGCAGTTCCCCATGAAGATATCTGTGCTCCCTGCCCCGTGTCCTCCAGGATGGCCACCTCCCTGAGATCTGCAGGCAGGAGGAGGTATATGAGAGCTGTGTCCACTCCAGGCAGAGCCAGCCTGGTGTGTTCAGGTGCCAGTGAAATTGGTTTGGGCTATCCTGCTGAACTTTCTCTGCCCTGATGTTTTGGCTGGTCGAGCAGCAGTGTGGTTATCTCTGACTTTCAAGTGGCAGTGAGCATCTAAGACTCTCATCTGAGGCGCTCTACAACTACACCTGGATTTGGAAGAAGGTTTTTATGCATGTATAAAAATGGCACAAGCAGGCAGTTGCTAGTAACTGGTCACTGAGGAGGGCAACCTAGAAATTGGTGACAAATCTGGACCTGAGAATGTTAAGAATGTAAGAAATTTTAGGTTCTGATACATGTTGTGCCTTGATTATTTAAAAATACCTCCTTCTTGTATTGCTGCAGTGTTCTGAGTGGAAGGCTTTCTAGCTGGACACAGCACAAAGATTACATGGGAAAATGTTTACTGCTTTTTGAACAAGTTGAATGAAAATCTCCTTTGTTTTATGTGAACTAATCAGTGCAAAACAGCTTTTGCTTTTCTGGTGTAAAGATTGCTTATTCATAACACACACATGCCACTTCCAAGTGGCAATAGCAGTGTAAGTGGGAGAAGATCCTTCCAGAGAACCTTAATATCATAGTAGAGCCAAAGAATGACTTAAAAATAAGTACTTCCTTTTTTTTTCTAACTAGCTAATGATCGTTTAGGTGTAATGATGTACCATATAATACTTGTGCCTAGTACTGCTGTTGGTTGAGGATCCCAGCAATCTATTAGACTGACTTAGAGACAAGCACAGTGTAATCCAGTAATTGCATAAAGAAATAGTACTGCCCCACCTACTGCTCCATGAGATGGAAATGAGCAAAACTTTTATTATTGAAAAATTAACTTGTTGGCATTAAAAAACTGTATCCCTTCCATAACTGTGGGGTTTTTAACTACTGTTTAAAAAAAAAAATCCATTTGTTAATTTCTGGCAATAGTTTAGTAGGGACTATACTTAGAGTATTTACCCACTCTAGACAGCTACAGAGGCTTTAAAAAATGCCCATAGCTGATTTGTATGGGAACTGCTTGCCAGCTTTGGCATTGGTAGATTCAGAAGGGAAGAAGAAACCTCATAGATGAAAGAACAAAGCATGTAGCTGTCTTCAGAGCAAATACAGCGAATGATTAATGTATGTGAGTGGTGTAATTGAGAGTGATGGCATCTAGTCGTGTGACATTGTGCTGGTTTTTCGTGACTGCACGATATTTTTTTTTTTTGGCTCTTGGGTGTCTCACTTTAGGCCTGGCATAAAACACTGTATGCATCTGTGGTTAGGACTCAAACTGAAGTTGTTTGATACAGTCTTACATAAGTTGCCACATTCTTGGTTGAAAAGAAGTGAAAATAGTTGCATATGCTGCTTATGGAATCCAGTTTTGCTCTTTTTTTTAGTGAATCTGAAAAAGGATCTCCTTTCAAACACCTCTCGTCCCCATACACGTAGTGCACCTGAATTAACTGTAGCTACATCATACCTTATGTCAATAACTTAGTAGCATTTGTCTTTTCATTATTTGTGAAATTATTGTAATTTGAATTAGTATGGCACCTGCCTAATAATGAGTTTCTGAGAAGTAAGTATTTGCATATGGTTAGTATTTCAGCTATGACTTCAAAACTAAACTAGTGCTACTGGAATAGAAGTGATGATATGCAGCTGAATTCAGTGATTCATGTTGACTTTTAAACCATTCCTCACACACAATGTATATGTTTTTTTTGTTTGTTTGTTTTGGGGTTTTGTTTTTTTTTTTTAAATGCTAAGGAGTTACTTTATATATCTATTTATAGAGAGTTTGCTAGTCTTAATCTTCTTGTAAATAGACAAAAATTGGTTCTGTGACAGATACTTTCTGATTCCTGAAGATCAATTTTAAAAATAAAATATTATTGTATTTAATCTCATTTGACAAAAATGTGTCAGGAGAAAATGCATATTGAAGACGACACTTGTGTTGGAAAAAGTCTGCTCCACCTCACATCCTAGTAAGGAGATTTGCCTTCAGACTAGGAACTCCACAGGGAAAGGTTCAGTACATTTGACTCCCGTGCTCCTAATCCAAACAAGCCATAATGGAAGACACTAGAGATCATAAGGTTTCAGAGAATGATGTTTTGTCCTGATGCTATGTGACCTGTGATTAGAGTGCCTCAGACATAATTGCTCTACACCTTTTTCTTACGAGATCTGCTAGTGGGCAGATGCCTTTGTGGGCCCTGAGCACAGCCGCAGCTGGCAGGTGTTAGTTTAGCTCCTTTTATAGCAGGACACAGAGCTGGAAAAGAATATCATTCTTCACAACCTATTGTTAGATGGGGAATTGAGATCTAGGTAGTGGTTCTCCTGGAGGACTGTGGCTTATCCTGAGCTCAACCTCGGTTTAAGCAAAGTCTAGTGTTTGCTTCCTGAAAGTGCTCAGCAGATGCCACTGTGAAATGTAAGAATCTGTTGGGCCACTACAAGTCTCAGCCCTGTACTTTTAGCTGAACACATGGATGCACAGAAAAGCAAAGTTATTTCCCTGCAGTCCCTGGCAAGTGAATGACATAGCTGGGAACAGAACGGAGATTTCCTGATGTCCATTCCCTCGTATAATTACCAAACAGCGCTTTCTTCTTCTTCATTGTAAACATGAATTGCGCCAAATGGCATGCACGCACAATTAGCTGCTTTTTTTTTTTTTTTTTT
This sequence comes from Chlamydotis macqueenii, assembly GCF_036417535.1. NCBI lineage: Eukaryota > Metazoa > Chordata > Aves > Otidiformes > Otididae > Chlamydotis > Chlamydotis macqueenii. Next base: position 4,593,594 of record NC_141562.1, read on the forward strand.
TTCTTTTTTCTTTCCCCCCACAGCAAAGCTGAAGGGGGAAGAGGGAAGGAGGAGGGGACCCGAGCAATGAAGGGGGAGGGGAAAGTCATTCAGGGACAACTGTACCTGCTGGGGACACGATTTAATAACGCGCCGAGTGGAGGGTGCAGCCTGGGCTGCAGATGTGTTGTTATCTGCAGAGTCCCCGATCTGGGGGAGAGCTGCAAAAGGTTTAATGCAAATCTGAGACCTCTGCCATTGTGCGAGACAGATTAGGGCTCATTTGCATTCTTTCTCCTATAATAATTACCTAGCAAGGAGTGCCTGTTACCATTAGCTTCATTCTGTTTGCCTGCGATAACGCCATCAGCAATCTCTTCTCCACGGATTATGGACACTGTGAGGAAGGGCAGTGGGCCAAAAAAAAAAAAGCAAAAAAATAAATCTGTTGGAGAGAGTAGTAGAAAAAATGTGAATGCTGAAAAATTAAAATGCAGATAACTGTAGTACTAACCATTAAATACAACTGGAGAAATACTGTAAGCTGAAGAGTAAAAGTCGATATTAATCCATAATATTGATGAGGTGTATGGTTTCAAATACCAGTTCAGAAAAGCCAGCAGAGGATTTTAACTGGGCTTTATCTATGGTGCTTCAGTAGTTTTGTCCTGTTTTCAGAATTGGCTCCAATTGTTCTAAAATTAGCACAATTGGAGATCAGTGTTATCGTGATATAAAGGTTAACAGTCTAAAATAAAAAATTCAGGTAAAATTCATTAAATTTAGTGCAACTTTGTGTCCTGGAACTCAAACGAAAGCAATTTCCCTAACTTAGAAATGAAGGCAGATATTTGAGTTTTTTCCTGTGTGTGTGTGTGTGGTTTTTTTTTAAATGGGAGGAGTTAAATAGGAGAAGAGGAATGCAACTAAGCGTGGAAGGCTGAGGATGCTCAAATCAGCTATTCCCTCTACACACTAATTGCAGACAGAAGGACCATGGGATCCTGGTGACCAACAGTTGCTGTTCTTGCCATTTGCTCTCCTTCCTGTAGTTTTTTTCCCTCTGTGTTCTGCCAAAGAAGCAGCTGGGGTCACTCCACGAGAGGCAGAGAGCTGTGAGGTCCCCCATCCAGCTCGGGTTCCTTGTGGCAGCCCAGTTCTGGCAGCCAGGCTCCTGCATTGAAGCCCCAGTCTTGAGCTGGCACTGCGGCAGCGGATGGCAGCTGCTGGGGATAGAGCTGATGCCCCGTTTGGGGGGCCTTGTTGTGTGTGGAAGGTCCTCCTTGGATCCTGCTAGTGCAGGATCGAGGGGGGACTCTGGAAGAAAACATGCCCAATATTCCACATTCACATCAACATCAGGGAGGGAGCAATGTGTGCCTGGGCAGCCCCCGTTTTGGTGCACATCCCCTCTGCCGATGTTTTTACAGTGAGGTAATTCCATCTTTCACAGTGCTAGGATGTGGAAGCAGGAAGCCAAATCAAAGCAACCCTGGCTTTAATCTGCGAGCAGCCATCTTAAATGTATTTAAATTCGTGTAAGCTTATTTCTGATATGGAGCAGGCCATCAGAATGATGAGTCATATAGCTGTGTGGGTTTGGGTGGTTTTGTGTTTTAAAGTGACTTTGGAGGGCACGCTGCCATGCTCACCTTGTCATCACCGTGGCAGGATGCTGGCGATATTACCTGAGAAGTCGGTCGTGGCTCTGGGGGAGAGAGTGGTGCGGGGTTGCAAGGAGTTGTGCTGGTGAGCTGTTGGGCAGCTAATGAGCTACTACAAAAAAGCTTCGGTTCCTGTGGCTGGCATCATTTCTGGCTGATTTGGGAGGGTGGCGTGCTGCCTATAAAACTTGACACAACTCTGAAGCGTTTAGAGATCCTCATATGTGTGAGTGTACTTAGTATACAACCAGGTTTTCTGGCGTTTTCCCCTTGCTGTTTGGCTTAGGTTTTAGAAAGGTTTCTTCCCACCCTCCCCTTTCTGCATAGCGACAGAAACACTTTGTTTCTCAATGAGAAAGCAAGGGATAGTTATTTCTCTGTGAAGTCTTAACTGGTTGAAGTACAAAGCTAGGAAGATCCCTTACATTATATATAGAAATCCTGCGCATCTTTTCTGGCAATGGGTTCCATATAATAAATATCTGGTGAATAATAAAGGAAAATACTCAAGGATGAGTAAAGTTGACATTTTACGTGTACTCGGACCTTTCCCAGCTCGGGGTGGATTGCAAATGGAGGCACAGGTCTGCAAACAAGTAACCAGTCTGGCCTTTTGTGAAGTCAGTTTTGCATGCTAGGTGGTTTTGTTTGTTTGTGTGAGGATTTTCTTTAGCTGTGGTAGCAAGAAGAGAAATTTGGCAACAGTTTAAAATGTCAAGATATATGGACAGAGCTAAGTACTAACTTCAACGATATCACTAGATATTTAGTGGTAAGCAAAAGTTATATTGCTCTAAATTATTAGAGGGAATGTCATGAAACTAGAAATGTTGACGTATTTCTTAAATCTGATTTTTTTTTTCCCTCTTTTTGTTTTGCCCACTCTAATAATGATAACAATCACAAACATGACAGGTACACAAACAGAAAGGGAAATGAAATTTAGGAAAAAAAAAAAAAAGTTCCAAGCATGTGTTTCTTAAAGAAAACAGATACTTGTAATTCTACATACAAACTGAAGGATATCAGGATGTTTTATTTAAAAGCAGGTTAAATCTTTTGTTCATCTTCAGACCTCTTTCTAGGAGGAGGAAATACAGTTTGGTGCATGGCTAGTTCTGTATAAATCATTTACAAGTTGTGCCATCATTACATAGGAGTAAAACTGCAGTTGATATAATTGGAAAGGTCTAATGTATGTAGTGTGTGGAGAAGGACAGGGAAGATTTGAAGTGCTGTTGTGGAAAATTAATCATTATGTACATCTAAATGTAAGCTAAAACAGAGCAACGTATTTTACTCTGTGAATAATTGGAGAAGTTAATTTAAAAATCCGACTTCTTAAGAGATATTGCAGGATGATATGTGAAGCTGTCTGTTTATATACACGCACACAATTTGAAATTTTAAAAATGACGTAAAGATAACAAAGCTTCTTACGTGGCTTGTATTATTCCTGCAAATTATTTTTCTCCATGTGAGCCTCCTTGGAATAATTAATTTAGTCTAGTCACTGTATGTATTATCAATCTTTTATTTTGCTTCTATAGCAATGTATTCCAAGTCGTTTGTATTCTAAGCAGTATTTAAGGGTTTTTATTTCTTTCTTTAAGCCACCATATGTATGGGTATGTTACTGATACCGAGGCCTGCATAATCTGGGAGAAGTGCATCAGAAATTAGTTTTCAAATCCCCTTTCTTACTTATGGTTGAATTTGGGCTTTGGAGCCCTTTGTTAAAGATCCCCATAAAGGCACATGAACAGATGTGGTTTTGTTGGAGGAAATGTCACTGTATTCAGCTCGCTCTCCTCTCAAGTGAAGAGGTGCCGAAAGCTTTTTGCGCTGGGCGACCTCAGTGGCGCCCAGGCAGCTGTTGCTCATCCTCCCTAATTGGAGGCAGTGGCCAGTCACACCCGGGAGCAGGGAGGTGGCCGTTTGCTCAGGCTACGTGCGCTGAGCTGTACGAGCTGGTCTGAGTTGGTTTTGAGTAGTAGTGCATTTGAACGTCAGTTTAAGCTTACCTTAACACTTTGGTGAAATGCATGTCATGTCCTCTACCCCTCAACAGAAGTCCAAATACCCATTTGGAGGAACATGAACGTTGTAGAGCAGATAAGAAATGGATATCCAGCCTGGACATCCTATATCTGTGACCAGCACATTTCCAAAGGAATAATTAAAAAGAAAAGTAGAGGGGCTTATTTGTGCCACACACTGCATTAGCAAACAAAAGACCCACAGATTTTTGGTATGTTGAGCTGTCCGTCACACATTAATGAGTGAAAGGAGCAGTTGTTTACTCTTTGGTATCTTTAGACTGTCTGTGACTGACTGTCAGGCAATCCTTCCTGTTGTAACAGAGTCCAGATGTGAACCACTTTATAGAAAATGCAAGAGAAATTACTTTTCTAAATCACTGGTAGCAAGGCCACACAGATCTCAGCTGTACTTTCATGCCTCACCCTATCTCCTTCCTGTCCCTTCAGCCAGTTTAATGGCATGAGGGAACTAGCTGAAAAACTGGCCGTGTTCACTTTTACCTGACAATAAGATTTCACAAGCTTTACACAATATGGCATAGTGATGTTTTTCCTAAATACTGAAGCAAAACGTGCACACAGAGAGCATAGATATCTACAACAGCATACTTAAACATATGCTTATAAAGTAATGTGGATACCTAAACTTATATAAGCATAACCATACACCCACACAACTTACAAGACTGGACTTATTTTCAGGTGCCTTATTATCAAAATTACAATTTATGTAATATAAATTATGTGAGTTAGAGGAATTTATGAAGCAGAATTCAAGAATTGTTTTAACTCTTCTGTTTCTGCAGACTGTTTCCATCTTAACTGCAATGATAACTCTTTTGGAGCGGGGATGGGGTGGTGTAAAAACATTTTATGAAAGGGTCTGAAACCTGGAAGTATTGCAGAAAGCTGTGTTTTAACATTTGGAAAGCCAAGTGCAAAATATTTCTTTTAGACCCAGAGTATTATGATGCTGATAGCAGTAATGTACGAAGCAAATTATGAAGAGAAAACATAAGATTGGCATGCTGTTGGCCAGTGATACCCAAACTAGCTCTGAGTGACAAGGAGTCTGGGTACCAAAAGCAAAGCAGCACAGTGTCATAGGTGCAGGGCTCAGCCCAAGGTAATCAGTTTTCCTGAGTTAAAAAAAAAAAGTCTGTTTTCTGGGTGGAGCACCATGCAGATATACCCAAAGACTGCAAACATTAATCTCTTTATGTGGTTTTGTGAACTTGGGTTTGTTTCTTAATTTGTGTACAGCTCTGTTAGGCAAAAACATGGTGTTGCTGCAGAGAGCATGCATGTGGGTGTACATGTTCTTGGCTCAGCCTCCTTGAGGGGGACAGACACGCAGGAGCTGGGACTTGTGGGGTGTTTGCACATGTTGCAATGATACAGACAAGCTCTCACCCTCCTTGGACTAACTGTGATAGTAGAGTTTAAAAACTTTTTTTTTTTTCTCCCCCCCCCCCCCCCCCTGCTTGGACCTAACTAAGGGGTTTGTGTTCAATCCTTGTGACTGGAGTGTGGCTTTGGTCAAAGATCGTGATCTTAAACTGTGAAATTTGGATCTGTTACAACTCCAGCTGAATAAAGTATGCTGTCTTCTCTTATTCCAGCAGTGCGAGGTTAGTGGGTATTTGAGCAGAAAGGAGTTCACCATTACAGAAGCAGGCAGTCCGGGGAGAATGAGGAAGCTGAGCACACGGCTGCGAGCACAGCTTGTGTACATATTTGTTGAAAGCTAATTGGCAACGCAGTTGCCTTTCAAAGTTGTTCTTTCACCTATCAGTAGAGCACAACTCTGGTACTTAATGTACTGTAGATTACGTAAACACTACCCTGAAATATTTGTACAGACAATTAACTCTTGTTTTTACACTACTTTGAGTTACAAATGGAGTCCTGCTGTAGAGCTTGGAATATTTATATTATGAAATATATCCCATAATTAGATTAAATAATACTTTTGTCAAACTGGCCAGCATTAAGATGAGAAAAACAGGGGATTGGTTATCCTGTGGGGGGCTGACAGTCTTTTAAAATTCAGTATCCAAGAAATACACTGTGTGTGTACCACATTGTTGAGGAAAAATGGCATTTACAAGAATCTTATCTGCACCCAGTGTATTTGCTCCTGGTTATTATATTTGGAGACTATAACTGCTTATGTCGGTAACACTGGACTGCATTTTGTGTGGCAAAATGTAGTTACTAATTAAGTAACTTAGGGCACGCATACAGTGTAGCATCACTGTTACCGGAACGACATCCTCATCTCATGTGGTGTTGATGACTCCAAGGATGCTTACATAGACACACATTTATTTTTCTCCCTCTTGCTCTTTTCAAACTTTATCTTACAAACATTTTGTCTCTGATGACATTAAGTCACAGCTCTACAATTTGAGCTGAATAATAAATTATTAAAATGTAACCAATTGGTAACAACAGTCTTAAAGCCAGTTCTCCATCCTTGAGTTTATTCCTGAGCACTTGACCTAATATGACCATGAACTTGAATAAAATGTTAATAGACTTTATTGCAATTCCAAGCATGACTTGGCTGCCATGATAGTAAAACAGCATTTATGACATCAGTGGCAGTAGCACTGTGGTGCTCGTCAGAGTGCTTTGTGCCTGTGCGTAACGGAAGCATAGATAATATGTTCCCCAGTGGAGTGGCGAGGGACTGGTTAACAGAGTTTAGCAGTAGTTTACATATAATCAAACAGGCTAAAAGAGGTAGAAAATAAAACTAATGGAATCAAAATCCATCATACCTTCCATATATCAAGATACTGCAACTAGATTAGATTGTAGTTGATTAAAAAATAGAAAGAGGAGAGTGAAATATATTGTAGAGTAGTGCAGAAGCGTTAGTACTTCAGCGTGTGGAAACACGCTGGATGTGTAGTGATGCCAGTTTTTTTTGTTTTTTTTTTTTTTTTTTGCAGATGAGGATGCATGGACTTAACTGTCATTTCCTTTATGAATACAGCAGCCCATTTGCAGATTTTGGGTTTGTTCTCTAAATGGTCCAAATAAATTGCTTCTGTAGTCAGATACGTGCCTGTTTTCTCTTGCATTTCTTTTCTCTTACCCTGATAACCTCTCCTGGATGGGACTGTAGAATCATTTAGATTGGAAAGGACCTTCAATATCGTTGTGTCCAACGATTAACCTAATGCTGCTAAGACCACCACTAAACCGTGTTCATAAGCACCACATCCACACAGAAGGAGAATTCTTTAATTATAAATGCAGGAGATTTCAAGCAATTTACCTGAGACTGGTCTTTGCTCAGCCTTTTGTAGACTGTTGTAATAGGTTTTACTTCCTTAGTTCTCTAGCAAAATGTCCTTGACACAGCAAATCAGTTTTGACTGTTTCCATAGCTTTTAAGTTACTTAAGGGTTCTTGCAGCTTCATCAAATTCTTATATGCATGGAGACCAGATATTTGGAGGGAAGGGGTGTGTATGTGAAATGGTTTTTGAAATGCCTGATGTCACACACAACCACTTCCTATGTGACGGAAGACTTTATTGGTAATTATGGATTAAATCAGAGGAGTGTTGCAATTACTGATGATTTTTCAGTAGCATCTAGAAGTTTCTCTTGCATTTCTTCAAAGTCCCCCGTGGGTGTAGGAAATTAAAGACGTTTGAAGCATTATCTTCTTGCCAGATGAAAACAGACAGGAGCTGTTGCGATACCTCCATCCAATCCCTGTCTTCTTTTGGGAGCTATATTTGTTCATTAAAGTAATGCTAGAAAAAAATTAGAAATAAATCAATTACCTTAAGAAACAATTTCGGTTTGATGTTTCTCTGCTTTAAAGATTTAAAACTAGTATTTAGTGTAAAAATGAATAGACAGGACAAGGGGTTTTTTAATTAGTCAGATGGTGTAGATGGGAAAATAAACTTTTGTGGATATGAACACTTCCTCAGGTTTACATTTAATGTTTTAACCGAGCAACTAAGTGTCATTCATTTTAGGCTGACAGTCTAACCTGCCTCAGATTTCTTAATCCGAGGTCAGGAGTCATTGGTTCTTAATGAGTGTTGCAATGTGTAAAAAGGCCAGAGAGTTTGTAATCTGATCTTTGTGACTAACTAGGAAGGAGGTGTAACTTTGAAAGAAGTTGAAGCCTGTTGTAAAATCCTATTTTTGAATAAATGAATGTGTTTACATTGTAGTGGGAAATACGACTTTTTTTACATGTGTTTTAATTCGATGTATTATTTAATGATGCCTGCTGAAAATGTTGGCTGTTGCTGTAGCTCCGTTTCTTCCTTTCCCGCAGCACGCCTGTCCTTCTAGCCTGCATAGCTGGCACTGCCTACCCTAACTTCAGGCTTTTCTCCTGGTCTCTTTACTGCTCTGTGTTAGGGACTTGGTAAACTACTATTATTTGCACTTGTAAGACAAATTATATGAATTGATGTGGATCAACTGGAACTTTGATAGTTTACAGTGGCTCTGAATCTGACCTTAGTTTATCTATTTGGGCTTTCCCTCAGCAGATTATACTGACTTTCAGGTTAGAGCATCTTTTTGTTGTTTTTTTGTAATGACTGTAGTAGGAACTAGCACAATTTGGTGCAGTATTAGTTCATATACCAAGGGAAATAACAGTGGCAAACTTTTATCTTGCAAACTTCTCACTGCCTGGCTTCCGTTGTCACTAATTCTCATTCTCTCATTTCCTTTACTTGTCACAAGCCATTTGAGCAAGCAGTGAAGCCGATATGGAGTACTGGCTGAATGAAAAAATAAAGCAAGTTAATTCTAGGTGGTGGTGTTTGACCCGCTCTTCTCCTAACAAAGTGGTTGCGATAGTCTTAAACAGTATCTGTGGCAAGACGTGCATGTTTTATGCCCATTTACTGTGCTAAGAGACGTAGTTGTAATAATTAGCAGAATTTAGGTCAGAGATGGTCTGTTAATTATTCTTCTAGCTCTTCATAGAGTGTAACTTCCATTAAACCATAGGAGTTGGCTGAATGAATGCTTTTGGAGCTGTGGAAGCATGGTGATTGGGGTGTTTTTCTTTCTAATAATTTTGTAACATTTACCTACAAGTGAAAGGTAAAAAGCTTTACTTTTTTTTTTTTTTTTTTTTTTAAAAAAAAAAAGTTTGTTTTTGCTATGGAGACAAAATATCTAAAGCACATTAATCTGTGTGTCTGACTTCACGTATGGTCGATTTCCCAGGTAAACTGAGGGCTGTCCACCCTCCCCTTTTCTCCACCCCCACATCCAGAGAAAGAAGTAACCTGGTATCTGAAGAATGCAAGTTATGCAGATGTTCAAAAGGCCAAATAAAACAAATAGATGGGCTGCAGCTGCTGGAGCAGCGTAAAGCAAAGAACATTTGCTGCTGTGATGAGAATGCTGTATTTCAGCATGCCACTAGCTTTTGCCTGTTTGAGGAAAATAGCACACTGAATTAGTTTAACTAGGTTTTATCTTATTTTGATTGTAAATTATGATTGCTTTCATAACTGCTGAGATTTAAAAAAAAAAAAATTCAACTTTTCTCTTAGTGAAGAGACAGGAGGATAAGAAGTAGTAGTGTCCTTTCATAGTAAGCAAAGGGGAGTTCCACAGAAGTAGAAATGGTGTGTTTTGTTCCTGATCTTTCAGTGAGAGGTGACAGACTTTCAAGGAAGTATTGGGGAAAAAGATATCCCACAACTGGGAGAAGTTAGTATGTTGAAGATGCCTTCAAGTATCCTGAAATGAAAATGGTAGACCAAACTCCTTGCAGTAGTACATTAAAGATCAACTTTCCCTCAGAAGTTCTTGGCTTGGGGGAACTAAAGAAGGTTTACTGCCTGATAAACTCTTCCAAACTGAATGGCACTTGGAGATGTAAAAGGTTAAAAAATTATGCCGGACTCGATGGGACCAAAACACTTCTCAGACTGAGTAAATTATTGACATGCAGATTAGTGAAGCTGTTCAGCAGTTGATCTGTTTTTTTAGGGCATTCCTAAGCAACACAATGGAGTGCCATGAAGAGATGCCCAAGCAAATACTACCCTCCTCTGGTACATTCACATAGCACAACCTTTTACAGAAATATTAATATTGTTCTGGGAATAACATGGGCATATCACAGCAGTGTAGCCATGTACCTGAGATCTACAGGAGGAGAACTTGCTTGGCTTCTGCCAGCGTTTGGTGTCGCTACTTCAGGTCTCATAGCATGGGTAAACACACTTCTCTAACAGAGTCCCATGCACGTCTCATGAACCTGGGCAGCTTTCTCTTTGTTCATATGTTTTCAGGATGGTATATAGAACAGCAAGCACGATGTGGTGCTTTTGTCCCGAGCCTCTGGAATTTGGTCATGCTGAAATGTTGTTTTCAGCTGTGGAATTGCATAGAGATTGCCACCTACCCCTCTCCTCGTCAGAGATTCTATTCAGTGTTTTCCATTTCCTTAATGCTGCAAAATCCAGTTTGACAATAGTTTAACTTATGAAAAAAAGACAAGGTCACGATTGCAAGCATTCATTTGAGTTAATATTTTGGACTTGTATGTTATGTACATGTGTGGCAAGTGTATCATCCAAGAAAATTGTTCAGCTTCTGTGTACTTGGGAATTTGATTCTAGGACCAAGCTAGATCCCTGTGTATATATATATATATTTTTTTTTTTTGTAGGGAACCAACGGGACCCTGAATTAGCCAGAGCTTTGAGTTGGATGTGCTTAGACCTTCTCCTATAGTGAACTCCTCCATGAAACGTGAAAGCGTTTAATCTCTGAAAGCAAGATTTTATTTGTATAAGGACTGGAATAATTAACTTTTTAAATAGAAAAAATGCAAAGCAGCTAGATAAGAAAAGTGGAAATAAAAAGCTTATGAGCAACTTGCTGTTTTCCAATGTATTTCTGCAGGTAGGTCTTAACCCAAGAGCAGATTTTTATCCAACTTGGTGGATTTCTGAGTTGCATAAAACTCTTGTGCAGTCCTCTGTGTCTCCAAGAAACTCCTTCCATTTCCCCTGAGGCTCAGCTGTGTTTGCACTCTGTTCCTCATTATAGTCTGTTCTTGAACTGTAGGCAACAAGCTGCTTGCTATGACTCTTACCTGCTGCAAACACAGTATTTAAACCTTCTGCTTCTTAAGTATGCTTAAAAGCTCACCATGAAAAAGAACAATCTACTTGCATAGGGGTCCACTAATCCAGTCACTTCTGAAAGAAACATAATGTGCAACACAGAAATTAGTCTTGAATGTTTGTAACTTCTTTTGTTCCTGAATTTCTTGACCGAAGAGGCTGTATGGTGTGTTTTCTGTATTGATGAATACATGTATAGCTATGCTTGTACCAATGAATTTGATCTTCATAGAACAGGAATTCGTCTGTTTTTATGAAGAAATGTACCGCAGCATGATTATTTCAGCAGGCCACTGATACCTGCTTGCAGATACAGAAATCCTCTCACTAGAGTATAATTAATGTTTAAAAAGAAATTAGCAATGGGATGTAACAGAACACTTTTGCCCACTTAAAATGGTGTTGAGTCATACCATTAAGGCTTTTAACTTGCTTATTTGCATTGCAAACTTGTTATGAAGTCTATCATTTTCTCTTGTGGAAGTATCTCTTGGGGAAATTGAACTCTCTTCTTCACTTGATGACATTTGCACAGTATGTTCCTGATGTTTGAGGAGTGGTGGGCGCGATCTTTGAGCTCTAAGAGTGTGATAATAGGAGGAGAAAAATGATAGTAAAGACATTTGTGTCATGTAATAATATCCACTTTTCTGGTTTTACTTTGTACTTTTTTTCTAAGAATGACTACAAATTGACCCACAATGGAGGACAGCTAAACAGATTGGGAGTGAGGCAAACAGTTATGGTGGACTTGGTCATCTTGTTACTGAAGCGTGCTCTGAACCTCCTTACTTAATGGTGGTGGAGGTAAAGCTTGTGTAAAAAGATCATTTAACCTAATGAAATGGGCGGGGTTTTGTTTGTTGAGTTTTCTAAACTTTTATTGTATCTGTAATGATTTAACTGAAACACAATATCTTACTATGTAGTCAAGTTTCTACTGCTTCAGTTTAGGATTGGGGCCGTTTAGTAATATAGCTAGCGGAAGAGGGTAAAATGAATATCTGGTCTCCTGTGATGTTTTGAGGATTTTTGTACCTTTAATCACACATGTGCCTGATCTTGTACTTGTTTGTTACCATGATCAGCGAGATAGATACCATTCAGATGCGTGCTTTATCTGTTAATCACGTGCAACACTGATGTGTGTACTGTCCTGCTCCCAAATGCTGGAACGTGTCTGCGCTCATAGTTGGTGTCTGCTGTTTGATGTCCCTATAAATACAGATGGTAAAAGCCATGGAGTTTTGGTACCTGTATGTTTTTCCCCTCAGAGAGCTGGGACCCGAGTCTGTTGTATGCTCCAGAACTTTAGATGACAAGCCAGGTGACAAGACTCCCTTGTAGTTCATTGATTACTAGTGGAACTACAACAGCGCTTAATCCTCACCTGAGGGTGGACCCCCGCTATGGTAATCACTCTGCGCATTCAAAGCAATAAGCAGTCTGTGCCCCGAAACTTCACAGTCTGGGTTGACAGTTGTGGAAGGAGAAACAGGCGCTCACAAGAGACATCATTTGTCCCAAGTCACACCGAAAACAGAAGCATCGAGGACAGGAAACAGCTCTTTGACTCCGACTCCCGCTGCAGCGCTCTGTCTGTTGTCTGGTGCATCTGGCGCTTACTCCAGGGTGGATTTCTTTTTGGGAGGAGCTACTTAACTAGTAGTTGTGAGTTAAAATGACAGCTAGCTTTTTTGTGCCTTCTTACGGTTCTCTCTTTTCCATATTCATGTTAGACTTTACATATTTAGTGTTTGAGATTTTATGGAAATATTGCTACTCAAGTGCTACACTTGTGAGAAGGTGAAATGAGGACAAAACACAGGGGACAGTTCAGAATCTTTAATCTTTGCTGCTGCATGTAATTTATAAAATGTATTAATCTGGTTTTACTCATTTACTGAACTATTTTGCACTCCATGTCTCTGCTGCTTTGCCTTCATTTTAACTGGTCTGAAGCCAATTTTTTTAATGAGAAAGATTGACTTAGCATAGCAAGGAGGTTAAGCCCTTGTACCTTTTTGTCTGAGATCTTGAGGATCTGTTCCCCCCAAAGTTATGGGATAGTGTAAATAGTGGTATTAGACTTAAACAGATCGATTTCATTGCAGAGCTTTCCCTGTCATAATGATCAGTTTGCAGCACAGATCTCGTTGATTTTTCACAGCCATGTGGGGGAAAAAAAAAAATCCACAGTTGATGAATAGCACTGGGAGAGACTCAGAAGATACTAATTTTGTGGCTGGGTGAGAGCAGCTGTGGTTGTTCCCCACCTTTCTTGCTGGCTTCTCTAAGCCTTTTCCATTAAACCTGATCTTTAGTTAGAAGCAGCCTGAAAGAAGCCTGGAAATTTGGTGGTGCCCATGAGAGACTGTGAGCTCTGGAGATGACAGAAAAAAGAGCAGCACTCATGGTGATGGAGAGAACAGTCTTGCTGGGGTCAGTGGTGCCCCATCAGCCAGGGTGTGATCGTCACCGGACCTGCCAGAGAGCCCTGCTCTGGGTGGTGGGACTGGTAAGCTCCTGCTCACAGCCTAACCCTGTTGCTTACCAAATAATTGGTGCATCACAGGCTGCCGCCACCTGCCCCACGCCTCCCTTTTCTTCTTCCCCTGCTACAGATTTTTATAGCACTTTCCAGGGGCAGAGGTGAGGAAATGAACTACAGGTTTCTAGAAAAGCCACATACCACACGGTATTGGAAAAGCAAGGATTCTCTCCGGAACCGTCTGTTAATTGTACTTCATGTTCAAGCTGTCTGCTTTATTTTTACATTCTGATTCTGGCAGAGAATTGTCGCTGTACTGACCCCTTTTCATCTGCTCTTATGCAAGGTGTATTTAAATAGCTGGATTGTAAATCTGGTTCTGGAAAGCTTCCCACCTTGCCTGCCATTCTCCTTGATACTCCTATTCCTGTTTAGCTGCAGCAGTAGTGGGGCTGCCGTGTGCCTCCTGGCAGCAGCGTGTGCTGCTTTTGGCCATTGCTTTCTGTCTGCTATCGATTATCCACATATGTCAAACTTCTATGTGCTCTGAGTTTTTTATGCGCTGTATTTTCTAAGCCTTCCTATATTTTTGAAGCCTAGTGTACTCGTACTGGAAACTCTAGGTACAGACAGTCTGTCCCTGGCAGGAAGGCGTGCAATATTGTATTGTACAAGGAAAAGCTGTAATTGTGGAAGCATAGGAAGATTAACAGTGGACTGTTGAAATTAGTAGTTGTTATCAACTAAATTATTTGTTGGACTATCACAGAATTGTAAAAATCGTTGGACTGCCTTTTATTATTTCAAATATTTGTTTTTGAAAGATTTGCTTTTCTACTGAGATTAAAAGCGAAGGATTATATTCTTACTAGATGGAAAAATCGTTTTCTGATTTTGTTCAACATTATAAAGTTCAAATGGAAGAACATAAAAACATAGGGAAGTTTACAGAAAATGTGAACTTTGGTCTGATTTTTGTGATAATTTTTTTTTTCTCCTGCCCTTAAGTCTACGTGGAGTTTCTGAGAGTAGGAGCTTCAGTGTGCCCAGAGAAATCAGAATCCCATAAGAATTAATGTGAGGATCTGGCAGGAAACTTGTTCAATAACCCTTTGCAGTCTGAATACCCAGGAAAAGAAGACTCTGCAGGGATCTATAAGACATGTAGAGAACAAGTTTGACTAGTTTGATTAGACTGTTATTTGAAAAAAAAAAAGTGTAGAAGAAAACAGCTGAGACGTGTCAGCCATTTCAGCAAAGGAAATGGGCAGAATTTGACGGAATTTGAGAACTGCAGGTTGGGAAATAGCAAGTACAAAAAGGCTTTAGCTATTCTAAGTGTATTGGTCTATAGGAGAAGAGTTAAGAGGTTAAAATAACTGCAAAAGAACATGTTCATGGTGGGGAAAATGTTGTCTGCTTTATTGTCAGTCTTTTTATGTGACTAAAAATAGGGTACTACTGCGCAAGGCTCTGAGCAACCTGATCTAGTTGATGTCCCTGCTCCTTGCGGGGGGGGGGGGTTGGGTTGGACTAGATGACCTTGAAAGGTCCCTTCCAACCCAAACTGTTCTATGTTTCTATGATATATAAACACCTTAATTGATGTTTTGATACAGATCTGTGCTTTGAGGAGAGGTGTAGGATGGACCAGGTAAGGGCAGCAAACATATGCCATTTCAGTCCTCATTTATATTTTGGGTAATGGAAGTACTTCACCTCACAGCAAAAGAAGGAGTTGTGGAACGGTGATCTCTTAGCGCTTATGAGTGAAGTTCAGTAAGAGAACTGAGACAATATAACTTTGCTACCAACTAAGGGGAAGATTGAACTTCTGCCCCTGTGTTTCCACTACATCAGTTGGGTAGGCTCTCTTCGTTGGGTAAGGATTGAGCTACCCACCCTTAACTCTTACTGGGTAGGTGTTTAGCTGAATCGGCTCACTAAACTGTCAAAAACCCTCACCCTACTAAGTTGGTTCTTTGCTGAGTTAAACTGAATAAATTTCTATAGTCTGTCAAGTACTAGGGCCAACACAAGGTTGGCAGCAGAAAAGCATGGCCAGGAGTGGGACCAGCTTTTAGGACAGCAGTGAGTCATTTGATTGTCTCATTTGCAAAAACCTCGCTCTTCCAGCTTGATTTTGCATGCAGTGTTAAGAACAGGAGCTTCACAGTATGTGTGCTCCATATTTTCCCATATGTGTGTTATGGTCCTCAGAGGGTCCTCCCAAATCCCTTCTAGAGGCAGGCAGGTTATTTTAAGCTGCTAGTGGAGTTCAGCTGATTTGTCTGATTTTGCATGTCTGAGTCAGTACTTGCATTTTCTCTTCCCACGGAAGAGTTGGGGTCAGTGATTGCTGATCTCCAGCTGATAACTTGTATTAACTAGGGCCAGCAGCATCTCCAGCCAGCTGAGCTGAACACCGCTGAGGATGGCAGTGTGAGCCCTGCGGGAGGCATGCACAGGGTTATCAGCACACGCGGTCTGTCCGAGCACAAAGTCCACCCCGGGATGTTAGATGTCTGCTGAGTGTCTGGAGAGTCCTGGCTTGCTGCTTCTGCACCTGCGGGCTGGAAACTGTTTTCGCCATCTGCCCAAGGCGCGGAGAGGCCTCCAGCAGCAGGATGGCCTGGTCCGAATGCATCTGAGGGCTCTTGCAATTTCCCCCTTGCTCAGTTTGAGGGAGAAGCCAAGTAACGTCTGGTGCTGTCTAACCCCTCCTCATTGTATGAAGGAAACCTCCCTGCACGGTGGCAGCTGCCACAGGGCTCTTCTGCAATGTGGAGGTGGTGTCTGTAAGAAAAGACCGACACAGGGATCTGCGGGAGGGGATTATTCCCGCCTTGTGCGGCTTTGTGTCGTCAGCCTGGAAGGAGCACTGAGCAGCTTCTTGCAGAGGCCAGCAGGCAGATTGAAAAGCTGCCCCATGCAGGGACCTTTTATGTCCATCTGCTACAAACTGTGCTCTTTACAGGCTGGATTTGGGAATGAGACCCCATTACTGGAAATGTTTGTGTGCAGCCAGGTCCTAGACCGACAGCTACCCTTCCCCGCCCTGCTCTGGTATGGGAATGGGGCAGCCGCTGGTGAAGGACTGCGTGTGCATGGGGCAGGGGATATAAGTGGAAGTGAACTGCATTTAGAAGTGAAGAGATCAGAGTAAGGTGTCTGGTTTGGCAAGGAGAATGCGAAGATGCAGTATCAATGTCTGTGCCTTTTGTAGGCTGGAACTAATTGCTGCAAAAAAACCTCACAGGGCCTCAGTCCATTTAAATAAAGAGTGTACATGTTATTCCCCACATCCCTTTAATTGCTTTCTCCCACTGAATGTAAAGGGTTTGAGAGACATGGAAACTTATACATTTGTGATGACTCTCTCTTTTGCAATCCAGGCACGCATTTGAGAAGATTGTAAAGTCTGAGTGGATAATGCTCTTCAGCAATGTTGCCTTGTCAAAAACCCTGCCAGTTCCATGGTAACTATTAGTTGTTGGATTTCAAATGGCAGGGAGGTTTGAACACCGTATGTGATTGCATGTGGTGAGCTCTATTGCTACTGGGGTGGGAGGATGTCAACTGCTTTCAAAAATTGTAAGTGGCAAAGTCATTCCCAAGTATGAACAAAGTTAAGCGAGGGGATTATGCATGTTAAGAATTAAATTTCTGGCCCTATTAAGTTGCTGTAGGAATTTTGCCACTGGCTTCAGTTCATCAGTGATTTTGCTAACAAATCTAGTGTCCAAAAGAAGATCTAGTCATTGCTTCTGAGGAGTTGATGGCAGAGGTGTAAAGGGATTGCTCAGTAAATGAGAAGAGGTAGACATTCCAGTTGTGTATGTATTTCACTTTTCTGTAGCAAACAGAAGAAAACTTTCTCAGTATTCAGTGTGTGTTTTATTCCTTTCACAGTTTTCAGATTTCACATGACTGTTGGGGAACCCTATAGTTTTAACATTGTGATTGTAATAAAATGAGGATGTTAAGAAATATGCTGTGACATGAAATGTTACTGCAAAAAAATCTTGAATTTTAAATAGTTCTTTTCATTCTATTAGAATATCTTAACAATACTATTATACAATGTGTAATTGTACAATGGTATTAAATAGAAATTATTTCCATTAAGGAATATCATAATAAAATGTTCATGAATATTATTACTTCTGATCAGCTCTGTGTATATTTGGATATCTCACATTATAATTCTAAAATGTAATTTTAATACCATCAATAAGCATGAATCTTTTTACTGACAGGTTGATTTTTTTTTTTTTCTTAAAGTAGCCGTTATTTACAACAAGTGTGATAAGAGGAACAGGAAAAACTTAAAATTTGTATTATTCTGTTATCACAGATTCCTATTTTCTGGTTCAGGTCGTTGACACAGTATTTAATACTGTCATTGAAAGTTAGGGTCTGAATTAACACCTGATGATAAAATATATTTACTTCATACCTTTTCAAATTGCTTCCAGTTAGAGCCAGAAATTTTAGCTAATTCAGAAGGCAATAAAGCCAGTCTCTGAGGCATTTTTGATGTAAACAATCCTAGGTTTACTACTGTGGTTTGTAATCCAGCAGCTTCAAGATTCCTTTGTCATTCTAGGGGCCGTGTTAGTACCCAGGAACAGGCTGCCTTTGCCTGGAGCGTTTTACAGTCAAAAGTTGGGAAGAATATTCAATAGTTTCATAACTTCTTTTGCAGATGAATACTGCAGGTGAAAAAGCACGCTGTAATTTTTGTGATAATGTATGGCAGAGCTAGAGCCTAACGTCCCTGGTCCTTGCATCCAGACTGTTCATTGACGTAGCTTTAAAATTCAGAAAGAAGTCATTGAACCTTGAGTATTGCAGTTCCATTGATCCGGGTACCAAAACTGTTCTTCCTCTGCTTCAGCTCGGCACTTCTACACAGCTCTGCAACCCACAAATCAGCGTGAAGTGGTGTAACCGCTTGAGCGAATGCATATACCCCACTCACCAGATAAATCAGCATCTTTTAAATGCAGCACATGGCTGTAGCTTATGAAGTAAAGTGCCCGCTCTTGTTTTATGTCTCTAGATTAAAGTTTTGAAAATGCACAGAATTTTTGTGGAATAAATTGTGTGCAGAAACTCTGATTTGAAATCTGTAAGCAATCTGCTCTCACTTGATGAGAATTTAGTCATTATTCCTTCAGCCATAAACTTACTGAAACTGTTTCTATATTCTCTAGGAGTGTTTTTTTGAAAAAATTGATATTTAAGATTTTATCCGTGATTTGAGTTTATAAGTAAGATCATAATCTATCCTTAGAGGGGCTATGCAGTCCTCTAAATGTACTGTGTTTTGTGAATACATATTGTCTACAGTGTTTGTGGCATGTCTTTTCTGTAAATATTAGTGAAAACCCATACTTAATTCTTCTGCATTCTGTCCTTTTGACTGCATTTCAATGCAGTGTTAAATAAATGGTAGCTGCCAAAATCTTTTATTTTCAGTTAATTTTGCATATTTAGAGTTCCACTGAAGTTCTTTCTATATCAAGTGGAGGCAAAGAAGTTGGCTTTTATAAATAGCATGCTGCTTTATTCCATGTTTTAATCAAGTTCAGAATTAGTGCTGTGTTTTTCAGTATTCTCGGTATTCATGTACAGAGGGGAGTGTCAGTGGATTTTATTCCCTATCAGGGTGAAACAGTTCTCAGCAGCTGTATTAGCTATGGAACAATAAATTGCTGTTGTAAATAGTGTTTTCTTCTTAGTCCACTAAGGATGCATTCATGCTTGTGCTTAACTTTATGCGCTGTTAAGCAAATCCTCAGAGTTGTGCTGAGTTGCACCTTCTCTGGTGCATCAGGTTAGTGTTGTCTATACATGCAATTCTTTGTAGGTTCTGTTTTTATGTTAAATATGTCTTTTCTCCCTCCTCAAATATCATCATCCCCTCAGCTCTGTTACCCACTTACGAAGATGTCTACTAAGGTAAATTATTTGGTTTTTATCCATTGTATTTCCAAGGGGGTAATTTAGCACATCATAATGAAAATTTCCATTGGGGCAGACTCTGTAACGCCTTCAAAAGTAGTAGAGGATTATATGTTATGATTCACGACTGGTCATGAAACACAATTGGTTGTTATATGACCATAGTGTGTTTTGGTCCCCTATCATGCAATAAATACATCTGGAGATTGCCATGTTACCATGCCCTGGGCATGGTGCTGGTGTGCTGCGTCCCAGGACGTGCTATCCCTGTCGAGTGCTGGGAGCAGGCTGCACGTGTGCCGTTCATGGAGTGGGAATCACTTTCACTCAAATGGCGAGAGAAGGGTGTTGGAAAAAAACTTGCACGTCCTGTGGCAGAGTCTCTGTTGCAGGAAGGGTGATAAGAAGGAGTGAACGTGAAAGCTGAATCAGTTCTTCCAGTAGGCCAGGTCTAGGTTATCACACTGGAGTTTCTGAAAAGAAAGAGCTATATAATGGAGAAATAAAAAGTTTTCAAAAAATATACAGGTAAAGCTTTGGTATATGTGCTGCAACCGATCATTCTGCGTACAAAGTGTAGTTTTCAGTCCAGGAATCAGGCTGATGGTAGCATGAGTGTCTCTTGCACACAACCAAATACTGTTAGCTCTTTCTGTTGAGTTTATTAAAAAAAACCCAGATGACTTCATGTCTCTGCGTAGCTGAAAAACATTCTCTCTCCTACCTCTTCTCCCATTCAAGTGTGTTACGAAGTTTGGTCAAAAAAGGAATATTTAAGTGATTCGTCATCTGTATTCAAAAGTGAATATGACTATGCTGGTTTTTCCTCTTTTGCTTTTGAAATATGTAGTAACGAAAATCCAAGATGCCATAATGATCTTAAGTGCCTATCCCTGCCTGTGGAACTAATTTGCCTATCCTGCTATTACGTGCAGGGAGTGGAGGGTTTGGGAGTGGTAATGTTTCTCAGTAATGCTCTAATAGAAAATTTATGGAGAGCTAAACAGCACTTGCCTACAAAACTGATGGTGGTGGTGCCACCCTTCTTCCTTCTTGCTTTAACAGCTGCTTGTGCTGCATGTACCTCTGCAACCAGGACAAGGTTACCAACAGCTGTGCGTTGAAATTGGTGACAATTCATGAAAATTGCTTTTCTCGAGTTAAATATAACTGGATTATGAAAGGAGAAAAAAAAAAAAGCTGCTTCTTGTAGGGATGCTCTGCATCGCCTCTTGTGTGCTGCAGTTCACGTGCTCTCAGCTCACCCTGGAGGTCTGTGCGGTTGGTGGGGATGCGATTGCGGCTGGGTTCTGCTCTCAGCATGGCAGGTGTGCCTGAAGGGATCAGCTGGTACCTCTGAGGCAGTTCTTCTCTTTGCTGCTGAGAGCTGGCCAGGTCTCGCCCTTGGAAGAGGATAGATCTTTAAATGCTGACAGCTGTTCTTTGAAAGCAAAAGGCTTTGGTGTTAGCAGAGACGTAAGCAGAGGGGATGTTGCTGCAGAGTCTGGACTTCAGGTGAAGGGATGAGGGCAGAGGGAACACACCGAAGTTAATTTCCGGCTTGCGTCAGAGAGTCCTGTGACCCACTGCCACCCCTGAGCTCTCACTCTGTGTAGTGCCCCTGCCAGACTCTTTGTGGCCAGCAGGTTTCTGCTCTCCCGATGGGTCATTTGGTGCCTGGCTGAGTGCTCACAGAAGCTAAGCGAGGCTTTCCACCAAGGACCTGTCCTTAACCCCCAGCAGCTGTGGGGCCAGCAGGGCCTGCATGCGCAGCCGGGGGCCAAGGCCGTTACCCTTGCTGTCCCAGGTCAGACAGGCATGGGTGGCAGCAGGTAAGGGGTGACGGACTTCTCGTGGCCTTCTCATTTCCTTTTCTGGTGGCTCTGGGTGCTGGTCCCTGCGGAGTGACAGCTATAAAACAAGATAATCAGTTAATCACTGGTAAATTAGCCTTGTGTCTTTGCAGAGAACAAATACAGCATTTATGTAAAAGTTGTTAGAAGTTTTTCTCTTTTTAATTAGCAGGAATAGATGCAAAATGAATGATGATTAGGCAGCTGATGAATTCAGTAGTACAATTATGCCTAAAGCTGTGCCCCAGTACTTAGTGCTGGATGCTCTGAGCAATCAAAGAAGCCGATGTATATAATTTATTTATTTTTAAAAGTTCAAAATGAAACAAGATGTTGTATATTACAAGTATATAAACGTCAATGACTAAGAAAGTACTTCTAAAATTTGATTATATAAATATTTTTAAAACACTCTGTTTAATGTAAAATTTTAAAAAAATAATGACAGAATTGTTACTGTAGTAACCGTTAACTTTGAGGATTATTTGAAAGACTGTTCTTTAAAAATAGCTAATTGAATCCTGAGCATTCACTAGACATGAGTATCCTGAGCATCCACTCTCCATGACACAGGAATTGTGAAAATGAATGTCGTCTTCTTCCTCCTTTCGGGCAGTCTGAGCTGGAGGAGCAGAGGAAATTACAGAGCCCTGCCTGTCTCCTCTGGGAGGCTTTAAGAAAATGCAAGCCATGATGAGCAGCTGCCTCCTATGCAGCCAGTTGGGAAGGCTAAACTGATTAGTCTGTAAACACTAGGAGATGGTAAGTGTTGGTGTCAAAGAGACTGTGACAGTCATCAGATTGTGGTTTATCTCAGGCTGTCGTTTGAATGATGTCTCTCCCCCACAGAAGTCGTTTTATGGCTTTGCAGAGGTACAATACAAGCCCCAGCTGATGGATCCAGCTCTGCTTGAAGCAGCTTCCCGGTTTGCTGTTTTGCACTACCAACCCTGGGCTTTTAATGAACAAGCCTGTTATTTTCTTTTCACCAACCAGGCATTACAAGCATAAAATGGACGGGTCCTAACGGAGTGGAAATTGGCACTTGCCCGTTTGCAGAAGAGTATTAGACAGCAACAGAGAGTCCCTTTGGCGGAAAGCATGGGGGATGCTCACAAAAGAGCAAGCGGGTGCTTGCTCTCCCATGTTTGCCTGGTGCAGTAGCAAGGTTACAGTTCACCCTTTGTGCTCAGAGATGGGTCACAGGATAAGGCAATCCTGTAAACAGACGAACTTCTAATCTATGGCGAAGCTGAGCGAGAGCATGGGGTGATCGTTTCCACTCTAGCTCAGTGATGCTCTTGAGAGGGGATGCGATGTCTCGGTGAGCATGGTGGTGGATGGTGGGTGCAGTCACCTCCCTACTGGGCTCAGGGCAGGTGTTCTTCTGCGAGGCAGCTGAGGGCACATGCAGCCGTGTACGCAGGAACTATAGCTCATATCCAATAAAAGTTCAGTAGCTGCACTACTTAGGTGAAGTTGTACATACAATCTGCGCTTGGCTTGTTTGTTCAGTGCTGCGGGGAGGAAAGAAGCCACTACTCTGTTACAGGTGCACTACTTGGCTATTTTAAGTTTTGGGGTTTTTTAGCACCTGTTGATATAGTCATAGTCATATAGCCCACTGGGAGATTATAGAATCATAGTGTTTTGGGTTGGAAGGGACATTTAAAGGTCATCTAGTCCAAACCCCCTGCAAGGAGCAGGGACGTCTCCAACCAGATTGGATTGTTCAGAGCCCCGTCCAACCTGGCCTTGAATGTTTCCAGGGATGGGGCACCCACCAGCTCTCTGGGCAAAACCCATTCCAGTGTTTTACCACCCTCACTGTAAAAAATTTCTTTCTTCTAGTCTACATGTACTCTTTTGGTTTGAAACCATTACCTCTTGTCCTATCACTACAAGCCCTGTTAAAAAGTTTCTCCTTATCTTTCTTGTAAACCCCCTTTATTGAAAGGCTACTATAAGGTCTCCCCAGAGCCTTCTCTTCTCCAGGCTGAACAGCCCCAACTCTCTCAGCCTGTGCCCACAGGAGAGGTGCTCCAGCCCACTGATCATCTTCGTGGCCTCCTCTGGACTCGCTCCAACTGGTCCATGACCTTCTGATGTTGGGGGCTCCAGAGCTGGATGCAGTACTGCAGGTGAGGTCTCACCAGAGCAGAGTAGAGGGGCAGAATCACCTCCCTCGACCTGTTGGTCATGCTTCTTTTGATACAGCCCAGGGTGCGGTTGGCCTTCTGATCAGAGGGAGCAGTCTGAAGCACCGAAAGACAGATCCGTACTAGGAGGATAAACATTAAATGGAGATAAGTTAGAGAAAGTGAAAAGATCACTGTTAACCCTGTTACAGCAGAGAAAAGTTTTAAACCAAGCAAAGCAAAACTGAAAAGAGTAAGGAGGCTAAAGGGATATACAGATGTTACCTGAAAAGGTTATTGCTGCTTTTGGAGGTTCTGTAGCAAAGGAGCAAACAATGGTAAGCTTTTTAAAAATTTGGAACAATAATTTCTAGGGAACTTGGCTTGAGCTTTGGAGCCAAGGTGGGAGACTGGAGTTTGCATGATTTAGCAGAGGATTGATAGAGGAAGAAAGGGAGTTTGTGGAGAAAGCTGAGGCATGTAGAGTGATCTTTTTTTAAATGTCTTAATGGTGTCTCTTCTGCTTTTTTTTTTTTCCTCATGTGAGTTAAAAAATTGTTTTATTTAAAACTGTTACATAAATGTGTGTCACCTTTCACAACTGGTCCTCTATATATTACTTGTATTTAGAATAGTAGCTTTTGCTACTGTCATTTGAATTGTGCAAGAGCATCATTCCCTTCCTTCCAGTTCTCTGGAGAATAAACCATCCCTCGCCCATCCTGATGAGGCAATTCAAAATGCTCATATTCCTGGTACGAGCTGTTTCTTTAATGAGGGTCTGTAATGGTCCCTCCATACTTGCTCAGTGGAAAAGCATGTTTTAAGACAGAGGCTTTGATTTAAAAGCTGTTGGCAGCTGCCTTAAATATAGGTGTATTTATCTCCGCTCTCCTAGCTGAAGATCTGTATGAAATGTGACAAGTAAGAAACCAGTTTTCCTGTTCTGGATGCAGTGGGCAGTGCTAGTTGATCTGCAGGCTGGGAAGGTGGTGACATTGGCTGCTAGTTTGCAAGGATAAGAGACTATTGATTTCTGGCAAATACATTACGGTGTAAGGCAAACATTCGTAAAAGCCGTGGAGAGAGCGTAATAATATTCAGCAGTGGAAATAAAAAAAGCAATTGATTTACCACACTGCCATCAAGCAGCGCTCCTCCCCTCCCTGCTCGCTCCCCTCTCTGGGCCGCTCTTCCCTGCTGCTGCGCCCCTGTCCAGGCACGCACCAGGGAGCCTGGGTGCTGCTGGCTCTCATTGCCTGGAATTTGGCAGCCCGGAGGGGATGCCACTCGCCTTGGCCCGCCTCGACATTTATAACTTGCAGCTGTGCCATCCAGGCCTGAACTCAGTGTGGTAAACCCATCTGGCCCAGGAAAGCCAAGTTCCTCTCCCTGCTCCCAAATATCCATCCCCTCAGCCCCAGCCCCTGTGCACCTGTACCTTCCATCGCTCTGGGGAGGTTGCAGGAAAATGTGTCTTCTGCAGGGGCCAAGGCTTGCTTCCGTCCAACTGTTGTGCAACTGGAAAAAATGAAATCAGAATATTTTGTTGTTGTTGTTGCCCTGCATGAAAATGAAACCATTGCCAGCAGTTGCTTGGTGTATCGTGTTTATTTTTAAATTCAATTCCATGACTGCTTCAGTAAGGAGCAAGGCAAATATGGCAGGGTTGTGCTGCTGGGATGTCATTTGGGTTTGCTTTTTGTATACCAGCTAGGAGGCTTTCTCCTCCACTTCCAGAAGGTCGCAATCAATGTTGCATGACTTTGTGGATGCTGGATGCATTTTTCAGACCTTCTAAATATTTCAGTGCTAGGCCCAATGAGAGAGGAGAGACACTTTTTTTTTTTTTTTTCCAGCCTGGCAGTGTAAACACGGAAGCAAAGGGATATGGATGTGACTTTGTAAACTCCGAGGGTCAAAGTTTGAAACGCTCGCACTTGAGATTGGGAGGCAACAGGTTTTCCCTTTTCTGCTTTAAAAGTAATCTTGCATCCGTGAGTCTCCAGGTGTTCCCTTATGCCTTGCCTCTAAATGGCACAGGGCTTTTTTAAGTCCAAGCGATGATGCCAACTTTTTTTTTTTTTTCTTCTTCTTTCCCTTTTCATAAGCAAGCCAGCCTTTTGTGGTCTATCGCGTAGCAGTCACCCAATCTGCTTCATCTCCTGTGACATTTCTGTCAGTTCTGGTTTGTCAGCCTGGCCTGCAGATTAGAGGTGGGGAAACCAGGGGCTTTATGGGATAAATAGCCCCTTCTGTTGCAGCTGTACTAAAACTTGAGGCCCTCTTACTAGGTCATGATTGTGCTCTGTTGTGATGTTATAACTGGGTAGTAATGCCTCTTTGAGAGTTTTTTGGCTCAGTTTTTATGCAAACTGCCCTGTTGTGTCGTTGCTGTAGCTAGCTCCATCACTGTTTTGCAACCTCAGTTGCAGTTCTCTCTTCCTTTTCTCTCACAACTGGAAATTACTCAGCTTTCCAACTAGATCTCATTTATTTTGACTTAGAGTACTGAAAGAGACTGTTATATTTGGGATTTTTTTTTTTCTTTTAAAATATATAACATGATCTAAAAATGACCAATGTTTGTGCACACCGCCTAAAATATTGTATGACTTCTGATGCACCCTGTTAAAATCTGTGCAGGTAATTAATGTTATGGTATTATTCCTTATATTAAGTAAATTGCTGATGAAGTATTAATCTGTTGAAATACAAAACTAAAGCATTTAATGGTGACCTTTGTGTATGAAATTAAGTGTAATTATTAGATTTGTAGAGGACCTTTTGAGTTACCTAACATGTATGAACTCATACCCTCACTTCTCAAGGACTGCTGAGTTAATGTTACTTCCAGTAACCTTGCTGGAAGTGGGCAGGGAGCGTTTACAAGAGGTTTCTGCCATGTCATTAACATACTGTTTTATTTGTGTTGTCTAAAATAAATCCACAGAATATGCATGTAGTCATGTATGCTCTCGTGTGCATAGATGTACATAGAGTGTCAGAAAAAAAAAGTCTCAAAGCTAACTCATAACAAGTAAAGAACTTAATGGCAGGTCAGAGTACAGTTTTGGAGGTGGCTGTTGTGTGAGATGACTCTGAGGTTGGCTTAGGGAGAGAGACAGCAAAAGCTTTGTATGCTTAGCTAAAAATATTGGCCTCTCCCTCTTACAGTGACTAGCAGCTTCAAAGATGACAGATTACTTTTTGTTTTTCTTGAGTAAAATCTGCCAAGTGAGTTAAGTCAGTTTTTCTGAGTTTATGAAAAATTCCGAGCTGTGCAACACATTACTAAATAAAAATACTGATTATCAACACAGAAAAATAGAGACAGATCTGTGTCTTCTGAAGGAATAGGTTTTGGTTTTTGTCACTAATTCTAACCCATAACTTATGTTTTTAATGAATATATTTTTATTTTTAAATGTGTGAGATCCATTTGTCTTTACCTTGCTTGTTCTGCCACCAGTGCCCGTCAAGTGGTTCCAAACAAACAAGTAGTATTAAATGCTAAATTCTGCGTGGCCAAAAAGTAAAGCATTTTTCCTCCTTCTTATGAAAAAAATGACAAAAACACTTGGTTTGCACTTTGATGTATGGTCTGGTTTTCCACCTAAATCATGTCTGTGGCTGCTGTGTTGCGGTATTATTGCTGAGCTCTTGGATTACGAGGAAGAGGGAAGCATTTGCTCTGTTCCAGGATGCTGTGCAGAGCCTGGCCATGTTTCAGGGCAGAGTCCCTTTGAGTCAGGATCGAGTTCAAGAGCATCTTTAGTCTAGACTTTCATTTCTGCTACTGTCTGCATTTTTTTGAAAGCTTACCTTTGCCTTCAGACTGGGGGTTTGTAAAGCGGCTGTATCTAGGTGAGGGCTGCTCCTGACCTTGTACCTTGTGCAGGTGTGGAGGTGGTTGCAAGCAGCTGTCTGCAGAGAACTTTGGCTGCATGAAGTGCTGCCTGCAGCGAGGAGAAGCAGTCGTGTGAGCTGAGCCATAGGCAAGGTAAAGGGGGAACGGATAGGCACCGACACTGATATGGAGTGTGAGCACTGCCAAGTCCTGGGCAGTTCCTCTGAGGTCCTCTGGAAATCAGCGGGTGCTGAGAGGACTTGGCACATTGCTGGAGACGCTTACTATTTTGAGCTGAACTGAGTAAGAGGACAGCAGCAATGGTCAGACTTGATAAGAGCAGAGGACTTGTATGACATGCTTTATATCCTGGGTTCTTCCCAGTTCACTGGCCGAGACCTTTATTCCCTTAACTTTCTTCATATTTCTGTTATCTTCTCTATTTAGGGATTTGCGGTAGTGACTATTGCAGGTATAATGAGAGTTGCAAATAGTTTCAAATTGTCAAGTGCATGGGTAGATGTTCGTGGCAGGAGGTTTTTACATGCCTTTTCACTTTCTTCCGCTATAGTCGAAAGAAGATAGAAAGCTGGAGAGCTTGGCAACACTTGCGCCAATAGTAAGTTTGGGGCTTTTTGGGTTGCTGTTAAGTTGTTTGGGTTTACTGGTCTGATTTGGAAAACAGAATTTCCAGTGGAGTTTGGAACTGAATTTCCATTGTCCTCACTGAGAAATAGCATTACCTTGAATAAGATCACCTTGAGGGAGGTGACAGTTGTAGGACCTAGCCTGTCGTGTCCTCTTGTTCATTTCCTTAAGGAAGCAATCTTATGTTTCTTGTCTCTTCTTAAAACAATTTCTCTGGGAATAAATTTAGATACTGAGTACTTTGACTAGACTTGAATTTGGAGACAGAGCTTATGCAACAGGACTGTCTTGAGCATTTGATGTGTGGGAAAGTGGTGCTTGCTTCTGATTTTTTAGGGTATCTTCGCATTGATCCAACTTCAGAAATAAAATGCACCATGGTACAGAGACAGCTGTCCTGGCCCTGGACGAGCTCGTGCCAGTGGTTAGTATCATGGTACAGCACGGCTGTCCTGTTTTCAGATCTAAGCTAATGGCTTCACTGCAGGTGCCTCTGGTCAGTGTGGCACACCCTTGGAGCGGGGAGAAGAGGAGGGACCTTCGTTGTGCTCCATGGGGTGGCACAGATGTTAGAGATTTTGGGGAAGCTTTTCCTACCATGTCAATGACTTACATTCAGTAATCCTGAATTGGATTCCTATATTTAATATTCAGATTCCTACTTACCATTGGCTCTGTTTTCCCACAGCATCACTTTTCCAAACATAGGTACATAAAGTCATGGTTTACTTCAAATAGCCTAAGTATAATTAATTTGATAGCTGTTATCCAAAGAAAAATATAAAGCTTGCAACAACTTTGCCAAGACTCATCTGTGGGTATATTCTGGGCATTCCTATTTTTATAAGTAGCCTTTAAAAATGCTGAAGTGCTATGAGTCTTCTCTCTTTCTCTATTAATTGAATTCCAAAATTTTTGAAATAAAGATCACTTCATGCTTGTGTGTTTGTACAGTGCATAGTACAGCAGACTTGCAGTCTTCACTGGGCCTGTAGTTTTCACTGCAACACAGTGTCGTCGTCCCCCCTCACCGTGAGCTCTAGTTAGGTCCTTTTGCCCCAAAATCTAGCACCCCTTTAGACTATATATTGTCCTCAGGATACAGAATAAGGCTAGCATAGAAAGACTTTTAGAAACAAGTGTCTTCTCTGTGCCCTCTGTGGTGCAAGCGTAATCTTTCCAACCTGGTTGGACACTGGGTGTGAGCTGCGTTCTCTTGAGTATAAATACACTGTGTTAAAAAAGGAAAAGCATTGAGTGCAGCTTGCTTTCTGGTGTGTTGATGCTCTTCTCGGAACTGATGGGGCAATTCCTTTCTCCTGAGCTCATCGCTCCTGGGTGAGCCCGAGAACAATATGCCTCCTCCCGCCCTCTCTGCCAGTTGGAGAAATCTGGCCTTGGCACAACAAGCTGACCCCGTGGGAGGATCTGCTCCGCCAGGAGAGACATTCTGGTGAGGTTTATCATGCTGCCCGCTGTACGTCTTACCTGACTTACCATCTATTTTGGGAAATTTGGGGCCCCCTCCCTCTTTCTTCTGAAGGAACTTCATTTGTGATAACTTCTGCAATTTTATCTAACAGCAGAATGGGTGGGAGTCTCAGGAGACGGGAAGGAAGATTACCTTAATTTGTTCAGTGCCATGGGAAACCTGTGGGATATGCCCATCTCACATGTATAATGTCAGATTTTTTTTTTTTTTTTTTTGATGCGACAATTTGGATGAAATATTTTAAATCTGGAAGTTGTGTGCAACCTTTAGCAGAGGAGCAACGTATAACATGACAATTTGGGTTACTAGTGCAGTTGCTGGAACAATGTCGTGCATACTTTTTCCCAGTAGCTGCTACAGTAAATGTGATGGGGTTCTCGTGCAGCTAGTTCCCTTATTTTTATGGCATTTTATTTGAGGTTGCCCTTCATCAGAGTTAGCATTGGTTAGGAAGTCTCATCAGCTCTGTAAGCTGGCCATCTCCTTTCTACTCCAAAAAAAACCCATGTGTGGAGATGACATTGGTATTCCTGTGCTTAGGCAAGATAGAGCATTCTGCTTTGTATTGCTTTTTCTTCTTTTAAAATAAAAACAAACCAAAAAACCCCCAAAACCCAGGTTTTGGAGAAAAAAATAATTCTAGGATTTGTGGGGTTTTGGACAGAAAAAGTAAAACTGACGTGACTTACAAGTATTCAACAAATGTTATCTACCAAATTTTCAACAAACACAAAGGAAATTAATCTTTATGTGTGTATTTTTAATGCAGTTCAGCCGCCAAAACAAGATGAAACACCATTTGCGTATTTTCTTTCTACTGACATAAAAACCTAAACAAACTCAATTTGATGAGAGAATATGTCTCGGACACTTATGTTGTTCAAAGATTTTTCTTTTTAATGGCATAGAAAAATAAAAATGTTGATTCCTAAAATACAGATCCACAAAACTGGGGAGTGTGAGTGTAGCCCGTCGCTCAGTGAATGCTGTGTTCCTATGGTAAGCAGAACGCCTGCAATCCTTGTTTCCCATGTCTTGGAAGAACTCCTTATTCAACAGGCCCCGGGATAGTCTGCAGAGCATCCCTCTTGATTCCTACTCTTGAGGCTTGTGTTTGGGGCACTTAGGGAAATAAATCATATGGCTTGTAGCCATTTCACCTAAGTTCTTTCGTATAAGCTGGAAACATGTCAACCAGAGAAATCAAGTCTTTTGCTCTGAATATCCTGGAGTGTGTTAACTAGGGTAGCATCAATTTCAACGTCATAGTTTCATAGCATCCAGTGCCCCTTTTCCTGTGAAGGTCTCTGATGTTTATCGTTCCAATAAACAGAACAATCTTGCTTTTATTAGTTTGACTTTTTTTTTTTTTTACTAGATATCGCTTTATAGTACCCAAAACATACAGCGGGTACTTACGGGAAAGGTATAAAAGTAATTGTGTTTTAGGTCAGGAAGTCCATCACAACAAGCTTCAGTGTTTTGTTTTTGGGATGGACTTTCTAGAGTGTTTTAATTAAGGAAAGGTAGAGAAGGCTCCAAGCTGCCATCTAAGTGTTGAAAACCCCATTGTAGTGAGAAAGTGCAATGAGGGGCTACCTGCATGTGAAGGCAGCTGAATCCTTGATTGAAGTCATGGACTTTGTCACTTGATTTGAAAAGTAAAAATGTGGAAACAATACTGATGAAAACTACCCCATTGGTTGAATGACATGGCTTTAGGGTTGTGGTTGGGTGACCTGAGGAGACAACTGGATTTTTTATAAAAGGTGACCAAGCAGGATTGTTTCCACAAGCCTGTTAAACTTTGAACAGAATTTGTACAGAATCTCTGGCTTGAAAAAGACCAAAGCATAATTTGTCCAATATAAGGAAAATGTGAGAAATTGTGAAGTGAGTGGAATCTTTCTTGATTCCCTCTGCAGTCTGGGATGAACTGAATTTATATTCTCCATGTGCTGTAGGAAGTTTCCAGCCTGGGATTGTAATAGTGCATTTCTTATGTGTGTGTTTAACATTTGGGGATGAATGGTACGCATTTGCGTAGTTTGTTTAATGTGCTTTTATTACTATTTTCATTATTACAGTTTTACCAGTATGACTGAGTTACGTGACTTAGTTAATGATTGCAGTGTGATTCTTCGTCACTGTCACAAATAGTTTGTGTCCCTAAAGAGATGAGAATGAAATGTCACAGCGACAGATGTGTGTTCCTGAAAACTTTAGGAGTAACACATTCTTTAAGAAAGAAAACTTCAAGAAAAACAGAAATCCTGGTTCTTCTGAAATGGGGCTATTTCTTCACATGAGGTCCGATGGCCGGTGCTAACTGGGGAGCCCAGGGCTGTGCACTGGGGTTTGCGATGCAGTTAATTTATGACGAGGAGCTGTAGAGCACCAACCTGTGCTGGGTCTCACGGCTACAATCCACGTGTGGTTTTGCCAAAGATGGTTTGTTTCTGTGCAGAAATACCAGTGATAGCGGTGTCTCTTGGCAGCCATTGGAAACTGCTGTTATTAAAACCCCTATGTTTCTCATTAGAACAACTCTATTGTATGTATTGTTTAAATATAGATTACTAATGAAATGCCTTTTTATTGCTTTCGCAGTGAATCCTTTCAGCGTAAAGTTAATTTGCAGTGTTATGTAAATTCTGTTTAACTTCAATCAAGTTTTTAATTATGTTTTTACCACAGTAATTCCCATTTGATTTGTCATCTCCTGTTAGGTATTTAATATTGCACAGGGTGTTTTTTTCTTCTTTCTCCCCCCACCCCCGCGTTTTAGTCTTTGATATCACCTGGAATAGAGTCTCACTCTAAAGCTGGGCAAGTTTGATTTCCTTTCATGCAACTATGATTTAATGAAGAAGAATTACACAAAACCATATTGGAAATGCTTTATTGTTATGGTATCAATTAGCAAAAATAAAATTAAACAGACAGAACTGCCACTGAGAAGCCATCCAGCTATTTTGTTTGTGTTTTCCTTTCAACCTTCAGTTGCTCCAGTTCAGTGAACCTTTGATGCTGACAGCCCTTGGATTTTGTTTAAAATGTCAGTTGCTATTTAACACCTGATGACCACTGAGGCAGCCTTGCATAGATACCGATTGTCCTCACAAATGTTTGCTTGCCCACTGAGCGGATAAACAGACCCTTTTTTGGCAAATTGTCAGCACATTAAGGACTTGTGAGGTAGGACTTGTCAGGCAGCATCTCGGCTCTAAACAGATATTTTCAGCTCTAGATAGGTCTTTTTCAAATCTTTTTCTGATGAAATGAAGTGAAAATAGTTGAAGTTGAGTCTGTCTTTAGAGGTCATGGCAAAAAGCCTTCTCCAAACAGTTGCATGATATTTTGTATATTTATGTAGAAATCTTCTTAGATACATGTGAAAAGATGGGGTCTTTTTTTGTACAACAGTGTTTATTTTTTAAAAATTGAAATACACAGTGTTTTTTTTCCCTGAAATCGGGATTTCCTTGAACTCAGTAGTGATTCTTGCTCAAAAATTGTTCACGCACAAGTAGGAACTATAAAGGATTTGTGGCACATTCTGAATTCAGGTATGCTTGAAGGAGCTCAGCTGGATACTCGAAACTAGCAGCAAAATTCTACATCTTTGCTTTGGGAAAATACTATAAAATATAAATGTGTTGCTGTCTTAC
The DNA here is from genome assembly GCF_036417535.1 of Chlamydotis macqueenii. Lineage (NCBI taxonomy): Eukaryota > Metazoa > Chordata > Aves > Otidiformes > Otididae > Chlamydotis > Chlamydotis macqueenii. The sequence goes on from NC_141562.1 coordinate 4,626,536, forward strand.
ATTACTTTCAGGGTGTTTGCATACTTGCAAATTTATTTTTGAAAGGTTGGGATTATAAAGAACTCAACAATAGCCTACTTGTCCTGCTATTTTAGGTACTCGAGGTACTTAGCTGTTGATTTCACTTAAAAAAAAAAATGCAGTTTTGAGTTATTTGTAAAATACTGTTCATAGTATGCTTGTACACTGCTCATCCTCAGTTTGTGCTAGTGTTCCAGTGTTGTTCTGATAATACTATCAATTTGCCCGCTCTCCTGTAAGGACGAAAAGGAAAGAAATAATCGACTCTGCCTCCTCAAAAATCACATTTTATACGTAACTATTACAAAGCGTTTGATTGAGATGGGAATTGTGTTAGATTCTCATGGGAGCTGTATGAATTTCCACTGTTTAAAAATCAATTCAGCTTGATGAGTGGTGGATTCAAGCAGTGGAACCCATTAGGACAATTTCATATCACCGGTTGCACCCTATTTAATCTTTCTGTTGGGAAGTAATTAAATTGAACTCATTAATTTGCACAGATGTTGAGGGTTTCCATCAAACTCGCCTTTCTCCACCCTCACCTGGCCTCTCTGCCCGGGTGTGTGGCACTGCCCGCAGCCTGAATGGGATGATGGGATCTCTTTGTGCGGGATATAAACTCTACCTGCAGCCAGGGCTGCAGAAATCTCGGACTCTGAGCTTTGTGTTAGGCTGGCAGCTATAAAGATGACGGTTTTTGGTTTGTTTGTTTTTTTTTTTTTCTAATTGCCTGAACTAGAATGGCTCAGTCTATAATGGCATACCTGTTTGTGGTAGCTCTCTTTTAAACCACATACAGGATCGTTTGTTTTGGGGTTTTTTGTTTGTTTGTTTTTAAAACAAGTGTCTGTAAACCCCCAACCTGCTAGATTTCTGTGGGCTCTGAACATGTTTGATGCTCTCTTGATATGTTGGCAGAGAGATGCTTGCTTTGGTAAGTG